>NC_069798.1:24217635-24859302 GCF_027406575.1 Nycticebus coucang | reverse complement strand
ACCTTGGAGAAAAATACATTGCTTTAATGTATTTAATACATTATATTTAGTGTATCTTATTCTTTTCAAGTATATTTATTGAAAATATTCTATAGCCAGTATGTCATCCTAGAAGTGGGACATGTGTAGAGAGATCTTTTGAGGTAGTGGCCTTTACTTCCTAAAGAAGAATTTTGACTTGAAGTTACAGAAACCTAAATGAGAGTGTTCTATTTAGATGGGAAGCCATTAAAAACAACAACAACAACAACAAAAAAAAAAACGAAAGGAAAGCTATCACACTAAGGGAAACATGTGCCTGCATGAGGAAAAGAAATTCTCCCATATAAAGGCTTTCAATGGCTATGTTAGCCTGAACAACCTGGAAGAAAGTCAACACAACAGAATTCACACTGTCCGATGGTGATTGAACACACTAAGAACCGTATTCTCCTAGCTCTTGGGATCTATTAAGAGCTCTGCTTTATTTTTTCCTAACAGATCTACTTTGTACAGGCTGTCCCCTTGGTTGCCTCTGTTTCATTTTAAAATTGAATGCAAAGGATCTTAAACCTCGTTGCCTTCGAAAATCATCTAGAAAAAAATCCCCTTCCATTAATGACTTTTAGAACTTTGTCATTATAGCGGTAGCTCTCTCATACGACAGCTTGGATAGAATATGCACTGTATTTTATCAAATTCTCTTTAGTTCTTGGATGATTTCTCTTTATAAACATTTAAAATTTTTGTAACTCTGCATGCTGAAATGAAAATCTGTATATCTAGAATAGTTCCAAGGAAAATACATACTAGATGACTTTGTCATTAAAAAGACATAAAACCCAGAATTGTCATAAAGTGACATTTCAATGTTTTCTATCATGGAAAAACATTGGAAACATCAACATATTGGTTATTTTAGGACTTCCAATCAGGTACTTAAGGAAATTGGATAGTAGGAGCTCAGTAGCCTGACTCCACATCTGTCTTTCAACTTCTTGAAGTCGCTACAGTAATATCCCTCTTAACAGAATGAAACTGATCAGTCAAGATCTGAGCAGGAAACTGCAGGTGTGAGAGTGATGTCATTGCCTGTCTGTCAGCCAGCTTTCAGGCTGAGTTTTTCTGGATGCTGATAAATACGGCTGAATTATTAATACATTGAAATGACTAGGAAAACATTGTTTTCCTAGAGCAAATCAAATAGACAACTTCCTTATAAATTAAGGATTAAATTTAAAGAAATGGCTCTGAGGGAGTGTTTTCCTTATAATATGTAATAAACTTCTTTTTAAATACAATAACATTGAAAGAAACTTTGGGGCTCTGTGCCCGTAGCTTAGTGAGTAGGATGCCGGCCACATACACCAAGGCTGATGGGTTTGAACCCATCCCAGGCCTGCTAAACAATGAAAACTGCAACCAGAAAATATCAAGGCGTTGTGGCCGGAGCCTGTAGTCCCAGCTACTTGGGAGGCTGAGGCAAGAGAATCGCTTAAGCCCAAGAGTTGGAGGTTGCTGTGAGCTGTGACACCACGGCACTCTACCAAGGGAGGGTGACATAGTGAGACTCTGTCTCTAAATAATAAATAAACTTTGGCCTTCCCTCAACTTCTGCAAGAATTTGAGATTAGTAGCAGTCTCTGCCATTCTGCTGCTTACATGGAAGATTCTAGGTACCATCTATGAAGCTATATACTATGTAATAGATTGTTCTGTGTAACACATCACAAACCATACAGCAAAAACCTCAACCACAGACAACAGACTTCCAACAGTACCTAGGAGACCAGGCACACTGCAAACGTCTGATTGTAATGATGAAACTGGTGACGTATTAATCAAAATCACCACAAAGGAAGAGCTGAAAATCGGAGAAAAGAAAAGGGGGAAAAAACTGGGCAGGACACATCACAAAAAAAATCATGAAGGAAGCAGAGAAGTGAACTTTAAATATAACTGATAGAAAACATAATTTTAGAAAGACATTGCCTCACTACTCTGAACAGGAGAGTATTGAGATAGAAGCTTGCTGGCGATCGTAATTTGATAATTACAGTAGAAGGGGTTAGTTAAGAATGACTTTCATCACGAAACAAAAGAAAGTTGGCAAGGGCAAATTTGGAGGTCCAATTCTCTGACACCACAGGAGTAATTAAATAATATCTCTCCTGGGTCCACCTGGAGCCACTTCTTGGGCTTGTATATTCTTAGTCACTCACATATTGTCTTCTGTATTCTTCTATTATTTGGTAGTGATCCGCAAGAAAGCCAGAATGGATTCTTTCTATTTTTTTTTTTTTTTTGTAGAGACAGAGTCTCACTTTATGGCCCTCGGTAGAGTGCCGTGGCCTCACACAGCTCACAGCAACCTCCAACTCCTGGGCTTAAGCGATTCTCTTGCCTCAGCCTCCCAAGTAGCTGGGACTACAGGTGCCCGCCACAACGCCCGGCTATTTTTTGGTTACAGTTTGGCCGGGGCCGGGTTTGAACCCGTCACCCTCGGTATGTGGGGCCGGTGCCTTACCGACTGAGCCACAGGCGCCGCCCAATGGATTCTTTTTTAAATTTGGATTTTTAAACTGATTACTGAAGACCTTTTCTCTCTGCAACTTCCTACAAAAGACAGGACCAGGTCTTCTTTAACTGTATTTCTGCAGCTGAAATGTGTGCCAGGCTAAATCTTAGAGAAATCTCCCTTTCCTTATTCTTCTTGACACTACACTAGTAGTGCGGATTATGTAAACATTCTGGCATTTTGGCAGAAAGACAACAACATGTAAAATGAAGAGGGGGGATCTATTCACAAGAAATCATTGCTCTGTGTTTCACTATTAGATAATCCATGATGTTGCATGTCCTTTAGGGGAGAATTAAACAAGATAGGTGCTCTGAGACAACAGTAAGGGAATATATATACTTTGGGGAAGATTCTTAGATGAGATTATATCTCTACATATGGCCTACAAAGATGAATACACTATAATGTTTTGGTCTGTTTTGTGTTTTAATAAAGGAATATCTAAGGCTGAGTAATTTATAAATAAAAAAGGTTTATTTGGCTCATGGTTGTACAAAAATTATGGCACCAGCATCTGCTCAACTGTTGGTGTGGGTCTGACACTGTTTCCACTCATGGTCAAAGGTGAAGGAGAAGCTGTATGGGCAGACATCACGTGACCGGAAGGAAGCAAGGAGGGTGGGGGGAGGTGCCAGGCTCTTGCTAACAACCAGCTCCATGAGAACTAATAGAGTGAGAACTCATCCCTAAAGGAGGGCGTGAATCTGTCCATGAGGAATCTGCCCCGACGACCAAACAACTCCCACTAGGCCCCACCTTCAACATTAGGATCAAGTTTCAACATGAGGTTGAGGAGACAACCATCCAAATTCTAGCAGTAAGAAAACATAAATTAAAACAGATTAAAAATTAGGCAGAAAGAATACATAGTGAGGAATCAAAGGGGCCAAGGAGCAAATTCAGTGTAAAATACATCTCTAAAGTCTTATGTATTCGCAAGTAATGGCTGCATGTTAGGCCCTGAGCTTTCTAATAACCAACAGAAGGAGACAACTATTGCAATAGTTTAGTCGTTCTAAATTAGTAATCCTGGGGGGCCATGAGTATATAGACAAATGAACAGCATTTATTTTATTTAGTATTTAACTATAATTAATTCTGTGTTTAGCTTCCATACCAAATATACCCTATCCCTGGCAAAAAAAGGAAGAGCCTAAACATTAACTGCATGAGGGAATGAATATACAACTTATGTCAAAATTTGGCTATAATAAAATAATAACCTCAAAATTTCTTGTTGAAATTCTTCAGCAGAGAAGGGGGAGACAAGATGGTGGACTGAAGCCATTTTTCAACAGAGGCTCCTGTCCAGAAGGAGAGTTAAGGGACAGGAATTTAGTAAGTATCCTGGTGGACTTGACCCTCACCAAGAGAGAAGGTTGAAGAATGCACATCAACACCGCTGAGGCAAGCTGTGATCACAAGGACGCAAACAAAAGGTACAAAATCCACCACCAAGCGGATGGGAGTCCCCCTCCCCCATGAGACCGGCTCAAGAGCCCCACAATTGAACAAGCGGGCAGAAATTAAAGGCCCTCCCACTACACTCCAGGGAGAGACCTTCTAAAAACTGGACCTACCTCCCCTACTGGGGTGCCGTGGCGTTCTCCTGCCGGGCATAAAACTGAATAAAACTTTGGAAATCCTTTGCTGGCAACCCTGAATCCCCGGCGCTCCCCTCCCGCCCACTGAGGTCTGGAGGCCTGTCCCCCAGGAATTCGGATCCTTGGGTGATTTCTCAAGGGGAGTGGACAGTCCCCGAGTTGCGACTGGTCAGCATTGACTCTGAGGCACGCGAGTGAGGAGAGGGCACCGGGCTGAAGGGGAGTCACGCCTTGGCGGCACTTCCCTGCGGTGCAGTGCAGCAACCCTCCCCGGGCAACATTACGGGGCAGGCACAAGATTGAATAAGACTCTAGCTTCCCCGCTGAGAGCTGAGAGCCCCTACTCTCACTCGGGGTCTGAGGGCCTATCCCCCAGGAGTTCGGATCCTTGGGTGATTTCTCAAGGGGAGTGCACAGTGCCTGAGCTGCGTCAGGTCAGCGCTGACTCTGGGACACGTGAGCCAGGAGAGGGCACTCTGCTGAGGGGAAATCAAGCCTTGGCGGCACTTCCCTGCAGTGCAGTGCAGGAGCCCTCCCCGGGCCGTAGTGTTGCGTAGAACTGAATGGAACTCTAGCTTCCCCCCCCCCCCCCGCACTCCCAATCGGGGTCTGGGGGCCCATCCCCCAAGAGTTCTGATTCTTGGGGGATCTCTTAAGGGGTGTGGACCCAGCACAAACTGCGGCCGCTCAGTGCTGACTCTGGGGCACGGGACAGAGGAGAAAAGGGTCGCCTGAGTGCCCACACCAGAGCAGCAGTTCCCTGGAGGTAGATCAACAGCCGTTTTTTCTTTAATGGCAGAACGCTCACTTCTGGATATTCTGAGGCCACACCCCCTGTCTCCCTGGGCAGCCAGAGGAGGCCACCGGTGAGCGGGGGATTTCCTGATACGGCTCACAAACCCGGGAAGCTTCCAGGGCGGGGCCGACCCAGAGAGGTGTTCGAATGCAAATCTCCAGCAGCAAAGACGTTTGAACTCAAAACAGCCCATCTTCTGTAGGCGATTTCGACAGGAACAGAGACAGAACCCCGCAAAGTTGTCTGTTCTGTTCTGTTCTGTTAGCAGCATCCATCAGGGACGGGGCTAAGCCTGAGTGAACACCTCCTTTCCATCACCTGCATCAAACACTCAAAGATGTCAGGCCCCATCTCCTCCTGCTAGATAGCGGCAGTCTGCGGGGGCCTGGCAGACTTCCTTGTGATTCAGGCAGGTGCAAACCCCTGGAGTGTCTGTTCACTGCAGGCAACTGGGTTAGCCATCTGCAGAGATACCAGTGACTGGGTCCGACGGAGGGGCAAAGTGGGGAAGGAGACGTCAACCTTCCCAGACTGCTCTGTTTGCTGGGTGGCTCCTCCTGACTCCACGCTGCACTGGGGTGAGCCGTGTCAGAGGAGTCAACAGGCCCCTGTGATCCAGTTCCCAGAGACCTCTTAAACTCTCCCACCCGAGACAGGTGCCGATTGAGACAGTTGATTTGGACCTTTTGAACTGGGCTAATAGACTGAGGACTTTTCAGGCGGTGCCCTGGGTGTGCAATTGTAGGAAGGTTTGATTCTCCTTTTCCAACTGGGGCCAGAGGTGGGCAGGCGGGGTGACTTAATTGCTGATTTTTCCACACAGCTGAGACTTCAAGCCAGAGTAGAAGTTGCAATAGGATCGAACAGAAACCAGCTGAAAGCAAGACAGAACCACTTTGCTCCACCACACCAGACAGGGCCCCAGTTTCTCAGGCCACAACACTGTACGGGCCCTCGATAAAACCCCAGAGGAAAAACCAAAGGGAGTAAAATAACCATGGGGCGGAATCAGCGGAAAAACTCTGGTAACATGAATAACCAGAATAGATCAACCCCCCCAAGAAAAGATACGGCAGATGTGATTGAAGATCCCATTCATAAACAACTGGCTGAGATGTCAGAAATCGAATTCAGAATTTGGATTGCAGACAAGATTAACAAAATGGAATTAGGAATTCGAGGAGAAATTCAAAAATTGTCTCAAGAATTTAACGAATTTAAAGACAAAACCACCAAAGACTTAGACACACTGAAGCAAGAACTTACAGCCCTCAAAGATATGAAAAATACAGTAGAATCCCTCAGTAACAGAATGGAGCAAGCAGAAGAAAGGATTTCTGACATTGAAGATAAAGTCTTCGAACGCTCCCAATCTCTCAAAGAGGAAGAGAAATGGAGAGCAAAAACGGATCACTCACTCAGAGAACTCTCAGATAATTTGAAAAAAAGCAACATAAGGATTATAGGAATTTCTGAGAACGATGAAGTTGCCTCCGAGGGCACAGAGGCCCTTCTGCATGAAATTATGAAAGAAAATTTTCCAGACATGCCTAGAGAATCTGAAATTCAGATAGCAGACAGCTTCAGAACCCCAGCACGATTCAACCCCAATAAGTCATCCCCCAGACATATCATAATTAGCTTCACTAAAGTTAACATGAAAGAGAAGATTCTCAAAGCAGCCCGGCGAAAGAAAACTATAACGTACAAAGGTAAGAATATTAGAATAACTCCAGATCTCTCTGCTGAAACTTTTCAAGCCAGAAGACGCTGGTCATCAACTTTTAATCTCCTAAAGCAAAAAAACTTTCAACCCAGGATCTTGTATCCAGCTAAACTGAGTTTCATCTATAATGGAGAAATTAAATACTTCAATGACATTCATATGTTGAAAAAATTTGCCATAAGTAAACCAGCTCTTCAGGATGTTCTCAGACCTATCCTCCACAATGACCAACCCAATCCTATACCACAAAAGTAAACTCACTCAGAAACTTCGGATCAAACTCCAACTTCCACACTGGCGAAAGGATTAAAAATGTTCACTGGACCTTTGAAAAACTCGATACCCAAAATTCCACCAGACTTATCAATACTCTCCATCAATGTGAATGGCTTAAACTGTCCTCTAAAGAGACATAGGTTAGCTGACTGGATACAAAAACTCAAGCCAGATATTTGTTGCATACAAGAGTCACATCTCAACTTAAAAGACAAATACAGACTCAGGGTGAAAGGATGGTCATCCATATTTCAGGCAAATGGTAATCAGAAAAAAGCAGGTGTTGCAATTTTATTTGCAGATACAGTAGGCTTTAAACCATCAAAAGTAAGGAAGGACAAGAATGGTCACTTCATATTTGTTAAGGGTAATACTCAATATGATGAGATCTCAATTATTAATATCTATGCACCCAACCAGAATGCACCTCAATTTATAAGAGAAACTCTAACAGACATGAGTAACTTGATTTCCTCCAGCTCCATAATCGTCGGAGATTTCAACGCTCCCTTGGCAGTGTTGGATCGATCCTCCAGAAAGAAGCTGAGCAAAGAAATCTTAGATTTAAACCTAACCATCCAATATTTAGATTTAGCAGACATCTACAGAACATTTCATCCCAACAAAACTGAATACACATACTTCTCATCAGCCCACGGAACTTACTCCAAAATTGACCACATTTTAGGTCACAAGTCTAACCTCAGTAAATTTAAAGGAATAGAAATTATTCCATGCATCTTCTCGGACCATCATGGAATAAAACTTGAATTGAGTAACAACAGGAATCTGCATACCCATACAAAAACATGGAAGTTAAATAACCTTATGCTGAATGATAGCTGGGTCAGAGATGAGATTAAGAAAGAAATCGCCAATTTTTTGGAACAAAACGACAATGAAGACACAAACTATCAGAACCTCTGGGACACTGCAAAGGCAGTTCTAAGAGGGAAATTTATAGCACTGCAAGCCTTCCTCAAGAGAACGGAAAGAGAGGAAGTTAACAACTTAATGGGACATCTCACGCAACTGGAAAAGGAAGAACATTCCAACCCCAAACCCAGTAGAAGAAAAGAAATAACCAAAATTAGAGCAGAATTAAATGAAATTGAAAACAAAAGAATAATACAACAGATCAATAAATCAAAAAGCTGGTTTTTTGAAAAGGTCAATAAAATAGATAAACCTCTGGCCAACCTAATCAGGAAAAAAAGAGTAAAATCTCTAATATCATCAATCAGAAACAACAAAGACGAAATAACCACAGACTCATCAGAAATCCAAAAAATCCTTAATGAATATTACAAGAAACTTTATTCTCAGAAATATGAAAATCTGAAGGAAATAGACCGATACTTGGAAGCACGCCACCTTCCAAGACTTAACCAGAATCAAGTGGAAATGTTGAACAGACCCATATCAAGTTCAGAAATAGCATCAACTATACAAAACCTCCCTAAAAAGAAAAGCCCGGGACCAGATGGTTTCACGTCAGAATTCTACCAAACCTTTAAAGAGGAATTAGTACCTATATTACTCAACCTGTTCCAAAATGTAGAAAAAGAAGGAAGACTACCCAACACGTTCTATGAAGCAAACATCACCCTGATCCCCAAACCAGGAAAAGACCCAACAAGAAAAGAAAATTATAGACCAATATCACTAATGAATATAGATGCAAAAATATTCAACAAGATCCTAACAAACAGAATCCAGCAACACATCAAACAAATTATACATCATGACCAAGTTGGTTTTATCCCAGGGTCTCAAGGCTGGTTCAATATACGTAAATCTATAAATGTAATTCAGCACATAAACAAATTAAAAAACAAAGACCATATGATTCTCTCAATTGATGCAGAAAAAGCTTTTGATAATATCCAGCATCCCTTCATGGTCAGAACACTCAAGAAAATTGGTCTAGAAGGGACTTTTCTTAAACTGATAGAGGCTATCTACACCAAACCCACAGCCAATATCATATTGAATGGAGTTAAATTGGAATCATTTCCACTCAGATCAGGAACCAGACAAGGCTGCCCATTGTCTCCATTACTTTTCAACATTGTAATGGAAGTTTTAGCCACCGCAATTAGGGAAGAAAAGGCGATCAAGGGTATCCATATAGGGTCAGAAGAAATCAAACTCTCGCTCTTCGCAGATGATATGATTGTGTATCTGGAAAACACTAGGGACTCTACTACAAAACTCCTAGAAGTGATCAAGGAATACAGCAGCGTCTCAGGTTACAAAATCAACATTCATAAATCAGTAGCCTTTATATACACCAACAACAGTCAAATTGAAAAAGCAGTTAAAGACTCTATCCCATTCACAGTAGTGCCAAAGAAGATGAAATATTTGGGAATTTACCTAACAAAAGACGTGAAAGATCTCTATAAAGAGAACTATGAAACTCTAAGAAAAGAAATAGCTGAAAATGTTAATAAATGGAAAAACATACCATGCTCATGGCTGGGAAGAATCAACATTATCAAAATGTCCATACTACCCAAAGCAATATATAATTTCAACGCACTCCCTATTAAAGCTCCACTGTCATATTTTAAAGATCTTGAAAAAACATTACTTCGTTTTATATGGAATCAGAAAAAACCTCGAATAGCCAAGACATTACTCAGAAATAAAAACAAAACAGGAGGAATCACACTACCAGACCTCAGACTTTACTACAAATCGATAGTGATCAAAACAGCATGGTATTGGCACAAAAACAGAGAAGTAGATATCTGGAACAGAATAGAGAACCAAGAGATGAATCCAGCTACTTACCGCTATTTGATTTTTGACAAGCCAATTAAAAACATTCAGTGGGGAAAAGATTCCCTATTTAACAAATGGTGCTGGGTGAACTGGCTGGCAACCTGCAGAAGACTGAAATTGGACCCACACCTTTCACCATTAACTAAGATAGACTCTCATTGGATTAAAGATTTAAACTTAAAACATGAAACTATAAAAATACTGGAGGAGAATGCAGGGAAAACCCTTGAAGAAATTGGTCTGGATGAGTATTTCATGAGGAGAACCCCCCGGGCAATTGAAGCAGCTTCAAAAATACACTACTGGGACTTGATCAAACTAAAAAGCTTCTGCACAGCTAAGAACACAGTAAGCAGAGCAAGCAGACAGCCCTCAGAATGGGAGAAGATATTTACAGGGTATATCTCTGACAAAGGTTTGATAACCAGAATCCACAGAGAACTCAAACGCATCAGCAAGAAAAAAACAAGGGATCCCATCGCAGGCTGGGCAAGGGATTTGAAGAGAAACTTCTCTGAAGAAGACAGGCGCAAGGCCTTCAGACATATGAAAAAATGCTCATCATCTTTAATCATCAGAGAAATGCAAATCAAAACTACTTTGAGATATCATCTAACTCCAATGAGACTAGCCTATATCACAAAATCTCAAGACCAGAGATGTTGGCGTGGATGCGGAGAAAAGGGAACACTTCTGCACTGCTGGTGGGAATGCAAATTAATACATTCCTTTTGGAAAGATATATGGAGAACACTCAGAGATCTAAAAATAGATCTGCCATTCAATCCTGTAATTCCTCTGCTGGGCATATACCCAGAAGACCAAAAATCACAACGTAACAAAGATATTTGTAGCAGAATGTTTATTGCAGCCCAATTCATAATTGCTAAGTCATGGAAAAAGCCCAAGTGCCCATCGATCCACGAATGGATTAATAAATTGTGGTATATGTACACCATGGAATACTATGCAGCCTTAAAGAAAGATGGAGACTTTACCTCTTTCATGTTTACATGGATGGAGCTGGAACATATTCTTCTTAGTAAAGTATCCCAAGAATGGAAGAAAAAGTACCCAATGTACACAGCCCTACTATGAAACTAATTTGGGACTCTCACATGAAAGCTATAACCCAGCTACAACTTAACAATAGGGGGAAGTGGAAGGGGGGGGTTGGTAGAGGGAGGGGGATCGGTGGGATCACACCTGTGGTGCATCTTACAGGGGTATTTGCGAAACTTGGTAAATGTAGAATGTAAATGTTTGGCACAGTAACTGAGATAACGCCAGAAAGGCTATGTTAACCACTGTGATAAAAATGTGTCAAATCGTTTATGAAGAGAGTGTATGATGCCCCATGATCATATCAATGTATACAGTTATGATTTAATAAAAAAAAAAAAAAAGAAATTCTTCAGCAGAATTAGCTGCTATGGTCACACTGAAGATCTTTGCCACCTGTCTGTGATCATAGCCAATCAGAGTTCTCAAGGAGGCCTTTGCAGAAGATGTTCTTTATTGTTTTCCTAAATATGATCATTTGTTTGCACTCATTATTATGCAATGAATATGGGATTATACTATTGGTATTCAGCACCAACTCTTATTATCCCAGTTGTAACTTTTAATGTATTTTATTGACTATTACAATACCTATTTGGAAGATTCATATTTTTAAGGTTATTCTTCATAAGTATAAGATTACAAGGTATAAAAAGAGGGAAATAGCATTTAGAGTCTATGTGTGTACATTTATCTCCCAGAGTCATAAATTTATAATCTCATTCACATCTAAAATATGTGTGGTTAAGATGTGAGTAAAAGCATAGAAGAGTGGAAAATAGGTCAGAGATATGAGAAAAAAAAAGAGGACAAATAAGAAAGGAAATACATTGTTTAAGACATTCAGAGCAATATTTTGTTTCTGATTCTTTATCAAAATCATGAAGCAGTTTCTGAATATGTGTATAATTGTATATGCCTCTTCATTTTCGATAATTTTATTTTGACATTTTGAATCGAACCACCCATTAAAATATTATTTTAGTTGCTGAATTTATTAAATAATTTGAAACAAATCCTATAAGGACGTAGGCATACTTTCAAGAAATCTGTTCTGAGCCAGAAAATTGTAGTTTATTTCAACAAGACATTCACAAGTTCATTGCTGGATTTCAAAATGGTTCTGCTGTGTTGCATTCACACAACTAGTCTATAAATGTACCCATTTAGTTCTGACACATTAAGCATACATCTGAGTTTGAAGGCCTCACTTGGTTGAGTTTTACAGGTGTCCATATTGTTCTGACTATGATGAAAGTTCACATTTGGGTCCTTGTTGGTATGTCTGTAATGTATTTTGAAAGAGTTCACAATTTCATTGTTCCATTTTTGCATCTTCTTTCACCCACTTAATACATTAATGGTGCCGTAGTAGGCTGTATAGTAGTGTAGGTATCTACTGGATGTTATTGTTTCACCCAAGATCTACACATCTTGCCCAACCAAACCTGGTGGGGCATTAGATACGTCTTAGAGTTGACTGTTGGAAGCCATGAGAGCCCATGAGGAAACCCAAACAAGGGAGCTAAGGAGCACACACATCAGCAACAATCATCAGTGATGCTTTTCTGAGACTGAGAATGCAACTTCAGAAAGGGCACTAGGAGAAAAGAAAATGGCCAGATCCACCACACAAACCCTGATGATTGCTGGAGTGACAGAGATCAGATCCAGCTGGGTTATATCAGTATTTTTAGAGTGTTCATCATGGAAAAAAGAGCAGGAAAGCAACCAAATAATTTATCATCACAACTGGAGCAATTAAGATCATAAAAGAGAATGATAATAATAATCACACTGGGAAAGCAAGCATAAACTAGGACTAGGCTGGCCTGGGAGAACTGGAATTTATGATTCCCGTGGATAGCACTAACCCTGTTTCTTCATTCAAAAGAGTCATATCTTAGTATGAAAACCTGACAAGTAAATGCATAATCTGTGTAAGTTAGTAAACCTAAGTTCAAGGGTGCTTTGGGGAGCAGAGTGGGTCAGCGTGATTAATGATATTTAGAGAAATAGTTTAAGTTGCTTATCATTGCAAAATAAATTGGTTTAGAATGAGAAGCTCTCATCAACTTAAATGAGGATACCCAGGAAAGCAAATAAGTAAGATATTCTTTCCATGTTCCACTCCTGGTATATGTAGTATTAACTCGTTCTGGCCACTAGGGGACCACTTAGTACTTTGCACGTTGCATTCAACTGTTTATGTCATTCTGTACATTCTACGTGTACTAAGGAAAGATAAGCTGCTAATAACGTCAGAGTCCTGTGATGTCTGTTGCCTATACCGTATGTGCTTGTAATTGATTAGATGATATTCTTCTCTAATGGCATCAAATGAGTTACTTTGGTCTTTTCCAACTCCCTTACTCCTCGGATGTGTTTGAGATAGTTGGTACAACATGCCAGGGTCCGTGGCAGGTCTGCACACTCAGTAAGAACTTAATCTTTTTTTTTTTTTTTTAATTAAAAAACAGTCATATCTGGGAACTTCCCTGACCCTGCTCTAAATGTCAAATTCTCAATTCAGTTAATAATTTGAGCCCTGGGGATAACAACATAAAACTAAATAAAAATTGTACATGCCTACTCGGTATCAGTTATGATTGATTGATTGATTGAGAGATATTGTAATCCTACAATTAAGAAAAGGATACTTTTCTTCATATTAGCCAAGAATGAATAACAAATTCAATTTGACGGAGGTTAAAATTTGAATTACTAATTAATGTAGATGGGGGCAGAGGTGAACCATGTATTACTGTCCAAAGTCCAAATACATTCCCTTGTTGCACAGTGTCAGGGAGAAAAGTGATCACTTTGTTCTAGTCATGACATCACCAAGTCCTGGCTTCCGGGCAGAAGTTTGCCATTGTGCAGACAGGAAGTCCCACACTGGCAGAGAGAAGTTTTATGTCCCACAAACACAAACAGTTAAAACTGAATATTAGGCATCTCCAAGAGGAAAAACCCATCAGTAACATTGCCAAATTTCCTTGTTATTACTGCTTTCATCAGTTTTCTGCTCCCTCCAATTTTTTCTTTTTTTTTTTTTTTAGAGACAGCGTCCCACAATGCCCGGCTATTTTGTTGCAGTTTGGCGGGGGCAGGGTTCGAACCTGCCACCCTCGGTATATGGCGCCGGCGCCCTACTCACTGAGCCACAGGCACCGCCTCCTGTTCTCTCCATTCTTAGTACGTGTTCATTTCTCATGCAGCACCATTCATCTATTTATTCTGTTTCCTTTTCTCCTACTAAGGTATCACTTTCTATTCTAAGGGACCTATAGGCTTATTTTGAAATATATAGTCTTTGCTAATTCTTAAGATAAAATATAAATTTTAGTCTCACAATGGAAGTAAGAAAAGAGGGAGAGGAGGGAGAAATGGAGGAAAGGAATATAGAAGCCACTATTAGCTTCTTACTAAATCAGACCATTTTTTCTGAGTGTCCCTCTCTCTCCCTCCCTCCCTTTAATGACGTAAATTAAAATAAAATAAAGAGTAAATATTTAAAGTGTACAATTGGGAATTTTGACATAGTGTATACCTGTGAAACAAGATGGTAAGGCTATTTGGGTCTATCTCAGAGCAAGGACAAAAGAGCAGCTTCCCAATGCAGCGTTGGAGTTAATTTTCTTCTTTATCAGAAATAGATGTTGGATTTTATCAAATAGTTGTTCTTCACCTAATGAGATGATCATTAGGATTTCTTTTTTAATTTTCAAATGTTAAAGCAACTTTATATTCCTGGGATCAACCCTGCTTAGTCACGATGTTTTTAATTGTCCCGCTTCATATATATATATGAAGGACAATTAAGTTTTCAAACTCATCCTATTTTCTAGGATGCTACATACCTCATTGCTGAATATCACCAGGGTCACCTTCAAAGTGCTCCCCTTGGCAATCTGGTGACAGCAATGATATTCAGCAATGAATTATGTAGAACTTTTTCGGGGAAGAGTTTGAGAACTTATTTGTCAGACTTCATACGACAACAGCTCTGATGGCCATTCCAGAAAAAGAGTTCCAAAATTGCTTTGAAGGATGGACTAAACACTGTGGCCTCAGTTGGTAGCTTCCCAAGAGGAGTGCCTAGAACAAGACCACAGGGGGGCATGTAGCACTTTTTCTAGGATGAGTTCAAGAACATTTTAAGAAAGAAAAAAATGTATAAAAATGATAATATTCAAGTCGAATTTGATGTCTGCAATTATGAGACACAAGATAACAAGGGTTATTGGAATATAGTGAGTATTACAATTTTAATACAGGCTTTTCCTTTCTTAAAATGTGCGTGCATTTTATGGCACCCTCTGTATATATGTACATAGTTGGATTAGATTGTCTAAAATGTAGTTTAGAATTTGGGGGTTGGGCGGTGCCTGTGGCTCAGTCGGTAGGGCGCCAGCCCCATATGCCGAGGGTGGCGGGTTCAAACCTGGCCCCGGCCAAACTGCAACCAAAAAATAGCCGGGCGTTGTGGCGGGCTCCTGAAGTCCCAGCTGCTCGGGAGGCTGAGGCGGGAGAATCGCTTGAGCCCAGGAGTTGGAGGTTGCTGTGAGCTGTGTGAGGCCACGGCACTCTACCAAGGGCCATAGGGTGAGACTCTGTCTCTACAAAAAAAAAAAAAAAAAAAAAGAATTTGGGGGTTTATACTCTTGAAGAATATTGGTCTATAGTTTTCATTTTTTGCAAAGCCTGCCAGAATGTGGTATCAGGCTAATTCTGGTCTCATAAAATGAGTTGAGAAGTAATTTCTCCATTGGGGGAGGGGGGCAATGCACATGTACACATGTAAGCAGAGAGAGAGAGAATATTCTTGTTTTTTGGAGCTATTCAAAATAAATTCAATTTCCGTATTTAAAAACCATTATTTTACATCCTCCTTTTGTTTCATTTATTTCTCATGTTAGATACTCTCCAGAACCTTGACTTAGGAGGACTTATGATCCTTGTTTTGCAAAGTGACAAATCCTTCTTAAAACGATACTATGAGAAGACAACACTAGTAGTATTTTCTTATCACTGCATTCAACAGCGAAACTTTCACATTCCTTACCCCTGCTGCTTTGCTGTTATCAGCTATCAGCGCAGCCAGAGATTGCTTTAATACAAACAGAACAGTTCTCCACCATCACTGCCATAGTGCCATGTTACTATGTTACAACCCAAGGCAAAGGAAGGCCCAAATGGAAGGACTCTGTTCCACTCCTTGGAGGAAACTTGTTTAAAAGATTGTCTTGTTATTAAAAAAAAAAAAAAAAAAGACTATTATTCACTGTCCTGAGAGTAGCAGACATACCTTGAGGTGACTGGTAATACCAATTATAGGCCTTTGTCCCAATATGAAGTGTAGCAATTTAGATAAGAATCCCTGGGTTAATTTTATCTAAAGTATATTGACATATTGATAGCAATGTACTCTAAAGAAATGTAACAGGATAACTGGTAAATACAGTGGAACCTTCATAGCTGACCACCTCCCTATATTGACCACCTCTTTAAGTTAACCTAGTTTTCATAGACCAGACATGCATCACATGTGTGTATGGATACAATAGGCCTAGTTCCTTATGCTGATCACCTCTGTATTTTGACCAGTATATTACAGTCACTTGGATAGTCAACTTACAGAGATTTTACTATGGTAGAAAATATATAAATTTTTGCAGCATAAATGATGATGTAAATAATTAAGTAAATAATACCTTATGAGCAAAAAATAAACAAATAAGCAAACACTAAAAAATGGTAAAGGATCTGTAGAATTTTTTTTTCACAGACATACAAAGTAGTGAACAGCTATAGGAAAAGGGGTTCAAAAATACTATCACCAGAAAAATGCAAATTAAAGGCACAGTAAGCTATCACCTCACACCTGTTAGGGTGGCTGCTATTAAAAAAAAAAAAAGACAACAGATTAAACAATGTTAGTAAGAATGTGTAGGAAAGGGAACCCTGTACACTGTTGGTGAGAATGCAAATTGGTACAGACATCCTGGAAAACAACATGATAGTTCCACCCCAAATTAAAAACAGAACTATCATCCAGCAATCCAACTTCTGGGTATATATCCAAAGGCAATGAAATATGTATTTCCTCAAAGAGACAAATGGACCCCCATGTTCATTGCAGCATTATTCACAATAGCCAAGCTATGGAATCGACGTAGGTGTTTATCAATGGATTAATGAAGAAAAATTTGAGAAATAGATATACCTGTACATACAACATGGAATATTATTTAATCATAAGAGAAGGAAATCCTGCCATTTATGAGAGGATAGATGACCCTGGAGGACATTATGCTAGGTGATGTAAGCCAGATACAGAAATATAAATACTGTATGATCTCACTTACGTGTAGAACCTAAAAAGATCAAACTCGTAGAAACAGAGAGTAGAATGGTGGTTTTCAGGGGATGAGGGATGGGAGCTGTTGGTACAAGGGTATAAACTTTCAGTGATAAGGTGAAAAAATACTGGGAAATAGGGAGATGTTGGTAAAAGAGTATGTACTTTCAGTTATACGGTGAACAAACTCTTGGAATCTACCATGTAACACGGGTGGTGATGGATGTATTATTAACTAATTTGATTGTAATAATCCTTACACAACCTATACATACATCAAACCAATATGCATTGTATGTATCAGATATATACAAGGTTGATCAATTAAATATTTTAAAGTAACAAATAAAATTGAAGATACAATATTTTTAAAGTGAAAAAATGTAAAAAAAACCCATGAATGAATGAATAAGTGCTGTGATCATCTAGGATAAAGGGACAAAGAAACAGATGGTGCCTAATTATCAAATGAGGATAATCGAGGAGGCTTTACATACAAAGCACTGATTACAAAGCCATGAGCAAGCCATAGAGGAACTATAAGGCCTGGTGCAGAGTTACTGGGGTGATAGAAGCAGAGCTTTTGCCACCCCTAGACCTGAAGGGCAACGGGAGGAAAGACACAGAGAGCAGGAAGTAGGGAGGTAGAGACTAGATCTGAAAGGACAAACTGAGGGTTGTCAGTACAGATTGGCTGTGAGCCAGCCCCAGCAGCAACCAACTCTGGAAAAGGAACAGTTGCCACAAGAGCAGCCTGAGTGTCATGTTGGAGAAGGAGAATTTAAATAATTGGATATTAATAAGGACAGAAACAGTGTCTCACAAATGGTGTTTTCTGGAGCACTGGCACATGAAAATGTTAATAGTATTCCCCCCCCAAAAAAACGCATCTTATCTCAAATTTACCCATGACCAGTTTTCAAGCACATCAACAGGAGTGATTTGAGACCCTGTTCTTGATGGCAACCAGGAGGTGGCACAGATCAATAAAAAGAATTTTTAAAAAGGACATGCTTTGGTCTGCTGTTGACCATTTTCAACTACAAACAGAACAAATTATTCTTAAAACCTAATTTCTTAAGTCAGTGCCAAAATAGGAATTCTGAACTAAAAAAGAACATGAACATCTACTATACAAGTATCCAAAATTGAATAGTCCCCTCCAGGCAAATTTACTATTATGATCTAATAGCAGACAGGCGGTGGCCTCTAATCTCTCAGCTCATGCCTTTCTTCTTTTGCTCATGTTAGTCTAGTGATAAATGATGTAGAATTTCTCAGAGAGAGAGAAAATTATGCCCAATATAAAAAGTGGTTGAAAAAGCTGATTACAGAGTCATTAGCCCCTGTGGGCTCATTTTATTGCTATAAAGTCATCATTCAAGTAGACATATATTTAGCTTCTGTGGCCTTCATTTGTGGTAAGCAAAATAACCTCAGACAAAAAAAGGGAGCCAAGTTCAAACTTCCTATTTTTAGTGAGACGACAGCCAATTTACTAAATTAGAAAAGCCCACAGCAGAAGCAGAGAAATGATATCAGCCTGTGTTTCTTGTGTGGATTGTGAGAACACATCTGAGGACAGGCTTAATCTTGTATCACATATTCAGTGAGAGACATTTAAATCCAACACATGGCCAGAATAAGGTACCATGGACAGTGAGGAACTTATGTATCTTGACATATGAAAAGTAATTGAAGGAAATAGACATACTTAGCCGGGAAAACAGGCCTATAGGGGACAAAAACTCTTTTTGTTTAATTTTAGGACTGGCAACAAGAAATAGATTTGATCTCTAGCTAGTCCAAATAATTTATGGACAGACACTGCCAATTCAAGGTAAAACATTTATTCAGCCATTCAATAAATATTTATTAAGAAAATATAATTTGGGGCGGCGCCCGTGGCTCAAGGAGTAGGGCGCCAGTCCCATATGCCAGAGGTGGCGGGTTCAAACCCAGCTCCGGCCAAAAAAAAAAAAAAAAAGAAGAAAATACAATTTGTGGGCTATTATGTTAGGTTCTAAAAGTTAAAGGAGAATTTATTAGCAAACACAGAGTGAGCTCTGTATTACTGGTAGGTGTGTGATCAGATACCAGGTGACTATCTGTGAGTAGAATTATAGAAAAGAGAACTTCTGTCTTCCTTTGAATCACTCTAATCTTAATGTGCACAAGAATCCCCTGGAAAGTTCATTAAATTGTAGATTCTAATGCAGTAGGTCCAAGCTGAGACCTGAGAGTTTTGACTGCCAACAATTTTCCAGGTGATTCAAAGCACTTTGCTTAGCCATACGTCAAAATCACTGCCTCTCCATTATTCTGGGAATTTTGTGTCATCTCAGATTCAACCTCTTGCCTTTCAGATAAGCCAAATTAGACTTTTCTTCAGTCAAAGGAGTAGGCCATGAAGTTGACTTGGAGTTTGGCTCCACATTTCACCTTGCTACAATAATCAGATTCAGCCCAGTAAATGGCTCTGCCCACTATGTTAATTTAAACTGCAAACCAAGGAAAAAGGATATACTGAAGTTCTCGCTCCCCTTATCCATGGTTTCACTTTCTAGTTACAGTTACCCGAAGTCAACCACAACTGAAAGTATTAAATGGAAAATTCCAAAAATAAACAATTCATGTGTTTTAAATTGTGCACCTTTCTGAGAAGCATGATAAAATCTCACAATGTCCCACCCAGACCATGAATCATCCCTTTTTTTCATCATGTTCAAACTGTCTACAGATACTACCCACCCATGACTCATAAAGTAGCAGTCTCGATTAACAGATCCACAGATCACGAGAAGAAGGGTAAGAGCAGACAAATAAAAATTAAATATTTTGGTTTATTATGTTATTGTTCTTTATTTCTTAAGGTGCCTAGTTTATAAATGAAACTTTATCATAAGTATATAGGAAAAAACATAACATTTACAGGGTTCAGTACATCTGCAAATTCAGGCATCGGCTGGGAGTCTTAGCAAGTACCCCCCTCAAATAAAGAGGGACTACTGTACCAGTATACAGTCCCCATTCAAAATCCTGGCTCGGAGCTACTCTCAGACCTGCCCCCAGTCCCAACCCCATCCTGTCGCAGCCTTCGTATCCTGCTCATTATCCAGTATTGATTTTGTTTTGTTTAGCGCTTGGATGTGACATTTGCTACTGTTTTCCAGGTTCAACCTTAGAGTATTTCAGCAATGATCTGGGTGTCTGCCACCATAAAATCTCAGGCTCCAACAGCACATGTCTTTGGCCTTCAGCTCAAAGTCAGGACCCCTGCAGCTGCTTTCTGCCCCCAGGATCTCCCCGAATCAAAGCTATTGAAATCACTTTGCTACCTCTAGAGATCCAAGATAATTTCAGATTTCTAAAAATTATTAGAAAAGAAGAGTTCACTCCAATATAATTTCCAAATATGTTCTATTTTTCCTCTGTAGGTGAAAGCTAGAGGAGAATGTTGATAAAATTGATGTCAGAGATTTATCTGCAAGAATAGTTACAATCTTTGGAAAAACTAGGATGCTTCCTCATAAGGTAAACTAAGTGTTTGCAAGTATAGAGATGTATTCTATTTTTATGGACAAAAGCTCCAAATAACCTCCTCTATTAAAAATGCACCTTATGTGTTTCTGTGTAATTTCCGTGAATGTGACTACTAGATTAAATAAATTGGAAAAAAAGATACTAGGAAAACATATAATGAATGAAAGAAACTGAAGTGGTTTGAATGAATTCTTGACACAATTTGAACAATACTCAATTTTTGCAATATATATTCAAATATAGAAACAAAGAGGGGCAAGCTATTTCATCTCATATTTATGTCCACCATCAATGAACTCAAATCAAATTTCTTGTCTGAAGCCCTTACTTACTGACAACTTGATATATCTACTAATTTTCCATGTATTAGACTTGCTTCCCTGAAAAATTATAAATTTCTTACATGCAGGGAATATATATATATATATATATATTTTTTTTTTTTTTTTGGCCGTTTTTGGCAAGGGCTGGCTTTGAACCCGCCACCTCGGGCATATGGGGCCAGTGCCCTACTCCTTTGAGCCATAGGCACCACCCTGTCTTATTTTTCTTTTGCATTTTCTGCAGTGCTGGGTACCTGTTAGGGACTTAAAGAATGCTCTTTTTGATTATTGAAGGCATTAAGGTAAATATTTTATTAACAAGGTTATTATACCTGCTTTCTATTTGGTAGAAAATGAATCATCTGTACTAGGTGCTAAGTAGGCAGGGAAACTATTAATGTGGCAGAGGTCTTTTGCACTGCTGTTTTCAATGCTAAACAGAAGGGCAAGGCGGATATTCCCTGGTGCAGATGTTTGCCACCCACTGCCCGCCCATCAGAGGGAGTTAGAGAGAGGGGTCTGAGCAGGGCCTCTTCTATCCTGCTGACTGGTGACTCAGTGCTTCAGAACTGCCATGATTCCTTCCTGTGCCTTAGAACAGCAAGAGGGTGCCTTGTTGCTAAAATATTCAACAAGAAAGAAAGACGTGCGGTATTGCACAGACTGTGTGTACGGGAACCATCTGACATACTTCAAGACCAGTCACCATCTACCTTCCTTTCTTCTTTTCAAAAACAAAGTTGTGTCACTCTCTTTCCCACCTTTTTCTTCTCTGGTTCCTCAGCCCTCATGAAGACCCCTGTGCCTCCATGTGGACCTGGGGTTCTGTGATGACCAATTTTATGTGTCAATTCGTCTGGGCCATGATGCCCAGGTATTTAGTCAAACCTCTGAATGTTTTTGGCTGAGGTTTACATTTATTATTTTTTCTTTGTATTTCAAATTACTATGAGGGCACAAATGTGTAGGTTACAGTTTTTGATTCTAAGGTGAAGTTCAAGTTGTAGTTGAGCCCTTCAGCCAAGGACCGTGCTGAACACCCTCACCTTGTGCACAGTAGGTGAGACACCACCAACTGTCCTCCCTCCTCCCCAAGACGTACATTTAAATTGGTAGTCTTGGGGTAAAGCAGATCTCCCTTCACAATGTGGCTGAACCTCATCCCATCAGTTGAAGGCCTGAACAGAACAAACACTGACCTTTTGAGAACAAGAGGGAACTCCATCGCAGAGGGCCCTCAGACTGTACCACAGCCTTGGCCGTTCCCTGGATTTCCAGACTGCCAGTCCACGAAGCACAGACCAGCCAGCCTCCCTCCATAATTACATAAGCCAATTCCATAAAATAAATCTCTCCAGATGAGTCATGTATATATACATCCTACTGGCTCTGTTTCTCTGGAGAATGCTGACAATTTGGAAGCTGGTTCTTTCCATATAGCCACAACCACCACAAAACAGCCAAAGAAACTCAATCAGATGGAGAAGACATCGAGGTAACAGTCATCTGTCCCCACATTCTGAAAAGACTTAAGCCTGGAGCAAATGGAAGAAGCAGCTGGAAAAAGTGAACATTTCTGTTTCTCTGACAGAAAACTTCCCAAGCAAGTCTCTGTAGTACACGAGTTAAACTTTCATTTCATCCGTCTGCCAGGACATAAAGGCTGTTCTGTTAAACTTTGTGAGAAATGACAGATTGAAGGGGAAGGCAGCTCGGTTAATAAGCGTGTCATAGAAAACAGGGACCCCGAAGCTCAGAAAATAAAGAAGACAGAACTGAAAAACTATGGCCAGCCATAGAACGTAAGGCGGGCCTAAATGGTACGTGAAGGCGGGAGGCAGAGCTGCAGCCTCTCGCTGGAAAAGCTGGAAGTTCATTGATGAATCTCGCTCCTGGCATCCTGCTCAACAATTTTTTTAACTTGATTTCTGTCCAGCGCTAAATAGCAAAACCTCAAAAGCTAATATCTGTTCATGTTTACAGGCTATAAATGCAATCATTTTTTCCAGTTGGTCATACTGTCTAAAAACCATTTTTTTTCTCAGGCAAAGATTATTATTGACCATTAAAAAATCAGCAATAGAGAAAAGATTAAATTCCAAACACTTCTGGTTTTTTAATAAGCAACATATAGAAATATTCCCTCTACCAAATGAAAGTCTTCCCACGGCTTTTTGCTGGATGTTGAACGTTTTGTCAGCAAGCATATTTCATTCCTTCATAGTTTCAAAAACCACAAAATCCCTAGCAGTCTCCCTACTGTTAAACTTCAAACTGTAGTTCAACACATGTGTGATTATTCCTGGGCAAAAAAAATTTTCTTAAAAGTAAACCCACTGCAAACTCTCATTTATATCCCAAGAATCCTTAACAGTCATCCTAAGACCTCTTCTTTCCCCCTCCATTTTTTTATATAGTTTGTCTCCCAAACAGTGATAAGCCCAAGGTTACATATTATCTACAGTTTTCAAATCAATATTACCTTATATCACCATTGCTGAGCAGTTTAGGGCTTTGCGGCGAGCTACCATGACAATAGATGCACAGCCTGGAACCAGTTTTAGTTAATTAGAGTCAATCAATCCAAACTTTGCTAACTTACTCATGTGAAACAATAGTATAATGAAGCAAAGTCGGCAAGATGATTGGGAAACACAAATTATTGCACCCTGATAAATTAAATGTGACTATTACAAAACCTTCTTTCTAAATGAATACTCAAGGAGGAAATATATGGGTATTTCATATAATTAAGAATACAGAAAAAATAAACTTAAAGGAGCTATTAAAGCCCCTCCTTTTTTTGCCTTAAGAAGAAAAACACTCAGAGGTTGTATACTGGGAAGATCTTGTGGCCTCTTTATGTGTTTTCGTTGGGGAACATATCTTCCCTGTCAAGCCCACGTGGTCTATGGGTGAAATAGACACAAGGCAGGAATGCACATTCGTGGGCTCCAGAACCACAGCGAGGTGGACATGGTAGGCTGGGAAGAGGGCAGAAAGCGAAGAGGTAGATGTGCCTAAGCTTCTCTACCTGTGAGTGTGCGGTGCTTAGAGTGTGGCTTTCTGGTCCAAGACGTCGATGCTTTATCATGTACAAAGGTAAATGAAAGCCTGGTGTGCTGTACTTTTTACTGGTGCTTGTGGCTCACGTGCCTGCACTTGGTGGTTCTGGAGACTGAGTAAAGCAAATAGCCATTTAGACACGGGACTGATAGAACAAGATAAACCCAAGATTCTCTCTCCCAAAAGCTGAATCTTGCAGCTATTTCCTCCCAAGGTGACATGCTAATCCTATCAGAACTAGTACTTTGCAGGACAGGTGCGGTGACTCGCCCCTGTAACCCTAGCATTCTGGGAAGCCAAAGCAGGTGGATCACCTGAGCTCAAGAGTTTGAGACCAGCCTGAGCAAGAGTGAGACCCTGTCTCTAAAAATAGATGGGTGTTGTGGCGGGCACCTGTAGTCCCAGCTACTTGAGAGGCTGAGGCAAGAGAATTGTTTAAGCCTAAGACTTTGAGGTTGCTGTGAGCTATGAGTGCAGAGGGCCACAAATTGAGACTCTGTTTCAAAAAAAAAAGAACTAGAACTTTGGGTTTAAAAGATACGTTGATGGGACGCAGTTAATGGAGGATAAGAAAGCTGTATAAATTGATGTAAAGGTATATTTGATGTAAAGGTATATATGAGCAATGGGAACGAAGGGGGACTAGGTAGGAGGTGGAGAAAAGAAGTTGAAAAAATGTAAAAGGAGGAGTTTAGAAACAAGATTCTCACGCCCTAGCCTGGGCTAAGATCAGTCCTATTATTAAATGTTGGCAGTGAAATGTGTTGCATTAATAATGCAAGGAGAGAAACCTTGGGGGTCAGAGTGGGCGCCTCTTCCAGCCAGTCCTATGACCTGCTCGGCCTCTGTTTCCTTAACTGTAAAATTAGGTGCTGAGAGAGAAGATAATTGAAGAAGGTACCAACTCAAAACATTCTAACCCCAGGTGCAATTTCAAGAACAGCGTTTGTTAACTTACTATAGTGATACATGTTAATTACCAAGTTAACCGGTTTCTTTCCTCGCAAAATCAGGCAGATTAAGCCAGCAAGGTTTGGCTAATGGGGGAGTGAATCTCAGGGTTTGTCTTGTTCTATCAATCATGTGTCTAAACGGCTCTTTATTTTACTCAGTCTACAGCAGCCCCTGAGCTGTAAACGTGTGTGCCACAAATACCAGTGAGAGATACAGCACCTTAGGTTTGCCAGAGTTCTGGGGAAATGCCAGAGGTGTTTCCAATGCTATATTAGATTTCATTCCTTACTCTTTCATAATCTAAATCATGGCAAAGTGACAGTCTCGATATATTCTCTTGTCCATAGACACTTTATTGACATCTGGCAGGGGTATAACCAGGGTGTGTCTCAAAGGGATCTCAGGGTTGGCCTCACATGCAGGGTAAGACTTAATGTTTGTGTCTTCTTGGATTGGGGTAGAAACCACATTTGTTTTATTTTCTTTATTTTTTAAAGATGACTGCTTCTTTATGCTGTAAATGAATAGTCAAAATAACGTGAAGCTTCTGGAAGATGCAATAGGAATTCTGTTTCTCTCCATGTCCTATCACGTCTAACACAGAACATCCGCTGCAGAGGTCCTTAATCAATTGCTGTTAGATGAGGGATAGATGCAGAGACGAATGGACAGATTGATTACAGAGGGGTGGGGGACAAACACACGATAAATAAATGGAAGATCTGTGTGAGGGCAGTCTGAGGTCTAGCTGATATTTCTTTGTGTTTGGAGAACTATCTTAAATACTTGACTTTTGGAGACTTATTTTTATTTGTTTGTTTATTTATTTATTCATTTATTTATTTATTTTTAAGACAGAGTCTCGTTACACCGCCTTTGGCAGAGTGCTATGGTGTCACAGCTCACAGCAACCTCAAACTCTTGGGCTTAAGCAATTCTCTTGCCTCAGCCTCCCAAGTAGCTGGGACCACAGGTGCCCACCACAACACCTGGCTATTTTTTTGTTGCAATTATCATTGTTGTCTTAGCAGGCCTGGGCCAGGTTCAAACCTGACACCCTTGGTGCATGTGACCAGTGCCATAACCATTGTGTTACAGTCGCCAAGTCTAGAGGCTTATTTTTAGAAATGGCAATAGTTTATGTTTTAGAAATAAACTGTGACAAGATTGTATACATTTTTATATTCAGAACCATTTAACATATTTATACTCATTTAACTACTAAAAATGTAAATAAAAGATAACACCACTTTTAAAATTTCCAAGATGCGGGCGGTGCCTGTGGCTCAAGGAGTAGGGCGCCGGTCCCATATGCCGGATGTAGCAGGTTCATACCCAGCCCTGGCCAAAAACCAAAAAAAAAAAAATTTCCAAGATGCATGGATAATTTATTCCCACTTACCATGTCACAGATTCGATTTCTATCATTAGCAATAAAAATATATTCTAAATGAGGGTTTACTATCCAGACATAGTTAATCTATAACTTAACCATAGTTTATAACTTAAACCTCATAAAACCAGTTGCTTCTCCTAAAACCAAGTAAAAATCACAAGGTATTTTCCTGGCCATGACACTACCAATTGGTGATGAGAAATTTGCTTGTGCTTTTGACATTTCTGTATAAAACAACAGCTGCTTCACTCACTTGGCAGCAGCCTTTTTCCCCCACTGGGGATTCTTATCCCCAGTGGAGGTGGGTGGGCACCCTGCTGGCAATGGTGCATACAAATAGAGATGCTTAGATACCCCATAGCTGACAGCTCAATGAACTCATTTTGTGAGGAAGCTGTTTTCCAGCGGAAGACAGCCAGACCTGCTTTCCTTTGGGGAATAGAGTCTGAGGGACACATGTGGCCCTGTTCTCACCCTTATGTATCTAACACCCACAATCACATGGGGCCAGACACGTACATTGTTGAAAGCAAAGGCTAATGCTTTAAGTCAGTGGTTCTCAACCTTCCAAATGCCCCGACCCTTTAATACAGTTCATCATGTTGCTGCAGCAACAAAAATAATTTTATGGTTTGGGGTCACCACAACATGAGGAACTGTATCAAAGGGTTGTGGCATTAGGAAGGTTGAGAACCACTGCTTTAAGAGCATCTTAACTACCAGAAGCAAGATCTAGGTCGGAAATAAGCAAAGATTTAAAAGAAAAGCACATAGTTCGAAAGTAGCTCCTCTTCTTTTCTCTCCTATCATCATCACTATCAACACCCCCATTATTTTATTCTCACCTTCCTTACCCTCCTACCTTTCAAGTTTCCTAAAACTTGAAAAGTATTTGCTCCCTTTTCCTCTCGACACCTTTTCTATTCCCGTACATACCTTAAACCATACATGTAAGGAACCTACTCATTTCCTGTGCTCTTAAAACTCAATCCCAGGAGAGAAGTTTCACTTGGCCACATAACATCAAAAGGTTGAGCCCTTGGTAGGTGTCCATCATCCTGGGATTTTCCATGCTAAGTATTTTGGCCCATATCCTACTGACTGTGTTTTCACTGTCATCAGAATGCATCTCTTGGATGGCCCTCCCTGACTCATCAATTCCATGGCCTCCACTAACAGTTTCAGTACAAGTCCAAGGCTAGCTCTGTGTGAACAAGGGATGTTCCCAGGATGTGGGATACAACTAGGAGTCGAAGACTTCACTTTGTATACTGCATTTGTTAACCTTCTAGAGCTAAAATAAGGATGACGTGCTTAGTAAAGTACATGAGGCTTGCTAATGCGGGCTATTTCCATTAGGAGTAGTAGAGTAGAAAGAACTCTAAGTTTGAAGATTTCAAGTCTGCCTTCATCCACTCGCTAAATATGTGACATCATTTCACCACTCTGAAGTTCACTGTCAATATCTATGACATCGTAACATCCAACTTCAGTGGTGTGATTGTGTACTTTTTGAGTGTGCCCTGTATATGTAGAATGTGGAAAAGGGAAATGCACATACATGTTTTCCATACACATCCAACTCCAGTGGTGTGATTGTGTATGTTAGTGTGCCCTGTATACGTAGAATGTGGGAGATGGAAATGCACATACATGTTTTCCATACACATCCAACTCCAGTGGTGTGATTGTGTATGTGAGTGTGCCCTGTATATGTAGAATGTGGGAAAGGGAAATGCACATACATGTTTTCCATACACATCCAACTCCAGTGGTGTGATTGTGTATGTGAGTGTGCTCTGTATACATAGAATGTGGGAGACGGAAATGCACATACATGTTTTCCATACACATCTAGCTCTGACACTTTTAATATTTTTTTTGAATGGATACATCCCTGATAACCTCTGTCAAACAATTTAAGAATGCCTTTCATAGTTTTCTATGACTTTTTGTATTGTATAAGCTCCAGAAAAATGGGAAAAGCGTTATACTTGCTTTTACCAACAAAACACAAAACACATAGTTAAGTATCATTAAAATGCAGCCAACAGTCAATAGTAAAAGGCCAAACCATGTTATGACAAAAAAATCAACAATACATTTATAGTAATATATAAAAACAAAGAAAACTGCCTCTATCACTTCTTAGAGAACATGTGATAATACTCCTTCCTCCTTCACAATCTATGTTCTTATCCAAAGAAGAAGCTCTGTGTTATTTTAATTTTTATCTGTAGTGTCTGTTTCCTCTAGAAGCCTTTGATCCCTAAATATGTGTTTCCATGCTAACTTCTACTCCAATTCTTAAAATTTTGTCTAGCTCCTCTCTTGATCACTCTTCTTGAATATTTCAGAGGCACCTTGAACACTACATTTCCAAAAACTGAAATTACCTTGTCCCCATTTCAAACTATTCTTCCTCAAGTGTTTTTTCAATAATTGGCCCCGCATCCACTCACGTGTGCATGGCAGAACCCTAACAATCATCCTCAAAGCCCCAGATGTGATGATTATTCCTTGAAACTGGACCTCTAACTCATCAATTTCTCTCCCCTTACCTCAGTATTAATCACCCCAAGAGAGCCACCCCTCCCCTCATGTTCTCTCTACTCTGACCCTTTCCCTCCTCTGACATGTTCTCAGAAATATTCTAGGGAAATCTTCCAAAAACCTAAAATTTGAAAGTCATTTTCCCTCTTAAAATTTGCCCAAGAATGGGTGGTGCCTGTGGCTCAGTGAGTAGGGCGCCAGTCCCATATACCAAGGGTGGTGGGTTTGAACCCAGCCCCTGGCCAAACTGCAACAACAACAATAACAACAACAAATAGCCAAGTGTTGTGGCGGGCGCCTATAGTCCCAGCTACTCCGAAGGCTGAGGCAAGAGTATTGCCTAAGCCCAAGAGCTGGAAGTTTCTGCAAGCTGTGACGCCATGGCACTCGACCCAGGACGACAAAGTGAGACTCTATCTCTTAAAAAAAAAAAAAATACCCATGAATTCCCATTCCTTTTCAAATAAAGTGTCAAATTAGTAGCACTTCTGGATTTGGGAGGCACAGAGGGGTAGATAGGAGGGAGTAGAGTGATTATCTGGCAAGAAAGAGGTAGCTGGGGTCTTCTCTGGGAGCTGCATTTCCACGGAAGCAAGTTACCACAGCCTCATCCATTGTCACATCATGGCCTTTGATCCCTTGAAAACAATGCTCCCCACCCAACTTTCTACCCTGAGCTCGCATCACACATGCACTCACTCATTGCATTGGAGTCTCACTGTCTAACCCCATTCTCGCCTCCTGCAAATGGGCCTGGTTCATGGACAGGTACGTGGTTTGTTCTTTTGCCTGTACCACCTCTCTTCTCATCATACTTCCTCCAAAGGCCTCTGTCCTTTCACCCGCACTATCTTTCTCTTTTCTGCTTAATGGTCACTTCCTCAGTGGAAGTGACCATTAAGAGACCATTAAGAGAGAGTGTCTTCTCTCTAGGTCTGATCTCCCTCTTGAATACTATGAAAGTATCTTAATTTAAGCATAGCACTTACGACAATTTTTGCAACATGTCTCTTAGGAAGTCTTTTGTTTGAAGTCCACTCTAGTCATGATATTGGTCAGTCAGGCTCACTCAGTACCTAACAGAGAGCTGGGCATGTAGCAGGGGCTCAAAACAAGGATGCTGACTAAAGAAATTACTAGATCTATTTAGCTCACCCTGTTCAAACTCCCTCTCAGTTCTCAAAGAAGACCAACAATTTTCATTATACGTGGATGTTCTCTTAATGAGAGCAACTGGAACTTTTTACTTCCAAAGTCTAATTTGTTGATTGCCTATTATACTGAGAAAAGGACCTGTCCCCCAGTGGTAACACCATACAATTTTGTAATGAAGAAAACAACGTTTATTTTTAAATCTTTTCTTCCCTGTGGAGGAAAAGAATCCTCTAAAACTACTCCTTAGGTGATCAATAGTCAGTCCAGATTTATTAAATTCTTGAGATCACTTTCTATCCTTTTCCTTCAAGCTTGACTTTAATTCTTTCATAACGATTCATTTGCTGAACATTTATTAGGTACCTGTTACATGTCAGGACCTCAGCTATGTGCTATGAACAGAAAACAATATTCATTGAGGAGCTAATAGTCTAGTAGGATAAACTAATAAATAAATACATATATAGGCATACTTACAAGACAGTTAAGAGATCTAAGATCTTAGCGTTATGGGCATGTAACAGAATCAATTAATTTTACCTGTGAAGATTAGCAGATGCCACAAAGTGGGGCATGTTAGGGCTGCTCTGGAGGATAAAGGAAGGTCACCAGGCAAACAGTGACTTCTCTAATCACTCAGGAGGAAGAGCAAGGCATTACCCAAGGCCTTGGGATCATTCACACACTTGACTATTGCCCTGTGTGATTCAGACTCCCTAATAAACAGACCTGTCTCTTTTACAAAACATAGCAATGGTAAGCCAGGCTCTCCTGAAATGTAACTTTACTTTTATTTGGTCCTCATACTAGTTGATCTGAAGGGAACTCAATCTTAATAGCAGATCTCAGTTTCTGTCCGGACAACTATCAGTATGTGCAGCTTCACAGCAGTCAAGAAATATGGACAGCTTCCGCCTGTAGAGACGTACAGTGATTCATCAGTGACTGTACTATAACTCATTCATAAAATACCGAAGCATTCGAAGCTCCGTCTTCATTATTACCAGATGTCATATAGGCGCCTAAGTCACCACTTCAAAATGACTCTCTGCAAGTTTGCAAGACCAAGTGTATCTTCAAGGGCATCTAGGAATACAAATGCTGCAAGGAACCTGCTGGAAGCTGGCTAGCAATACTGTGCAAATGCTTTCTCATGTTAAGGATCCTGTGCTTCTCACATTTTGCCACTTGTATCCTGGAGACAAAAAATGTTTCCAAAGAACTTAGTTTGAAAAAGAGAGAATAAGTACATTTTTTCCAAAGATTATAGAAATTGCAAGAACATCAAAGTTTCTCTCTCCATAGGCAGGTAGACAGAGAGGTAGAGAGAGGTAGAAAGAAAGATAAATACCATCTGTCCCTAAAGCTGATATTTTTCTAAATTACTGAATAAAATGCAGAAGAATTTGGCTCAGGCATCAAAAGAAAGAATTTTTAAATACATTCACTTCCTTATAAAATTAAAATGTTACGAACTGCTAGAGTTGAATTTATGAAATCTTTGAGGGCCTGGAGCACGACAGTGTCAGGGAAGCTCACTTCTGCCCTCCGAGCATCCCAGCACACCAGGGAGAAGGAGGCAGGACTGTCTGAGACTTAGCACGGAGATCGCAACAGACCCCTGACACTGACTTTTTAATTGACTTTATTCCAAATGTCCCTCTTCCTTTTCAAAATCACTTAAATTCTATATTTAAGGCTGCTATAGATATATTTTTGTCAAAAATGCTGCTAAGAAAGAGACCACCACCAGCAACAACAAAACTCTTTAGCACTGTAAATTCCCTGGAGCCTGAGCCCATAACACACACTCAACCCAAGTATGGGCGGGAGAACCCTGTGCTCCGATGGACACCCTTATCCTAACGTGGCCCCAAGTGAGGCAGCACATTTATACGTTCCCAACCGCAGTCTCTTTCCCTTCTGAAGTCATCCCTGGGCTCCCCGTCTTTAACTGTGGTATCTTACACCTTTAAAGCATTGCATTTGCACACAGTTTATTTTTTCGTCAGCTGTAATCAGTTTTTGAATTCTGTTGTGTTTTATTTTTTTTTATCCAAGTATGGTTCTCATGGTGTAGTAAATGACATTAGGCTTTTGTAAATTCTTGCAGAATATAACAGATCATTGGTTTTATAACACAGTCGCTGCTTTTGCATTCTGATGAGATTATTAGTAGCAGCCTAGAATACAACATCCCCGCATACTGTTAGTTAAAAAAAAATAAAAGTTTACTAAATGGTCTCTTGTCAACTGTATCTGAAAATCATTACAGTTTCTCTGTTTCCTCTACACGAAGGGGCTCTTCAGCAAGCTGCTGGGTTATGTCAACATGAGGTTACAAAATTATTATCCCAGCTCTGTGTGTTTCAGTGGGGCTTACGCCGTGCATTAACATTCCTATTGTAAACCTCGGGATTCGTACACCAGGTGTGGAACAATTCCCATGTTCAGACAGAGCATGCTCAAAGCCAGTTGTCCTAGTGGTGGCTTTCACTGGGAGCAAACGCAGAGAGGGGAAAATGCACGGGGAGTTGTCTGATTTGCCATCTCTCCACAGCATAAATGAGTCCTCTGAGACATTCGGTGGCCTCCTGTAGAGAGATTTTAAATCTACTCTATTAATAAAATTAAGTCTTTCTCCCTCTTGGGCCCACAGTTTATAATGTAAATTAGCTGCACGTGATATGTAAGGGGCACATGGTCCTGGGACAGAAGCGCGTGGCGTGCAAACGGAAGGGCCAGGCACAGACCAGGGAGCAGAACATTCCCTTCTTTTCTTTCTTTTTTTTTTTCTTTTTTAGGGTTGAAACGATGACATTTGAAAATTGCTTATTGCATGTGCACTTACCTTTTTCTCCAGACTGCTTCTCACATGCGTACCTGCTGTCTGCATTAAGATCACGACATTCTGAGCTCCAAATTGATGCAATACCAAATGAAAAGCTGTCCTGCCAGCCATAATGGTTCTCCAGGAGTTGCCGCATTCAACATAGCCAATAAGATAAATTTTTAAACGTGTAAATGCGTATTAAAAGGAGAGATCTGATTTGCTTCAATAGTTCTGGCCTGTTAGATGCATGAAATGGTGTTTTAAAAAACTGCTCGCACCTCGTTTGCATTTTACCTGAAAATGGGAGTAATGAGAGGGATGAATTTTGTGAAACCTTCAATAGCCTGTTTTGAAATTCCCCTCCCCCAGGACACTTCCAGGATTTAATCAATTTCTCTCTCTTCTTTGTTTTTATTTTTGTTTTCCCCAGTTCCTAAGGGCATCTTTGTTTTTTTAACAATACTTCCAAATTGAATGATGTTTAAAATTAACATTATTCTCTTCAAAATTTTAAATGAATTCTTCAGATTCTTTGACACAGCCATTTTTAGCTAGTAACATTACCTGACATCCATGTCAGGTTTACTTGAGGATCATATGGAAGAACTACATGGGCGGTGCCTGTGGCTCAGTCGGTAAGTTCAAACCCGGCCCCGGCCAAACTGCAACCGAAAACTAGCCGGGCGTTGTGGCGGGCGCCTGTAGTCCCAGCTGCTCGGGAGGCTGAGGCAAGAGAATCGCGTAAGCCCAAGAGTTAAGAGGTTGCTGTGAGCCATGTGACGCCACGGCACTCTACCCGAGGGCGGTACAGTGAGACTCTGTCTCTACAAAAAAAAAAAAAAAAGAACTATAATGCGGGTGCTTCTCTGAAATGCTCACTTGTTGATGACTGTGTGTTGCATTATTAACCTAGTTAATGTCAATGGAAGACTGAAATTATCAATTTTTTTAAAACTTCCCTGGGTCAGTGTTACAGGCCAAGCTCTCACCTCTGCCGGTGAGTGCCTCACACCTTCAGCTGGGCTGCAGAAACTGTGCTGAACTCGGGAGAAAGAGTCCAGGGCAAGCACGGAAAGTTGGCTGCATTTTAATAGGCAAGCAAAAAAAAGAAAACATCAAGAACAACAGCAAAAACCCAGCAGAGTATAATAAATGCTACAGTGTGCAAACGTAGAGAATATATTTCTCCTGCAGATCAACAGATCAAGAATGCCACTGTACACTTGGTCACTTTCCTGGCAGAGGCTGCGTCTTGTTACCCAGGGGTTAGGTTTCTTTACAAATTGATAGAAGCAAATGGAGTTTCAGCTCTAAATGTAAACAGATAAGGGTTTAAGTCCTACTTTCTATACTTGCTGTGTGATCTAGAACACAATAATTATCTCTCTTACCTTTCTGTTTTTCTGCTATGAAAATAGATACATCTTCTCAGATGTGCTGCGAGTTTTAAGAGAGAGAGTGTGGAAGCAAGTTAATGCAGTGCCTGCCCCCGGCCCTGGTGCTCATGAAATGCCGTCTGACATCACTCCTGTCAGGATTCAGAGAGCCCAGGTGATTAGCCACCTTACTCATGTGCCTCCGAGTCAAGGTTTGACCAGGGAGTTTCTTTTCCCTGAAGAATGTGTTTTCTTCCCCCAGTTTGAGCGCTTTGTTATCAAGAGCATGAATCAGGTTTTCATCCACTATTAGGAGCCGGTAGGTGTGTCCCTTTAGCTCTTTCCCTATTTGTGAAATCAAAGTCCAGATTATGAGGATGATGAATTCGATCTAAGGAATTCACATGTTTGTCTACATGGAGAAGTGGAAGTTTGTTCCATTTACTGAACATGATGTGACCTCATCATCTCACGCGACTGCTTTGAAGGGCCGTGCTCTATTTTACCCTGGGGCTGTGGTTCTCTTATTTTTGCTACGTGAATGAGTACATCATGCTTTTTTCCTAGGCGCCAATCAGTACATACTTGACTGGTCTCCAGCAACCTCCCAGCGATATGTGGTCAAGGCCTCCGGTCTCTGGATGAACCCAGGCTTATGGCTCAGTCTGTGCTGGTAACCACCCCCTGCACAGCTGACCCAACTTTCTGACTTTCTTCAGTGCTAATGCAAGCCCTCCTATCTCCTCTCCTCCTCCCGGGTAGAATACTTTTCCTTTAACTTCACCACACACACACATGCACACACATGCACACATACCACATATCCACACTTGACACTTCTCATCAAGGCTCATTAGAGATATTCATTCAGGAAACATATTTTGAGCTCCTTCTATGTGCCAGGTACTGTGCTGTGTAGCAGGGATATAAATTAAACATGACAGATCTTGGCTTTGAGTGCACTAAACAATAGGCAATAAACAGCAGACAGATATACAAATAATTAAGCAAAACATTGTCAGACTTTGATGAGTGGTTTGAAGGAAATGAACAGGGTGCTGTGCTGTACAAGAAAGTAACGGGGATTTACTCCTGTGGGGTAGACCCAGAAAGCCTCTCTGAGGAATAGACATTCAAGAAAAGATCCAAAGGGTGAGGAGAATCCAAGCAAGTATAGAGACAGAGGAAGAAACCTTTCAGGCAGAAGGCACCACAAATGCAAAATCTCCAAGCTGGGAAAGAACTGAAAATGTTTCAAAAACCCAAACACTCTGTGGCAGGACCCCAGTGAAGCTTGTCCAAGTGACAAGTGACATGCATTTGGAGAGAGGCAGTCAGGACCCAGGCAAGAGAGCTTTGCTAGCTGGGGAGCTGTGGTGAGAAGGGTTTGGGTTGTGTTCCAAGCCTGGCAGAAAGATCATGCCACATTTTCAGCAGGAAGGAGACCAGCTCTGATTTATGATGTAAAGAATTCTCAAAGTTGGGTGGAGAAGGGAGTGTATGAAAACCAGACTAAAAGCAGGGAAGCCAATTTGGAGGCTTACAGAAGCTTTCCACGGATTGAGGAAATTCAGTTCCCATTCAATCCATGGAAATGTGTGGCAGGCAGTGGCAAAGACTGCACTGAGTTGGAGTCTATTAAGGTAGAACCAAAAGAATTTAATGACAGAGTCTGGGAAGAAGGGAATGGAGAAGATGAAAGAAATGAAGGAATTCCTATGGCTGCAGTTTTCTGAACAGCGGGATTGAGTAGATGATGCATCATTTAGTAAAATGAGGGAAAAGCAGGTGTCAAGGATGCTGAAAGCAGGTTTGTAGAGTTTGAGATGCCTGTGAACCATGCCAGTGGAAATGTTAAGGGGCTCCCGACAGGGTTCTGTGTGTTCCACGTAACTGCTCTTCAAGGTGCCAAAACATACCACATTGGAAAACTCTTAAAAGTAACTGTCACCCTTTGCCAGGGGACAATGGGATCCCTTTGGTGCACCACATCTCTTTGGTATATTGGCTTAATGTGATTTTTATACATCAGGATTGCTCCTTCCTATCAGTGCCAACATACAAAGTTCACTGTCTGAAATGCTTAACACAGTGCTTAGGATGGGGGATGTCTAGTGAGGAGACTTTCACAAAGGCCTGACGTGATGGCAGTGCCAAACATAAAATCAAGAAGAGGCCTCATTATTTAGAATCTGAAGAAATGGGAGTAATCCCACAGGAATATGGCCCCCTGGGGAGAGGCGACATGGTAAATATCTGCTGTATGAATTGGGTAAACACACTAATGTGATCTTACCAGGTTCCAGAAATGTTACGAAAACATTTTCCCTAAACTCAGTGATGATGCATTCAGAAAAATGTTTGAGGGGAGGGAGAGGCTAGATGGAAAATTCTATAATCACAAACTTGATTCTTACAAGAAAAGGACTTCACAACATGCAAATGTTATCAAATGTTGTATAAAATGTTGCAAAATCATTCCTGTCAGAGGAATATAAGATGCTAATTGGTGATGTTTGTAGTCCCAGAGATGCTTGGCATGCAAAGAGCGAGTGAAGTACAGCAAAGCATTTGTGTGGGCCATCTGGAAGGGCACGCCACACTCCTACATGCGAGGAGAAAACACGATTCAGTGAAATTTGGGAAACCAAGACCTAAATCCGCATGGCTCTGGGAGCCTCCATCTTTCACTCCGCTCAGGATCCTGGTGAGGAACTCTCTGTGCACCTGGAGGTCATGGAGACCACTGACTCTGGCGTGCACACTGAAGCTGTTGCCAGCCCCTCTGCAATCTGGACACCTCTGCAGCTTTACCCAGCATGCAGCTTGCGTCCCCCACGTACTTCACATATGAAACTTAAAGTTATGCCACTGGCTCATTCCCTAAAGCAGGTATTTGGTCTCGTGTGATAAAAAGCATACGTGGTGTTTTGATTTGTAAGGTAAAGATACATTCTGCATGCTCATATACACACATACACATCAGTGAATATGTTCCACAGACACCCAAGATAATATACAAAATAGAAACCTGTGCTTCCACTCTTCAGCTGTATGAGAAAAAATTAGTAAGCATTCACCAAAAGAGAAGACCCAAAATTATAACATACGTTTTTACTTCATTCTAGCTTATAAATTCAATTTTTAAAAATTAAACTTAATTAACTTAGATCCTTAAGGTAAAAATTTGCCTAAAATTTGTGCCTAAAAAAGTGGGGGTCTCCGGGCGGCACCTGTGATTCAAAGGGGTAGGGTGCCAGCCCCATATGCTGGAGGTGGCAGGTTCAAACCCAGCCCCGGCCAAAAACTGAAAAAAAAAAAAAAAGCGGGGGTCTCCTTTTTAAGGAGAGCTAGTTAATTTTTTAAATAGTCTTTGGCAGTAAAGAATTAGCCTAATGCTTGAAAATGGGCCATACAATTTGGTGAACTATTTTTTTTAATTAATGATTTGGTTTCCAGTGAGGAAGCCAAGGGTAGCATGAATTGTGTAGAGGGACACATAGGGAGAGAGCAAGCCAAGACCACAGGGGCACCCCCAGAAGGAGGTTGTCTGGACGCTCAGCCTTGCGTTCTGCCCTTCAAGGCCCATGTTTTCTTCTGAACTCTTGTCATTTACTTTGTTGGAAGGAAAGTTTAGAGTTTCCTTTAGCTCACAGCTGGTTAAAAGACAAACGAACCCAAAGCACAAATACAAACACCTGGGAAATCGCAAAACTCTGCGGTAATCTACCTCTTCTTAAATACATTTTGTTTGTTTGCCCACCTAAGTGTGAGCCCCAAGGCAAGAACTGTGTCTTTTTAATGTCTTCTGTGGCACCAAACATATTGTACAAGCTGAGGCTATGATAAACAATAATAATAATGCCATTCAAAGGGAATGCTGACTCAAATAGCCTGAGTTTAACCCTAATGGCTTAGACACTTGGATCTGGGAAGAGATATGGCACTAGAATAAATTTATATAATCCAAGTTCTTCCAAACTTTGAATCATTCTCTTCTCTGCTTGGGCTGCACATTTGATGGAAGTTGTACTTTGCCAAAAGAAAAAGAAAGAAAACCCTGCACTAGAGGAAAAATTTAATCACCAAACATCTACTGAGCATCAGCAATGTTCATTGAAAATCAAGTAAACCAGACACCTTCCCTACTCCCTGAGACGTCATCCTATATAGAAAGATCATGAAAGAGTTAGGAGAGGGGAAAGCAGGAGCATTTTAAAATGCTTCTGTGAAAACTGTGCCCTGTCGATCATAATAAAATGTACTCATTTGACATGGTCTATTCCTAAGAACATAGCTTCATGGGTCAGCTGTCGGGCGGGAAAGCGCAAGACTGATTCTCTATACTCAGGGAATAGGGCTTGACTAGAGAGTGTGCTCTGAGCACCAACCTGTCTCACAGGTCACAGGTAATAGAGGGTTTGTGAACAATGAATTTCCTATTGGTTTACCATTAAGAATCTATCGTATCTGATAAAGGCTTTGAATTTTCAAAAAAAAAATCATTAATGCAAATATAAGAGTGACTGGAGTCTAAAGTAATTCTCTCCCATCTACACTTTTATCTAAATTATTTATCACATTAGTTAGTTGCCATTCCTCCAGAGCAGAAACCTTAAAGAATGAGAGAGTGAGATAGTGGGATGCTTAAGTTTTGCTGGGACTGCTACTGAAGGCATCTAGCAACCTTGATGTGAGGAGCATACACACTGGTAAAGAAGATACAGAAAAGAAGGAGAGAGACACTTTCGGAAAGAATTTAAGAAGGGGGTAGAGAAATCAGGGGAAAACTTGCCTACTCTTACAAATTATCCAATACCTGAAATGTAACTTCGTGGAGAATTAGACACAGCTCAATATTCTAAAACAAAATTTGTCTAAATTTCATATAATGAATTTAAATTTACCAATTCTGCTTTCCTAACCAGAATTCTGATTGTAACTGATTCTAGAGAATTTTTTGTGACTCAGAACATTCTAGAAAATTTTGAAGCCATGAGGTCTTAGGAAGCCAAAAGTAGCACATATGTGTCACCTGAGACCTTTTAACACTCTCAGTGTTGTAGAATAATTTCGGCCCTGCCAAATTCATATATTGAAGACCCAATCTCTAATGCATCTTGAAGATGGGACGTGTAGAGAAATAATCAAGGCTAAATGGGATCACGAGGGTGAGGTCCTAACCCCATATGACTGGTATCCTTATGGAAGAGAAAGAGACTCCAGGGATGTACACACAGAGAAAAGGTCGCGTGAGGACATAGCAAGACGGGGACCATCTGCAAGCCAGGAAGAGGGCCCTCGCCAGAGCCAACACATTGATCTTAGAATTGCAGCCTCCAGAACTGCAAGAAATAAATTTCTGTTGTTTAAACCACCCAGGCTGTGGTATTTTGTCAGGTTGGTCCTAGAAGATTAATGCACTGAACTTCAGTAATTACCAAAAAGGAGAACTGCTCTCCATAAAGAGGAGATAGCATGAATCTGTCACTAGAAGAAAGAAGAGCACCCCCAGAGAAAGCGACTAGAGTAGTGATTCTCATTGAGGTGAAGCAATGGCCAGGCACAAAATCACTTCCACAGAATCCACTTGCTACTTCCCTTCTCTGGGAAGCCCACACCAAGTGCTGATTCACCCTGAGACCACCATAATAATTAAAATTATTCCTAGATGACTCTAACATTTGCACGCCCTTTCTCTCTCACCCTTCCATATTCTGGCTCATTCATCACCAAACTGCTGGATACTTATTAGAAAATCTAGGTTCAATGATGATTCTTCCAGTGATTGATGTAACCTTTGTCACATTCTACTCCATCTGCAATACCAAACTAGAATGAGAAGTGACAGATAATCCAGAAATGTGAGATGCCTTCACTTAAAAAGAAATGTCTCTATATCCAAAGTAGAGCATCTTACGTAACAGATGGAATTTAAAGGCTAGGCTTTCTGTGGAGAAAAGAACACTAGGTGTATTGATCCACCAAGAAACCAAAGGCTCCTAGTCTCATTTTCTTGTTCAGTGAGGTCCCACATTTCTTCCCCTTATTTGGCAGAGACTGTAAGGTATCACCTATAGCTGAATTCTTCTCTACTTCATGGTCTTTCATTTAGGCTATAATTTCTAGTTCTCTTCCAGATAGGTGTGGCCACATGACTAAGTTTTCACCAAAAGGTTGAATGTAAGTGACATGAGCTCCTTCCAGGATCAACTGAAGGTCTTTTTTCTTTTCCTGTTGAGTAGTTAAAGCAAAGGGACCCTGAGGACCTGAATGAAGGTGGATCTAATGATGAAGAAAAGGCTATGTCCTTAGGTGACTATGTAGAGTAGCAGCCCACCAACCCCCAGATTCAATAGATTGACAAGGATGAAAAATAACCTTTGGTTATCTCCAACCACATATGTCGTGGAGTTATTTACTAGAATGGTAGACTGACTCTAACAACACATTTACATTAGAAACAACAGAGAGTTGTTCTTTTTTGCCAATAAGTTTTGAGAGTTTTCATTGGGGGGAATTATAATCTGGAGATAAACATTTCATACTTATCTTGATCTTTCAGACACTCTGAATCAATGTCCACGCAAGGCTAAAGGTAGATAAACTGATGGATTTAACCGTCTTTAATGCGACACAGAGCCATGGTCATGGTGATTTTTCCCAGCAGGGTAATGTTTTTCTCCAAAGAGTTGCACCTCTTGGATTCATTCCATAGAGTCACTCTCTTTCATGGGCCTTGCCAGATCCTGGAATGAGAGAACCAGCACAGAGTTCTAAGAGCATGTATTAGATATGCCTTGATGAGTATACGTACATGTTTGAGTCTGATAGATCTAGACTATGCACTATGGAAATATAGGTAATTATAGCCTAGACACATGGTGGGTTACTAGCAGAGTCGTAGCAAGTGACTAAGTTTCTGGCCATTCCCTTTTTCTTTTTTTTAACTGATACATAATAGTTACACATATATTTTAAGAGTCTATGTGATATTTTGGTACATGTATGCGATGTGTAATGATAAAATCAGGGTAACTGGTATATCTCTCATCTCAAACATTTATTTTTTCTTTATGTTGGGAACATTCAAATCCTGGTAATTTCTCTGAGGACAGTTCTGCAAAATGTTTGTTTGATTAACTTCTCAATCATAACTTCCTGCCTCCTAACCTACAGGAAGTATGAAAGGAAGAAATTAATATTTTCCATCCATTTTCCATGCTCAGATCTGAATTTTTCACTTGCTTTGGAATAAAGATATCAGACAGCAGTGAGAGGGTAGATAGACCACTGGTGTGCATATACGTGTATGTATATGTGAGGTGTGTGTGTGTGTGTGTGTGTTACCTACAATGGTAGCCACGGAGCAGTTCTGGGTGAGGTGAAAAGCAGGACAGGAGGCAGCAGTGGGCACATGAATACTCTACCCAATCTCTGGCCTTTTACCAATGACTGGTTTGACCCTACACAATCGTATCACCACCGTGATTAATCAGGAAGAGCCATGTCATTTGATAAACTTTTCTTATATTTTATCAGAAAAAAGAATATTTTAATTTTTCACTATTAATAACAAATAACATTTGCTAGAACTTAATGATCCACAAAACACTCTGTATAAACATTATCTCAAAGCAGGAATGTTCGTGGCCCACATCACATCCACTTGGCCCACCTTTGATTTCAGACACTTCCACAGACTTATTCTGCCACCAACCCCTCCCAGGCCAAGGCAGCAACTTCACTTCACTTTCCTGCCTCCAGACTTTCCCTAAAGCCACACAGCATAGTCACAGTCAGAAAGCATTGGGGGTCAGAGGGGGTCAGAGTGGGACAATACCACTGGGATGGGGAGAACCCTCACTCATGAGACAAAGGTCTTAGCAGATAAATGCCCGGGCATCTCGTGTGTTGCAAAGACAGTTCTGAGGCACATTCTCTATACAGTTCCTTGGAGGGTCCCCAGTGGGGTTAAGATCTATTTGCCCACAGTGAAAACCAACCAGTAGTACAGATACTTTGCCTTCCCTATTTCCTGTCTCCTTTTTCTGTTCTATCAAGATGGCTTCCAGGGATCATTTCTCAATGAATTACTTCCATCAGAATCTCCAACTCTGGCTCTGCTCTAGCCTAACCTGACAAGGTATCCCATTTAATCTTCACTCTATAATAAAAGACCCTGTGTATCACCCCACAGCCTTTTCAACACTTACAGTTTTCTAGGAAGAGGCACGAGGTGAATTTGGGAAGCCCAGGCCTCAGTTGCTGACTGGTTTGAATTTGCCCACTAAAGGAGTAGATGTAATGGGTTAGCCACACTACCTTTCAAAGACCAAAACTGTAGCTGAACTCACAAACGTGTACCATTTGCCTTCTAAAGAGGCCTGAAAAACGAGAAAACTCAGGAAAACTAGGAACTCAGCATCGTTCTCATACATTGCACCTGTAGGATTTCCTGGGGGGCTGTTATTAATTTTAATACACTATGTTTAAATTTTTTAAAGAAATTATTGAATTAATGTGACTTCAAAGGAAAACTAACAGCCTCCTCTGTTAGGTCTGCCTTAGCTCATCATCACTTTTCCAAAAATGTCTCTATTATTTTAAAATCCTAATGTTCTGCAAAAGTACTTTAATCCTAAAACCTCAGCTTTCTAAAACATAGCCAGGAAATGAGAACTTCAAAAGCTTCTAAGCAGTCAAACTCAAAATCAGAAAGTCCATTTTGTGAAACTTACATAATCTATTCCTGATCACTCATTACATCCAGTTCAAACAAGTTTTCACTTTTGGTAGTTTTTGCCCTGAACAAAATAGAAATAACCAGATACAATGTAAGAAAATGGGTAATATGTGTAAGTAGAAGCAAACAATAGATATCAGCATGGCCACAGAAGGAAGACAATAAAAATCAAAACTGAGAATTTTAAAAGATCAAACTGGTTTTTATATGCACCTGAATCACCTGAGTGAATTTTTAGATCATATCACAACCCGTGAAGCAGTGAGAATAATGCCCGGGAATGATGTATACTGTTTCTGAAGCCAAATAAGTATATAGGGTAGATTAGAAGGATTTCATAATGCAAATATAACAATATCTAGCATTTACTTACCACATGCCAAACGATTTACTAAGCATTTTACAGATGTCATCTCCACCTTTCATAGCAAAATTCCAAATTATGTGCCATTATAGGTAATTTAGAGATGAGGAATCTAAGGCTCAGAAAGGTTATTTAACTTTCTCAAGACAACACCGCTAGTCAGTTGTGACCCCAGCATCCAAATTCAAATCTTTCTACCCCCCAAACCTTTGATGCTTTCTTATTCTTTGTCACCTTTACTATAAATCACATTTAAAATATTAAGGCAACAAAGAATTATCTGATCTGTATGAAGCTATTTTAGAAAAAAGAAGTATTACTGCTTTTGTAAGTGACAAGAAATGACAGCTTAAATAATACGTGGTCCATCTTTAGGCACAATGTTTTCAGAAATGGGATATTTTGATTATCGTCACATAGATAGCAAGTTATTATGATAAAATTGGCACCATAATTTTAGCATGTCAATTTTCATAAAAAAATAAGTAATAATCTACTGTACTTCTGGATTATATGGTTATACTTATAAACTATAATAAACTTATAGTTCATTATGCTGAAAGCACTTTTCTACAAATTATTTAATTTTTATACACACAATATCTCAGAGAGGTAGAAGCAGAAATTTTAACAGGTAATGAAAGTGAAACCCAGAAAGCTTGAATACTCTCATAGAATCATATAACATTTTAGCACCAAGGGAATAAAAATCGATGTCTCCTTCTTCATAGTTTGATGCCAGTAAACAACACACCCAAACATCCAAGTTCAAAGAAAAAACCTTGATCATTATAAAAAATTAAGTCACATATTCTGCTACTATTTTCACTAAATATAATAAATTACCATTCTACTAAGTTGTGTTAGTATCTTGACAAAGGGGAAGAGAAAAGAAGAGAATCTTGGAATATTCCTGAGCAATTGTGTATTTTGCTTAGCCCGGAGTCTGTCAGTGATACACACAACACTGATGGGTAACAATCACCTCAAAACTCCATGATATCCAGCAATCAGAACACACTGTTACGCCGAAAAGTCTGCAGGTGAGCTGAGCGACTCTGCTCTATTCACCTCTCATTCTTCCTGGATAACTATTTACTGGGGTCTTTTCCTAAACCAGGGAAGAGGTTCACAAGACTGAGTGGAAGCAGAGATGTTTCCCAAAGGCACAGCTCAGGGCTGCCTCCCTGTCACGTTCATCCACCTGTGCAGACCAAAGCAAATCACAAAGCCAAGACCTACATCACGGGGCAGAAGAGGCTGCAAGAGCACACGGCCAGAAGAGAAGTGGAAATAAAAGTAAAATCTAGCACCACTGATGATTACCATAAACAAATACACACTCAAAATAAGTCTATTTTTAAACACAACATGTCAGACACTGTGGATGTTATGAACGAGACAAAATGATCTCTGCCCCATGGAAGTTACAGGTGTCTGTGTGCCCAAGAGTTATAATAGTTTTAATGTAAGAGTTATAATTCAGCCCGTCTTTGTTGATTCTGAAGTGTGCATGCTAAATTGTAGCGATCTCATTCTAAGCATGTTTTTATTGTGCAACATTTAGATGAGGAAAACATAAGAAATTAAATCAAGTATGCAGTAATTCCAGGATAGACGGTCAGTGTTGACTATGTCTTCAATTCCTTACCACTTTCTCCCATAAAATCAGAAAACTCGTTTTAAAATTCCAGTTATTTTAGTCTTACATGTACAGTATTTTAACTCCAGATAAATGAGAGTTTAGTAGAAAAAATAAATATTGTCTTAAATGTGATGAGTAGAAGGTACAATTAGAGAATCTATAAAATCTGAAAAGTGGCATGTTTTATTGGTAAAATAAATGAGGGTGATATAATCATTCTCATCTTTTCCCCAACTTTTATCCCATTATCTCTTATTCTTGGACAGAAGAGAGCATCACTGTCGTTTCTCTCAATGAAAACACTGAAATATCTGTAGAGGCTAAGTAGACATTTATTGAATCAATGCTAGAATGAATACATGATTCAATCAATAAATCAACCAATGAAAAAAAGATAACCTAATGATTCCCTACTAATGTTCTCAGACTGTCACAGGCTTCTCTAGTATAAGCTGGCTAGATATTGGGGTACACATTTCTTAGGAGATGGGTTAAGTGACCACTGGCAAAATTCCCACAGGTCAAATGGCACCTCTCCAATTAACTCTCTTTTCTTTGAAGTTTATAGCTGGCACATTCTTTTAGTAGTATGAGACTTGCCATCATCACTTGTAGGAGTTACAGTGATGTTCCTAATGTCACGTCTCCTCAGTTTCTCCCAGTAGCACTTACCTTCTTAAACATATAGAGCTACTGTAGTTTTCATTTTTCCTCCATTTCATAATCATATTAACTCGGCTGATTTTTTTTCTGTTTCCTCTCTATATTTCCCCTCCTTGTCCTCCTGAAAACTCCTCCATATCTCCGATGGAAACATACCTTCTTTATAAAGTGACCCTGAGCCCTCAGCAGTAAACAACCATTCCCTCCTCCAGGGCCCCAGAGTAACCTACACATGTGGTAGTCTGACCCTTGGACATTCTACTGCAACAATCAGTTCTTATAATAGTTGCTAATATTTAGTAGGTGTGCAAATACCTGCCAAAAAGTGATAAGTTTACCCAATCAGCTAAACAAAGAATTGTCAGCCAACAATTTAGTGGAACTATAAATAAAAACTGCACATCATTAAAATAGTTCTTGTAAACATAGCTCAGCATTTTTCAGGCCTTCTTAAGCCTTTTGCTCGATCCTACTTAAAAAAAAAAAAAAAAACCCTCATCTTACATTCTGACTTCATTTTATCAACAAGCATTTGTTAAAACCTGGGAAACAAGAACAAAGCAAACAGATGAGTATATTAGCATGAAATATGCAAAATTCTGTGTTCTTGTTTGAAGGGTTGCATTTATTGCCCTTAATCCAGTTTACAAATTGCAGGAGTTAGGACGCTCATTGACGTTTGTGTTTGATTAAGACACAACTATATATTTAAGAGCTGGCAAGACCATGAAGCCAGGCAGTGATTGCAGCAGTAATTAGGCATTTTAACACATATTAGTGTAAACAGCTATGTAAAATCCATATCAGTGTTAGGAACACTAGTGATATGGTTCAGTTAAAATATTACAGGCTTGTTTTTAAATAAAGGTGGCTGAAAGATGCTGACGAGTATCTAGAAAAATTAACTGCTCCCACACAATGACCTAGACTCACAGACGTCTATCTAAGGAGACTGTCTTTCAGACATTCACGGGAGTGATAAAGCAAGCTGCAGATTCCGAGGCCAGAGTCGCTTTTCTAGCTCTACCCCCAGCTCACAGCGCAATGCACACATCCCGCGATGTTGTGCCTCGATGGAGCAGGAAGAACTGGAGGAACTCATCAGAACTGCAGCAGAACGTGGCCTAAAAGCACCACGTAGGACTCAGATGGCCGCGGGTGATAGGGACATTGCAAGAAAGGTTCAAAAGCAACATCTGTTAAAATGGGTGTTCACTGCATGCTCAGCCAGCCGGGTCCTGCAGTCACTCCAATCTCAGCCAGCTGGGTCCTGCACTGCTGCCACAAGCCTAGACATGCCACCAGGGAGAGTCGTGCTGAAGGGCTATCTCACTCAGCTCGCCGCGCTTTGTAATAGGTCAGAGTCAGAATCCCAACTTGGAGCCCCGAACGCCAGCTCTACCAATGCCAATACTGGACACCAGACAGTCAGGTGCCCTGTGGAAAATGTTGCCCTGGGGCGGAGACAGAGACCGTGTAACCCTGCCATCTGTTGACCTGGAAGCATATTGTGCCACCTCTGGTACAAGCTAAGGGCTCTCAAAGCTTGAAAGGAGGGTGAAAGATCAGTGTTTATGAGAAGGCAATTCCTAACTTTATCCTGAAAACTCTAGCTGTACCACTGCACTTTAACTATTGTATTCAGGCTGGTGGAACCACGGATGCCAGGAACAATATTCCCTGCAAATTCTTTCAGTTCTACCCACTCCATTCCAGCCGAATACCAAGATGATTATTAAAACAGCGATCTGCACTTCTCTAGGGGCACATTCAATAGAGTTTTTAAGGTAAATCATATGAACAAAGAAGAAGAATTCCAATGTAAGTCACTAGAAAGGAAGGGCTCCCTACAGGGACCATGGCATTTAGCTTTACATGCCAGTCTCTTATCAAACACACAATATGAATATTGATCAAAAATTAAAATAATGTGTTGGTGGGAACTATAGATCTGTTTCTAACGTATCTGTTATGCATATAATAAGGTACATTCATATATGTTTAGGACTACTAAAATGAGGGCAAAATTAGTCTCTGTAAAGATTTGAGATCCTATCACAGAACTGAAAGTACATTTCTTAAGAAAAAGAAGCCGAGAAATCATCATTTTCCTCTTTCCAAGCAGAACTACACTTACTTTGTCCAGGTTATTCTGAAAGATCTCTGAGAATCCCAGGCTCACACTCACCTTTGCTTAGCCCACGTCAACAGCACCTGCACCTTGAGGATGTGCTTGCTTTGTGTCAATCGTCACCCTACTTTCGTGTCCCTAGTGACGGTTGGCATTGGGTAATCAACCCTCTTCAAGGAGAGGGCTTTAAATCTTTAAGATGAATTTAAATCTGACTTCCTGTACTTGTTATTAAGCATTTTTTTAAATTTTGTTTTGCTGTCTCTTTGTTACCATTTAAGGACTGAGTTGTTTTCATTCAACTTATGGAATGAAAAAATATTTGCAATGTGCCTAATAAACAATGAATGAATTTGCTAAGTAATAAAAAATTCTGTAAACATACTCAGATATGTAAAATATGGAACTTTACAATTCCTTTCTATATGTCCATATAATTTTCATTCTTAAATGTTTTATTCCTTAAATTCACAAATAAAAGTTATATATATATATGTATACATATATATATATAGCAATGATGTTTTGAAATATGTATACCTTGGGAAATGGCTTGATTGAGCTGATTAACATATGTTCAACTCCCATTTTAAAGCCACATTTGACCTAATAAAGAAAACTTATTTCAGTTCAGATAAACTTAAGCCTTATTTTTAGTCACCTTGGGGCTGTCTCAGTCTCTTTAGGGCAGTGGTTCTCAGCCTTCCTAATGCCAAGGCCTTTAATACAGTTCCTGTGGGTGGAGACTGCTGCTTTAGGGCAAGCTTAATCCATTGACAGGCCTATCATCAACACTCCCTTTCTCCCTGGAGTGACATTAAGGTTCCAGGAAGGCTTGTAAGAATCAAAGCATCCTCCATCCCTGCAAGGAGAGTATTGATATCCCAATGTTACAACCCTAGAGCGCTTTCCCTTTCACCAGCCGTCTTGGAAGCATTTCACGTCCATCGCTGGAGGCACAGAAACAGTGACATTCTCCCACAACTCTCTGGGTGGCTTCAGGGATGGGGAGGATGCCCGTTCAGGTTATTTTCACAGCATTCCTGGCAATCATTTCTCTGTTTCCCCTTCTGTTGCCTGGTGCCACAGAGGGCGTTCCCCAGGGGGTGCTGACGGGGTGCTGTCATGTCCACTGCAGGCCCAGTATCACCACAGCCAAGGGATCTTTCATAGGAACTTGACTGAGTGCTCTTCCCAAGGACAAGCTTCACAGAAACAACCCTTGCCAAACTGAAAGGTACTTTTTGTAGCCCGAGAGTCTAATTAATCACTTGTTCACATACCAAACCAGTACATAAGGCTTTGCTATTCAAAGTGTGGACAAGCGGCCAGTACCTTTACAGCAACTGCAAGCTTGTTGGAGATGTGGGCATTCAGGCCCAAGAAGCAGCTGTGGTGGGCGGCGCCTGTAGCTCAAAGGAGCAGGGCGCTGGCCCCCTATACCAGAGAAGGCAGGTTCAAACCCAGCCCCAGCTAAAAACTGCAAAAAAGAAGAAAAAAAAAAAAAAGCTGTGCTGTAGGAATTCTTCCAGGAGATTCCTGTGACCTCTCAGGTTTGGGGAGCTTTGCTAGTGAAGGCATTAACTACTGCTGGATCTGGTCCTAGGAAGACAAAAAGAAACTGTTTTCTCAAAGCTGGGAATTCCTCTGAGACCTTTACTGAAACTCAAGTTCTTTTCACTTTCTCTGATCTTTTGTATCCTGTATGCATTCACTAATTGTCCCTTGAGGCAATGAAGGTTTGCAATTCTGCAAGAAACCAAGGTAGGGAATTTAGAAGGCAAGTGGAGGGTAAAGCAAGTTAATATCTCCAAATTTTATTCCACTGCCCAACCCATAGAGCAACAAAGTTTCTTACAGGAACACACACTGGTGAGACTCCTGAGTCTATCAGCATGCAAATTAGTTGCTGGTGATATAGTTTGGGCCAAATCCTCCTTCTTACCTTTATAATCACCAATTTCTTTCCTGGACATTCTTATATCTGTATCCCCTGCTCCTATATATAACTTCCATTACTGTCCTTAAAGTTTCCAAGCACACTTCACATGCACACTGATGGAAAAAAAAAAAAGACAAGTGTGTTGCACCTCCTAAAATAATGAAATTAAATCATAGCACTTCACTTACTTCTGACCGACCACCCTCTACTTCAATCCTTAGAAAATTTTTGAGATGACAACAGGGTGGGGGATTATATACATTTCAAAAGCTCCTTTTTAATTAATGGGAAGTAAAGGAGCAAAGACCTGTCCTAACAACTGCATTTCAGGAGGGTTACAAAGTGGGTCCATCACAAGAGCAAGTCAGTTCTCCCTGGAGGCAGACGCTGTAAGGAGGTGTTCTGTAGAAGGTTAAAAGGACATAGAAAGACCAACATGTCTCTAGGAACTTATTTTTTTCTAATATTCTGAAAATCCTTGAAAAAGTACCAGTCTAGATCATAACCATCTGTAGTTGTTTATTTTTCCGAGAAAGAATGTTCTACATTTATAATTTTACATAGCACTTTGTTAGATAAAATTTGAAGAGCCTGAACAGTTTGCAGTTCCACATCTGGGGAAGTGGGGAGAGCAGACAAGATCACCCCTCTTTGAAAAACAAGGACACTGCTAAATCAGAAACCTGAATTCCAGACCTCTGCTCTCTGCCCTTGAACTAAGGTAGGCACACGTCCCAGTGTAATTATTTTCTTTTATTTTCCTTCTCAAAAGTTCCAGTTTGAACAATAAATAATATGGTCACCCTTCCTAGAGTTGACTGCAGTTTGATCACCAAGGTTTTCCTCCCATACAACTCTGCAAACGGCCGACGGTCAAGTTCTCTAATGCTGCTGACGCCTCCACCCCCTTGCTGGAGTGGACCTGTTTCCTTCAGGACTATTCCCACTACTTACCAAATGCACATTATTACTCCTAATAAACTTCTCTCTATTTGCCAGCTTTTACAGAGTGATAAGGCCTTTCTTTGAAACACCTACCTTACTTTTTAATTAGGAGGAAAGAAAACATGTTCCCCTGGTAAACTCTCTCCTACATGAAGGCAATTGAGAAATTGCCCCTGTTTCCTCATGCCCTGCCTATTGTTGTTGTTGTGGGTTTTTTTTTTTTTTTACCCTTGCAGCATTTAGAAAACTCTGTCCAAGAATATTATTCTATGAAGAAAAAAAAAAACATCATCTCAAAATTATTAAAATCTCTGTGGGAATTCATGATTAATTTTAAGGGCTGGCAGATTAAAATACATTATTATGTACACTCTAGTGCACCCTTTCAGATATTTTCCGAATCTGATTTTGCTCTCTTGATACACACCAATGACTCTACATGTATCTAGTAGATTGCAAGGAATAGATTAGCATTAAAGAGGCAGTATTGTGTTGTTAGGTTGTTATATGTAACTTGTGCTCATACATTAAGAAAAATGTACCTGGCATTCCCCCGGACATGACCAGGCCTCTTAAAAAAAGAAAACGAGTGAGAGAATCATGAGCACTTGGTGACAACACACTTGTAGCAGCCGTTCTGAAATTCTGACCTTTGGAGCAGTCACTGATGTTTTTATCCAGTTTCCAGGCAGAAGGTGGACCACAACAGCCTGCCAGAAAATGGAATACAGGCATTTATTTTCAGAAGCTGTCAGATTTTTCTACTTCCTAATCATAAAAGAATTGTCCTTTTGGCTTTTTTGAGGGAGGTCACAATTGCAGCTGCAGAGACAAGGATAAACCTACAGCTTCCTTTTCTTTGTTAAGAACAAAGAGTAAAATCTATGGAAAGCAAATAAACAAAAAACCGTACCAACCTTATTATGCTTTGCCATGAGAATGAGCAAATATGCTGACAAGGAAATTAGCTGGACTCTGCTTCCAGGATATGACAGTTCCACCTCTGATGACCTTCCCCCTTGTGTAACCCTAATCAAGTAGCATGATTTTTCCTACCTACATGTGAGCATCTGTCGTTCAAGAGGAGAGCTGCTCACCTCCACCCAAGGTACTCTGTGAAGTGTATTTTGTTGTTAACAAATATTACTCAGAGAATCAAAAATAAAAGATTCTGACTCAGGTAAGGGCTTCGTAGTACTTTTTGGCATAAAAATGATTATAAATCAGAGTGCTTTTTGATCTCAAAGCCAATACATAATAATAAATTTCATAAAACTAATTTGCATTGTTCTTTTTAAATGATGAAATCAAATATGCACACAGAGTTGACCTTAACCTAAAAAGATGAAGTGTCCACATTGAATCTAGTTCTCCTTTTGCCTACTCCCTTTTCCCTCATCAGACTTGTTCTAATTGTCTTCCTTCTCTACTTTCAATTTTATAAAATATTTCTGTTTTTAAAAATCCTTCATTTGTAAGTTTGCTCTCAACATCTTGCCCTTTACTAAATGCTACTATATTAATCCTATTTCAATCTGGACTCCTTTCCCTCCAACCCTCTGACCTACCTACAACACCCAGGTCACCCTCTGCCACCTGCTTCACCACCACCGCTCGCTGCCTGTTTCCTATTGCTGGTCATGCTCAACTTTTTCTTTACTAATCTCTTTTCCTCTCCTTATTCGTCATTTGTTTGTCTGTTTATTTGTTTCTCATTCAGCTAGGTAGTTTATAAGTGAGAGAGACGAAAGAAGAGGGAACATTCATGAAGAAGATGCCTAGATCCTGCAGAGGCCTGTTAGTGTTTCACCGCTGGCTGTGTCAGGAGGCTCCCCCTCCAGGCTTTCTCAACTTTAATGGCCTTCACCCTAAAAAAGCATGTATGGGCTGTAGAAGTTAGTGTGCTTATTACGAGTTCCTGCAATCAGTCACAGACATTCTACTTCTGAAATTATCTCCAGACAAGCGTGCTCACTTATGCTAACTTTTTTGTTCGCTATTCTAAGACCCATTACAGGGAGGTTATATGTTCACCACAGTATTCTGAGGAAATATACAGTCAGGAAAAGGTACAGTGATGACAGTGACCCCGACTAATTGCCAATTTCCAAACATCTGACTTGGACTTTAAAAAATGCCTAAAGAGTTAGGGCTTACCAATCAGGCTTAACAGACCCAAAGGGCTGGTCTAGGAAGACTTCTTATCCTGCACACTGAAATTTCACATTCATGTATAATCCTTCCAAACATCATATTATTATAATTCCCATATAAATTTTTTATGATGTTCAATTACATTTAGAAGAAACTACACCATCTTAAGCCACTTAGATAAGTGACTCCAATAGAAAAAATGATTCTCATTCCATCTAGCTCTTTGGAAAGGTGGAGCCTGGAGTAGGCATCTCTTAAAATTTAACCAATAAAAAGATTAACAAAAATAGCCAACATCAGAGAAAGGTTTTAGTATTTATCAGCTTATCTGAGCTCTGCAAATGAATTGAGATTAGAGCCATCTCTCCAATCTGAAGCAGAAATTCAGTGAGTTCACTAGGCGCTTGCACTGCTGAGTTCAGAGGCGCTCTCCTCCTGGACCAGCCCTTGGGGGAAACATGGGTCGTGGCAGAACAGCTCTCAGGGAGACAGTGTTCTTCTCTAGGGTCAGCCCAGGCGCAGAAGTGAGACTTTGCCAAAAGACCGGCTCTGCTTAATACTCATCATCACGAGCATAGAGCTTCTAAGTTTCTATAACATTGAAAAAGGTAAAAAGGAGGTTTTATCAGTTGTCCTGCTCCTCAGTAAATTCTAAATAAATTCTAAATAAATATTAAATGGTATTTAACAAATATACACATGTGTCTGAGTATATAAATGGATGGATGGGTGCATGTAGATAATAGGCAAGTAGACAGATTAACAGATAGATAAATAGATAGGTACATAGATTGATAGATAGACAGATAGATAAAAGTCAATGTGCGTGAGAGAGAAAGAAAAGGGACAGGTAGGTCTGCAAATGAGAGCAAACACTCACTGCCTGAAGCGTCACCCCTTTCTGCCCTATTCATAATCTTTACCTCCAGAAGGATCATATATACCATGTAAAATTAAAATAGAATACTCAAAGGTAAAATGTAAACAATAAACTTCACACCATTCTTACAAAATCATGAAGGAACACAATATAATAGAAGGAAAAGGCACAATTTTTGAAAGTGAAACAAATCCAAGTTCAAATTCTATCTCTACCACTTGCTTACTCGGCAACTTGGAAACAAGCCACTCAGCCTCCACATCTGATAAAATACAACGAAGCTTATTTTACATGGTTACTGAGAAATTCGAACATGTATAAAATATCTGGCATATTTTCAATAAAAATTGTAGCTGGTTTCCATTTTTCTCAGTCGTGATGGTGTAAAATACAGAAGAGTTCAGATATGGAAATAGTTTCTTCTCTCCAAAAGTAAGGAAAAAGGACAGGGGTCCAGCTGCAGAACTGAAATAAAGTCCAGAGCCAGATGAGCAGTTCCTGGGTCGATAGGGAAGGAAAAAAATTAGGAAATAATTTCCAAAAAGACCTGGAATTTCTGCCAGCCATAGGACTGGACTTCGTGTGAGGTGGGCAGTAGGCTTTGCTCAGTTCAGCTTCCAGGCCAGGTGTGACTGAGCAAAAACACTTTTAAGTCTTGCCCCAGGAGCCAGTCTGGTCAAAAGAGCCAATCTGCAGTTGGATGAGTTGTTATCTGTATTTAACCTTGGGACCTGGAGGTGACAGGGCAGCATAAAGTAGTTGCGCCTATGGTCTTCAGAAGGAATTATTTGGTGGGGGGGGGTTGTTTGTTTTGGGGAGGATTGTTTGTTTATTTGTTGCTCCCTGAGTTGTCTGCTCCTCAGTACATAGGAAAGGGGGTGCGTAGTGAGAATTAAACTGCTTTACGACTCACAAGTATGTGGCCTGGAAAAGAAGGGTTAAAAGCAAAGCAGAATCAGCTTACGTGTGGGAGAAGAATCTTTTAGAGATTTGGGGGGAAAGCAGAGGGCAGCTGCTGCTGTGTGTTGAACAGTTGGGGAGCTTTTTGAGGGAGTTATAGAATGTTTCAGCAATGCCTGTTGTTATCCCCCAAGGCATTTCAATGTTAAGAGTAATAATATTGATGACAGGTACCGGGTGGTACGTGTTTACCATGTCCCCTATTCCGAGCTCTTTAAATAAATTAATCTTTACCATATTCCAAGAAAATAGGGAGTCTTTGCCTTCAGGTTACAGATCAGGAGACAGAGGCACAAATATGAGCTGCCTGAAGTTCCCCACCCAATGACTTGAGGAGCTAATCAAGTTGAGCCAAGCCCAGGTTGCTCCGTTCTAGAATCTGCACCCTTAGGCACTAGGAAGCGGCTTCGAATTCTGGCATCTGATGTTTGTTTTTAATGAACCAACATGTAAAAAAAGAGAATATTAGCCCAGACTGACTCTCACCTCAGGATAAGTGGCAACAGAGATACCAACCACTGCCCTTTACTGGAATTGAGCCAGACGCTGGTGCTGAGCGCTGCCTTTGCCACGTAATCCCCTCAACGACTGTGCAGTGGTCACTACGATTACCCAGTTATTTTCAGTGAGAAAACTGAGCTCATAAAGGTTAAAAACTTAGCCTACATCAACATTAAGTGAGATATATCTATACCTGTGTTTTTCAACCTTTTTTTTCTCACGGCACACTTGAACCTATAGTTAAACTCCTGTGGCACACTAAAATTACGTTGATTAACAAAAAAGAGTAAAAAAATGAAAAAGGATACACTTACTGTGCCTTACACTTCTTTCAAAAATAATTAGATTAATAATCCTTAAACATTTTTGCTGCACACCGAAGATCCTGTCATGGCCTACCGGTGTGCTGGGGCACATTGGTTGAAAATCCCTGATTGATATCTTTACAGCACCTGGTTTTGATTGGGTTCAAGAAGGGTGATGTGTTGGTGGCAGACTCCATTATTTGGGCAGCCAAGAGAGGCCTGGAGAAAGTGGAAGGGGACAAAATTACCAGGACAGCTGTGACTTCTGGGCCCTTCCTTCTCGTGGTATACTTATTCACCAGGAGTTCCTCATATCATGTAGGTAACCGCCTATGAGATGCCACTGCGATGAAGCCACTCACCTAATACAGGGGCGTGCCTGGACACAACGTGCAGTCACACACACATCCACAACATACGCACACACGTGTGTCTCCCTCACTGTTGGCCCCTAACTCTATCCTGACTTAAACCGATAGCTGCAACGTAAGGCTGAAGTGGAAGGTGAAAATTCAGGTGCCCCATTTGCTATAGAGTTTCAATATTCACAGTAGTATTAGATAATTTTTAGATATAATAGGGTCAGACCATGATGAGTTTAAGTCTAACTACATTAGGATGTTAATGTATGGTCAGAACTAAAACCCTGCCTTGATTTTCTAAAACACCACACTGGAGTGGGCACTGAATTCTAAATGTTCAATGATATTAATTCCCCTTTGCGTTGGAGGCGGCTTAGCCAGCAGATTTGGGCAGCCCTCTGAGTAGGACGAAGGGGGGAGAAGAAGAAGGCTGATCACTGGTGCGTGAACTGAGAGTAGTCAGCCACTCATGAAAGGATTCCATCGTCAACATGTAAGAGGGTTTCTTTATAAATTTTCCACTCATTTTATTCTCTCCCTCGATGCAAGATTTTTTAGTTATAAATAGTGTGAAAACCGTGTAAAAGAATCATTAAAATCAAGAAAAAAGTAAATAAAGGGCAAAGCAATATATTTGGCCATTGCCTGAAGACTTGAAAGTGATGGATCTTTAACCTAACGTCTTCTGCTGGGGAATTTATCAATTCATTCTTTTATTAAACCAATATTTACAAACCAGGCACAAAGATAGAAATGGGAGACACAGTGTAACCAAAGTAAGTCCATGTTTTTGGCTTTATTTTCAGTTTTTATTCTACTGATAGAAAAAAAACAATAAATAAGTACATGTTCAAATAAACTTATATTCGTAAATATTATGAAAGAAAGTAACAGAAATAATAATACCTTGAGACTATTTTAAATTGGGTAGTTGAACACAGATTGAGAAAAAACCACATGAAAAAGTAAATATTCCCATTCAATTAAACCTTTTTCTTTTTTTTTAAACAAGCATTCCACACTGCTGCTAGTCATAGATACATTTCTGGTTTTGATTGCTACACAGTCCAGAGGGGCAAATGAGAAGAAAGTTGGATGCATCATTACTCCTGGGAAAGCTGCTTCAAACATGGAAGAGGAGAGATGGGCTGAACCATCAATAAAATCTTCAAAAGATGAGACTGTTGAGCTGGGCCTTGAAGGATAAGCAAAAACTCAACAAGTGGGAATGGAGTTTGTAAAGAGTCTTAGAACAATGAAACAAAAAGATACATATTTTCAAAGGGAATTACACCTTATCCCATGAAGAACTAAAAAGACTTGTAAGCAAAGGAGTGATTCCATCACATCGATCTTTGGGAAAGACCACCACCACAGAAGGGCAGGGAATGGATCATATCTGGCAGGGACGAGAGCAAGAGAGCCCAAGGACAACGTAATTAGGTCGCAGCAATGAGGGTCTCCAGAGCACATCTTCCACCTCTATTAGCCCCAGTGGGGCCTATGGGGGGAAATTTGCTAGAGATGAAACAACCTTCATGCATAGCCCTTGCCAGTGGACCATCTCTAGGGGTGTGGGGACACAGCCTCCCAAGCTGGCAGGTGTAAAAACTGTGCAAATGGAAGCCGGAGGCGGGGGCAGTCCCTTCCCCGAAAGGCAGAACTTACATCCCCAAATCACTCTGTGACTGCACTGGGTGCAAACACAAGCCTGAAGGAGAAGTGTCCTCATCTACAGCTCCTAAGTGCTTTAACACTTACTGAGTGATGAAAAAAAAAAGAGAGAGAGAGAGAGAATACGAGTAGTAATGCTTCAGAAAGACACCTGTGCCATTAAGAACCAAATGAGGATTAGTTAGTTTCACATGTACTTTGCCCTCCCAACATAGAATTTCAGTTTGAACAAATAATTCTGAGCTAGCTAGCAAGGCCTGAGTAGAAAAGTAAACACACCTTCAACATTAAAGATTTAATTCATCATCTTCATCACTATTCAGTGGCCATGGTCCCAATTCCAGTATAATCCTCTGCTTATTAAAACTGTATTTGCGAGAAGTGTTGTTTTTAAACTTGCAGCTGTCCTTGGGCTGGTTTTGCATCATTTCCTACTTGAAAACTTCAGATGTTGCTCTCAGCTCTTGCTGCCTTTGCCCATCCCTGACGAGATGTCACTCTGCCATATCAAGTAGCACCTTGCTGCAAGAGGCCACCTGGACCAGTATCCAGCAGGAAAAATATATGTTTTGAATAGGCAGAGATAACATGGAAAACAAAATCAAGATTATCTGAAACCAACTTTGGAACAAAATCCACTTCCTTTTCTTCACTGGGAATCCTGACGTTTTCATCTTTTCTATAAAGGTGTTTCCTCCATAGCTCAATCTTACATCTCCCACCCTATTAATGCCTATGATTAAAGAAAAAAAATCACCTCCGTTTTATAATAAGAGGCTTCTTTCGAGATGGAGAGAAAACCCAACACACCACGTTTAGGGAACATGATTCTGTGATTTTCTTATGTTTACCTTCAGAAGCAACACCACTCCTTAGAACTTGGGGAAAGTTTACATCACACGAAGTCGAATATAAACTAAGTCTTTCAAAAGCCAAAAGCCAGAAGTGCTTCCCTGGGGCGTCCTGTACTTTGAGACTTTCAAACTTTCCCTGAAATGTGAATTATGATTCTTCCCTCATATAATTTTTTTACAATACTCTTTCTGGTTTCTAGTACAACGCTCGCCTCCTTCCTCCACCTCATAGAAGATGGTCCCAGATCAATCTCACACTAGTAAGAAAGAGTCACCCTGCCTCCAAACTCCGGTCAGGGAGAGGATCTAGGAAGGGATAGACACGTGTTTTTGTTTCTTGTTTTTAATGGGGGGCTCTTAGTAAGCACCTGATACAGGATGCTCACAAAAGGCCCTCCAGTTTTACCCAATCTCAGAGGTGACAAACCCTGGGGCAGGGAAGAACAAGTAATAAGGTGTTCTTGTCATGCAGCTCAAGATTTTTAAAACGCATTAACTGTAATTTTTAGATAGTCAGAATTTAGTGAACCATTAAAAGTGACCCAGTTCACTGAACCAAACTGAACTGAACAGATGGAATTCCACCCTCCCTACGCTTGGATGACTCCGCGAACAATGCGGCGTCTTCTTTCCGATCCCTCCTCTGAGCTGCTTACCTTACTTATGCAAACGTGGGGGGGATGCTTTGGTCATTTTTATATTTGGCAGTTCTTTTATTGCAACTGGAAGCTGCAAGCTGGTACTCAGAATGTGTCTGATTCATACGACTGAGCTTTGTGCTTTCCAGGCTGTTCCATTTTACCATTTTTTTTTTTTTAATTTGACTGTGTATGTGAGGCTTGAGAAAGTCCTGATTTTTTTTTCTTTCAGATCCTGTATCATACCTGCTCTCTTTATTTTATGTCTCTCTTCCTTACTTCCTAGTCTGTTTTTTTTTTTTTTTCCACAAGCATAAAACCTACACAATGAGATGTGAGCCTCCTGAATCCTTTCTCTGCTGTTCATGGCCTTATAGGCACATCTGATTATGGATACTTTGAAAATTAAACATCTATTCTTCAACTGCTCTTGTTAAAAAATGGAGCTGGTAAGAACTTCCTTATGAATCATGGACTTGGCATCCCTATGTCTCCAAATCCTCTAGAAACAATGGCAATATGTCTTGTTATTTTTAAATCTCAAATATCCTGAAGAATGATACAACGACTGGACAAATGAAAATGAACAGCCTCTCCAAGCCTCTAGGCCGTGAGGAAACAGTGAGAATATCTCACAGAAAGAGATACATAAAAGGTTAAAATTGTGGCAAAATAAGAATAAAACCCAGAGACCAAAACAGAGCCATCTGTATCTACACAGACTTTAGAAAAATAGAGATTAGAGAGGTTTCATTATGCCGGTGCTCACGTGACTGGGGAAGCTGTAAAACAAACTGTGTTACGGTCTCGGGCTGAGGTCCTGGGAGTGGAACCGGAATGGGTGCGCGTTTGTTTATTTTAGTCTGTATCAGCTTTAAGTGTTAATTAACATAGTGCACTGTATTAGCTCTGTGTCTGTGAAGCAGAGAGAGGACCCATGTCATCTCCGCTCCGGCCCCTACCTAGCTTCTGTGGGACAGTTCTGTCTGGCCTTCTGGCTTCAGTGATGGTCAGGGAGATGCAAACTTTATAGCTTGGCTCTGATTCGGGGAAGGACCAGTCAATTAACCTCTGTGTCTCAGCTCACTCATCTGCAGAGGGGGAGGGGGAGGGCTGCTCATTACGATCCTGGATCCTGAGGTAGCTCACTGTTCAATGCTGATTGGAAACTGGGTCAGCAAGAACCAGAGCAAAGATGGGCATTCCGGCTTTCCTAGCTCTGTTTTCCTTCCCCGTACCAACTTTAAGCTCCCCTGTCTTCTCTGCCTCCTGTCCTCACTCATGTGAATAATTAAGGAAGTGGCTGTGAATGGAGGTGGGAGATCTGACTCCATTTTCCTCTACTGTGCCATCCCGACAGTGGGGCCAGAGGAGTCCAAGGCCGTCTGCAGCCTTGTCCCTCATTCATCTGTTAAATATTACGTGTTTGCGTGTAACATCTAAGTTACTAAGTAATGCCTAAGTAATTCTTTAATTTATTTGACATCTATTGAACACCTGCTATGTGCCAGGCTTGATGGAGATTTAAAAAATGAATAAGTGAATCCTTGACTCTTAAGTGTTCTAAGGGTGATCAGATACAGAGCGAAATAACAGCAGTGTGATGATGATACGATGTGTACTGCCCTGGCTCGCCTCGCTGTGCCGCCCATCACCCCTGCCAAACTACTGAAGTTAAATAATAAACATTTGTAGCATCTGTATTACCTTCCCAAAAGTCAGGGGCATGATGAAGGCAGCCCCTCAGCGAGAAACGTGCCGAGAGGGACAAGTCAGAGTGTTCTTTTTCCAATTTTCTTTGTGTCCTTGCCTTGAAATGGTCACAACTGCAGCATCACGGATGTCATCTGGAATTTCTTCATCATTCTCAAGCGTCAAATGAGAGCAAGGAGCCATAGTGTGCATTTTCCTCAGCCGATTTGAAGATTTCAGCAGGGATTCCATCAGCTCCAGATGCCTTGTTGTTTTTCATCTGCTTGATGGCTTTCCTCACCTCATAAAGAGTTGGAGAGGTTTTGAGATTGCCAGTGATTGGGAGTTGTGGGATGGAGTTGAAAACACTCCCACTGATAAAATAATTTCCGCCGAAGACCTTGAAATGCTCTTTTCAATGTGTGTTGACATTTTCTCTCTCACTGAACAATTTTCAAGCACCCTTATCTTCTTGATAGCTGGTGTAGAGCTTCCGTGGCATCAAACCCAATCCATGTGGGTGTCGAATTGACTTTTCCATGACGTCTCACCATCTGCCCTGTGTGTTGGAGGGCTCCTCAAATCTCTACCTTGACTTACTAATGTAACAATGTCTTTCTTTCAGGATCAAGGACAATGCAAATGTGTAAAGCAAGAAAATCACTGTAGATTTAGGTTTAAGATTATTATGAGATTACCAATTTTCATTTATTAATAATACTTAAGAGAGTCAGGGCCTTGAACACAAAAGCATACCAAAGTCCTTGGAATGTTCATGTTACATTGGAAGTTGTATGTTAATTCATGGGGTCATCTATTGTTTAGCTTAAAAGCCATTTTTTTTTTTTTTTTTGCAGTTTTTGGCCGGGGCTGGGTGTGAACCCACCACCTCCGGCATATGGGGCCAGCACCCTACTCCTTTGAGCCACAGGCACGGCCCTTAAAAGTCTATTTTGAGCCCAGGGTATTCTAATTTTGTGGAATATAGTTGTGAAAAATCGGTTTTCCTCTGTTCTTTGAGTAGATGCCCCTTTCCTATTTATAGGAACTTATTTGGAATATAGCTTCAAGTTGAACCATGAATGTGTTATAGTCCCAGTGCTGTTTCAGGGCGCTCACCTTCTATTCCGTAGGATTATTTATTCAGAGAGTATCATCGGGCATGAAGATCTCATAAAGAAGTTTTTAACACAGAATAGGTATTACAGGTATTCAGTCATAGCTATCTTCATCATAAAGTGTTAGAACTGAAAAGAGCCCACTCTTCCAATTTTATTAGTGAAGAAACTGAATCCAAGAGAAATGAAGTGATAATTATCCCAAAGTCCTAATTTGGTAGAAACCAGATCTTTTATCTTCTCCAGTTTCTTTCATGTACAATACCTAGGAAACAGGAACTTTCTATTATTTCTCTTTGCACAATTTTTCTGAGTCCCCAATCTACATGAATTAAATATAATCAAAACAGGAACAGCACCTTTAGGTGCTCAACAGTATGAAACTCTGAAGTCAATAAATATTATAGCAGTAACGTTAACAATGCTCCTTGATCATCTCAACATTTGGGGCACCAAAAAATGAAAAATAACTATTTTATTTTAAAAGGACAGGTATAATCATAAGGACTACAAATACATTTTGGGGCTATTTTAATAAGATAAGAACTACAAGAATTCTCTGAATATAAACCATAAGCTATACGACCAGCAAGATGACTCTATGGTGTACAAAAGTTTCACATGTGGCAGTCTCAAAGAAAGACTGAGTTTTTAAAAAGAGGACACTAGCAACTGGTAATCTCCCAAAGCATAGGTGTTCGTTTAAGGGGTTTTACTGGGCCTTAAATGTAGTGGTCATGAATGGTCGTTGTCCATACCCAGTGAGCAGGCCAGAATCATACTGCTGTAGACCTTTAAGACAGCAGGAACATTAAGTCCTGCCCTTGAGTTGCTGATTGCCTAAAAGGGGAAACAAGACAACACACGAATCAGAGACACGCACCAGAGGCTCAAGTTATTATAATGAAGAGTAGTGGAATATTTCACCTTCCAAGGCAAGATGTCATCCTTTGTGCAAAGTATAGAGGCTCCTACTCTTGGAACTTAGTTAGTCCTGGCCTCATTCCTCTCACCTTTTAGTGAATTAGAACACTTGTTGTAGCCCATTCTCATAACCCTCTGCTCCCATAGCCCAGCCTAACTCCATTCATTCATTCATTCATGTATTCATTCTGCAACTATTTAGTGGACAACTGTCATGTAATAAGGCTATGCTTGACACTTCAGTGAAAATCTGTCATCTGTACATACTCTCAGAAATATTTAAAGTCTATTGGGAATGACAGAAAAGAAAATCACCAGAGTCACCCATAAAATCACCATACATAGGGAAAATGGGAAGGGGTAGCTAAATATACCTTTATTTACAAAATATTCATCAACAAAATTTTACAAAGTATTTTCAAAATATTCTCTATGTGTTGGCCATCTCTTCTTAAAATTTTATAATGAATGTTTTGTAAATAAATGTACCTTAGGCTACAATTTCCCATCTTCCTATGCATGGTTACTTTATGGGTGACTTTCAGGACACCTCGGTAGGAGTATGTGCTGCCAAACACTTTTCAGCCCAAACTTCGTCATTGGAAATGTGATCTCTAACTCAAAACCACGGAAATAAATAAAAATGGATGTCTAATAAATTTTTGAGAACTAATAATGAAGGACTGGTGAGAGGATACTTAAAAACAGTAAGTAGGAGCACATCAGAAAGACCTTATATGCTGGTCTTATAAGTTGAATTTTATTTCAGGGACAATGGGGGATGATCCCTTTCAATATTCTCTTAACGTCATTAAAGGGAGAGTGAATGAGACCTTAACAATCCATCACCACACAATCTTCTGATCTCAGTAGCATACAGGTTATCAGAAAAATATTCAGGACAATTTTCTAACAATGATTTATGTTAGGTTCTCACTTCTGTGGCAATCTACACACAGGCTACATTAGCGTCTGCCATCTACTTATACCCTCACAGCTTCTCAACCATACAGGGTCTATCGTCCAGGTTCTTTATCTCCTGGTCCTAACCCTACTTACACATCAACTCTCATGTTCCCTAGGCTCTTAGATTCTTCACCCCTCTCTTTTTCTTTCTTAGAAAGTGAAAAAAGAAAAAGAAAGGAAAGCTAGCTATTCTCAAAGATCTGGCCTCAGACAAGGCATAAAGCCCTAAGTGACTGCCACCTAATATCTCCTGGAAAGATACTACACTACAAATTCCTCTGCTCTTTTTCTCCACTTGCGATGGCTATAGTAAAGACATCATTTGTTATTGGTGTAGGTTTGCCCCTAAAGAGAATAGGTGTGTTATGCCTTGAGGCCTTGAAGAAATGTTTAAAATCAAGGGAAAACACCTCATATTGTATTTTGGTATATGTCATGTCCCAGCAAGTGGATAATAAAGAGATAAAAAGAAGAAGGAAAAAAAAGAAGATTTATTCTAGCACAGGGCATTCTAGTGTTTAGAAGAGCCATGAGCAGATATGTGTTCTAGAACATTCCCTCTCACTGCCATGGGGGAAAAGGGGCTGGAGGGGGCATAACTGGAAAAAAGGAAAACAGTTGAAGTCTGCATTATTAGTTTTCTGATGCTATTGTGACAAATTACCACACACTTAGTGTTAAAACAACACAAATTTATTCTCTTAAAGTTATGGAGATCAGACATCTAAAATGGGCCAGCCACATGAATTCCTTCGGGAAGTTCTAGTGGGAAAATCCATGGTTTGCCTTTCTGGCTCCTCACCTTCCATGCCCGATGGCCTCACATCATTCTTACCTCTCTTTCTGTTGTCACATCCCCTTTCCATTGCTCTCTGACTCCACTAACTCTTTTTTATAAGGCTCTTTGTATTACATTGGCCCATCTAGATGATCCAGAATATTCTTTCCATCTCAGGATCCCAAACTTAATCATGTCTGCAAAGTCCCTATTGGGGTAAAATATTCACAGGTTCTGGAAACTAGGATGTGGACATGGTTGCGGGAGGGCACGAGTTAGTCTCCACAAAGCCTTTGAAATATCCAGGCTTTGGATTTAAGATATCCAGGAGGATTTAAGAGATATTCAAGGAGTGGAATTAAAATTTAATGATGGGCTGGTTGCAGCCATGGAGTAACAGAGGGGTAAGCCTAAGAAAACCCCATGCTTTCTAACTTGATCAGCTGGTGAGGGGATTCCATTATCTGAGACAGGGTATGCCCAAAAAGCAGGTGAATTTTTGACACATTAATTTTTCAGTGTTTATGAGAAGTCCAAGTAGGCTTGCCTAGTTGACAGGGGAATGTATATGTGGAAAAGGGATTGTAAACTAAAAGACACATATACATTTGGAAATCATGAGAGAAAAACAATCAAAATAATTGAAGTGAGGAAGTAGACAGAATCTCACAGGAAGGGTACAGAAAATGAGAAGACATAAGGTCTAGAGGTAGAAGAATACTAATATCTTAATTTCTAGCAAAGCTTTGAAAATTTCGGAGACAGAAAATATAGCAAACATATTCTCTTCCACTATTCCCGTTCTTTCTCCTGCTTCCTTCTCTCTCCTCTGTCCCATAGTTTTGACTGTTCTTTGTTAACTACTCAGTCTTTTCCTGATCTTTAAGGAAGCACTGATTCCATTCGACACCCAACAAATGCTACCACCAGCAGGCTTGTTGGGAGTAATTGGCATCTCTGAAAAGAGAGGAAGAAGGGAGTAAAGGAAGTGTCCAAAGGGCGAAAGTGCAACAGTCGCAGGGATGAATGCAGATGAGGGGTTGAGAAAGCCTTTCCTCTTCCTGCCTCCTCCCCTCACATCAACACTGCCCCCAACCCTTACAGCAACCAGCAGGAGTTATCAGAAGGAGAGGAGAGGGGACAAAACAAAACATCTGGCAGTCCCGCTGAGCAGGGGACTGGGTCTTCTGGGAGCTGTGCTGAGCCTCCCTCTTCATCACCTGGGGCTGCCACAGATCTGGAATGGTCAAGGATGAGACGGCTTTCATGTGCAAAATGTTAAGCTTGTAGAGGGGAGTACTACCTGTTTGACATGTCAGCACGTCCTCTATGTTAGGGTTCTATGAGTTTAGGAATACACGTGGGAGTACCTTAGGGCCTGGGAGGCACAAGGATACAGGAGGTTCCCACAAGTGCAATCCTACGGGGGCAAAAGGTGGGAGGATGCAGCAGCTCCCCCTCTGAAAAAAAAAAAGAAATCAGATTTGGGCCATGGCTTGGACTCACGTCTTGCAGGGTGCTACACTGTCTTCATTATATACTCAGCTACACATCCCGTCATCACCTCAGCCCCTCCAAAGCATCACAGTATGAAAGGGGAAAAGAGTTTTTGTAGGCTTTTCCTACTTAGATGTGCTTTCTCGGGACCATGGTTTATGCTGGGCAGATCGGAAAGCGTGCATGATAGCCACTGCTCCAAAGAAGGGGACCCGGAATGGCTCCTTTTAGCACCACTAAAGTCTTCTCCAGCGATTCCCTTAAGGCACCTGCTAGGTTGCCTGGGGTATCAGTGGTTCTCAACCCGGAGTGCTCTTAGAAACAACTAGGGAGCTTAAAAAACAAAAACAAGAAGAAATGCCTATGCCTCACAGCAAACTACTGACTTTAATTAAGACCCCTGAAATTCGGGCCTAGGCATTTTTTCTTTCTTCTAAAATGCCACCAAGGTGATTTTAACATGCAATCACTCATGACATCAAGAAAAGAACTTCAGATGGTGCAACTGCTGAGTGAGGCTCAGCTCAGGAGCAGACCCATTTCTATTTTGACAGTACTTGGAAATACTGTCACATCATGTTTCTGAAAGCAAAATCCAAACCATCACACTTAAGCTCCAAAAACCCCCCAGCCAGCAGCTCCCATCAGAACCTGTGTGACTGCCACCTATGCTTGTTCTCCCTCTAGGGCAGTGTTTTTCAATCTTTATCCCACGGCACACGTGACCCTATGGCTAAATTTCCATAGCATACTTAAATTATGTTGATCAAAAGGAAGAGTAAAAAAAAAAAAAAAAGAAGAAGAAGAAGAAAAAGACAGACAAGAATATCCTTACTTTACTTTGAACTTTTTTCAAAAAAATTCAATAAAGGGGCGGCACCTGTGGCTCAAAGGAGTAGGGTGCCGACCCCATATACCAGAGGTGGTGGGTTCAAACCCAGCCCCAGCCAAAAAAAGAACTGCAAAAAAATAAATAAATAACAATAATAATTCAATTAATGATCTTTAAAATTTTTCATGGCGCACATAAGATCTTTTTACAGCATACCAGTGTGCCGTGGCACACCAGTTGAAAATCATTGTCTGGCATCCTCAAACTTTTTAAACAGGGGGCCAATTCACTGTCCCTCAGACCGCTGGAGGGCTGGACTATAGTTAAAAAAAAAAGAACTATGAACAAATTCCTATGCACACTGTACATATCTTATTTTGAAGTAAAAATACAAAACGAGAACAAATACAATCATACCGCCTCATGTGGTCCGTGGGCCGCAGTTTGAGGACCCCTGATCTAGAGTAAGTAAAGACAGGGCTTCTCGGAAACAGAGATGTTAAAGGAATTCTCTCACTCTGAAACAAAAGAATAAACACACTCATGAGACTTCTTTCTGACCTTTTTATGGTTAAGTGCAGAAATCAATTACTTAGTTCCCAACGCCTATGTTTGTTGCCTAGAAATGACGGTCATCAGGCGGGATCCGAACCTTGGCTCCACCATTTTGGTTGAGACATGGACATGAGACCTGGCCTTTCAAAATCAATTTTCTGGCCTCTAAGGTGGGCACAGGGACACTCACCTACAAGGACAGTTTTGTCACAAAGTTGGCATCTTGGCCCTACTTCAGTAAGGAGATAAAAGGTAATTATGCCTGAACCCTACCAGTTATTAACTAACAGCCAATTGCCAAAATGGTTGAAGAGACAGCATTTGGCGAGTGAGCTCAGAGGAGGAAGGACATAACATTATTAGAAGGAAAAGCCCCAACAGTGCGAGATCAGTTTATGAGGAAGAATGGACTGGACACCATTCCGAGCAGCTGAGAGGAGAGAGGAGGGCTTTACTGATAGAAGAATCCTGAGAATCAATGCAAACGGGGATGGTTGAGCCCAGGCCTGTCTTCCTCTGTTGGTTCCTTATTCTCTGGTGTGTTGTTAGGGAAGGGCCTCCTCCCTGCCCCGTGTTCTCTGCCTGTAACAACGTCAGCTGTTCTTCTGCATGCCTTCTCATATCACTGCTATTTTTCCTTGACCTACCTGGATCACCCTGAAGACAGCCAACGGGCATCAGTATAGGACAGTGGTTTCTGTGAGAAGTGAGCAGAGGACGTCATTCTTTGCCCCTCCGTGGCAGTTTCGGGCACTTCTTTGGGGAGAAATTGTCATGCCGATGCCTTTGCTACTCCAGATTACTGCCTTCACACAGGGGATTTGCACCCTCTGTGAGTCTCTAGCACTCTCAGCAGCATGCTGCTTCACAAACACTGATGGTGATCCATCTCCTGAATTTGTAATCCCTCTATATTTCATCACTGATTGTGAAGAGCTTTGTGATGCAAAATATACAATATAAAATGATTTGGGGATGAAGACAGCTTTTGCACTCGCCTGAGGGTTTCTTCCTTTGCCCTCATTTTATACAAATGAGAAGCTAAAAACTAGGGGAAGACCCTCCCTTTTTTCTAGTTATCAGGTAAGAATTAGGCAAAGCAAACAAAGCCAGCCTCCTAATCAGGCCAAACCTAGAAACTCTGTTTCCAAGGGTGGAGGGTGATAAAATCCAAGGTGAGCTTGCCGGGCCACCAGCTTCCCTCCATGAGATGACAACATCTGTGCACAGCCTGAGAATTTTCGCCCATTACATTTCTGATTCATGCGCGCTTAACTCATCAAGATATTGTTTTGTATGAGCTGTTTGATGTCCGAAGCACCTTATGAGCCTTTTTACAGCCTTTTTATCCAAGAAGATGAGAATTATGCCTAGCCAAGAATAAACAGAACTCAAAGATTCGAACTCAGTTCTAAATGTGGAACCTTTACTTAGGCAACAGCTAAATAATCTACCCTGTCTGAGTTCTAATGCATTTAATTGGAAAGGGACTCACAGGAGTGTAAGAAAAGGAAAAACCTGACTCTGATTTGAAAATGCTTTACTCCTGGTGGGTGTTGTCACTTGGTAGACATTAATTAGCATGGAAAAAAAAATATATCATCTTTTGGATCCAGCCTATTTTCAAGAGCTATAAACATAAGACTATTTTGAAGTGAGGTACAGTGAGTGATTAGCAGATTTCATTTTGTTGTTGTTTCCTGAGCAGCAGCTCTTAATCAGATGAATGAACTTGTTTGTACTAGTTAACTTTGCTGGAGTTTAGGAGTTGTATTTAAAACAGATTTTATCCTACAGTGATATTAATTTGATAGGATCCCTGATCTGTAAACCATTGGTTATCTTGGTCTCTCCTGATAAGGAAAAAAAAGTGCCGAGGATTTCCAGTTGGTGAGCACATTTGGGCAGAATCTTTCACACGTCACAAATTGCAGATGGGAGGCAGTGATCTCGAACATGCAGTCACATTGCGTGACCATCTGACACCTTCCATTTAGAAAAATAATACTTTCCTCCCAGCATACGCTCCCTGCTGCAACCAGCACCAAAAATTATGCCTGGGAGAGCCGTTCCTCCTAGACCAGGGTCTTAAATATTTCTTAGGCGGCTTTTAAAAGATTCATACTGCAGCAGCACCCAGCTCACACCCTAGTCACCCACAGAAAAATCCCAGAAAGGCGGCTTCTCATTGATGCTGCTGATAACAAAAACATCCACAAAGAACAAAAGGGGTGGGGGTGGGAGGACTTGAAGGAGACAGGAAAATTACACCAGACACATTGGTAAGGTGATTTATTCTTGTCTTCCCTGTGATTCCAGCATATTCACGTTAAAGTCAATGGACTTCTTTGTCGGCTCATTTCTAAGCTGCTTCACAGTGGCATAGAATTCGCAGTCCCCAGGAGGGGGACTGAGTCTCTGGGCTTGTATATAACTTGCTCAGCTGCCAGTGTTCTGTGCTAACCCTTGCTCATTTAAGACAAGGAAGAGCATCTCTGCCTTGCCTCGTCTCCTGTACATTTAATGACCCCTGGCAAGAGCAACGGCAGTGATTTCCAACAGACATGTTCAAGCAGTGAGATTTTTAACCAGAAATTCAGAATTCAGACAGCATGTCCAAATGGGTGTAGCTATTTGCTGATTAACAAAGGCCATGGCAAATTCATATCCAATCTAGACATAGGTACACACACACACACGGAGGTTGAATGACACTCTGTGTACACACACACATATGCTCAAACGTGCCCGACCTTCCCCCTTTTTTGCCTCGGAATCATTACCAAATACAATTTTGCAATCTGCTAGGTTGCTAATATACAACTTATAAAAATGAAGAGGGTCTGAATAGCTGCTGTCTTATGAGAACTGACCCAAAACTGTTTTCTTAGAATCCTTTGGGGATATAGGGTGGAGGGAAGGGGCATTTTCTCCATGATCACAGAATAGAGGTGGCCAAAATAATCAACCACCTGCTTTAAAAAATGTATTACTTTCTTCTCATTTTCACACTGACCTAGGTTTCGGGGGATTTCCCAACATCAGCAAGTGAATGGTTTTAAGGTTGTGTATATCAGGATCTCACCACACAATGTTTAAAAAAAAGAGAGAGAGAGAAATTTTCTTTTTCTGAAAACCAAAATGGTGCTTACAGGAGTAATGCCCTGTTCTCTTTTCTTATAGAAAACGGAAGCAGATAGCTTGATAATCATGCTAATAATAACACCATCTTTCCCTTTTCTAATGAAGGGAAAGTACTTGAAAAGTTGCCCCATCAGAGAGGTAGACAAGAGGGTTTGTTCTCAAGAAAACTCCAGTGTCAACTGCAGGAGGAATTGACTTCGTTTCCTGATGTTTTTAAAAATGTCAAAACATAGTCATTTGTAAAATCAGCTCTGCTTCTATTCCATGGGGCAAGCACAGCAAATGGAGAAGTTTAAAAAGAAAAGAAAAGAAACAAGGGATGCCTCTTTGAACAGAGTTGCTTCTAAAAGCATTCATTGCTCCATAGGCATCTGTGGAACTATTTTAGTTTATTGTAGTTCTTTCCAGATCTTTGATGAAAGCTACAATAATACTCTTTGTCTTAGGACCTCTCTCTCTCTCTTCTTGTATCTGCTTGTGTACAATATTCAAACTCATGCGCGTGCAAAAAATTTAATCAGGTATTGTGTGAAATATCAAACAATGTAAGTTTCTTCCTAACACAATCTGTCCCTAAGCAGCACACATGCGATGTGTCTTGGTAATGAACAGCGCTTCATGGTTTCATTAGGAATCACTTATACTTGTAAATCCAAACCATTCGTCTCTCGGGTAACTATTAATCTTTATATTGTAACTTTAACCTCATCACTAACTCAGTGATAAGATATCTTGCATTGCCCAGATAAATCAAACAAATGAAATACCTAAATCCTAACACTCCAGATAATTAAATAAGTAATGATTTGGGCCTTACTGTGTTGTCTAAATAACATCCAATTCTCAATTTGATATTGAACTTGGGAGATTTATCCTAACTGGAGAGATAATAATGAGAGCTGATGTTCACTGGGCGGTTATCATACACCAGGCATGGTTTTAAACTTTTTAAATGCATTTTAAATGCATTCAAGGAAGGTACTATTAATCCACCTTTACAAATAGGGAATCTGAAACACAGAGCAGGAACTCTTCAGTTTAACATGGCTAATGAGTAGTAGGGCCCATATCTAGACACTAGCAAACTAAATTGATGATGCATACTTTCCACCTCCATGGAGGCTGCCTTCCTGTAATTCTGCTCTAGGAAAACTCAGATCTTAGACCCTTAGGAACACTCAGAGCTTAGACCCTGCAAGACACCTCCTCAGTGTAGCTGCTAATCAGAAGTGTAAACTACATGGGACAGAAGAATTTTCTTACATCAGTTGGAGGGAGGTTGCAGAGAATATACCTAGGCTGGGTTTTGAAATATTATCTTTATGAGCAAAGCATGTTATTCTATGAATGGTGGGGCAGAAGGATAGATGAAATCTTGGTTCTAATGACATCACAGACCGACCCTGAAGGCTCCTTCCCTCTGGGCATCTAGGTTTGGGACACAATGAGTGTCCTCACCATCTCCATGAACTCGTTACGTCGCTCTATTGACCTATTGAATTTGAAATTGTACAGCCTATTGAATACTAAGAAACTACATTAACATCATCAATTTAATATTTGTTAATTCCCATAAGGAAGTGTCGATATTTTTGTCTGACATCTATTAACTATCATGATGTACTAAATAGTAAAAGGCACTATTTGTCAGGTATTAAAACCACAACAATGAAACATTAACATTAAATGAAGGTTGGTGAAGATATTTATAATTGACAGCTTAGTGCTACACTTAGATTCAGTATTTTGTGTGAATTTTAAGTTATAAAAATTGGTTTATGTGAATCAGAATGCATGAGGAATTGCCAGCATAGATTTTTAAAAAGAGAGGTAGAAAAAAGTAACATTTATATAATGATTACTGTTGGACACAGTTGCCAAATTTAGAATGAAATATCTTAACCAGTTTAAAATGTCTTTCTGAAAATCAGGGGGGAAAAAACTAATGTAAACTAAAAAAAGGAATCATTTGTCAAAAAAAATTTTTTTGGTCAGATTTTATTTTTAATTGCAGCCCTTTTGTGGTAGCATTTCTAGGAAAACACTCATACAACATTTCTTATCCTTTTCTGTCTCTTAAGAGACAAGTACAAATCTGTTAATGTTAAATTGCATAGATACGAAACAGAAACTTTTGAGTAGACACTTTGCTGCTTTTTCTTTGGTAAGAAAAGAGGAAATTCACCACGATTTATCCCGCAAATATAAATGGAGTGTCTAGTGTGCCACAAACACTGATCTAGGAACAAACATGTTAACGTAACAGACAGAACTGCCGCCCTATGGAGCATAGTTGAGGGAAGACAGACAATTAACAAGCACAAATATTATGCAGCCTTAAAGAAAGATGGACTTTACCTCTTTCATGTTTACATGGATGGAGCTGGAACATACTCTTCTTAGTAAAGTGTCTCAAGAATGGAAGAAAAAGTACCCAATGTACTCACCCTTATTATGAAACTAATGTAGGACCTTCACATGAAAGCTATAACCCAGTCACAACCTAAGAATAGGGAGAAGTGGGAAAGGGAGGGGAGGGAGGGGGGAGGGAGGAGGAAGGAGGGGGACTAATGGGATTACACCTGCGGTGCATCTTACAAGGGTATATGTGAATCCTAGTAAATGTGGAATGTAAAGGTCTTAGCAAAATAACTAAGAAAATGCTACAAAAGCTATGTTAACTAATGTGATGAAAATGTGTCAAACAATATATGAACCAAGTGTATGGTACAAAAGCTATGTTAACTAATGTGATGAAAATGTGTCAAACGATATGTGAACCAAGTGTATGGTGCCCCACGATCATACTAATGTACACAGCTATGGTTTAATAAAAAAAAAAAAAAAGAAACGTAAGTGACAGTAATGAGCAGTATAAAGAAAAGTAAAGTAGGAAGAGATGGGGAGTTAGTGACTTTATTTTATTTATTTATTTATTTTTTTTTTGGCAAGGGCTGGGTTTGAACCCACCACCTCCGGCATATGGGACCGGCACCCTACTCCTTGAGCCACAGGCGCCACCCGGGAGTTAGTGACTTTAAATAGGATGGTCACGATCAATGGCACCTGGATAATGACCGGAAGGAGGTCAGGTGGCAAGCCCTGTAGACAGTTAAGAAAAGCGTGTTCCTGGCAGAAGGAAACGGCACATGTAAAGGCCCTGAGACAATAGCAGGAATGGTATTTTCAAGAATGAGCAACAGAGAAGAGAGGGCCTTGGGTGAATGAGAGAGGGACAGCGTCAGGAGGAAGACCCTTGGAGGTTTTTGAGACAAACCTGGCTCACAGTGTGTTTGCACCAATATACGCTCCAGCTAATCAACTATGAATACCTGGTTCCAAATGTGCCAGTCCTCTCAGGATAATTATGTTCATGTAGAGTTGCATTTTGCAAAGGTTTTTACATGATCCACCTCAAGTGAACAGTGGTTAATATCCACATCTTACACACAAGAAAACGAAGTGTCAGAGACACTGAGTCCGTTTGTGTTATAACAAACTGAGACTGGGTGATTTATCTACAATAGACATTTACTTTCTCACTGCTTGGAGGCTGTGAAGTCCATGATCAAAATGCCTCCAGTTGGGTTATCCGGTGAGCACTGCATTCTTCTCTACAGAGGACAGCCACTGTGTCCTCATACCGCAGAAAGCAGAGGGGTAAAAGGACCAAATGCTGGGTGAAGCCTCTTTTTAAAGGCCTTACTCCCATTCATGAGGGATCGTCCCTAAAACTCTCCTGCTTAATATCATTTTAATCCAATATGGATTTTGGAGGGGACATAGTCAAACTATGGTGGACACAAAGTGTCTTCACCGATTCATGTCACAGTAAATAGCAGAGGCACTTGGAATTCTCAGTCTCGCAGTGTAACCTCTAGCCGCATTCCCAAAATTGTCAAAGAACTCCTGCGCCTCACTGATTGCATCCTGACTAAAAGTGGCATTTTGGTTGATGGGAAAGAGAAAACAAAACCATAAATTTTTCTCTTCTCTACAGAATGGAAGCTCCTCTCACTATTTGATGTAAAAGAATGTTTCAAGAAAAACAGGTCACCCTGTGATCAGAAAATACTGTTATTATTCACTGATTTCATCTCCAGAAATTTAGGCAAACCTTGAGGGTTTTGCTTTAAAATGTCATAGATAATCAAAATATACCTAATCATGTGACTATATACCAAAGCATCCTGCTTACAGATTTCTATCAAAACTGCTGAAATTTTGTCTAAAAAAAATATTTTCCCTTCACCGTATGTTGTAGTACTAAAGTGCTAGACCATATGCAAACCCATTCTCTTCTGAGGAATAGCTGTTAAAAACACCTAAAGATGACTGAATGGTCTTTTTATTATTTTAGAATAATTCCCATACTTGTAGATTTTGTATCAAGTAATTTTTTTTAAAAAAAATGAGGAATTGCCTTAAAAAGAAATGGCAATTTGCCTAAGAAATATTGCATAGGCAAATCCCCATTTTTTAAAAAAATTAAAATTTTGTATTTTTATATATACAGACATCCATATCTGAGCATTAATTATATAAGTAATATATAAGAATAGGTATGTATAAGCAAATATATAGAAAGCATTATTATAATAGACATATAAAGACAAGCATTAAAAATGTTATGCCTACAGATAAATTTATAGATAGAGATAACCATTAAAAAAGATCACTGTCTTCATTTACTAAAATTTCTTCTCCTGTGAGCATAACACACACACACACATACACAAAGAAGAAAATAATCTAAGAAAAAAGGACATTTCGGGGAGGCGGAGCAAGATGGCAGCCGAGTAACAGCTTCCTTGCATCTGGGCACCGTGAGTTGGGGGAGGTAGGACTCCAGGCATCTCTGGCTGGTGGGAACTGGCTATCATCACTCCTATGAGGCTACAGGGAGTCAGCGAGAGACTTCTGGACCCCAAGAGGAGGACTAAAACAGTGGAAAACCGGCAAGTGGTCGCGTGTGTTCAATCCGTCTAAACCCGCCCACAACTTCCACAGGCACAAGATCTTAAAGAGCAAGAGGAAGTGAAAGGAAAATTAGGGCAAGGAAACAGATAAAAGAAATCACTCATGAGGAAGAATCAGCAGAAAACTCCAGGCAACATGAAGAACCAGTCCAGAACGACCCCGCCAAGGGACCATGAGGTAGCTACTGCAGAGGATTCCACCTATACAGAAATGTTAGGAATGACAGAAAGGGAATTTAGAATACACATGTTGAAAACAATGAAAGAAATGATGGAAACAATGAAGGAAACTGCTAATAAAGTGGAAAATAACCAAAAGGAAATCCAAAAACAGAATCAAATCAGAGATGAACGATATGAAGAATATAAAAAGGATATAGCAGAGCTGAAGGAAATGAAACAGTCAATCAGGGAACTTAAAGATGCAATGGAAAGTATCAGCAACAGGTTAGACCATGCAGAAGAAAGAATTTCAGAGGTAGAAGACAAAGTTTTTGAGATAACTCAGATAGTAAAAGAGGCAGAAAAGAAGAGAGAGAAAGCAGAACGTTCACTGTCAGAATTATGGGACTTTATGAAGCGTTCCAACATACGAGTTATAGGAATTCCAGAAGGGGAAGAAGAATGCCCCAGAGGAATGGAAGCCATACTAGAGAATATTATAAAAGAAAATTTCCCAAACATCACCAAAGATTCTGACACACTGCTTTCAGAGGGATATCGGACCCCAGGTCGCCTCAACTCTAACCGAGCTTCTCCAAGACACATTGTGATGAACCTGTCCAAAGTCAAGACAAAAGAAAAGATTCTGCAAGCTGCCAGGAGTAAGCGCCAGTTGACCTACAGGGGCAAATCCATCAGAGTGACCGCAGACTTCTCTAATGAAACTTTCCAAGCAAGAAGACAATGGTCATCTAACTTTAATCTACTTAAACAGAACAATTTTCAGCCCAGAATTCTGTACCCTGCTAAGCTAAGCTTCAAAATTGATGGAGAAATCAAATCATTTATGGATATACAAACATTGAGGAAATTCGCCACAACAAGACCAGCTCTACAGGAAATACTTCAACCTGTTCTGCACACTGACCACTACAATGGATCAGCAGCAAAGTAAGAACTCAGAAATCAAAGGACAGAGCCTAACCTCCACACTGATGCAAAAGATAAAACTAAGCAATGGACTCTCACAAAATAAGACGAATAGAATACTACCACACTTATCAATTATCTCCATAAATGTTAATGGCTTGAATTCCCCACTGAAGAGACATAGATTGGCTGACTGGATTAAAAAACACAAGCCATCCATCTGCTGTCTGCAAGAAACACACCTGGCTTCGAAAGACAAATTAAAGCTCCGAGTCAAGGGATGGAAGACAATTTTTCAGGCAAATGGAATTCAGAAGAAAAGAGGAGTTGCAATCTTATTTTCAGATACATGTGGATTTAAAGCAACTAAAGTCAAAAAAGACAAAGATGGTCACTTTATATTGGTCAAGGGAAAACTACAACAAGAAGACATTTCAATTCTAAATATTTATGCACCCAATTTAAATGCTCCCAGATTCTTGAAGCAGACCTTACTCAGTCTGAGCAATATGATATCTGATAATACCATCATAACAGGGGACTTTAACACACCTCTTATAGAGTTGGACAGATCCTCTAAACAGAAATTAAACAAAGATATAAGAGATTTAAATGAGACCCTAGAACAACTATGCTTGATAGACGCATATAGAACACTCCATCAAAAGAAAAAGAATATACATTCTTCTCATCACCCCATGGAACATTCTCCAAAATTGATCATATCCTGGGACACAAAACAAATATCAACAGAATCAAAAGAATTGAAATTTTACCTTGTATCTTTTCAGACCATAAGGCACTAAAGGTGGAACTCAACTCTAACAAAAATGCTCGACCCCACCCAAAGGCATGGAAATTAAACAATCTTCTGTTGAATAACAGATGGGTGCAGGAAGAAATAAAACAGGAAATCATTAACTTCCTTGAGCATAACAACAATGAAGACACAAGCTACCAAAACCTGTGGGATACTGCAAAAGCAGTTTTGAGAGGAAAATTCATCGCTTTAGATGCCTACATTCGAAAAACAGAAAGAGAGCACATCAACAGTCTCACAAGAGATCTTATTGAATTGGAAAAAGAAGAACAATCTAAGCCTAAACTCAGTAGAAGAAAAGAAATATCCAAAATCAAATCAGAGATCAATGAAATTGAAAACAAAAGAATCATTCAGAAAATTAATGAAACAAGGAGTTGTTTTTTTGAAAAAATAAATAAAACAGATAAACCATTGGCCAGACTTACTAGAAATAGAAAAGTAAAATCTCTAGTAACCTCAATCAGAAACGATAAAGGGGAAATAACAACTGATCCCACAGAGATACAAGAGATCATCTCTGAATACTACCAGAAACTCTATGCCCAGAAATTTGACAATGTGAAGGAAATGGATCAATATTTGGAATCACACCCTCTCCCTAGATTCAGCCAGGAAGAAATAGACCTCCTGAACAGACCAATTTCAAGCACTGAGATCAAAGAAACAATAAAAAAGCTTCCAACTAAAAAATGCCCTGGTCCAGATGGCTTCACTCCAGAATTCTATCAAACCTTCAAGGAAGAGCTTATTCCTGTACTGCAGAAATTATTCCAAAAAATTGAGGAAGAAGGAATCTTCCCCAACACATTCTATGAAGCAAACATCACCCTGATACCAAAACCAGGAAAAGACCCAAACAAAAAGGAGAATTTCAGACCAATCTCACTCATGAATATAGATGGAAAAATTCTCAACAAAATCCTAGCCAATAGATTACAGCTTATCATCAAAAAAGTCATTCATCATGATCAAGTAGGCTTCATCCCAGGGATGCAAGGCTGGTTTAACATACGCAAGTCCATAAACATTATCCACCATATTAACAGAGGCAAAAATAAAGATCACATGATCCTCTCAATAGATGCAGAAAAAGCATTTGATAAAATCCAGCATCCTTTTCTAATTAGAACACTGAAGAGTATAGGCATAGGTGGCACATTTCTAAAACTGATTGAAGCTATCTATGACAAACCCACAGCCAATATTTTACTGAATGGAGTTAAACTGAAAGCTTTTCCTCTTAGAACTGGAACCAGACAAGGTTGTCCTCTGTCACCTTTACTATTCAACATAGTGCTGGAAGTTCTAGCCAATACAATTAGGCAAGACAAGGAAATAAAGGGAATCCAAATGGGAGCAGAGGAGGTCAAACTCTCCCTCTTTGCTGACGACATGATCTTATACTTAGAGAACCCCAAAGACTCAACCACAAGACTCGTAGAAGTCATCAAAAAATACAGTAATGTTTCAGGATATAAAATCAATGTCCACAAGTCAGTAGCCTTTGTATACACCAATAACAGTCAAGATGAGAAGCTAATTAAGGACACAACTCCCTTCACCATAGTTTCAAAGAAAATGAAATACCTAGGAATATACCTAACGAAGGAGGTGAAGGACCTCTATAAAGAAAACTATGAACTCCTCAGAAAGGAAATAGCAGAGGATATTAACAAATGGAAGAACATACCATGCTCATGGATGGGAAAAATCAACATTGTTAAAATGTCTATACTTCCCAAAGCAATCTACCTATTCAATGCCATTCCTATCAAAGTACCTACATCATACTTTCAAGATTTGGAAAAAATGATTCTGCGTTTTGTATGGAACCAGAAAAAACCCCGTATAGCTAAGGCAGTTCTTAGTAACAAAAATAAAGCTGGGGGCATCAGCATACCAGATTTTAGTCTGTACTACAAAGCCATAGTGCTCAAGACAGCATGGTACTGGCACAAAAACAGAGACATAGACACTTGGAATCGAATTGAACACCAAGGAATGAAACTAACATCTTACAACCACCTAATCTTCGATAAACCAAACAAGAACTTACCTTGGGGGAAAAACTCCCTATTCAATAAATGGTGTTGGGAGAACTGGATGTCTACATGTAAAAGACTGAAACTGGACCCACACCTTTCCCCACTCACAAAAATTGATTCAAGATGGATAAAGGACTTAAATTTAAGGCATGAAACAATAAAAATCCTCAAAGAAAGCATAGGCAAAACACTGGAAGATATTGGCCTGGGGGAAGACTTCATGAAGAGGACTGCCATGGCAATTGCAACAACAACAAAAATAAACAAATGGGACTTCATTAAACTGAAAAGCTTCTGTACAGCTAAGGAGACAATAACCAAAGCAAAGAGACAACCCACACAATGGGAAAGGATATTTGCATATTTTCAATCAGACAAAAGCTTGATAACCAGGATCTATAGAGAACTCAAATTAATCCACATGAAAAAAGCCAACAATCCCTTATATCAATGGGCAAGAGACATGAATAGAACTTTCTCTAAAGACGACAGACGAATGGCTAACAAACACATGAAAAAATGTTCATCATCTCTATATATTAGAGAAATGCAAATCAAAACATCCCTGAGATATCATCTAACCCCAGTGAGAATGGCCCATATCACAAAATCTCAAAACTGCAGATGCTGGCGTGGATGTGGAGAGAAGGGAACACTTTTACATTGCTGATGGGACTGCAAACTAGTACAACCTTTCTGGAAGGAAGTATGGAGAAACCTCAAAGCACTCAAGCTAGACCTCCCATTTGATCCTGCAATCCCATTACTGGGCATCTACCCAGAAGGAAAGAAATCCTTTTATCATAAGGACACTTGTACTAGACTGTTTATTGCAGCTCAATTTACAATCGCCAAAATGTGGAAACAGCCTAAATGCCCACCAACCCAGGAATGGATTAACAAGCTGTGGTATATGTATACCATGGAATACTATTCAGCCATTAAAAAAAATGGAGACTTTACATCCTTCGTATTAACCTGGATGGAAGTGGAAGACATTATTCTTAGTAAAGCATCACAAGAATGGAGAAGCATGAATCTTATGTACTCAATCTTGATATGAGGACAATTAATGACAATTAAGGTCATGGTGGGGAAGCAGAAAGAGGGATGGAGGGAGGGGTGGGGCCTTAGTGTGTGTCACACTTTATGGGGGCAAGACATGATTGCAAGAGGGACTTTACCTAACAATTGTAATCAGTGTAACTGGCTTATTGTACCCTCAATGAATCCCCAACAATAAAAAAAAAAAAAGAAAAAAGAAAAAAGGACATTTCTCCAAGTAAATGAATTTAACTTCATATTAAAAAGAATAACTAAAATGCCCTCTGTCCTCCTTTTTTCTAAATTGGTACAGACTGGCCCTGAAAAGTGCAAATGAGATTAAACAACTCAGGATCAAATCCTAAACCCCGTATTAGCTGTGTGATTTGCAGAAAAATGCTTAACCCATTACATTTCAGTTTTCTCCTCTACGAAATCTAGGAAATAGCAGCCATCACATAGGAGTGATGTGAGGCTTATACGAAATAATTGTGTAAAGCATTAAAATAGATAAATGTCCAATAAATATTCATTCCCTTCCCTCTAAGAAGTCTACTCAGTTTCATTATCATCCTCATATTTCAAGTACTGATTTCAAATGAAGTATATAAATAAGCCCTCAATAAATGTTTGTCACTGACTGTTTAAACTATTTTATTCTGCCCAGCTAATCAGACTTATTTTTATTCCCCAAATTCCTTGTATGAAAGTAATATGCCTTCTTTGTATTCCTCTAAACATAAGCAGTAATAAATATTTGGCAATTTGAGTTGATTAAAAAAAATTTTCTTCCCACAGGACTGACAAGTCTGCCAATCAAAAATTTTAAAATGATTTATTCACCCGATTGCTTTGAATCCTTCATTTTCATTTCTAGAACTTGAGGGCTTTATCCCACTGAATCATTCACCTTACCATATTTTTTTTGTCTTCCAGAATCATTGGGTGCTTTCATGTAGATGAAACCTTTCATCTTGATTAGAGGCAAAATCTCTCACCAAGTACTTCTCAACCACAATAGAATGTGGCTCCCTCAGACAACAGTACAATCAGGAGATGACTAGTCTATCTGAGGAGCTGCTGAATAAACATGTGATTCTTTCCTTTTGTTTGCTCCTCCTGGGCATTTGCTTTTCCTTTCATAAATCCCTGTTCCTCAGTTTGGAATGCAAGAGATTATATTGCTAAATGGAATAGCCTCTCATCTAGTTCAACTATGCTCTTGAAACTTCTGGGCTATTGGTTAGTATCTGGTTGGCATTCAAGTAATATCATGTTGTGCTATTTCAGATTTATGTCAGTTGATGTTGTGATCCTCTCTATCATTACTGAGTTTAGAAATTGCCTTACTGCACGTTTTCTAAAACATGCAAATCATAGATCTATGGCTCTAAAAAAACCCATTTCATCAGGGCCATCCTTTAGTTGATACGGATCTTATTTCTCTGGCTCTTACATGGCCTGAGTGTATTGAGCTCATTCAGGAAAATAAAACTGTTCTTCATGAATCAAGTGAAAAGGAAATGACCAGTGAGAAATAAAATCAGTCTCATTTGTTATTTTTTCTCTACCATAATTTTATATCATTCTGCCAATTAATTTTTTATTTATAATTTTTAGCCTTTTATAATAATACTAATGTATTATAATAAGTTAATGAGTTATAATAAAATAACTACTACAAGTAATGAGTTATAATGAAAACTAGAAACTTGTCCCATCCTTCACCAGTTCTCCTTTTAAACGATAGTCATGCCCTCTTTTAACTGCTTCTTCTGGCTTTATCTCTGTATAATAAATAATTTGCTTAAGTTGCTATGTCTTTGTCTATTACTTTCGACTTGCTGATACCTGCCACTTTCCCCCCATTTCAATATAATTAGAATCAAAAAAATTTAAATTAAAAAATCAGTGTTTATACTGCTGTGTACTGTGCTGCCAAATAATTACTGTGATTGCATTTCTGTTTTTGTATAATAGCCCCTTGCTGGAATTTATTTTTGCCCTATTTATTACTTGAGTAGTTTCTGCAAGCAAATTCATAACTTTTCCAATAGCTGTTTTAAAGATATGGAGACTTTTTTTTTTTTCAAATACATACACAGCTGATACACCAACAATTCCTTTTTACCGTGTCTCACATTTTTACCTGGCAATTTTTGTCCTAGAACCCCCCGTTTTCCTTCTTCTTTCTAAGATTGGTTGTGCCGTGGTCCTACGGTACAGACAGCATCTGAGTTTTCTTTTTCCTACCATCATCAAATATACACATTTCCCCCTAGGCTCTATGTCTTCCATTTCTTCATTTATTTTTCTGGTTCTGTTGAAGCACAGCCTTTGGAGTTTTGCTGAAAATAAACAAAAGAACAAAACAAGAGATATATCTAGAAATGATTTATTCCATAGTCAAGCTCTTGATTGGTAGTTGATTGGATAGATAATTAATGAGTTGAAAATTATGTTTACTCAAAGAATTTAAAGTCTTATTATCTTGGGGGCTCTGGTATTCCCAATACTTTGTCAGATATGGTCATTTCATTTCCATCCATTGTGTTGAGCACTTTAATTTCAAATCTTGTGTTCTTCCGGGTGAGTAAATTATTTGTTAATTAATTGATTCCTCTCCTGTACTTTCTCTACCCTCTTTTCCCTATTGGTAGGGAGAGTGTTAGATATTTTGAATTAATTCCATATATCCGTATCTGTAAAATTTTTTCTTACTTTCTCATTCTTGATATTTTTATCCTATTTTTGAAGGTATTTTCATAATATTTTTCATTAACTTTCTGGATGTGTTTTAGCTTGTTTCATGGATGCTTTACTATTTCCTTTTTCATATCTGAGGATATTGATTGGAGAGTTTTTTATTTCTTTGGTTTGTTGTTTTTTGGGATTTTTCATGGTGGTAATTGATTCGTGTTGTTTTTTAATTGATTGGTTAGCTTTTTAGTATTTTCTTCTAATCCTGGCATTATCTGTGTTTCTTTCAATTTTATTTTTTCTATTTCTTCACATTTTAGACTTTCATCAAAAACTGGATTGTTATTATGTTGATTTCTACTTATACTTAAGAATAATTCTGTAAACTGTGGTTGTTGATTTTTTGAGTAATATTCCTGAGTCTTGAGGCTCCTCCTTCCAGGTTGTTCAGAGAATAGCTTGCGTTCTTCCACCCAATCAAGGAGGAAGTGAAAGAAGCTGATTTCACTAGGTAAGGAGGACGTCTGGCCTCTGATACTGTTAGGATATTTCTAGTCATTCCTGATCTTCATTACTATGTATTTCAAACCCCCACCCCTTGAATTGGACTGGTAACTTCAAGTCCCGAGTCTCCTAGAGCTTCTGAGGTGCTGCTCAGCTCTCTTTTTCTTACTTTTCATCACTACAACACACCTTTAAGTTTCAGCTTCCTCCATGCTATGAGCCCAAGAGATGCCGTTTTCCAAAATACATTGAAATTCCTCATCTGCTTCTACGTGGGTCACAATGAAAAATTTGAGATACACAAAAATCAAGAAAGGTAAAAATCCACGTGGATGGAAATAAATGAAGCCCTTTCAGCAACACCAATAATCCAAGCAAATTGACACTTTTACAGGAGAATCAGAAAGGATGCCTCAACTGTATTTCTTGGAAGTGAAATAAGGGACCATAACATAGTCCATCTCAAAATGTTCATAGTAACCCATGTATTGACTTTCCTTGTATCTCTGCTTTTAGTCTGTTTTATCATTTGCAATCCTTTTAGAGGTGGCTCAGAGCAAGAGAGAATAGTATGGTTATATAGCTTCTCTAAACTATACCTGTTATTTTGATTTTCTTAATATTCTAATTTTTTCCCTAACTTTTTGCTGACAAACAACAAATCTGAAAATAAGTTGTTTCAACTTGTCTTCGAATTAAACAACGACTAACAGAGCAGTTGTTGGTAAACATTTATTTTCAGGTAGTGAGCATAATGAAAGCACTATGTAATTATTTAATGATTACAGTGTAGGCTATTGATTGATCAATTAATGAGTTAGAGCTAAAGTACAGCATCAGAGAAATACCTTGTCTATATGAAGAAATCTCTTCATTCTATAAAATAATAGAGGCTTTTTTGATGGTGCTTTTAGTCCATTTTTTTAGCTTCATAAATATCAATCTCCTTAGTTCTTAAAATCTATGTTATTATTAAAATAATGTAAATAAGAATCCTAGTAGAAGACTGCTTTCATTTTCTGAATGAAAGGCCCTGGGTGGACCCAGGAATGGTTATCACCAAATTATACATTATTAATATCAGGTCCTCCATGAAACCTATGGCCTGCTTTTTTTGGTCAGCATGGCCTGGGTTCATTGAGGTTCAGGGAACTGAAGTGTCCGGTGCTAAGATCACATCTTCCCAAATACTGTTTACTTATTCTCTGACTGACCACAGATTGTATTAAAAATAAAAAAAAAAAACTTAATATGGCACATTAAAGAGCACCCTTAGATGTGTGATTATGTGGGATGAGCAATAACACTGACAAGTTGCCTTAATAACTTTCAGAAGCCAAATAATTCTGTTGACTCTTGGGAACAGATTCATTGAAGGATGTTACACTACTCTTAAGGAGCAGTCACTGGAGATTTCCCCAGTACTCCACAGAGTTTGAACAAAAACTCTGAGAAAAATAAAATAAAATGGAGCAGCAAAGGCAAAATTTACACAAAAATACTACCAGATATTGTTTGTTTTATAACAGCTTTATTGAAATATGATTCACATAAAATAGCTGTCAATCTATTAAAATGTACAGTTCATGGCCTTTTAGTACCAGTATGAGCTGTACATGTGGTGCAGCTGTCATCACTCTCTTGTTTTAGCACATTTTCATCATCACAAAAAGAAACTCCATGTTCACTCCCTTTCTGCCTTAACCATTAATCTACCTTCTGTCTCTGTGGGTTTTCCCTATCCTGGATGACTTGTATAAAGGAAATCACACATATCTGTCTTTTGTAACTAGCTTCTTTCATTTCCTATCCTGCTCTCAAGGCTCATCCATGTCACAATATACATCAGCATGTCATTCTTTTCCATTGTCCAATAATGTTTCATTGGATAGCTCCATCACATTTTACCTATTCATCAGCCAACAGAGATTGTTTTTGTCTATTGTAAATATGATTTTATGAACAAAAGATACAGGTTTTTGTGTGGACATAAATTTTCATTTCTTTGGTATATTTTCCTAGCAGTAGAATGGCAGTTTATAAGATTAAAACTTTTGAGAAAATGGCAAGGTGCTTCCCAAAATGGCTGCACTATTTTACAACATGGACAGTGAAAGAGGGCTTCAATTTCTCCACATCCTCACCAACACTTTTTTCTTTTTGGAGTTTTTTTGTTTGTTTGTTTTTTTGCCAGGGCTGAGTTTGAACCCGCTACCTCTGGTATATGGGGCCGGCACCCTACTCCTTTGAGCCACTGGTGCCACCCAAATATAATTTGAGATTTCTTCTTTTTTCTTTTTTTTGGCCTGGGCCAGGTTTGAATCCACCACCTCCGGTATATGGGGCCGGTGCCCTACTCCTTGAGCCACAGGTGCCACCTCTCATCAACACTTTTTATTGTCTGTTTGGATTTTTTTTGTTTCTTTTGTTTTCATTTTATCTATCCAAGTGGATGTGAGGTGGCATTGTGACCTCATTTGCATTTTCCTAATGAATATTGATACTGAGTGTCTTTTCAAGTGCTTACTGGGTATTTGCATATATCCTTTGATGGCAGGTCTATACAAATCTTTTTATAAAGGAAATTTATTTCTGGGCTCTCACTTCTATTCCATTGATCATATATGTCTGTCCTGCTACCATATTGTCTTGCTTCTTGTAGCTTTGCAATAAGTTTTAAGATTGGTAAGGGTGAGTTCTTCAAGTTTGCTCTTTTTCAGAATTGATTTGGCTACTTTGAGTCTCTTATATTTTCATATAAATCTTAAGATTCACTTGTCAAATTCTGCAAATAAAATAAGGCAGCTGAGATTATGTTGAATCTGTAACTCAATTTGGGGAATATTGCCATCTTAATAATATAAAATGTTCTAATCCACACACATTTAATGTCTTTTCATTTATCCAAGTGTCCTTTCATTTCCTTCAAAGCTTTGCAGCTTTCAGCATACAAGTCTTGCACTCCTTTTGTTGTATTTATTTCTAATTTTTTGCTACTTATGATGACATTATAAATAAAATTGTTCTCTCAATTTCATTTTCAGATTGTTCACTGCCAACACATAAAAATACAAGTGACTTTTGTGTAGTGATCTTTTAACTTGCAACCTCATTTATTGGTTCTAATGTTTTCAACCTATAACTTGTGTATTAGTTCTAATTTAAAAACTGCAACTAGATATGGCTTCACTGTTTCCTTTAATATTTGTATGGCTTCTAACTCTAATTCTTTTTCTTGCCTAATTGCCCTGGCTAGGATCTCTAGGATAATATTAAAATAAAGTGGTAAAAGCAAAAATCCTTGTCTTGATCTTAGAGAAAAAGAATACTGTAATTCAGAAAGTACAATAATAGTTGTGAGTTTTTCCTAGATGCTTGTTATTAGGTTGAAAAAAATTTTTTTATTGCTAGTCATGAAACCATGTTAGATTTTGTCAAGTGCTTTTGTGTGTGTGTGTTGTCAAATGCTTTTCCTGCATCTATTGAGATGATCATGTGGTTTTGTTCTCTATTCTACTAATATGGAGTATTACACTGACTAATTTTTAGATGCTAAGCCAACTTTGCATTGTTAAGACAAATCTTACTGGGTTATAGTCTATAATCCTTTTTATATGTTGATGAATATCAGTTTGATTTTAGTTGTGATCATATATTCTGTATGTGATATGAAATCTGTTTAGCATAATGTAAAATATTAAGTACAACACCAATGAAGTATATGTCTGGCTCCATGCTGGGCATTTTTAGTTGTATTAAAGTTGTATAATTCACCCACGGTCATAGAACTAGAGATGTGTTGGTGTTGTTAATCAGAAGGTCAGGCTACATTACTTGAGCTTTTAACCACTACTTTCTGAGAGTGTATGTTGGGGTGTGAATACTTTCATGTAATATAGGAACTGTATTGTCTCTTTTCACTTCACATCTGTCTATTGTGCCTGGCCGATGGCACAGAGTTTTGACCACTGAAGACAGATAACGCTGACTCATGAGTTTGTTTTCGGACAATGATACAGATAGATTCATTCACTTTAGATTCAGGTGGACACTCATATGCCATGACCTGTAGAAATGAGTACATGTGGGATGAATGAAACTTGATCACCAATACAAACTGGATTTAACTGAAAAATGCACAATTTCTTTTCACCAAAATTGAAGAATTGTGATTTTAACTCACCTTCTCAAATGTTTGTGTGGTTCTTTGTTTCAGAAGTTTGGAAAGACTTCCCCAAACATGTCTCACTAAATCAGTCCATGTCCCTTCAGTAAGGAATGTACAAGTCCAAGGATTTTGCAGAGGAACAAAGACAAAGAATATTCAGAAGAGGAAATAAATAACTGTGTTGGGTTGATGACACACTTTTTTTTTCCTTTTCTAAAAAGTCTTTAATATGATTAGGTTGTTTTATAATTCAAAGTAAGAGAAACATTATATGTAAATAAGTGCACCTACTTTAAAAGAAAAAAGAAACTGGGATTATAATTTTATTTTTTAATATCATTTTGAATTTTTTTATTTTCTATTTCTAATTTCTGTTTTATAATGTGTCTTAAATTTCCTGTATTTGAAAATCCCCTGGGATGTTTTTGTTCAGAAATCCCAGCTGCCAAAGTGAAGAGAGTTTTCAACAAAATCTATACCAAAGAATAATATTCTCCAGAAAACTATCGTTCAAATTCAATATGCACTAAAATGATAGTGATAATATGCACTTTATTTATTCTTGACAAATGCCTCAATTCTTCCCAGAAGCGACTAGATCATGTCCCAGAGAATTTAGGCATTCAGAATTCACATTCCCCAAAGCACCTCACACTCCAAATTTGAAATCCAGGGGTAATCTTTTAAGTAACAGTTCATCAGTTGTACACATATGAATAGAATTTCAGAGAAGCCCTTGTCTTTATCAGTGAAAGCTGGGAAATAGGAGCCCTGCTCAACTGTCCCTGCCCTAAATTCCAGTGCTTCCACACACTCTGCCTTTTCAGAAGGCAGCCCTGTGAGAAGTGGCAGTGCTATGCTCTTCCCCACTGCCCATCTGCAGCTCTGCGTGGCTTTGCATTGCTTAAGGATAAACAGGTTGGAGTTGCATATGGTTAACATTTTTTTGTTTGAGCTGGTGCAGGGAAAGGTTGTTTAGCATCTGCAGGTCTCACATGGTGTCACGGGCAGTAAAGGAATGACTGAAGTGGTTGCAGACAGCATGGAGTCTACATCCCCCTCTTTGTCTAAGAAATCATGGATAATTAAATTAACATGGATTGAATGTGAAGCATGAAAACTGAGGGATTAGAACAAGAACCCCCTATCTCAACATGGGATCACTATATTTACCTATATTATATGAGGCAATAAAAACCAGAGGAGAAAAAGTAATCAAAATAAGACAGTAATAAAAACTTACATTTACATAATTTGTTTCTGCACCAGGATTCCAAAGCATTTAATGAAAATCATATAGGTAACACTGTCATGGGACACATGACTTATGACTGTTAGAAGAGCCCATTAGTGATTATAGGGTGGCCAAAGGAACTAGAGACAAAGTGCACTTTAGGTAAAGGGGTGCTTAAAAAGAGGGGGAGTCCTGCTCTAGGCTTTCTGACTCATTCTGTTACCTTTATGACTGTAGGTCAGAGTGATCAATTTCAAGCCTAGTCCTACTGTAATTCGAAAGTGGTAAGAAGCACAGGTTTGCCAAATTATAACAACCTGGAAGGATAAAATTCATGCTTCCTTCGCAAATTGTTAAATGCACACCTATTTCCTTTCAGTGTCCTCATTGGCCCTTCCCAATGCAGAATTAAAAGACAAGGTCTTCATCTTCTGTGCCATCATGAGATTTCCCAGGCATTTTTCCTATACACGAGCTGAAATTCACACTGTGGTTATTAAATTAGGCCGATTTTGTTATGACTTGGAAAGATTTGTAAGGCGCAGATGCTAGCTCCAGCTGTTTTTATCAGTGGTCTGGAGGCTGAGGTGGTCCTAAGTAGGCTGTACTCTCAATGAAAAGCATTAGAGTATATTCTACTAGCACTAACATTGAAAATCCCCAAATAAAAGTAGATCTGGTAGATAAATTCCTCTTGAAGCCAACAGTACTATACAGTTATAAAATGGCCACATCCACAGAACGTGAGGACTTCTGTGGCAAATCTATTACCTTTCAACTTGACAGAGTCTCCTGCATATGTCAGGCAGATGCCAGTTATACTACTAATAATGTGCCTACTCATAATAATAATAATGCACACTTAATATGTATTCTATAATGTCTTCTGAACATATTACCTCATTTAAGCCTCAACAAATCAATGAGGTAGATACTACTACTTTTATTCCCACTTAAAAGGATAGCAAAACCAAAGTTTGGAGTAGTTAATCTGCTGATGTTACTCACATAGACTTTTGCAAAGTGTCATTGATTCTAAAGTGAAGTTATGATGAAACCATCCTTTGCTCTTACTCTTGGATCCTTATCTCTGGATAAGAAATCTAAGAAACAAAAGAAAGAAAAAGCTCTACTATCAGTTTAATTGAGAGAAAATAAGGTAGAGACTTAGGAAGGCAGAAATGAAATAATAATACAAAACCTATATTATATTCTAGTATTGATATCTTATCATTACTTTTTATCAAGTCACTTAATAAAGACTATATTTTTCCTTGTTATAGTATAGGTCACAACTTAACTGTTTTAAAGCCAGTTACATTATACAAATGAAGCATAGAGCTATTGCTTTCAGAGTTTTTATGTTCTACTTGACATGACTTCATGAGACAAGATACAATAAGTGCTATTATCTATTTGTGAATTTCTGCAATCCATTTATTCACTCTGCACATTCTGAGCCTCGGTTTCCCCTCTAAAATCCTTCCAGCTTTAAAATTCAATGATTATATAATTCTAAACCCCAGGATTGTTTTAAAAGTATGCTTTCTTTTATGTTCATTTTCCTTTTTATGTCTTCCAGAGTGTAAGACAGATTATATTAACCAAGATTTCTCAAATACTCTTAAACACATTGGACATTCATTATAGCAACTTTGACTCCAACAAACCTTCATGAATCAAATTGTTATAAAATAGAACATTCCAGTAAGGCAGATAAATACTATTATCTGCCCTTGCTTACCAAAACATTCTTCAAAAATGATGTTTTATGCTATGTGATTAAAAAACACTGCCATCTTCCTTAAGGATAAACCTGTGACAATTATGTAGACAGGAAATAAAAACCTCTGAATGGAATTATAGTCATTCATTATGTAATTTATGAATCAAAAGAAAAAAATCACAAAGAATGAAACATTTTCATTACAGCAAAGAATAATAGCTAATATTTCTTGAGCATTTGCTCTGTGCAACACTTTCTAGGCATTACCTCATTTAAATTAAATATGTTCATAACAATCAAGAATCGTGGCTAAGATTCCTTGAGTTTTCCCTCATTTAGTATTCACAATAACCCTATGAGGTAGTGAAGTAGATAATTAATATTTTATTCAACATATGATTGTTTAGAGTCATCACATTTTATTTGAATTGTGATTCCCAAATTGTCTCCCATTAATTGGAGAAATTGTTATTTGCCCATCCAAGTCTTCTCTTCTTCCCTTATTGTGTTGAGGTTGTCAATGTGCCTATCTAAAAACTTACATTTACAGCCTCCCTGGTACTGAGAGGGGCCCTGTTACACACTCCTGGCCAATCAGACATAAACAGAAGTTTCTGAGTAGTAATTCTAGGTAGGCCTTTTTTATTTTATTTATTTATTTTTTTTTTGTAGAGACAGAGTCTCACTGTACCGCCCTTGGGTAGAGTGCCGTGGCATCACACGGCTCACAGCAACCTCTAACTCTCGGGCTTACGCGATTCTCTTGCCTCAGCCTCCCAAGCAGCTGGGACTACAGGCGCCCGCCACAACGCCCGGCTATTGTTTGTTGCAGTTTGGCCGGGGCTGGGTTTGAACCCGCCACCCTCGGCATATGGGGCCGGCGCCCTACTCACTGAGCCACAGGCGTAGGCCTTTTTTAAAAGGACAGTCCTAACAATCCTAACTGACTTGTCCCCTTGGCTACTTTGCCCTTTTCCCTTACTCTCTCCTTCCTGCCCTAACGGGTTAGAGTTCCAGCTACCATTTTTCAAATGTTACCATGAAGTCCACCCCTAAGGATGGCAGAGCAATTTAGAGGGCTTAGTTCCTGATAATACATAAAGGCTCTCTCACCTCATTGGACTGCCATTTCTGGACTTCTTATTATCTGAGCAAGAACTTATTTAAACCACTCTTCATTGGCTTTTCTGTTTCATGCAGCAAAACTCAATTCCTAATTAAAGTATAACGTCAAACTTAGACATTTCTGTAGAAAAGAAGAAAAGGATACTTAAACACAGAAAAATCAATTATGACAGATTATAACCATAATCTCCTTCCAAATGCCTAAGAGTAAGACTCACCGGGACTTCATCTAACTGTGATCTGCCATTCAAATATTCAAAATCCTACAAAGGCCCTTAAGGCCTAACCCTCCCTTAAACCAAACCAAAGCTGGCATTGACCTCATTCCTGCCCCAGGGACATAGAATATTTGATGTCAGTCAATACAGTACCTTTTATGCTGCTTATATTTTGTTTATTACATTTCCTGATTTTCCTGTATTTTTTTACTCAAGTATGTTTTTTTCTTTTTTCAATAAAATAATAACTGAAGCTTTTTAAAAATAAAAACAGCTTGCTTGTGTGTGTGTTTACATGTTCTTCTCAAATGTAGCTGTCATATACACCAACTTTCTTGTTGACTATTGGAATAAACATTTGTCCTATCTTCACTTTTGATCATAGCTGGTGGTTCAGGACAGAGATTTTCTTTAAAATCAGGGCACACGTATTTCTGAATAGCAGTAGCCTAAAATGTGGTTTTCACTTGTTACCTAGCATAGTTCTAACCACAGAGCAGATAGTCAATAAATATTTGAATGCAAAATGTAATTGTGGTTAATTACATCATTTCAGTTTTCTATATTCAGTTGATCTTCTATTACTTTTAATATGTGTATTCTGAGTCACTCATTTCATCTTCTTTAAAATGCCTCCCTAAACTTCTTTTGCTCTAAATTTTCCACATTATTGTATGTGCTTTATGATTAATATTTCATTTTACTTCAGTACTATTATTTTGGTTCACAGTTAAAACAAATAGGAATAAAAAATAAACCTAATGATTATTTGTTATTCCTATTATTATTTTCCTCTGGCTTCTTCCATTTAGTTTAAAGTGACATGCTCATCTTTGTTTATTAAAATTCAGAAGTGGAGGGCGGCACCAGTGGCTCAGTGAGTAGGGCACTGGCCCTATATACCGAGGGTGGCAGGTTCAAACCCAGGCCCCGCCAAACTGCAACAAAAAAGTAGCCAGGTATTGTGGCAGGCGAAGTAATCCCAGCTGCTCAGGAGGCTGAGGCAGGAGAATTGTGTAAGCCCAAGAGCTGGAAGTTGCTGTGAGTCCTGTGACATCATGGCATTCTACCAAGAGCGGTAAAGTGAAACTCTGTCTCTACAAAACAAATTAATTAATTAATTAAAAAATATATATTCAGAAGTGGAGATGATCTACTGAATCTATATCACAGTTGCAATTATTGTGGTATCTTTAAAAAAATAAGCAATATTTTTGCTTATTTTTATGCATACTTTTTATTATTTTTTTTATTAAATCACAACTTTATACATTGAGGCATTTATGGGGTTCAGGGTACTGCTTCAATATACAATGTGAAATGCTTACATTGAACTAAGTAACACATCCATCACAATTATACTGACTTCTTAATGGTTTTGAAATGTACCGTTGCATCATGGACATTAGGTGAGGTCCCCCCAAATACCCTCCCTCTTCCCATATCTCCCATCCTCTCCTCTCTCTCTCCTCTTCACTTCTACTTTCTGGACTATAGTTATGTCTTGCCATTCGTATGAGTGTGTAGGTGATTATATATTGATTTCATAGTAGTAATCAATACTACTATGAGTAGTACATTGTATAATTTTTTTCCATTCTTGAGATACTTTACTAAAAAGAATATGTAAAAAAAAAAAAACAAGAAGAATATGTTCCTGCTCCATCCAGGTAAACATGAAAGATGTGAAGTTTACATCTTTTTTAATGGCTGCATGCATTCCATGGTATACATATACCACAATTTGTTAATCCATTCATGGGTCAATGGGCACTTGGGCTGTTTCCATGTCTTGGCTATTATGAATTGGGCTGCAATAAACACGCTGGTACAAATGTCTTTGTTGTAAAATAATTTTTGATAATAGGGGTATATACCTAGTAGAGGAATTACAGGATCGAACGGTAGGTCTACTGTTAGTTCCTTGAGTGCTCTCCAAACTGCTTTTCAAAAAGGTCATATTAGCTTACATTTCCACCAGCATTCCCTTCTCTCTACATCCATGCCAACATCTGTAGTTTGGGGATATTGTGCTATGGGCTAATCTTACTGGAGTTAGATGATATCTCAAAGTGGTTTTGATTTGCATTTCTCTGATGATTAAGAATGTTGAGTATTTTTTCATGTGTTTGTAGGCCATGCACCTGTCTTCTTCAGAGAAGTTTCTGTTCAAGTCTCTTGCCTACACAGAAATGGGGTTATTTGTTCTTTTCTTATTGATTAGTTTGAGTTCTCTGTAGAGTCTAGTTATCACACCTTCCTTGGAAGCATAACCTGCAAAAAACTTCTCCCATTTTAAAGGTTGTCTGGTTGCTTTATTTACTGTGTTGTTAGCTGTGCAAAAGCTTTTTAGTTTGATCAGATCCCAGGAATGGATTTTTGGTGTTGCTTCAGTTCTCCGGGGGGTCCTCCTCATAAAATATTCTCCCAGGCCAATTACTTCAAGTGTTTTCCCTGCACTTTCTTCTAGTATTTTTATAATTTCATGTCTTAAGTTTAAATCTTTTATCCAAAGAGAATCAATTTTTGTTAATGGTGAAAGGTGTGGGTCTAGTTTCAGTCTTCTACAGGTCATCAGCCAGTTCACCTAGCACCATTTATTAAACAGGAAGTCTTTCCCTCATTGAATATTTTTGATGGGCTTGTTGAAGGTCAACTGATGGTAAGTGGCTGGGTTCATCTCTTGGTTCTCTATTCTGTTCATATAAATTTACCTCTCTGTTTTTGTGCCAGTACCATGCTGTTTTGATCACTATCTATACTATAGATTTATAAGATAGCCTGAAGTATGGTAATGTGATACATCCTGATTTGTTCCTATTTCTGAGTAGTGCATTTGCTACTCAAGTTTTTTTATGTTTCTATATAAAATGAAGTACTATTTTTTCAAGTTCTTTATTTGTTCTTATTTCTGAGTAATGTATTTGCTACTCAAGTTTTTTTATGATTCTATATAAAATGAAGTACTATTTTTTCAAGTTCTTTAAAGTATGACAATGGTACTTTAATAGGGATTGCATTAAATCTATAAATTGCTTTAGGTACTATGGATATTTTAGCAATGTTGATTCTTCCCACCCATGAGCATGGTATGTTTTTGCATTTGTTAACATCTTCAGCTATTTCTTTTCTCAGAGTTTTATAGTTCTCTTTATAGAGATCTTTCATGTCCTTTGTTGGGTAAATTCCCAGGTATTTTATCTTCTTTGGCACTATTGTAAAAGGAATAGAGTCCTTCACTATATTTTCAGCTTAACTATTGTTGGCACATATAAAAGCTACTGACTTGTAAGTATTGATTTTGTATCCTGAGATGCTGCAGTATTCCTTGATCATTTCTAAGAGTTTTGAAGTTGAGTCCCTGGGATTTTCCAGGTATAGGATCATATCAGTGAAGAGTGAGAGTTTGATCTCTTCTGACCCTATTTGGATACACTTGCTCACCTTCTCTTGCCTGATTATGATAGCTAAGACTTCCATTACTATGTTGAATAGCAGTGAAGACAGTGGGCATCCTTGCCTTATTCCTGGTCTGAGTGGTGTCTTAGTTATCATTTTGTTCCAAAAATTTGATGATTTCCTTCTTAATCTCATCTTTGACCCAGCTATCATTCAGTCTAAGATTATTTAGTTTCCATGACTTTGTTTGAGTATGAAGATGCCTGTTGCTGTTGAGTTCAACTTTTATTCCATGGTGGTCCGAGAAGATTAAAGGGACTAATTTCTATACATTTAAATTTTCTGAGGTTAGACTTGTGTCCTAGGATATGATCTATTTTGAAGAATGAACCATGGGCTGATGAGAAGAATGTATATTCAGTTTTATCAGGGTGAAATGTTCTGTAGAAGTCTGTAAAGTCCCTTTGTTCTAGGGTCAGGTTTAAGTCTAATATTTCTTTGTTTAGTTTCTCCTTGGAGGATCTATGCAAAACTGTCAAAGAGGTGTCAAAATCTCCAACTATTATAGTGAAGGAGGGTATCAAGTTGTTCATATCCATTAGGGTCTACTTTATGAATCGAGGAGCATTCTGGTAGGGTACATAAATGTCAATTATCAAAATCTCTTTGTGTTGGGTGTTTCCCTTGACAAATATGCAGTGACCTTTCTTACCTTTCTTTATCTTTGTTGGTTTAAAGCCAATTGTAACTGCTACTAGAAATGAACCCCCACTTTTTTCTGGTTTTCATTTGCCTGTAATATACAAATCAATCCCTTCACCCTGAGTTTATTTTTATCCTTTAAGGTAAGGTGAGATCCTTGTATACAGCAGATATCCAGCCTGAGTTTATGTATCTAGTCAGCCAGCCTGTGCCCCTTTAGAGGACAATTTAAATCATTCACATTAATTGAGAGAATTAATAAATCTGTTTGTGTTTTGGGTGTCATGATTTTTGGATGTCCAGTGGACATTTTTAATCCTTTCACCACTGTGGAAGTTGGGTTTTGTTCAAAAATTTCTGGGTGAGTTTACTTTGGAGGTAGAGCATTGTGGTAGTCATTGTGGAGGATGGGTCTGAGAATATCCTGGAGAGCTGGTTTAGTGATGGCAAATTTCTTCAACATGTGGATGTTATTAAAGAATTTGATTTCTCCATCACAAATGAAACTCAGTTTAGCTGGATACAGGATCCTGGGCTAGAAGTTGTTTCGTTTTAGGAGATTGAAGGTTGATGACCATCTTCTTCTAGATTGAAACATTTCACCTGAGAGAACTGCAGTCATTCTGATACTTTTCCCTTTGTAGGTGATCTTTTTCTTACATCTGGCTGCTTGCAGAATTTTCTCCTTTGTCTTAAATTGGCCAAAGTTAATCACAATGTGTCTAGGAGATGCTATATTTGGATTGAGTCTTGCTGGGGTCCTGAAACTGTCTGCTATCTGAAGTTCTGTATCTCTTGCAATGCTTGGGAAATTCTCCTCCAAAATCTCTTGGAGTAGAGCATCTGTACCTTTAGGAACATCCTCTTCTCCTTTGAGAATTCCTATAAGACGAATGTTTGATCTTTTGGAGTCATCCCACAACTCTCTCAGGGAATGATCAGTTTTTGCTCTCCATTTGTCTGCCTCTTTGAGTGTCTAGGAACGTTCAAAAGGTTTGTCTTCAGTTTCAGAGATCCTTTCTTCTGCCTGGTTAACTCTATTACTGAGGAATTCTACTGTATTTTGGAGCTCCTCAACTAACTTTTTTGTTTCCTTGAGCTCTGCTATCTCTTTTCTCATTATGTCCATATCATTGGTTACTTGGGCTTTGACTTCATTAATTTCTTGGGACAACTTTAGAACTACTCTTTGGAATTCAATTTCTATCTTTTCTTCCATTCTATTTATCTTATTTGCAATCCATATTCTGAATTCAATTTCTGACATTGCTGCCGTTTGTCTATGCATGGCATCTTCAGTTGTATCTCCTTTGTCATTTCAGGGGTATTAATCTACTCTGGTTATTCATGTTGCCAGAGTTCTTCTTTTGGGTCTGCACCATGTTTATTTCCCACCATTTGGTTATTAGAACTGGTAGGGTAAGATTGAATTGGAGTTCCCAGGTAGTAGAGATAGCCCCTTACCAAAGTGCTAGGCTTTGTAATAGTGGCTTATCTCCTACAACCTTACAAAGGCCCCTTTCAGAGTTTCGGTGGGAGACTCTGAGGACCTACTTGGTGAGGTAGCACAAGTTAGTTCTGTTTTGATATCAGTGAAACTCTACCCTATCCTAAGAAACCAAAGTATTAGGTTTAAATCTCAACTGTGAAGATATACAAATAACTGCAGCACCTAGCCCCCACTTTTCAGTTCTTTTCTGCTACAGAGCTTCTGAGATCAACCTCAGAATGTCCCTGAGTGGACAGCCCCAGACATGGGTTCCAATTAAATGATCTCAGGCAGTGCAAACCCTGCTTTACAGAGAGGGATTCAAGGGTCTCCAACAGCACAGTTATGGCCATGGATCCACACTCCCACCCATCAAACTCAGTCCACACTGTTGTCCACTTCTCTGCTCACAGGCCCAGTTGGAGCCAGGGGCCACACCCCTGCCACCAGTCTCAGTCCACACCCAGCTAGCCTCTGCTTGCCAGACTAGTTGGAGTCAGGGGACCATGCCCCCACCTGCCAATCTCAGTCCACTGCCTGGCAAGCCTCTGTTCTCAGGCTCTGTTATAGTCAGGGCACCACACTCTGCCCACAGGCCTCAGTCCTCACCCAGTAAGCCTCTGCTCACCAGCCCCGCTGGTGACAGGGGACCACGTCCTAGCCCTCAGATTTTGGTTCACTCCGAGCAAGCCACTGCTCAAGGGTTCTGTTGGCTCTGGGAACCACTCCCTTGTGCTCAGATCTCAGTCCATGCCTAGCAAGCCTCTGCTCGCAGGCCCAGCAGGGGCTAGGGACCAGTCCTGTCTGCCAAACTCAGTCCACATGGGGCAACCACTCTCCTGCTGTGGGTGTCATTAGAGCCAGGGATTCTGCACCCTGTCCCACAAGACACAGCCCAAACTGAGGGTCAACACCATTACTGGCCAGGCAGTCATCACCAGGGGACTGCTCTTCCTCCCACTGAGTGTCTCTTTCTTCCCACACTCTCTGTTGTCTCCGTTCATCACAGATTCTGTCCTGATGGTTGGCAGTCCACACTATGCCCAGGTCTCTCAGGACAAGACCAAACACTCTGTGCTCTTCAGGGGGCAAAACTTCAGACTGCCATGTGAGGGGGGAAAGGGTAGTCTGGGAGTTTTATGCCTGGTGGGGTTGTGTCTAGGTTCATAAGTCAGCCCCCTCTGGAGAAAGAAACCTGGAGTTTAGTGGCTCTCTCCAGTGAAGTAAAATGAGAGGTCTTTTAATTCCCTGCTCATTCACAGCTAGCCTGTGGTGGGCCGCCTGCTTGGGGGAGGGGTCTCCCGTCCTCTAGCCAATAGTCTTTGTACCTGTAATTTGTTTTCTTGAATGTTCTTCTTTGGAGTTACAGCTTGCCAAACTTCTTTCTTCGCTCAGCTCGCCACCTTTGGCTTCATAGAGTCCAATTCCGTCCAATTTTTCTTCCTCTGCTCAAGAGCCTCTGCCGAGGGTTACTAGTAGTCAGCCATCTTCTATGCATACTTTTTAATAACACGGTTTCCATCATCTTTATCTAAAAGACATCATAAATTAATTAAACACAATGACAGATTTTAAGACAACTCCATTTCTTTATGTACTTTTTTTTTATGTATTTCAACAAAACAGAGTGCCCTCCCATATTTCAGACACTGAAGATATAGTTGTGACTGAATCCAGCTCTTGCTGGAGAAAATGTTTACAGAGGACAGATGCTGCAAAGAAATGGTCCAGCATGGGTTTTGCCATAACCTAGTCACACTGCTTGGCACTTCTGAGTAGCAATGGCTCCTTCCTCTTTTCAGGATGGTGCCTTTGAAAAGTAGAGTCTTCCCATTCAGTCTGGATGGAACTCAGGAAAGTCTGGGGCATGGAAGATAATCTTTAGAGGAAAAAAACAAACATTTGGTGATGGACAGCACTATGCACTGAACCACAGGCAGGGGCAGAGGCACCCTGCTTGTGCCTCCCTCCTTGTCTCTTCCTCTGCAAATGTCGATGACATTTCTCTTCACTCGACTAGGCACAATGAGTCTCTAAGGTCACGTCGCAGCACCATCAAACCTCACCTACCAGCCCAGGAGCTTCTTGTAGGTACGGGAAGGAGATGCCTCTCCCTCTGTGATCTTCAATCTATTGTTACATCCTGTACCCTTTTAAATAAAACAAATCTACTTTTTTAAAAAAGAAAAATGACAAAAATACGAGAAATTGTGCAATAGTTAAAAATGTGTATAATACTAGGGTCAAAAAGAGGTTGGTAATTGTGACATTAAAAGTAAAAAACATTTTAAAGAAAAAAAGGGCCTCACATATATTTGAACTGTTTAAACAAATAAAATAATTGAAAGACATTTTAAAAATTAGGAAAAATATTTATAACAAACATGACATTCAAGTTTTAGTATCTTTAATAAATGGAGGGTTCCTATAAATTAATTTTAAAGAAAGAACTTGTACCTCAACAGACAAATGAGTAAAGTATATGAACAAACACTAAACTCACGTGCACATAGACACATACAGAAAAATAGACAAGGAAAAAGGTTTAAGTTCAATTTTTTTCAGGTATTAAGATAAATGCTGACTAAGTCAATGAGTGTTTACCTAGAAAATTTACTTTAAAATTTGTAATATTTGGGGATGGTGAAGGGAAATAGTGATGCAGAACCCATTAACACAGTCAGTGAGATTGTAAATTGGTACAACTGTGCTAAATGAAATTTTGGAAAAAATGTATCTATTTTTGGTATCTTAAAATTGTACACAAGCTATAACTCAATAATCCCTCTTCTATGAATTTACCCTAGGAAATTATAGATGTGCTAAAGACTTATTTATCAAGGCTGTTCATCATAGGCTTGTTCAAAATAGCCCAAAACCTGAAAATAGCCCACAACAAAAAATTGGTTGAATAAACTGTATATATCTATAAGGGAAAATTACAAAACCATTGTATATGAGGTTGAAAAAATATCTAGGAAGACAGAAAATATATTCATGTTGTATAGTGGGCAATGTTACCCAACAGTTTATACAGCATAATTCGTTAATGTAGCATTTGTCAATAAGAATATGTAAAAACTTATCTCACCATAGTGATTATTTCTGGTTGATGATACTAAAGTGGTTTTTATTTCTCTCTTTACCCCTTATCTAATTGTAAAAATCTTCTGCAGTGAATTGTTCCCACAAGATTATTATTATCACGTTAGTGGCAAATAATTAGGCAATCAAGTAGTGAAGCCATAAATTTTGTTGCAACAAGAAAAAGTTGGGGGATAGTCAGGGCATTTAACTCTTAATATGAGAATGAGAAGAGCAATCATGTAACAAAAAGAATGAAATCAAATAAAACAAACGTGCAGAAGACAAGCTGAGATTGAACACTGATACAGAGGGAGGATAAGACTTCTGAGAAAGCTATCTGACCGGCATGAATGTAAAGCAGCAAGCTACCAGAAGGTTTGCATATTACAAATGAACTGCCTATCACACAAAATAATAATGTGTTTTTATTTGGTTCAAATGTAACAATGGCCAAATTACTCTAAAATGCAAATGTCTTACAGAGGTGTTAGTAGAGCACTGGAAGCAGTTAATTGATCTCCAGCATGACTGGGATTTTCAGGCTGGTGTTAAGTTTAACAATCTTGAAAGGTGTTTTGGAGTTCAAATGCAAAATAAGTCCCTCCCTTGGAGGGAATTCTGTGAATTAGTTGGAGACAAGGCATTTACAGCTCACAGGTTTCCTCATTTGCTAGAGGGTATCGTTATCTTTATACAGTTCTAAATATAAAATAGGCAAATGTCCCAGGTCATGCCTCCTCCATGAAAAATTGATTGTGTGCTGAGGGGGGAAAGGATGCCCAGAAATGTCTGAGAATGGACAGAAATACAGAATACAGGAAAGAACTCAAAGCCATGTCTGTTTAGAAAATTGATGAATGCCTGTCCCCATACATAAACGAATTCTCCTAGGAGAAAAAGTGTTTTTTTCTGAGGACTGCTCATGAACACTCTCAGAATTTTCCTATGCTCTAGGAAAACCATCACAGAGAAGTTTCCACATACTGATAGGCATATTTCCTAGCCTATAAATGCATAAAATCACTAAAGATAGTGATTCCTGCTAACTGGAAAGAAATGTAAAGGAAAACAAAAATCTTAGGACCCCCTCCCCCAAAAAACTACTTACCAAAAAGGAGGATCAAGCCTGGAACCAGATCCCCAGGGAAAGGTAGAAGGCCTCAGGCACCCGCAGAGTGCCCTTCTGTGCAAGCACCAGCACGCATCATCCATAAGGAAATTCTTTGCTGGCCTCCATAAGTGCGACATACAAATTTTAACTTTGTGTCTGAGGCTAAGCCTAGGTCCCAAAACTTAAGTCTGTTCAGTTCCATGCTGATAATATTGATTACAAGTTTATCTTCCCAGGTGCAGAACAGAGACAAGACAAGATCAAATTCTTCCACCTACCTGGGGATATCTACATCATTGATGTTTCCCTCCTTTCCTTTTTCTCTTCTAACATTCACCTTATTTCATGTAAAATATAGATTTCCTGAGCCTCATAGAAATGTATCCATTTTTGTTACAACCCACTCCCCTCCTCCTTTTTACTTTTTGTGTGACATCGCCCCTTTAAAAGTTAAGTTTGTAAATTCCACTTTGAAAAGTCAGGGATACATGGTTTGTGTTTTTCCCAGGTACATCCTGAAACTTGGGCTTAATAAACCTTCGTTGATTGAAATCTTTGCCTCAGTCACTTACTTTGGGTGTCAGAAGGTTTTGTGCTTCATGAAACCAACTTCCCTTCAGAGGCAAGTAAATACTATGTGTTCATTTTCCTTATGAGCAAAATTGAGATGACATGACCTAAGTTGCCTGGTTATTTGGAAGATAAAAGTAAACAATATACACAAATGCCTGGCCCATGACAATTAATAGCTATCATTAAGACATAATTGTTTTTCTTCTTAGAACAAAGTTGGACAAAACTTATTGTCGATGCAAAATAATAAGCAATTTGGGCTGAAATATATTGTTGCAACAGTAGTGTTTTAGTTGACAACTTTTTCTGAGGAATGCCACAAAAAATCAGAAGCAAAAATTGAATGCTTGTACTGAAAACTAAGTTTGAAATTCATTCCAAATATTTTTATCAGGCATGGTCAGTATTTTAATAATTATTTTGATTTTGGGGGCTGTGTTCACATGTTCAATTCCGAGTACATTTTGTACCATTTTAAGATAATCCTATATAATTTATCACAGTAAATGTGAGCAAACATATTAATGTTCAAAGACTTGTGAGATTGTTTTTCTATTCACAATAAGTAAAAAATTTCTTTAAATCTTAATCTTAAACCAGTAAACAATATGTACACTATTGACACAGTTAAAGTAATCCCAGTTTCATGATTTTTTTCCTCATTTCCTTTTTTTTTTCTTGCCCCAACAAAGTAGGCTACATTTTGCCTTACTCATATCTCATGGGAAAAAAAATCTTTCCAGACATAACAATTTTCTAAATAAATAGCTTACACAAGCTTATTTTAACTTGTCCTTATAGAAGGAAACTTTCTGAACTATGGATTGCATCCTATAACCATTACAATATGGTGGCATAAATGACAATGAAATGGTCGCTCAATCAGCAATATGTTAATTTTAGTTTAACCACATTTGAATCAGATGCTTAAGACCTAGAAAAAGCCTTCAGGGCTGCATGCCTTCACCCACCTACCCAGCCCCAGATCTACAGGTGTCTATTGGAGGGAACAAGTTGCTTGGTTATGGGTTCAAAGTTCATTTATAACAGACCTCGATTTAGAAGCCCAGCATCTAGCTCCAAGATAGAAGGTAAATTATGGGCACTTCTGAGAAAGGATAAGGAACAGATTTGAATAATAAGCTTTCAAGCACGATATTACAAAACATGATGCTTCTTAACCAGATTATTTTATTTTGATTTCAAAAGTTTCAAGTAGACTGGAGTGTTTCCGTAAAATAGTGTTTGAATCTCTGCTCTTCCAGTTAATTTAACCATACCCTCTCAGCATGAACATCGCTGTCTGTAAAATGGGGATAGTAACTCTTACCCCACAGTGTTAAGAGGATAAAGTAAGATAAATCATGAACGTAAAATCAATTTCTAAACTATAAAAAATGCAAATATGCAGGGGAGTGGCATTATCATTGTTACTCAGTTTACAAAAATCCTGTCTCCTGTATTGTGAATGAACTTAATTTCTAGCTCTCTTGGCCTATTCCAATAACATAGCTTTTAGATTTAAGATGTTGAGAATTTTTACCAGTGGGATTTTTGCTATACAATAAGAAAATATAAGTAATTATCTAAAACAAGGCAGGGGGTTCTGATAACAGCATAAACCATGAGAGTGGAACCTAAGTGCTTTACTATCAGAATCATAAAACAGAAATATAGTCTGTTATTGCATTATTGTGTTATTTTTATAATACAGAATTGAGAGTACTTCCCAAATTATTGTGTTTATACTCGATATTTTCCTGTTAATTTTTCATATTGATATAAAATTATTTTACAATAACATGCTATTTTACTAGTGGATTTTGATTTTGGTAAATACACTATGGCTTATAGATAAAAATCACGATAGAGTTGAGGTCTCTGCTATGGTCTTAATTCTCTCATGTTGTACACCAATTAGGCATGTATCGTATCTGTAAAAATATACATAGGGCCATATGCACATAATTCACATCCATACCTAATGATACCATCATAAACTATTTTCCCACCATTGAAGCACACATGTGTTTAACTTGGAAATGCATTGCCAGAAGAATGCCTTTGAAAAAAATCCCACTACAGATGAAGTCTCATCAATTGCTGCTTTTTTTCTACTGTATACTTTATGAATTGCCTCATCATAATTAACTTCAACCACTGGAATTAATTACTCCAGATGATTTGGAAATTGGTCTTCTCTATTCTTCTGAAATTCATTGAGATCATCAAATAAAGCAGGGGATGGGGTGCAAATAAAGCAAAAACTGTCTTTGAGAAATTGAACATGTTTCAATGTTTTGTTTATTAGGGAACAAGTTGTGTCAGAGACTGACTTTAAGCATATTTTCTTTCTTTCTGGTTTTATAAAATTAAAGACATTCAGAGATAAAGAGATCATTGTGAGTAGCTAATTTGACCCCTCATTTAATCCACATAGAAAGACTCAAGTGAATTGGCCAAGGTCACAGTGATCCCAACCCCTGTCAGGATTCTGTGTGACAGAGAAATAAGAGGCAAGAATAATGGGCCTTTTAAAACTTATGAAATAAAAATCATATAAAAGTTTTACATGTGCCCTAAGGGGTTAGGAATGGTGAGGAGGATTCACTGTTAATACATACTTGGCTCAAGAGAACCCTGGTAGGCTCATTGTAATTTGATTTCAGTAATCTAATCCCAACCATTTTTTTTCTTTTTTAAAAATTTAATTTTCTATTAAATCATAACTATATACACGTATGGGGTACAATGTGATAATTTGATATACAATGTGGAATGCTTAAATCAAATTGATTAGCATAACCATCACCTCACTTACTTATTTTTTGTGGCAAGACATTTATAATTTACTCTTAGTTGTTACGAAATGTACCCTCGCATTGTGTACATCAGGCAAGATCCCACCAAATGCTCCACCTCCTTCTTCCACTCCCCATCCCCCACCCACTTTTCCTCCTCTCCCCTCCTTCTTTCTGGACTATATTTGTATTTTATTGATTATATGTTGGTTTCATAATAGTACTGAGTACATTGGATACTTTTTCCCCCATTCTTGAAATACTTTACTAAGAAGAATATGTTCCAACTCCATCCAGATAAACATAAAAGATGTAAAGTCTCCATCCTTTTTATGGCTGAATAGCATTCCATGGTTCGCATATGCCACAATTTGTTAATCCATTCATGGGTTGATAGGCAATTGGGCAGCTTCCACAACTTGGCAAGTATGAATTCGGCTGTAATGAACATTCTGGTGCAAATGTCTTTATTGTAAAATGATTTTTGTTCATCTGGGTAGATATTTAGTAATGGAATTGCAGGATCAAACAGTATGTCAACTTTTAGTTCCTTGAGAATACTTCTTTCTAAAAAAGCTATATTAGTTTGTAATCCCACTAGCAGTTTAGAAGTGTTCCCATCCACACCAACATCTGCAGTTTTGGGATTTTGTGATGTGGGCTAATCTTATTGGAGGTAGATGATATCTCAGAGTGGTTTTGATTTGCATTTCTCTGATGATTAAAGACAATGAGCATTTGTCCCAATTGTTTTCAGATTCACCACTGCAGTCTTCCCTTCCTAAATCTGTTATGGTTAGAGAATAAGCATTTATATTCAGTAGAAACCAATTCTGTAACAGAGACTGGCAAGGAAAATTGGAAAATAGCTGATAACAATTTACAGTTTTTTAGTTGTCAGAGTAATATTTGTGTTTTAAATGATAAACATTGTTTTCATGTCAAGTTTTCCAAAATGTTAGTGTTCTTCCACAGAGTGCTAAATTCTCTCTCAGGGAAGAGTCCACAAGAAGTAGACAGAGCAACCTGAAAGTCAGGAACTGGAGGCAAGAAATGTCCTAGGGTGTGTTGTACCTTTATAAAAAGCAAACACTGGTACACATGGGAAAATGGACGTAAGTGAAAAACAATCAAAGCGGGCTTATCTTGTCTTCCTGTGTCTTCTTTGGGGTCTTGCTGACATAGAAGGGTCGTGTAGTATGCAAGTTGAATCTTCCTGAAAGCAGACACCCACTGAGACAGAGCTAGAAGTGCAAGACATTAACTGGGGAGAATGCCTGTGACAGAGAAAGGCAGACAGGAACAGAGCAGTTAGGGAAAGGCTTCAGACCTTGACGTAGGTCCAACACCCTTCAGGGTACAGTCAGGGAGGAAAAGCCCGTGACTGTGGTTGCTCTGGGCAAGTGTCAGCCAGTGTGACAAGTAGCTCTGTGGCAAGGAGGGCCCAGAGAGGAGCCTCCCACTGTCTGCAAATTGCAAACCCCTTCCCTGCTGCTTTGCTCAGTCATGGGCTGGGGGCTGTCTTGAAAGTGCCTGGCACCTGCTGGAGTGCTGAAACAGATAGGTAGTTGCCACAACAGAGGCTGCTGGCCTGTGCATTCCCGCCCATGCATTCCCAGTAGCAGGTTAGCCCTTGAAGGGTTACTGAGTGGGGCGCCACCACAGCTGCCACTCTCAGGCATTGATTCCTTCCCAGTGTGATGGCATGGCTGAATCTTATGACAATCAGACCACTTTGCCCATGTCACCAATTTGGTTCAGGTGCATACTCTGTCAAAGTGTATGCTTTTATACAATTGCTTTTATAAAGACATTCCTTTATTAAAAAACCACATCTTATCAAGGCAAAAACATATCATCAGCACTGTTGAAACCTTAGGTCATGAACTATTTACCCTTAGATGTGCCCTTATTCCCAAAGCCATTAAGAGTACAAAATAACAACTCATTTCCCAAAATTCTCTTTTAATTCTGGAAAATTCTCTCCCCTGAGTATCCATAGGACACTTACTCAACCTTGATCCTTCTCATTGATTTTTGTCTCCCCACAGAAGAGCAACTTCATTTTTTGTCCTGCTGATTTGTTTTAATCAAATTGCTCAGTGATATAAAATGCAAAATAAAGGACGATGAGTTTTGCTTATTTGCTCTGGATGTGCTCGAGAGCAGTTTTGACGTCTGCTTCCTCTTCCAGGCTTGGGTCCCCTGTGCCATGTGCACTGTCGCCAGCCTTTGTGCTGCCTCATGCTCTCGCCTCAGGGTCTCTGTGATCACTGCTCCTACCTGGGAGAACCTTCCCTCTGCTGTTCTCAGCACAAGGACAGCTCCCGGGAGCGAGTCATGAGCACAAAGGGGAAGCAGCTCAGGGGTTGAGAACCAGGACAGGCCTGGCCATGCACAGGCACCACAGAAGTGCACTTGGGCCTGAGTCGATTTTTCCTAAGCCTCACAGTGCAGGGGCACTCCAGCTGGCGGCAGGGGTAGCCTATAAAACGGTGAACAAACTTCCCACTCTCTGCCCCACAAAGAAAATATTTACTGCTGGCTATCACAAGCCAGATGCTCTACATTCTCATAAATGCCCCAGCACCATTATGGAATGTATATGATTATCATCGTCATTGTTCTACATACAAAGAAAGCAAGGTGCTGTGTCACGTGGTCAGGCAATAGAGACAGAAGCAAGATCTAGTCATGCTCCTTGCTCCGTGTCATGCAGGCTCCCAATGAAATAAGATGATGCTTAATGAGCATCAGACCATTGGCTGGTCTCAGAACAATTCACAGAGCTCCCTGCTCACCACATTCCATTAGAACGTTCTGTCATGTCTCCAGGCCTTTTTAACATTCTGGCTTATACTTTCAGGACCAGGTCAAATGATCACCTGGCTTTCCTCCACCACCCTCCTTCCCACCTCATGTAAGAATCAGGGACTCTCTGGGCCCAGTGTTCATGGTTTGTGGACAAGGTCCATGCTTTTGTTCTGGTATTTCCAACTCCTTCATTGCTGTTAGCCTTATATATGTCTAACTCCACCCTATCAATGCTAAATTCCTTGAAGTCAGAGCCATATTTTCATCATATTTTTATCCCTCACTACATAGGACAGTGTCTTAATGTGTTAGGTCCTCAATAATACTATTGAAGTTGAACAGAATTGAATGGAAATAATATTACAAAGTCTTGGTTTGCTAGTCACTAATAATAATAGATAACTTTCAGTGACCAGTTACCAGGTGTCACCTGCTTGCTAATCCTTTACATCATATACTTCAATTTATTCCTAACAATAACCCTATGACCTGAGTAATATTATCTTCATTTAACATAAAATAAAACTGAACAACAGAGAAGTTAATTAACTTTATTGGTGGCCTCAGAGCTAGAAAATGGCAGGGCCAGGATTCAAGCCTAGGCAATTGGAATTGAGAGTCCATGATTGAACCAAAACTGTCCAAAATTGAATTTTGTGAGCTTAGTAACTAAAAATTGACTTTTTAACTCCAGTCCTATCTACAGCTATGCCACTTCACGATGTATTATCTGTGTGTTCATTCCTATTTTAAGTTGTGTTTCAGGGCAGAGCCCGGGAGACAAAGAGATTCATTTGTCGGGAGGTGGATATCAAATCTGTGCAGAGAAATTGGAGGTGCTATGTCCAAAGCAAGTTCTAGAACTGGGACTTCCCTCTTCAGGTCTTCATGGCAACAAAGAAATATCACTGTCAACTGGAAATCAGTCTAACCGCACTGACTCCTCCTAAAAATAAATAATCTTTCTTTTCTTTTAATGTCCAAGAGGTATGGAGATACAGAAGACCAATTAATGTTTTGTAGTAATCATGATTTTGACCTGCAGTAATCCTCAAACCTGCCAGAAATGAAAGACACAGCTATTAAGCCAGGGTTCATGCGGGTCACCATGCCTTCAAATCACCAGATTCACAGCTGCTCAAGATACTGGGGCCTCAGAATGAGCCCTTAAAAAAATCCCAAAATGCACAGAACATTAAAATCTTAAAGATTTTGTAATATTTTATAAGATAATTGCTAAAAAAAGTTTATTAAGACATGAGACTGACCTGAATTTTTAAAACAAGCCTTTATATCCATTTGAGTATCCATTTTTCCTTATGTCTTAAAAAAAGAAAACCTTTTTTCTTCATAACAATAAATAATCAAATTCTAAAAAACTGTAAGAGATAATGGATAATGGCTTAACTTGCAGGTGAAAATTAATTTCTTTATCTCTTACATAATGAGATGGGATTCAGTATTGATTCTAGAACATCTTGTGCCATTCCTAATAACATCATTGGCATGGGGAAAGGCTAACACGTCTCATTTGTCATTAACAAAGGAAACTAAGTTCCCTCTACTTAGCGGGAGCAAGATTTACAGAGAGCAGCCCACGTGGGCATGTGCACACACACAAATACACACATTCTTAATGGGGAAGATGGGAGGAGGGAAGCCAATGATTTGTTTGTCATTTGAAAAAGAGCAAAGGGGAGGATTGGCATTGTTTGATTTGAGTCAAGTGGCAGGAAGTCTGAATATCAGCGCAGCTCATTTGATTTTATTGCCGAGTACACTTGGCAATGATTAGAACGTCTCTTTTTGCCAGTGCTGCCGCCCTGCTTCTGGTCGTTAGATTATTTGATTTGACACCCAGCACACAAAAGGTTGTTCCTTCTGCACTATCAGGGCTGGTAAGAGGAATAGAGGAAGAAAAATTGCACAGCTGGTAGTACAGTGAACCCCAAAATATACAGACATGTACCGGAGGGAATAGTCATCAACAGGAAGTGAACGTGCGCCCAGACTGTTGATTGCGCCCTGCTCACAGAGCACCAGGGCTTCTGCCAACCCTCCTGCCGTACGCTGGGCAGCAGGCTTCAGGCAGCATGCTGTACCTTGCGTCATCAGGTTAGATGAATAACGCACTGATAAGCCCTGCAGCCAGGATTCCGGGGAGCTGAGAAGCCAGATGTCATCTGGACCCGCAAGTGTCTGAACCCAGTTCTCTGACAAGCTCTGAGCAAAGTACAACACCGGCCTGCAGAGCAGGCAAGGCTCCTGCGAGATCCTGGGGCATTTTATGGCATTCTAGCACAGGGATGTGCGTCAGCTTGTCGCAGGCAGAAGTGAAGATATTGCGCTACATGCAGTGACATTCATCACTAAGTGACCGAGTAGCAATGGTGTCCGAGCAAGCTTCACTCTGAGACTTACGAGACAAGTTCACACAAGCACACAGAGGAAGGAATTCTGAGGGGAAACCATTTTAAAGAGCTTCCATTACCAAGGCTCCAAATGGGGGTCATGATAAACGGACGCATCAAGTCCCCTCCCGGATGGAATGCAGAGGACAGTTGTGACAGATTCGCGCGCTGCAAGATCCCATGGCTCCCCGTGCACTGCACGCTCGAAGCGCTTCAGCAGGAGCGCTGCGCAGATCATGTTTTAATTCCGTCATTACAGGTAAATGCTCAAAACGATCAATTAGGCACGAGGTTTCTTCCACTCGGTAACTGCAGACCTACCCCACGTTGTTTTATGAGTGAAGCCTGGAGTTGGAGCAACAATTGTCTTTGCTCTATTTAATTCTTCATCTAGACAACAGATTTTTCTGACCCTAAATTCAACATGGTCTCTGGCTTCATCCTCAATTACAGTCGCCTTTCCTTTCCCCTCCCTCCAGGACCTCTGCCTGCTTCCCCAGTCTCTGACCTGGCAGGCTCCCCCTTGCGCGGTTTGCTCGGCCTCTGAACCCTCGCAGGCAGCGTCCAACACCAGGCGAATCAGAGACTGAAGCTTCATACCAGCCACTCCTCTGAAACTGCCCCAAGGGGGAAGGTGAATGCGGAGATACAGGGGGTGCCAACAGAACGGATACGCATTTTAAGAAAGAAAAGAACTGCATTAAATTTCTAATACTTAAGTCGCATTTGACTTCTGCAATTACAAAACGTATCAGGCACCATATACAAGGTAACAAACATTGTCGGTATATATAGAGTCTTCAGATTTTAATACAGTTTTTCCTTTCTTAAATTATGGATACGTTTTTGGCACCATCTATACAACTGTCCAACTTGAAGGCTGCCTTTGTTCACACATCCTAACTCACTGCATTAGACTGGATCATTTGGGCAGACTGAGACCCAGAGAGAAGCCTGTGTTGCAGTTGCTTGGAACATACGGACGAAAAGCCCGCCATCCTGGCGTGGCATCATGAACGTCTTTCAGTCCTGGTAGCATCGAACAGGCAAAACTCAGATGATGTCAAAAATAGTCCCCAAATCCCTAAAATAGTCCATGAAGTAAAATATAATCAATTTTGTGTACACAAATGAACAAACCTGTATAAAATACCATTTTGTAATGAGTTTCTTTCAACATGTCAAGACACTCACCCTGCCAGAAGCTTACACTGACCTCACTCCCTGATCTGTGCTCCGTGTGGTAGCGAACTTGCCTGCACTGATTTTTGGTTTGCTTGATTTTATTTGTTTTATAATAACATAATAATTATAATAAAATTAATAATTATTAATAATTATAATAACATAAGTAATTTATGTTATTATAAATTTTTAGGCACAAGAGTAGAAAAATTTAAACCAAGCACTCACGTAACTTTAAGTTTGAAAATGTTCATTTTGGCATATTCGCTTCACCTTTAATGGGGAGGTTAAAATTGGAAAAGCAACTACAGATACTGTACTTCATTCCCTCCCCAAAAGTCAGTCAGTGCCTCTTTCAAAAAGGACATTTTTTTCATGGCCCAGTATCATCATCATATTTAACATGCTTTCTAACTTCTTAGCAATATCTAATAGCCAGCACATACGCAAATATTCCATAGTATTCCTTCAAATACTTTTTATATCTGGCTGATTCAAACCTGAATCCAATTAAGTAGCATATATTGTTTTTTCTTTCTCCCGCACTATTTAAATAAGAATTGCTTCTCTCTCTCTATTTTTCACATGCACACACAGCACACAGACACATACCAACACACCAGTGCATTGATGTAAACTTCATTAAGGTTAAATGTGTAACATGCAATTTGTCTTGATGGTATAAAAGAATGTGGTATATGTCCGAAAACAGTACAAAAATGGCTAAAACAATAAATATATTTTTGGTGGTTTAAAAAACATGTCCACGAGTTCTTTATATGTGTTCTTTCAGGTGATGGGGCTTAATTTCCCTCCCCTTGAAATGTGGGCTGAACTTAGTAACATGTTTCTAATAAACAGACGATAGCAAATGGGACAGACTTCAGCTTCCATCCTGGAGCTGGTGCCTCTCCCTCTCTCTCTTTTTAGATCTTGCTTTTGCTGTTGCCCTCACTCTGTCCCATCCCTTTCTCAGAAATCATGCCCGTTCGGAAGGAAGTCCCATGGAAATCTGTGTTGTCCACACCTCAACTGCAGATTTAGATTGACCTAAAGCTTAGAAGCCATTCTGGCCAATGGAGAGAGAATGTAAGAGCTCTTGGTGTCATGATTTTGCAGCTCAGCTCCTGCTGCTGCTTTGCCGTGTCATGGTTCTAGTTGGAAAAACGAATAGTAGCCCCTGACAACAAGGAACTGTTCTTACATTTACAGTCAGGCCTCACTGTTGTTTGAAGCTGGCCTGGCACTTACAGATAAGCCACGCATTTTCTTCTGTTGGATGTAAATAATCTCATTAAACCAGTATCACAAAAGATCATTCAGACAAAACGAGGCCACTTCATAATTTTATCTAAACACAGACATAAGCAAAGTCCTTGTGCCACCCACAAAATACCACACATCCCCTTCTGCCCGCCAATATGAATGCTGGTTACTGCTTTACCATTACAATTTTATCCTGACTCTAGGTTGCCCTCCCTACAGGTAAGATTGAGATACCCAATCATAAAATAACTCCTGGTTTTCAATTATAGTCAGTCTATAATAAAGTCCTACTTCCTTAAAATTTTCTCCAAATTATCTAACCAAAGCCTAAATCCTATAATTTTTTTTTTTTTTTTTGAGGCAAAGTCCCATTTTGTTACCCTCTGCAGAGTGTCATGGCATCATAGCTTATAGCAACTTCAAACTCTTGGGCTCAAGCGATCTTCTTGCCCCAGTATCCTAAGTAGCTGTGACTACAGGCACCTGCCACAATGCCTGGCTAGTTTTTTAGAAACAAGGTCTTGCTCTTGTTCAAACTGGTCTCAAACTCCTGAGCTCAAACAATCCACCCACCTTGGCCTCCCAGAGTGCTAGGATTATAGGCATGAGCCACCACACCCAGCTAAATCCTATAATATTTATAAATTATTTCTAAAACCCTCCTACTGAAATGTTCCACGATTGTCCATGGTGTGCATTCTTCTTACTGTAACAAATAGTAAACCCCAATTATAAATGCATCTGTGTCCCTGGCAATTTCTGACTGAAAAGCATTGACATACTAGTAATTATTTTTTTCTTCTCCAAGGAAGTCACAGACCTTGTTTAGGATTCCAACTCTATGACATATTAGCTCAATGACTTTGGCTAAGTAACAAATTTTCACCGTCTCAATTTTCTCATCTGTAAAATGGAACAATATTATCCTTAAGCTGGTAGTTGTAAGAATTAAAGGAGTTTATTGCATGCTAATCACTCATTATACAGCCCTGTATATAAATAGTGTTCAATTTATGGATTGTCTTTATTTCAGTGAGGGTAGAAACATTATTTTTTTATAAAATTTAGAAAATTATTTCAATGTTTTTATTTAAATAATCCCAATGTATTTAAATAAATAATTTAAATTTAAAATACCCCAAGGTATTTTCTATTTGACACTCATCTAAATAAGTAAAACTAATCTTGCATGTAAATACTTAAAATCTTGCATGTAAATACTTATTTACCTTCCCACAATGAAAAATTGTTTCTGCTTGGTGAATAAAATAGCAACTCTGGTTTTGTTTAAAGCTTTGATCTCTTTAAGGGATAACATATTGGCTAAAATTATTTTAGCCTTGTTGTTTGTGACAATTAGGCTGAGTTGTGCCAATATATTCATTAAGTGAATCTAATCCTACCAGTGTTTGGTTGTCATATCAGTTTTTCGTCTAGGTAATCAATGTATCCACTGTGGGGGTTCAAAAGCAAGTAGTTTCTGTCCTTCTGAAGCAGCCACTCCAAGGAAGAGTATTTTGCCTCCAAGACAGACTCCCTTCAGGTATGTTTATTTGGTGTATTGACCACATTCTAGGACTGTCATCTGTCCTGCATGCTTCAGAGTTTCCCCTTCATCCTGGTTCTGGAGACTAAGTTAGGATAGCTTTGCTATCAGAGCTTACTCAGTGGTAAAATCAGAATTCTTAACCCAACTTACAAGAAGAAGTTTGACTACCAAGAAAAACTTTAATGTCAACAGGATAAATAGTCATATATTATCACTGAGACACACTGTGTAGGAAATCAAATTATGAAAAAGTGAGAATGGAATTAGAATAATAGGGTTATATGATTTAGATGTCAGATAGTATTGATTCTGATAGGGTTTTGCAGCCAAACTTTCAATGAAGAGACAAAATAACTAATCTTACTGCAGAGCACACCTCCCCTCCCAGGGCTTAGAATGTCCCTGGGAAAGTTGCCCTTGCAACTGCCCTGACTCTGTGCTTCCTGGCCATAAAGTCATTTCTTCTGTTTGCCACGTGTCTTCTTCATGTAATAAGAAAATTTGGAAGCAAATGAATAGCCAAGAAATTTGGAAATATATTGATGCAATGTTCTGTGTGTGTTTTCTTGGACTGCCAGGCTCAACCACAGACCTATTTGTCTAAGTAAAGCTGCTGTGTGAGGGGATGGATGTCTCCTTCATTATTCCTCGTAAGAAGAGTTCTATGTGCCGCTATAAGAACTGGAGCTTAGGAAATCTGGAGAATAACTAAGAAGTAGTTACCTGGACCCAGGCCACAAAGCCTGGGGAGGTTTGGAACACTTGTTGGGGATGGTGGTGACCGAGTGAGCTCCTTTCTATGAATACACATGCTGTCCCAAAGACAGGCTGAGAGGAAAGCATAAGGCAGCCAGCCACAGACTACAGGGTTGTTCCATGTTTAGGAGGCCTATCCTATGCTCCATGTTCATCTTCTGTTAGCTTTTTTTCAAAGATTTTGATGAAGCCTCATAAAAATAGTATAGTCTAGGGATGTGGGGAAGATGTCAGAAAAAAAGGCACATGCCAAAAACTATTAAATAACATAAAAGGGTGAATTAGTCTTCCTTGAAACAAGGAAATAGTCACAGTACCAAAGTTCAAAATATAAGATGTCCCCGCCAAATACTGTGTCAAAATACTGACCAAGCACTGTGGCTTGTGCCACTGTGGCAGGTGGATCACTTGAGCTCAGGATTTCAAGATCAGCCTGAGCAAGAGCAAGACTCTGTCTCTTCTAAAAATAAATAAATAAATAAATAAATAAACCAGCCGTGCATGGTGGTGCACACCTGTGGTCCCAGCTACTTGGGAGGCTGAGGCAAGCAGATCACTTAAGCCCAAGAATTTGAAGTTGCTGTGAGCTATGACAATGCCATAGCACTCTACCCAGGGCAATAGAGTGAGACTCTGTAAGAAAAAAACAAAACAAAATAAAACAAAAACAGAGTGTTGTATAAATTAATTAATTAAAGCACCCTATTCTCAAGTGCTAATCATTTAGTGGGCATTTGAATAGAGACACACAATCTAGGAGAATTAAGGTATGTCCCATAGATAAAGATACAAAAGAAGATCATACTCAAGGAGGAATGAGTTTACCCATCATTTTTATTGTCTATCTCCTGGATACGTATCAATAGGAGAGTGAGAGACAAAATGTGATGAACCCATATCATGAATGCTAAAAAATTATGAGAGACGTGCCACCAGGAAAAGGATATAACTGACTCAGTGAAATGTTATTTGTGGGAAAAAATTTCAGATCAAAGTTGTGAATTATCTCACTTCATGCTTCCCTGGCCTCCTTTGCCTTTGCCCGACCCATTAATCTCTGCCCTCCTTAGGGTATTTTATAGCAAATATTAGGCTCCACTCAAATATAAACTAATTATCAGAAAAGAGACAGTACGGAACATATGCAGAGAAACTTCAAATAAATAAGAAGGAACAGAATATAAGCAAAGGTAACACAAAGAATAAACACAACAAAAACCTAAATTAAAGAAGGAAGTGGACTGGCATCTACCCAGAAGGAAAAAAATCCTTTTATCATAAGGACACTTGTACTAGACTGTTTATTGCAGCTCAATTTACCATTGCCAAAATGTGGAAACAGCCTAAATGCCCACCAACCCAGGAATGGATTAACAAGCTGTGGTATATGTATACCATGGAATACTATTCAGCCATTAAAAAAAATGGAGACTTTACATCTTTCGTATTAACCTGGATGGAAGTGGAAGACATTATTCTTAGTAAAGCATCACAAAAATGGAGAAGCATGAATCCTATGTACTCAATCTTGATATGAGGACAATTAATGACAATTAAGGTTATGGGGGGGAAGCAGAAAGAGGGATGGAGGGAGGAGGGTGGGGCCTTAGTGTGTGTCACACTTTATGGGGGCAAGACATGATTGCAAGAGGGACTTTACCTAACAATTGCAATCAGTGTAACTGGCTTATTGTACCCTCAATGAATCCCCAACAATAAAAAAAAAAAAAAGAAGGAAGTGGAAGAACTAAAATACCATAATCCAGATACAATTAGAGACAATAGTGTATCTCTTTAAAAAAGGATGCAAACGTTATCAACTAAATTTAGCTAGTGAAACAATAAGAAAGAAATAGAAGTGAGAAATTTTAAAATATTACAAAATGAAAGCCCTTCAAAAGTAACGAAAATAAACATGACTGGAAACAGTCTGAGGAAATAATGTGAGAGCTCACTAAAGACACTATTCTCCAATCTTCCAGGATCTGGAAAGGGAGCTAGGTGGAAAGTGATTGTTTTATCTGCAATCTTTCAAACCATGAGTTTACAACAAATTCAGAGAGAAGAAAAGCAGAGGAAATGATATTGCTAGGAGTGCCAAAGTTCTGGTGTCAGAGTAGGTTAGAGACCAGCCTGGGTACGTTTTAGAGACTTGGGCTAGTAACCGACCAGCCAGTGTGAGATACTGCTCAGCCTATTATAGAAACCATGACATTCTGGAAGCTGAGAGTGTTCTCTGGAACATCTGTTTTGGAATGAAGTTGCTTTAGAAATAAACTGTAACAGAGAGCAGCGGGAGAAATGATAACAACAAATATGCTGGATCTGGAAACATTGTTAGAAAACATAATCAAAAGAGGAGTCCACCTTAGACAGAGGGAGATCAGCCCTACGCCAGGGGACATTGCACCTGCCACTTCAAGGAGAGATTTCTGGGTTCTTGTAATTATTCCCACATAGAAAGGAAGAGCAAAGAAATCAATGCTCCTCACATCAGCCAGAAAAAGGAATCTAGAATATCTGAGATAAGCACAGAAAGCAAAAGTGTAAATGATCAGAAAATACAAAAATGTAACACCAGATAAAAGCCCTGAGAATTGATGGGGAAAGAGAATTAAAAAGAAAATTTACCTGTGGAAATAATACAGAAAATGTGAAATATATACAAAGGGTTCATATGAACACAAAAATTTAAATTATCCTTAATGTACAATCTCCAGTGCTTATTTCATGGGGATTGGGTGGCAACCCTACCTAAAAGGATGTTGTGCTCAGGATCAAGGCTTATAAGTGGCCTAATTTTAAAGTCACTCTATGATCAAAAATTAAGCCTTCGTCTTAACTAAATCTGGATAGCCTAAAATTATGCTGTTTAGGTTTAAGAACCTACGCTTACCTTACATGAGTGATTTTAAAGCTGAAATTTTCTAAAGGGCTGGAAACTTCAAGAAGAGGTAGATTATAGCAGTTACCTGCCTAGACACAGGGAATCTGTAAAGTGACTAGATTAATAACAAACTCCAGTCTCTGCAGATGTATTAGCTAGTGCTGCAAAATATTATCCAGATGTTCTTCCTATACAGCCAGGCAAGAGGCAAGGGCCATAACCAGCCTGTTCTCTTCACTTAGATCAAGATACCTGTCTCAAAAGAAGAAGAACCCAAAGCAAAGATGAATTTTTCTTCCTGAGTAAATGTCAACTATACTCAGGACAAGCAATTTACAAAGAGCAACTGAAAAAAGGTTCTAGGACCACTTGGATTCATCTCTTAAAATGGTATAAAACCAGTATTATTTGAACTATTTCAGGCTATAGAAATAAGTGGAAAGGTCCTTGATTCATTTTTATGAGTTGAATTCACTGTAACAACAAAACCTAACAAAGATTTTTTTAATTAAAGATTTGTCTAGAAAGAGTATATCAACAATTAAATGAATCATCTTAATGAAATGGAAAAGGAAGAGCAATCCAATCCCAAACCCAGCAGAAGAAATAACCAAAATTGATCAGAAATAAATGAAATTGAAAACAAAATAATCATTCAGAAAATCAATGAAACAAAAAGTTGGTTCTTCAAAAAGATAAATAAAATCAATCAACCTTTGGCCAGATTAACTAGAAACAGAAAAGCAAATCTTTAATAACCTTAATCAGAACTGAAAAGGGGGAAATGGCCACAGGTACTACCGAGTACAAGAGATTTTTTCTGTACTCTATTCTCCACTACAAGAAACTCTATGCGCAGAAATTTGACAATGTGGAGGAAATGGAATAATACCTGGAATCATACCATCTCCCTAAACTTAACCAGGAAGAAATAGATCTCTTAAACAAACCAATATCAAGCACTGATATTGAAGAAATAAAAAAAGCTTCCAACAACAACCAAAAAAAAAAAACAAACCTGAACCAGATGATTTCATACCAAAATTCTATCAAACCTTCAAAAATGAGCTTGTACCTGTACTGCAGAACCTATTCCAAAAGATTGAAAGAAAGGAACCTTCCCCAACATGTTCTATAAAGCAAACATCACCCTGATCCCTAAACCAGGAAAGGACTCAGCTAAAAAGAAGAACTACAGACCAATATCAATAATGAACATTGATGCAAAAATACTCAATAAAATTTTAGCCAATACAATACAGCTACACATTAAAACAATTATAATAGCAAATTGGCTTCATCCCAGGGATACAAGGCTGATTTAACATACCCAAATCCATAAATGTAATTCACCATATTAATAGAAGCAAAAACAAAGACCATATGATTCTCTCAATAAATACAGAATTTGTTAAAATTCAGCATCCTTTTCTGACAAGAACACAAATATAAGTGTAGGTGGCACATTTCTTAAAATGATTGAAGCCATCTATGACAAACCCACAGCTAATGTCATACTGAATGGAGTAAAACTGAAAACTTTTCTACTTTAAACAGGATGCCCACTATTGCCCCTACTAGTCATCATAGTTCTAGAAGTTCTAGACAATGCAATCAGGCAAGAAAAGGATGTAAAGGGCATCCAAATGGGAGCAGAGGAGGTCAATGCTCACTCTTTGCTGACAATGTGATCTTATACTTAGAAAACCCCAGATATTCAACCACAAGACTTCTGGAAGTAATCATAAAAATCCAGTAACATCTCAGAGCATAAAATCAATGTCCACAAATCAGTAGCCAGTAACAGCCCACTCGAGAAAGCTAATCAACGATATAATTCCTTTCACAGTAGCTTCAAAGAAAATGAAATACCTGGGAGTATATCAATGAAAGAGGTGAAGGATCTCTATAAATAGAATTATGAAACCCTAAGAAAAGAAATTTCAGAAGATATTAACAAATGGAAGAACATACCATGCTCTTGGCTGGAAAGAATCAACATTGTAAAAATGTCTATACTACCCAAAGCAATCTACAGATTCAAAGCAATCCCCATTGAAAATACCAACGTCATACTTTGAAGAACTGGAAAAAAAATTGTTCTTTGTTCTGTATGGAACCAGAAAAAAAACTTCATAGCCAAGGCAATTTTTAGTAATAAAAGCAAAGCTAGAGGTATCATTCTACCAGACTTTCAGTTATATTACAAGTCTACAGTGATCTAAACAGCATGGTATTGGCATGAAAATAGAGACATGGTTGTATGGAACTGAATAGAAAACCAAGAGATGAAACACTCTCTTATAGCCATCTGATCTTTGATAAACCAAACAAAAGCACATACTGGGGGAAAGAATCCTTAAAAGGTGCTAAGAGAATCACATGACTGAAATCAGACCCACCACTTTCCATCACTTATAAAAGTTGAGTCAAGATGGTAAAAGGTTTAAATCTAAGACATGGAATGGTAAAAATCTCAGAAGAAAGTGTGAGAAAAACTCTTCAGGATGTTGGCCTGGGGAAAGATTTTATGACAAAGACTTCTACAGCAATTACAACAATAATAAAAATAAATAAATGAAACTTAAACTGAAAAGTTTTTGCATAGCTAAGGACACAACAATTAAAACAAATAGACAACCTTCAATGGGAAAAGGCATTTGTATATTATGATTCTAACAAAGGCTTGCTAACTAGGATCTTTAGAGAACTCAAATTAATCAACAACAACAAAAAAAGAGCAAACACATTGTACCTCAAGATTGCATTTTTGTACACAGCTATGGTTTAATAAAAAAAAAATAATAAAATAAAGAGCAAGTAATCCTGTCTATGACCAGCCAAGGGACATGAATAGAACCTTCTCTGAGGAAGACAGATGAATGGCTACAAGCATATGAAAAAATTGTATCCATGGTCCCTGATCACTCATGCAAATCAAAACCAATCTGAGATATCACTTAACCCCAATGAGAACAGCTGACATCACAAAGTCTCAGAGTTGCAAAAGCTGGCATGGGTGTGGAGAGAAAGAGACACTGTAACACTGTTAGTGGGACTGCAAACTAATACAGCCTTTTTGGAAAGAAGTATAGAGACTCCTCAAAGAACTCAAATTAGACCTCCCATTCAGCCCCACAAACCCACTACTAGGCATCTACCCAGAAGAAAAAAAAATCATTTTATCATAAGGACATTTGTACTAGAATGTTTAACACAGCTCAATTTACAATCGCCAAGATGTAGAAACAACCTAAATGCCCATGAACTCAGAAATGGGTTAACAAGCTGTGGTACATGAATACCATGGAGCACTTCTATTCAGCCTTAAGAAAAAAATGGTGACTTTGTACCTTTTGTATTAACCTGGATGGAGCTGAAACACATTCTTCTTAGTAAAGTATCACAAGAATGGAAAATCAAGTATCCAATATACTCAGTTTTATTATGAAGCCAGTAGAGAATCTAACACACACCCACATAGGAGAAAAACTTAATTCTATTCAAGCTGGGAAAAGAGGGAATGGGGGGGGGGAGGTGACAGAGAGAAGGAAGGGAATGGTGTGCTCCCACTTAAAGGGCACAAGGTGGGGTGTATGGCACACCTTTTGGGTTCAGGACACAATTACAACAGGGACTCTACGCAAAAAATTCAAAAATTGTAACCTGGTTGTTTATACTCTCACAATAACCTGAAATAAAATTTTTTTCCCCAATAAAATATGTCTAACAAAAAAAGATTTATCTAGAAAGAAAAAATTAAAATAATGACAAGATTCTTTGGAGTGCAAATGTCCTGGAGATCTTGTTAAAATGCACATTCTGATTAAGAAGACAAAGGTGGGGGCTGAGATTCTGCATTTCAAATGAACTCCCAGGTTCAAACAAGGCTTCAGCACACTACCTAAAACCATTTCTCTGAGAATAACAATTTGCAAAACTATTTTTAAAATCAGTACACTGTACTACGTGATCAAAATTCACTTTATTACTTGCTAAGAAGGGACAGAGTTCAGGAAATTTGAAGGATGTGTGTTAAACTCACGAAAGAAGAATGAAGAAGGAGCAGGTATCATCTACCCTAAAAGTGTGTCAATCAGAAAGTACAGCCTCAAATAATCTCAGGTGGGCCTGCTCTCTTCCACTAGATTATCAGAAGTCCTAGTTAATTTGTTTTTTATTTTTTTATTTATTTTTATTAAACCATAGCTGTGTACATTAGTATGATTGTGGGGCACCATACACAAGGTTCATAGATCGTTTGACACATTTTCATCACATTAGTTAACATAGCTTTTGTAGCATTTTCTTAATACAACTGCATTTGTCAAGTTTCCAAAGAAGCGTAAACAATGGCTAACTGACCACTCTTGGGTTTTTTTTTTTTTTCAAATTCACCCAATATTCATTGAATGAATAAGCCATAACCCACTATGCTTTAGGCCCTCTGCTAGATGCTAGCACTGCAAACAGGATCAAGTGTAGAGAGAGTCGTTAGATGGGCTGGGGGGAAACAGCAGCAATTACTCCCTGGAGCCAAACACAGTTTTTCCTGGAAGCAGACCCATGAAGAAGTCTAGATGTGGATGTGGATGAACCAGCAATAACCCAGTGCCACCTAGCAGGAGCCTGGAAGGAAAAAAAGGACCAGACCTGAAGTTTGCTTGAGATTGAGTCTGGGTTTAAGACCCAGTCATCAATTTGTCCCTTATTTTGCACTCATTCCTTTATAACTTTCTACCCAAACCGTAAATAAAGCCTCATTAAATTTATAGCATGATGTTGCAAATACTAGACTGTGGTGGGAATTGGCCCATGACACCGTCAAAAATGATACAAATGATGATCCTCTCCAACAAATGGGCTTCGGGCGTAGGTGTGATGCCATTAGCTGTCAGTCATTAGTTGACCCACTGTCCCAGGAGAGATCACCAAGACTGAAGTAACATCATGGCCCCAAACCAGGAGGGAATCAGTGGTGCGCTGGAGCTGCACCCCCAGAAGCTCCCTCGCATGCCAGAAAGGTCTCTTCCGGGTGACCACAGATGACTTTATTCCACGTGCACCAGCGTGACTTTCAGAAAGTGACCTGGTTTCCCTTTTTAACTATTTAAATACTTTACTCTTGATAATTTTTTATAAGTAAACAAAGAGGGTGGCATTTCTGAAAATTAGATGTTCTCTTCAATATTATTTTGGAAATCATGCTTCTTACATTGGGTCCTCCTGGCTTGAACTTCAGTGGAGTCCCAAGAAAATGTTCTACAACATGAATACACTTGTGAAAAGTGAAAGGAGGTTTGCACCATCAATTGAAAAGGCTACCAACAATACTACAGAGTGTCAAGGAGCCGTTTCAGAAATGAAGCTATTATCTTGGCTCAATATTTGGATTTGCCTTTCGCTCACAATGGCCAAACATTTCCATGTTCTTTGATACACTTGATTCTTCCATGTATTCAGTGCATTAAGTCCATATAATTAAATAGTATCTTTTTGGAATTCTGCAATTAAAACTTAGTGATCAAGAAGTAGAGAATCTATAAAAATGTTGAATGTTCATTTCTCCTTATTCCTCTGTCCCTGGCCCTCCCAATTTTCTCTGTCCCGTTTCCCCACACATGCTCTGTAACTCCATCAGCAGTGTGGAATGAGAACACTATTTCATCTTCAGGGACGGTCCTGCTCTGCCGTAAGAACCACAGCAGCAGTAATTTCAGCAGGACTTGTTTAAAACAACAGTATTTCACTGCGAGATGGGATTTTCTCAAGAGGCCCTTTTAGGGTACCAAAGGCTGCTCCCGGGATCTCTCTTCACATTTTTTCTTCTGTCGTCAGCCCTTAGCATCTGCGGTTTATGAATACTCAGATTCGACAAACCATGCATGGTTCAAAAATACTCAGGAAAAAAAAACCCAATACTATAACAATAAAAATAATACAAATTTTAAAATAAAATGCAACTATTTACATAGTATTTACATTGTGGTCAGCATAATAAGTAACCTAGAGATGATTTAAAGCACATCATAGAAGTACATAAGTGATAAGCAAATACCACACTTCATACCAGGGACTGGAGCCTCCTTGGGTTTTGGCAGAGTTCTTAGAAGCAATTTCCCACAAATATCCAGGGGCAATTGTAATTGCTATTGCTGACATACTGTGGTGTTTCAAAAAGGTCTCACATATTTTAGAAGCAAAATGTTAAAGTTAAAATATTTTAATTTGAAAACCAAATTTGAGCCCATGGGTAACTGAAACAGACCCTGTTGATATAACTTTTGCTGTCCAAAAGTTTAGGAGAATGAGAAGAATTTACTTTGAGTATAATATAAAGATTGGGTAGAGTTTTGTTTATTTTGTTAAAAATGGATTTGAATAATAAGCTCCTTTAGCGAATTTGAAACATGTATGAACATATCTTGAAATAATGTGACTATTGTGTAAAAGAAGAAAATCAAAAACAATCATAATTATCTATTTTAGGGTGCAGATTCAATAGCCAATTTACTTTGTGGAAGTCACATAGATGTGTATTGGTGATGAAAGATATTATTGATACCACTGTCAGGAAAAACAACATACATTGGAAATCATTCATTGTCAGATGCCGCCTTGTACTCCTGCAAAATGGAAATGTGGCTTTCCCTTATCACCAGTGCACATATCATATATATAATATACGAAATATATAAATATACATAATGGAAAATATATATCCTTTGGTGCAGATAGATAGATATCTTTTGGGACATACATGTATGAATTTCTGTTGGATTGGTAGTGCTGAATCACAGAGGTGTGTATATATGTTCAGTTTTGGTAGAAACAAATGGTTTTCCGAAGTTGTCCCAGTTTACAATTTCATTAGTAGTGTGTGAAAATTCCAGTTGCTCCTCAGTTTAATTAACATTGGGTCTCCCAGTCTTTTTAACTGTAGTTTTTCTGGTGAGTGTGTAGTGTTATTTCATAGTGTTAAATTTTTATTTCTTTAATGATTAATGGTGTTGAGTACTTTCTCATATATTTATTGTCAAAATGGATTCTTTTCTCCATTTTTCTGTTTGAGTTGTCTATCATTTTTTCTTAATAATCTGTAGACACTGTTTATATATTCTGGATACAAGTACTTTTTTGGTTTATATACATAGCAAAGATCCTTATGGGTTAACATTTCACTGTGTTGGCAATGTGTTTGATGAATCAATTGTGTTCTCATTGATTGATCTTTTTATGCTTGCTGCTTTTTGTCTGTCATAATTAAGAATCTTCACCAATCCCAAGGTCTTGAATATATTCTTTTTATTATCTTCCAGAAACTTTTTTTCCCTCCCCCCATCTTCCAGAAACTTTTATCTATCTTTGATATTTAAGTATACAATCCTCCTAAGATTGATTTTTGGTTTGGGAGGGTTTCTCGATCTTAGCACTATTGACATTTTGGACAGGATAATTCTTTGTTGTGTGGAGATTATCCTGTGCACTGTAGGGTGTTCAGAGCATCCCTAACCTGAACCCACTAGACACCAGCAGCCATGGATGTCAGAGAACTACTGATTTATGGTAGTATATGAGGACCAAGATGATATTCAGTTGACTCATCACCATTGTAGGAATGACATTCTTTCTCCACACTCTGCCATGTCAACAGTGTCACAAATCAAGAGACTGTAACATGTCCTTTCTAAACTCTATTCTATTCCACTGGCTTAAGGGTCAATCTTTGTGTCACTTTGACACTGTCTTATTATAAAGCTATGATAATTAAGTCTCGATATCTAGCAGTCTATGTATTTCAATTTTGTTCTTTGAAATTTTCTTTTTACTATTCCTACATCTTTGCATTTTTATTTGAGAATCAGCTTGTTAGTTTCCATCAAAAAACCTAATAGAATTTTGGCTGGGATTACATTAAATCTATAAATCAAGTTGGAGAAAATTGACGGGTTAGTAATATTGAGTCTTCCATTTCTTAGTTGCAGTGTGTCTACACATTTGATTAATTCTATAATTTCTCTCAATAATGTTTTAGAGTTTCCAGTGTAGATTGGAAACACATCTCAGTTTTTTAAAAATTTGATCACAGGATTTGACTCTGTTGATGGTATTGACCCTTTTAAAAAATTCTTGTCTCACAAAGACATACTATCATTTTAAATGCTTGCTGGTATTATTGTTATTGTAGTAAAAGCCAATTGGGAAAGCTTTTCTCTTTTTTTATTTTCTAAGGATTTTGTGCAAAATTGATCTTATTTATTCTGTAAATGTCCAAAGAATTGCTGGCAAATCCATCTGGTCCTGGTGTTTCTTTGTGAAAATTTATTTTTTACACATTTAGTAGCTTAATTTAATAAGACTGTTTAACTTTTCTATTTCTTCTTATGCCAGGTTTATTAAGTTGAATTTATCAAAAATATTGGTCTATTTTATCTGAATCTTTAAATTCATTAGTCCAAGCCTGTATCTTAATGTATTTTTATCTGTTTAATATCTGAGGAATCTAGAATGATCTTTGCAGTCACATTGATTGCTTCTGTTTATTCTCTCTCTCTCTCCTAGGATTTTATTAATCTTTCAAACACCCAGCTTTTTGCTTCTTTGATTTTCTCTATCTGTACATTTCATTTCTGTTCTCTCATCTTTATTCTGTCCTCATTACTTCTTTTTGCTTTCTTTGCCAATCTTTTCTTACCCTCTTGAAATAGGGGCTTAGATCATTGACTCACAACCTTTCTTCATTTCTAATATACGCATTTAAGACTAAAAGTTTCCCTCAAAGCACACTTTGGGTGCAATCTACAAGTTCTAATATATTATATCTTTATTATCATTAAGTTAAAAATAATTTATAATTTCCACTTTAAGTATTTATTTGTGGATTATGAAAAGTAATTTCTCAATTTCTAAACAAATAGAGATTGTGTTATCTTTTTCTCATTGATTTTAATCTTTTTTATTTTAAATAGCTTTTTTATTCTTTTTTTATTTTTTTATTTTTATTTATTTATTTATTTATTTTAGAGACAGAGTCTCACTTTATCACCCTCAGTAGAGTGCTATGGCGTCACACAGCTCACAGCAACCTCCAGCTTCTGGCCTTAGGCGATTCTCTTGCCTCAGCCTCCCAAGTAGCTGGAACTACAGGCGCCCGCCACAATCCCCAGCTATTTTTTTGTTGCAGTTTGGCCAGGGCTGGGTTTGAACCCACCACCCTTGGTATATGGGGCCAGCGCCCCACTCACTGAGCCACAGGCACCGCCCTGATTTTAATCTTTAGTTTGTTCTAGCTGTAGGATCCATGAAGTATTGGTTCTAGGAACACCCACAGACATCAAAAATCCAGGAACACTTAAGTCCCTTATATTGATTATAGCCTATGCTCATCTTCCCATTTACTTCAAATCATTACTAGATTACTGATAATACCTAATATAAGGTAAATTCTATGTAAATAGCTATTATATTGTATTGTTTGGGGAATAATGACAAGAAAAAAATAAGTATGTGTTCAGTACTGACACAATTTTTTAAATATTTTGGACTCAAAATTTGATGAATCCACAAGTACAGACCCATGAATACAGAAGGCCAGCTGTATATTCTGTATGTTTTCAAACCTTTCAATGCAATCAAATTTTGATTCATGGCCAACTATATGTTTAAATTTGCTAAGTGTTCTACATGCAGTTGCTTTCAACAGCATTCTATGTAAGTCAATTAAGTAAAAATTGTTAGCTGTGTTGTTCAAACTTCCTGTATCTTTATGAAGTGTTATCATGCTTATAACCTCAGCCATTAAAATATATGTGAAACTTGGTAAACGGTCTGTAAAGCTAGTGAATGATGCCCCATGATCATATCAATGTACACAGCTATGATTTAATAAAAAAAAATAATTGTGTCTGAATCTATCACTATGGTGATGGGTTTGTTAATTGCTCCTTTTAGTTCTATCAAACAGCCTTTATAAGTACATAGTCTGAGGATTTGCTCTTTGATTCATACAAACTAGAAACTGCTGCATCATCCTGAGGAGTTGATATGCTGGCCGTGACATCTTCCTGGTGCTTTACCTTTAAGTCTAGTTGTCTGACATTCGTGAACCCCGTCCACCTTTTCCCCCTGCTCTTGATTAGTTTTGGTTACTAAAATCACAGTGACTTTAAAGTCCATATCCTGTGTTTCCATTATCTGACTCCCCCATTGGTCTCTTTTTATTCTGTTAATTGTTTTCTCTTGGTTTCCTGAAACTTGGTGTTTTTCTCCTGGTATTTTTCTTTCTGATAGTTTGTTGTTGAATGCCAGAACATGGCTCATGGTGGCTCAGGGCTCTGAATTATATTATCCTTCTACAGAGATGATTTACTTTTGCTTCTGGAAATAGATTAATCTAGTGTAGATGGAGGTGAATTAAAGCTAATTTTTAGTTTTTATGAGAACTAATTTTTCCACCTTAGAGAGACCTTATAAATTAGACATGTGGTGATTGGAAGGTATATAGATATGGCATTGTGAAGAATTCCCTGCTCAAGGATACTGTACACCAAACAATAAGTCAGGGTTCCAGGAGTGAGTCTTCAACCTGCCTCTTTCCCTGTCTTACCTCTGCCTGGAGTTCTCCTTTCTCATCAATTTGACTACTTACCCTATCGCCCTAAGCAGGGTCTAGCTCAAATGTAAATGCTAGGGTGTCTTCCTCTCTGGCTCTTCCAAACTCCTAATTCCTGTTTTCTGTACTTCTTTTAATGGAAGTTATAATACCTGTCTTGCTAACAGTGTATTTGTTAATAAAATATTGAAAATATTGAAAGCAAAAATTGAAATGTTTTATCTTTATTTCCCTTTAGGAACTTTGTTTTCATAAATAGTTGACAAAATAACACTGTTAAAAAGCCTAACTGTAATGAAGGTCTATATAGCATTCTATGTAAATCAAAGGGCCAGAATAATTCTCCCCACTTGTAGTTGTAGGTATTTCAATATACCAGAATGTAAAAGACACATAACAAAAGTAAAGGTAAAGTGTAAAGTTGGGGGAGGAAGGTGTATTTTGTTTAAAGTAAACACTACCTTTTATAGCTAACGATGGACAACAAATTGTTGACATTATTTTCATCGAATTTATGTTTCACTTGTAATTAGCTGTGTTTATTTGCATAAAAACAATGCAAGGAAAAGCAACAAATGTGTGAGTTCCTACAATCCAAGACACTGTGTTGTGTATTTTCAGAACCACAAAGAAATATAATGTAGTAGAACCTCTGTAAGTTGAGGACCCAAGGGACTGTGACAAATTGGTCAACATACAGAGGTGGTCATCATCGGGAACCAGGCCTTAGTACATGTGGTGCACATCTATTCTATGAAAATTGTGTCAACTTAAGGAGGTGGTCCATGTAGGGAGCTGGTCAACTACGGTGGTTCTACTGTATATGAATCCTTCCCTCAAGAGGGAAAATTCTGAGGTATGAGACAGTAAGACATAAAACATTTAAATATTTATAAAAGAATTTTAAAAACCACAATTGAAGAGCAGTAACTGAGTAGTACATAATTAATTGTCCAATGAATTGTAGAGGCTGTTGTTGCTTTAGGAATTTGGTACATGGTGAAAACTGCATAGGGGGCAGTAGTGGACAGGGAGGATTCATGAGCACTGCCCATCAGAAACTGCCATTAGGATCATGGATGCCCACTTATAGAACACTCGTGTGCAGGGTGAAGAGCAGAAATCCAGCCACAGAACAACTGGCCCCAAGGCAGGCCTGCTGCAGACCAGAGAGGATAGGTCTTTTTATGATTAACATCAAAGACTAACAGATTAACTGAAGACTTTGAGTGAAATTTGGTGGAAGGTGTAGGATTTGAACTAGGTCTTTCAGAACTAGTGTAATTTTCTGTGATTTTTCAGAAAAACATTAAAGGTATGTTTGTGGGCCACCAATGTGGGAGAGTTAAATGTTTAGCAGGGTGAATATTTTGAAATAAAGAAATATATGGGGGAGACACTATATAAATGTACACATACATGAATGATCTTAAACTCCAGGCTAAAAAGTCTAGAATTTATTGTACCACTATTTAGAGCCAACCAAGGTTTTGGAGCAGGTCTTGGTAACATTTATCCAATGTAGTACGTGAAATAAAGAAGTGAGAGGCAATTGTCAGGCCATCTCACAAGGACACCATTACAGTCGTCCAGGCATGATCTGAGAAGGATCTCAAGCAATAACAACTGAAATTGAAATATAAATGCAAGAAAAAATGCAAAACAGTTGGAAAACTAAGAGAAATAGAAAAATCTGGGGGAGAAAGAATTTTATGTTATTATTTGTTTGGGTTATTAAAAAGCAATATTTCTTTTTAAGTAACTTTAACATTCTTTTTCCAGTTTTAAATTTAAAAAGCGTTTTCTCTTAGTAGAATGGGGATAAAATTTCACCAGTTCTTGAAAACAATTTTTCAAAAAAGCGTATTGACTTGAGACTAAAGTGATGAGTTTCCACAGCATCACAGGATGGTTAAAAGCCAAGCCTCTGGAGCCAGATTTCCCATGTTTGAATCACAGCTCATCACTTACTAATTATATGATGTTGGACAAGTTATTTGATTTCCCTATATGCAGGTTTCATCATGTATAAAATAGAGGCAACAACAATACCACCCACAGAATTATTGTCAGGAATGTCACAGTGCCCCACACAGTGCTACTTATTGTTTGGAGGTTATTATTATTATTATTTCTTGTGTTTCTCAGGCCGTATCAGCCTGAAGCCAAGAAAATGGACATAAAACTACAAAATAGTGTTTCTCTGACTCCATTGCCATCTATTTTTTAGGAATTTCAACCCGCCTCCTCAAGTTGCCGAACAATTCTGGAAATCATTGGTTTCTCTTTCTTTGGGCTATCAAGATGTCCAGTCCTCAAAAGCTGATAGTGGCATTACCTGCACGAGGTTCAGCATTGCCCATCAGAAAGTGCCAGTGTTACCACTGATGGCCACACATGACTACGTTTCCAGTGCCTAGTTTTGAGGACCCAACAAGGACACAATGGACAGACACCATTATTAGTGCCACCACTGCCAGATTTATCTGTGCCACTGTCTCTGCTACTACTAGGTCAGATCACCACCACCCACCATGGCCGCCGATATCAACGCTGCTTATATGTTGTGCCCTTATTACCCTCAGAGATGGACAAAGTGTTCTTTTTACTTTTACTTAGTCTTCTTTTTCCATGTCCCCCTTCTTAAGGGTTTGGATTTACATCCTGATACCAGCCTTCTGGACCCTTCATTTAACAAGCACCAGGCCATACTTAGAATGTCCCCTTCCACTTGAAATTTATTTTTTCCCCTTAAACCTCCTTAGGAGAAGGTGCAGCCTAAAAGATTCCTTTATCCTAGAAGGCAGTAGCCTGCCTTCTGGCCACTCTACCTCGGAAAGCATGTCACAACGTTGGTAAGTGTAACTTGGGCTCAAGTTGGAATATTTTTATCTACTTGGTTTAAAAAAAAATCAGGCCACATAGAAAGCCTACCTTTAAAAAATAAAATCCATAAAAATAAACATTAATGTGAGGAGGTATATTTATCTACAATAGAAAGCGAGGCAATAATGAACAACAAGAAAAAAGAGCAGAGGCATTAGAGAAATAAAGAAATAAAAGTGGTGGTTGTGATGCAATTTCAATCCCCTGACAATGACTGATAGATCACAGGAACGAAATCAGATGGATGCTGGTCTCTGAGTGCATTGTGAAAATGTTTCCTCACACAGCCTGTGAAGCAGTCAACAGGACCAGGGGCTATTCTGGACTTAGTCCAAGAAAATGAAAGTAGGTAAAATGAATACTGTAACATAGAAGCTAATAAACCCCTAGGGGAAGTTATCATAATATCACCAGATTGGAACACACTTCTGAGAATATTTGTGAATGGTAATAGAAGTATAAAAATATTGGAAATGTGGAATGAGTTGAAAAAAAAAAGTTGATTGGAATCAACTGTTGTGTGCTCTAATGGAAAGGTATACGGTGCTAAGAGAGAACACATGACATTCACTATCCTGAAATTCAATTCTAATAACAGAAGTCAGTGTAGTCTCATAAAAATGTAGTAATCGAAATCAAAAACAATTTCCTTATTTAAAAATACCATCAGCTTTGATATGGAATTAGATTCTGGAGATTAAAAGGAATGAAACATTGCAAGCAAGCTTTTAAAATGTGCTTAAAGTGTGGTTTCCAAGAAACCTATGGGGAATTGCAGAAAGAGCAGGGATTTGGGACTGTGACTGGCCTAGATTCATGGTGCTAAGCGAGACATTCCTCTCATTGCCTCCTCTACACCAAGGGTTCAGAAATGTGACTCACTGTCCACAGTATGTCAGGTAGGTGGCTACTCGGCAAGTGTCACCTCCATTCCTTTCATCCAGTGTCCTTTCTACAGTCATCAGTGCACCAGACGTGACCCTATCCTTTTCATATTCTTCTTTCTTCCCCCAGGACATTAGTATTCCAGATCAACTTGTGAAATCTGGTGGGGCCAGGGGGTAAGGTGGAAGTACAAGAATGGCCTTGAAAGATCTTAAGAGAATAAAACATGTAAATGAACCACATTATAGAAAATGCTTTTCGCCAGCCAGTGAACATTGATCCAGCTTGAGGCAGCTCCAAAATATAAAAGAACTATGCAAGATCCACATCAGATGGACATGTTTTTCAGTGTGTAACGGAGGCAATGCCGATGTTGGACAGTCACTGTGGTTTTTTAATGTCCCCTCCAAAACTCACATTGAAATTCAATTGCCTTTATAACAGTATTACAAGCTGGGCTTCAAGAGGTGATGAGACCATGAGGGCTGCTCCCTAATGGAGGATCAATGCCCTTCTTGTGGGAGTGGGGCAGCTATCGTGGGAGCTCAGCTCTCTTCCCTCTGTCTCGTAGGCCTTCCACAGAGTTATCAGCATAAGAAGGTCCTCACCAGTCCTCAGTCTTGGACTTCCCAAACTCTAGAATCACGAGCCAAATAAATCTTTCTTTAAAAATTATTCAGTCTGAGGTTATAGCAGCAGAAAAGAAAGTAAGTGAATTAGTATAACCAAATGATTGTGACTAATTCAACTCTTTTCTTCTGATTCTATCCAGACTAACATGTTCTTATTAATCGGGTTCCTAGCAAGGAGGGCTTGGTGACCCATCACAGCCTCCTCTGATCTATGCCTCCTAAAAGGTAGGCTGTGCGTCCGTAGGTACTCAGAGGAGACACACAGAGGTAGTTCCCCCAAACCACCCAACCTGTACAGTTTTCCTGTGGGCGTGGGCGCTCTGTCCAGACTTACAAAATAAAATGTAGAGACGCCTTTATACACGTGACTTCTGTTTTGACCAGGCTCAACTAATGAGTTATAATCAAAATGTAATTTTATTTTGGTCTCCCCTCTTTTATAAGATGTACTTAATGGGAGAAGTTTTCCCCTGTCATTAGATGCACCATAACTGTTTAATATTGGATGTTTAAGTTAAAAATAGTCTGAAATCGATCAATCCCTATCACTGGTAATAATGAGGTTCTGAACTTGATTTCAAGCTAGATCCTTTCCTGTTCATCATTTGGTCCAGTTTCAGGAGAGCTTCCTGCCACCTGAAGGGCAATATGCCTTTCTCCTTTGTCCAGTCTCACATTGCTCCTCCTACATTAGCTACAGTTTCTAATTCCTTCCGGGTTGAAGAACATAGCCAGAAGCAGAAAGGCAGGTAGGAAATTTTCCTATATGTGTCCGAATTGCTATACCATTTGCATTGCTGATCTTACACTACCTGAGCCTGGAAGATGTTTAAGCTGACTCTTTCTTACATGCAGGTTTTAGTGGCTGCATTTGGTGAAGTCCCCTCCAACTCCATCTCTCGTTTGTACTCCTCCCCAGACAATCCCACTCTCACCCCCACTCACAGCCTTCACCCCTGGTTCTCAGCGGGTCCATTCTACACTGACTTTTTGCTGCCAGAGTCCCATTGTCTCTTTCAAGCCAGCTTTCTTGCCAGGCCTATATTCCTACATCAGATTCCTCTCTGGCACCTGGGGTTTTGCCTCTCTGAACTTCTAGAAAAAGAGAGTAGTTGCTTTCCAAATATAGCAGCAACTCCCTTTGTTCAGCTGCTAAAGCAGCAGGTCACCAGCACATCTCTCCTGTTCTTGCACTTCCTGGGCTGCAGTCAGACTCAGTCCACTCTGGGCACAAACGCAGAGGAGGCCCAGCAAGCTTGCAAGCAGTCTTTGAAGTCCTCCCTCACTCTGAGTGCAGGCAGGTGTGGCCCCAGCCCTCCTTCCTCCCAGAGAAGGAGATGACTCCCAGTGCAGCTCTCCCAGAGAAATGGTCCTCCAAAGAGCTCTTCCTATTCTCATAACTCTTTTATGCCCTCCGCTTCCATCAGCGTCCTTCTAGTGTCCAGCCCCAAAGTTGTGAAAACAACTCCTGATTTTAAAAATGCTCATTTTGATACAGATCCTCATCTTGATGTGCAACATCTTTTGTATCATGAAACCTTGTTGAGAACTTAAATTTTATATATACATAGATCCAAGGAAAAAACAAACCCTAGATGAAAGAAAACATCTTGCTGTTTCAGTATTAGGAAAATACTGCATGCAGGCACAGGAAGCTATTCTGCTACACTTGAACTTTTGAGGCTGCCATGTAATCCATTTATTCATTCATAATCATCAAGATTAATTAACTGAGCACATATCATGTGCAGGCATTGTGCTAGGCTCTGAGACCACAAGAGTGAACAAAAAGAGTCATGGTCTCTGAAAACGGACTGTATAGTCTACAAGAAAAGCATCTGTCCTCATTTTCTTTTCTTCTCCTCATTTTTCAAATAGAAACTTTATTAAGTCTTGAACGCTTGGTTCAAAGTTGAAAACACACCAGTTTCTTCAATGTCAGCCTACACAAGGTCAACACAAAGTCAACATATATATGAGACTGCTGGTTCTTGCCAAAAAATAACTAGAGTATATGATATGAGATTGTTACCTACAGTCCTTGCCAAGGTTTTGTGTTATTGAAACCTGAAAGTTCACTTAATCAGAAGTACTTCTTGGTAGAGCAGCATGGGTCAGTAGGTGAAGCAATGGCATGGAAAGGACTCTGGGAACATGAATTTTAATTTGGTTCTGCCACTGACTGCGACCTTGATCAAGTCTCCAGACTTGTATCTCAGTTTCCCTGCTTTAAAACAGGAAGGCACTTAGGATAATAAAATTGGTGGAGTGTTTTTAATCTGTCTTTCTTTACACCTAGAAAAGATAAGTTAGCAATACAATGTCTGTCTTATTAAAACCGAGCTACAAAAAATCAAAAGATGTTTCTAGAGTCATATAATGAATGAGTAGCCATCCAAAAGTTAGAACTGAAGGTCTGTAACTTTCTAAATCCTTATCTTGGTAAAAACTCTGTGCAGTTTTAATATGAATTCGGGTTTTAGTGCTTCAGTTCTCAGCTTCCTGCCACTGACTTTCACAGAACAGCTCTATTCTCACCCCTTCCCATCCTGCAGTGAAATACACACACACACACACACACACACACACACGCACAGTATATGAGAAGGGTGCAGTCTGGAAAGCAAGTATCCAGCCATGTAGTATGAAAACCAGAATTAACCATGGCTGGATACTTTCTGGACACCACTCCCTGTCTCTCTTTCTCCCTCACACACACGCACCCGTAACAGAGCATGCTCACATATATTACGTGCCTTCCTTTACACGTAGAAAAAACAAGTTAGCAACACAATGTCTGTCTTGTATATATTGAAACTGAGCTACCAAAAAAAAAGTCAAAAGATGTTTCTAGATTCATGGGCAGTTATACATATATATACCTCCTTTTTGAAGCCATTTGTTTTTTTTGCCACGTGGCTTAAGGATGGCACAACTAAGTGAAAGAAACAAATGTTGAGGCCCTACTATGAGCCAGACACCTTTCTAGGTGGTAAGCGTACAAAGCAGTATGATCCATCAGGGCTTACCGTTGTTGAAGCCTTACTATATGCTGAGTGTTCCCTTTAGGTTTTGAGATCATTTTGGATTTTTGTTTTAATTCTCAAAGCAACCTCTATGGATTAGCAAACTGCCATTTCGCAGAGGACAAAACTGTCTTTCAGAGTGGTCAGGCATCTTTTCCAAGATCACACAGCGAGTGAATGAAGGAAGAAGAAATTTTACCCAAACCTTTTAACTCCGGAGTCCACATTCTTAACCACTAACTTACTCTGCCTTCCAAAGATGACTAAGATTAGATAGAACCTCCTGTGAAGAGGTTCACGGATGAATGGAAGAGAAAGCTTCATAAATAACTACTATGGAAGTGTAGAGAAATGCCCGGGTACATTTGTGCAAATGAGTGTGTGAGAAAGTGTTGCAAAGGAGACGACAGATGAACTTGAAGGAAAGAAATGAAGGATTAGAGATGGGCGTTCAAAGGCAACAGCATGGGGCGAAAACACTGCAAACCTGTAAGATGTATCACTGGGAAGGAATTTTGAGACTCGGCCTAAGTCTGGGCACAAACCCAGAGAAGTCCGGCAGGCTCTGCCAGCAGCCTTTGAAGTCCTCTCTCCCTCTGTTTGAGTGAGGGCAGGTGTGTCCCCAGCCCTCCTCCCTCAGCAGTGCTCTCCCTGGGGTCTGACTTCAGCCCAGGACATTGAAGAGCAGCAGAGATGAGCTGCCCCACGGCCTGGGCAGCTGAGCACGCTGTGAGTGTGGCTGGAGCAGAACACACCCGGCTCCTTCTTTCTTAGGCCTTCCGTGGCTGCACAGAAGCTTGCTGTAGACGTGAGACTTCTCACCACCCTGCCCTCCTACCTGACGCCCGTGGGGTGGGGAGAATCTGCACCAGAAAAGACATGGCCAGCTCCACATCCACCAGAGAGGAAATGCCCTGACATGACCACATCACAACCGTCCCCCAGTCCCCAGATTAAACCGTAAAATTCTTAGGTAACCTTAGTTAATCCATGGATGAAGAAAGTTTAATTGTGGAACAAGCCAAAGGCGATGCTAGCTTTTAGGACAATGGCCTCGCCTCCATGTCCACCAGCACTTCACTTTCCCTCCTGCCCCCCGTGGCACTAGCGTACAGACACCTCCCGTGAGTTAGGGTTCAGAAATGGTGTGAGGATGCTACTGAAGTTCAGGCAGTCAGAGCAGGGAGCCAGACTGCAACACAAGCTTGCGTAGTGGAAAAGGAGAAAATTCCTTTTGAAAACGTCTCAAGAGCCTAAAATAAGCCAGCTTCAGAGCTAGACTAGAATTTGTCGTTTATTGGCTAGGAATTAGTGTTTTATTTGGTGTTATTTTAGCATTTTTAGGAAAGTGTTGGAAAACCCAATGTGAAGAGGGGAGAAAATTGAGGGTTTTTTCTTCAGTTTCTGCCTCAGTCTGCTTCCCTTACCTATTTTTTTCGATAATGACTCATGGGGAATAGTTAAAATAAGAATTAAGTTAAAATCCACTCTGGATAATTCCACAGCTGAGCATCTATTTCTTTTATGTCCCAACCACCTATGTTGTTCGTAAATGTACAAAAGAAAGTGTTATTGACCTGCTATACTCCATATAGGAAATTTCAAAAGTCATGTAGAAATTAATTTTTGCATGGTTTGGGGGGATAGTGATGATGTAAAATGAGTAATACTTAGAACAAGGTAGAGAAGGATTTAGATTTCTATGCCTAGACACTCAGTCCGCTGATGTTTGAATCTGTTACCAGATATGGACCCCTCTGAGTATATGCTAAGAAATATTTTCTATAGAATTTTAAACTATATTTTCTCATGAGCTTGTGCTCTTGTTGTCTATTAGGCATATTAAAACAAGCAATGAGGGCGGCGCCTGTGGCTCAGTCAGTAAGGCGCCAGGCCCATATACGGAGGGTGGCGGGTTCAAACCCGGCCCCGGCCAAACTGCAACCAAAAAATAACCGGGCATTGTGGTGGGTGCCTGTAGTCCCAGCTACTCTGGAGGCTGAGGCAAGAGAATCGCTTAAGCCCAGGAGTTGGAGGTTGCTGTGAGCTGTGTGTGGCCACGGCACTCTACCGAGGGCCATAAAGTGAGACTCTGTCTCTACAAAAAAAAAAACAAAAACAAAAAAAAAAACAAGCAATGAAAAAATTGAGTGACTTAGGTTTTTAAAAAAATCAATGGGGGGCAGCAGCTGTGGCTCAAAGGAGTAGGGCGCCAGCCCCATATGCCAGAGGTGGTGGGTTCAAACCCAGCCCCGGCCAAAAACTGCAAAAAAAAAAAAAAAAGAAAAAGGGACGGAGGGAGGGGGTTGGGGCCTTGGTGTGTGTCACACTTTATGGGGGCAAGACATGATTGCAAGAGGGACTTTACCTAACAATTGCAATCAGTGTAACCTGGCTTATTGTACCCTCAATGAATCCCCAACAATAAAAAAAAAAATAAGAAAAAGAAAAAAAAATCAATGGGAATAGAAGCTGCTGACTTTATATATTAAACAAAAAATATATATTATTTACATTCAGAAAGGGAAAAATTGGGGGATAAAGTTCTTGAATTTAAAAATCCAAGTTTGTAATGACAATGATAATGAGGAAGATGTGTCTACACTAATGATTTTTTATATATTATTTTTATATGCTAAATACTTTGAACTCTAAGATAGGCATTATCATCCTTCCTTTACACTTGGAGAAACTATGTCTTTTGGGATTGAGTTCCTTACACAGGTTCGTACAGCTTTTAAGAGCATTACATGGAGTCAAACTCAAGTCAACAAATGCCAAGCAATAGGTTTCAATACTATATTTTACTGCCTAAAGGTAAATGGCAGATTTAACCCCTAAGGAATATAAATTCTGAAATCTAGATTTGCAAACAGCTTGCAAATGCTGTGTTTTAATGTTCTCGTGGAATAATTCATTATCTGCCCTATCCTTCATCTAATCCAAAAATTGTGGACTCAGACAGATGTGCCCGACCCTGCTATCAGCTCTGAACTAGGGCTGAGAGCCACAGGACCACTCAGTAGCAAATCCACGCTTTCTGCTGACATCCTACCCTTGTTATTCAGGCCTTTTTTGAATGGCTTCTAATCTCCTATGGTTGAAGGGTTTTGACCTGGACTCACAACCCAATGTTTCAAAAAGACTCTTTTTCACCCCCTGACCTTGTGTGTTCCGGAATCCTAACCTCGGTATCTTATCCCTGTTGCCTGCCTCCCTGGATTCTGGACCTCTTACTTGCTAATCTCTCCTTCAGCTGACCTCTCTGGAATTAATCAATGATCCACCTGCCGGTATCTTTTGTGCCTAACCAACAAACTTCCAACCCAGGCCCCCCCGGCTTTATCTCTGGCTCATTGTCTCCCACAACCTGTTAGAACCTGCTTTGAAGAAACGGTCTGATTTTCAAAGATCCAAAATCAGCTTGCAGCTTTATAAAATGTGACCCTTAAAGTAAGCCTATGTATAAAACCCCAACAAAACTGAAGGCCTTACCATGTTGATTATGTGTCAACAGATCCTGAGTCAAAAGAAGAAAAAGTGGGCAGAAGAGAGTATAGATATCAAGGAGCCACTTGAATGAGAAATATTTTCAAAAGCATAGTTATCTATAGCTAGCTTATCACTCCTACTAAATTATGATTGCTTTGAAGGTAAAGATTTGAACTTCACTACCTTTTAGAGTTACACAATCTCCAGTCTAGTGCCTGGTAATAGTTAGTCCTCATAAATATTTATTGAATTAATGAATTACTGTAATTGAATAATATTTAATGACTTGTTTACAAACAGCTTTCTGATATCCAGGACTATTTTAAGCACCTCCATAAATAAGTATGCACTGCACACGTGTAACTCTTTGTAACAGTTTACTGACCCTGTGTCATCTAGATTTTAGAAGTCAAGAAAAGACTTGACTGTGCTCCGACATTCATCTTCACCATCTTAAAAGAAAACAAAATTAAATAAACTAAAAATAGGCAAAGAGAATAACACCAGTCACATTGTTCAGCTATGTTTACCCCCTTCCCCCAAAGAATCTTTCAAGGTGTATCTGAAGAAATTAAAGCGACTTAAAACTCAAGGGAAAAATCAAAATAGAACAAAACATTCTGCTTCTCATATACATTTGGGAACAAATGGAAAATAATATTTGGACTTTGAAAATGAGGGGGGTGGCCCTGAGGATTTCAAAATGGACTGTCTTCCTTCTGCTCGAACAGAGGCAGCACACAAGTGAACAAAGAGCTGAGGGGCCACGTCCTAGCCTACAGCCCTCACGTCTGCGTGAGTGAGGTAAGCAGCTCAGAGGGGGAACTTAAAAGAAGACTCGCATTGTTCAGGGAGCCTTTCAAGCATGGCAAGGGTGGAATTCCATCTGTTCAGTTCAGTCCGGTTCAGTGAGCCGGTTCACTTTTAATGGTTCACTGAGTTGTGACACCTAGTAGAAATTACAACCAATGTTTTAAAAAACCTTTATGCTATCATTTATGAAACTGTGTGCCTTGATCACTTTAAAGTTTCAGCTTCTTGTATTTCAGATCTGTTCCCAGGATCTCTCTCTCTCTCTCCCCTGGATTTAAAAAAAAAAAAAAAAAGAGTGAAAAATAGCATTTAAATATGCCACTGAGAAAGAGGAATATGTTTGTTGAGCTCTGGTTTGCACACCGACTTAATGTGTGCATGACTTTAGACAAACACAGGAAGTTACAAAGCTTTCCCTCAAGGTTTGCATTTCACCTTGTCTCCTCACCATGAACTCTTTGCCTGCACAAAGAGCTACAAATGCCCAACAGTCTCTGGAGGAGCTTAGCAGATCCTCTACCTTGAGGAACAGGTAGAATTCCACTCTATTCGCTTGAATGACTTGCTGAACAATACCAAGTTATTCAGTTTTTCAGTCCCAAGAAGGTGATGGGGGAGGGTGCTTCATCTGATATCTGCCCAGTGGCGTCTTACAAAAAGTCTGTGTGCCTCCATGGGCCTCTGCAGGAGGCCAAGTCCAGAGCAGCGATGATTATGATCTCAGACAGATCATCATTTTCACTCCCCTAGAGGAGAAGAAGAAACAAAGCTGTACAATGCCACAGTGATATTAAGTGATAGATGTTATTTGCAGTGAATTTTGCAAGCAATGCACTGAGCATGATGAAGGAGGACCTTTGTATGAAGTTCAACAAATAGCAGAAAACATTCCCCCTTTACTTTGAGTAACCTGCCTAAAAGGTGTCAGATCTGTTTGCCAGAGGGCGAAAGAAGCATGCGACCTATCAAGAGGAGAAAATAGAGAGAAATGCTGAAGGTGGATATCCACGGCATGCACTGGAGATCTAAAAAAAAAAAAAAAATGAATAGGGGAGAGGGAGAGGAGGGGAGGGGGGAGGGGGGCGGAGGGAGGGTGATTGGTGGGATTACACCTGCGGTGCATCTTACAAGGGTATATATGAAACTTAGTAAATGTAGAATATAAATGTCTTAACACAATAACTAAGAAAATGCCAGGAAGGCTATGTTAACCAGTGTGATGAAAATGTGTCAAATGATTTATAAAACCAGTGTATGTTGCCCCATGATCGCATTAATGCACACAGCTATGATTTAATAAAAAAAAAAAAAAAGAAAGAAAAAAAGAAAAAAAAAGGAAAGTTAATCTCTACAGCAGAAATCTAAGGTAGAAGGAAGCACTAAAAGGCTCACCACATTAGGCCCCAAGTTCAGTTGGCTGTGCCTTCACCACTGCACACCACTTGTCTTGTCTTACATCCGTATGCTTCGGTTCACTCCAAAAAGTAGCTCCAGCATTTTCATCTGATCATTGGTCAGTAAGGGACAAGTATGGAATAGAAAGTGGGTCTCAACTTTCTTTACTCAATAGTAAAGAAATTCCTATTGAAAATATCATTTTGTCAAATAAAAGGATCCTCATTTATTTGCCAATAAAGGGAAAAAAATCAAAATAAGGGCTCAACTTTCGCTATTTTTAAAATTTTCTATAGCTCTCTCTTTTTCTTTCTATTACCATATTTATTCTTCAGCTTAATTTGCCAGGCTACTCATCCTAAGACTATTCCTCTGATCTGCATCTTTGCCTTTCTTCAACATCACTCCAGGTATCATCACAGCCACATTAAGGGAGGTGGGGTAAGGTACCTTCACTGAACATAAACAATCTGATGTGTGCTTTGCTTTTTAATGCCTACTCATATTTCAGGTGAAATTCTTGCCTCTGGATTTTTTTGACTATTTTTTGCCAAAAGTTTTTATCCCGGATGTGTCCTTGTCTCAGACCCTAACTTTCTTAACTTGTCTTAACTTCCATCACAGTGACTGGATGACAAATTTTCAGCATGTAGTAAGATAGATCTATACTCTGACCACTATTAATATTTAGAGCATTTGATATTCTTGGTCTTAACTCCCCTTAACACATTTTCTCTTTAACTCATCTTCCTTTCCAAAGCTTCCCCTTTCAAGCAGTAAACTCTGTTTATCAAATTAGTTCTTATCAGGTTAAAAACTAGTTGACCTGGTAGACAACTAATAGACTACCTCTAACCTTTTCACATACCTATGTTTTTTCTTTTAAAAGGAAAAATATTATAAAATACTTTGCATGATATTCACTCCAACAAAAACAGTAAGCACTAGAAACAATACTGTAATTAAGTCTGAATTTTTATTAAAATCTATAATCAAAATGCTTCTCTCTAGAAATTAATATGGAAATAAAAAGACAAAATGTATGTATATACAAAAATAATAAGTTCCTTTGGAAGACTCTCTGGTAAGTACAGATATTTATGTGCCTGGGGGTTAAATCTTTGACTGTTTCAGAAACTAACCTGGGTGGCATGTAGAAAGTCACAGCATGATTAAAAATTGCTGGCATGCTTGACAAAAAAAAAAAAAAAATGAAAGAGGAAAGTCAAGCCTCACTAACTTCTTGGAATTTCTGGAAGACACACTGACCGTGGAGACCAGGAGAATAGAATGAACACTCTATACTTTGAATGTTGTTCTTGTTGTTGTTTTTGTGGAGAAACTTTTGATAATGGTCTGTGTTAACCACAGTGAAAAGTTTTTAAACAGATAAACTCATTAGGTATAGGGAAGAGGTTAGAAAATGTCCAGTTGTTTCCTGAAAAATGGGTCCATTTTCCCATTCAATAAGTAACAAATGTCAAAGCGTGTGTGCGCAAACTTCTGAAGTAGAAAAAGAAAACAGGCACTTGATGGACACCTACTGTGTTCCGGGCATGTCACACGTGTGCTCTCATAGCATCTTCACTCATCCCTGTAGGGGAGATAGGATTGTCCTCATTTACTACTTGAGGAGGCTGATGCTTAACGAGATTAAGTAGATCACCTGAACCACCCAGCTGGTACGGGAGTGGGGGACAGGGATTCAAACTCAGGCCTAGCCAGTGCACACCGGTGCTCTTGCCACTGCTCCACGCAGGCTCTGGAGACATTAACGTTGGTGTCTCTGGCCTGCAAGTCTTCCAGCTTTCCTTCCCCACGAGAAAGGACTCTCTGCCTCTGAACCACCTTGAAATCACTGCCTTCCAGCCTGTGCCTCCAGATCCCTACTAAACAGATCCCGGATTTCTTCCCTCGCAGTAGGTACAAATGTTCTATTACAGGTATTTGGGTTTCCCCCAAGTTTTCAGCCTTAAACTGTAGGGATTTTATTCTAAGAGGAAATTCTGGTATAGACAGGGAATGAAGGGAAGAGAGGATTTCCAACTCCTTGTGACCTGCTCCTGGCTCTGCGCAAGACCTCCCTTGTGCATGTGTAACTTTAAATATGTGTGTGCAGTGCACCATGAAGAGTGCAGCAACATCTTTTGGCTAACTAGCTGACATTTGGGTGCTTAATAACAATGGACAGAGCCTGGGAGAGTCACTTACAAAAAGGGTACCAAGCTAGAACCTGGCTGAGAAGGAAGAGGAAAAACAAAAGAATGAAGCAGCTTGAGTTGAGGGGAAACTGTAACACATAAGCTTCAGTAATGACTATATCAGTTCATGTCATAACCATCGTCTCTATCGCCATGAGATACCTTTTAATGTTTTAATATCTAGACCTCTCAGCTAGTAACTTTTAGACACCAAATAGAGTGTGTAGACACACACAAATACATTCACACCTCTAAAAAAATCATAAGTTCAATGTTTATAAACCTATTGAAATTAAAGTTATCAAGCACAGAGGTTTTTTTTTCATATTCATCTCTTGAGATAATTTTTTACATCCTGGGGTATCACAAAATCAAAGTACCTTATGCTCCAGTGCTAGAAGTATTTTGGCCTTAAGAGAATAAATGGCCTGAGGAGTTTACCAGAGGGACTTGCTTTAAAGGGAGAGTCACTTCCGCCAGATCTGCAGGAAATCCACTGAGCATCCCTACCACAACCCACGGGGCTCCTTGATGGAACTCAACACAGCAATTTTAACCCTGCCCTGTCCCAAACATGACAGTTGGCCAGGGTTGTTGAAGTCTTCCTAAGGGAGTATGTTTGAGAAATCAGAATGTCATCAACACTCATTTTCTTATACTTTGCACCAGTCACTCTCTCCTTTTGCTTCAGGAAACTTTTACACTCTTAAGTATTGAGTCCTCTAAAGAGATTTTAGTTGGATGGGTAATGCCTATTGATACTTACCTCACTAGAAATGAAAAGGAGGCATTTAAAAATGTTTATCAGTTCACTCAAAGATAATAAACATGTTACATGTTAAAATGAATCAGGATGAAAAGTAACTATAGCATCCTAACCAAACTGAACTTAGTAAGAATTATAGCATTCATTTGCATGTTTGCAAATAATTTACAGCTCTGGCTTAATATTAATAGATGACAAACAGATTCTCCTATCTGTGCCTGCATTCAATTTGTTGTAATATGCTGCTCTAGGGAAAGCCTGTGAATAAAATTCAGACTCCAATAGATGTGTAGTTAGAAAAGGAAGAATTCTTTGAATAGCCATTTCAAATAATTTTGGAGATATTTTTTTAATACCATGCCAAAACCTAGCCAGTCATAGTTTCCAATAGATTAGTTGCAAGGTTGAATATGAAACCATGTTAATTAATATTTTTACTCTGCTACATAAAAATCCATTGGTCTGTCTTGCATTTTTCATGAATCTTTTACTGTTGTATTATTTTGTATTACCAGGCATCAGTGTTTGGAAACTATGGCTTCACTGAATTATGAAAAGCTTCTAAATGTGGACACATTATAAAATATCAAAAAACTCATCCATTAATAATACTACCAATCTAATTTAAAAAAAAAGTTTTAAGTTGAGTTCATAGTGGTGAATATAGATTCTTTAAAATTGTATTTTTCACTGGAAAGATCAAATTTTATCATGGGCAATAAATATAGGGTGGCCATAAAGTTCATGTGCAAAGTTTGTGTGCACATTATTTTAAATTGCACATGAAATTCATGACCTTGTACTATCAGTCAGCTCCTTGAAGAAACAATTTCACTATATTCATTGTCAAGAAAATTTCTGCTATATATTCAAGCTTGAATAATATCTTAGCTATTCTCTCAAGCAAAATTATGTTCCATGAAAAAGTGGCTAGTTTAGCTTGCAACTCAAACAATTGCACAAGTGCTTTTCTTCAAGACAACCATACTGTACGTCAGTATACAGAGGGACTTTTGATTTTGTCATGGAGTATTAAAAAGATTGTATTCAATATCAAGATTTAACAAAATCAATACTTTTATTGCTTTATTAAAGATTTTTTTTAAGTGAGAGAGACAAATTTTTAAACTAGAAGTGCACAGCATTTAAGAATACAATGATTACTAGTTCAGTTCAGTTGCCCCTGCCTTGATTTTTACTAAGGCACCCAATTTTTACACCATTGCTTTTCCACTATCAGTACAAATGTCAATACAGTAAAAAAAGCAAATAAAATCTTTGCATTATTATAAAAATAGTTTTGAACTCATGTATCCCCTAAAGGAGTTCAGGTACATTAAAAACCACAACTCTACATAAATAATTACTTGTACAAGAAACAGTAAAATCTCATAGTTATTAGAAGCTCTGAATTATCATCTTTAAGTCTTCTATGGCTGGTTTATCTGTGGTATCATTTATAAGGTTGTATGTATGTCATCATGAAAGTCCCTCAGGGCAAGCATGTTTTAGTTAGGTACCTTGTCTACTGGCTAGTTTTACTTGCCTGCTCTCTGCTCCATAATCAACAATTGCATGGATTTTTACAGTGATCTGTCCTTCTTTTACATCCTGCTGAGTTAGATTCCTGAACTATTCAAGAGCAGATACTGGTTCTTATTCTTCTTCAAAACCCTGCTATATGATACTTAGGTCAAGGAAGGTTGGAGTTCCATGAAGTAAAAGATAATAGGATAGTTGTCTTTCAAGATGATACTGCTTATTCAGAAAAAGTAATAGATGGTGATGTGGAAATTATTTAAGAACCAAAGGTAGGATATTTTTTAGACATCAGTCACTTGCTTCGTCAACTTTATTTTCCTCTTAAAAATCTTGATACTACACTCAACATGTGCTAAGTCCTTGTTACTAAATAAAGGACATGCAGGGTGTCTGAAAGGACTCTATTAAAAGGTTCATGAAAAGGCAAAATCATTACATAACAGCTTAAAGCAAAAGGAAGGTGAAGGATCTAAAGCTGGAGAATTTAATGCCCACACGGATGGTTTCATAATTTTAGAAAGAGGTTTGGCTTTACAAATGTCAAGATAACTGACCAAGAGGCAGCAAATTTCCCAGATGTAATTAGAAAATCATTGAAGAGAAAGATATCTGCCTGAACAGGTTTTTACTGCAAAAAAAGAAAAAGGTGCCCTATTCTTGGGGGATGGAGGGAACAGGAGGAAATGTTGCAAAGGACATTTATAGTAGAACCCCCTACAAGTTGACCAGCCAAGGACCTGTAACTAACTGATCAACATACGGAGATGGTCAACATAAGGAATTAGGCCTACTGTACTGATACGTACACATGGTGCATGTCCAGTCCATGAAAATTAGATCAACTTAAGGAGATAGTCAATGTGGGGAGGTGGTCAACTATAGAGGTTCTAATGTATTATCTAATAAGGAAGAGAAGTGGGCATCAGAAATTAATGTAGGAAGGGATAGACTAACTCTACTGTTTTGTGCAAATGCAGTTGGGTTTATGATCAGGATTACCCTTTTATATAAAGTTTCTAATCCTCAGGGCCTTTCAGGGAAAAGATACACATCAGCTGTCAATCTTTTCTTAGTATAGTAAGAAGGCCTGGACCATGAGAACCCTTTTGCTGGATTAGTTCCATTGATGCTTTGTCCTAAGGTCAGAAGGTACCTTGTAGGTAAGGGCCTGCCTTTTAAAGTTCTTTTCTTATTAGACAATGCCCCCCACCAGCCACTCAGAACCCCATGAGATCAAGCACCAAAGGTGTCAAAATGGTCCACTTGTCCCAAATGCAATGTCTCTAATTCAGCCTCTAGATCAGGGGGTCGAAGGACATTTAAGGCTTTTCATAAGCTGTACTCTATGGAAAAGATTGTCAACCTTATGGAAGAGAGGCTCAACAGAGAGAACATCACACAAATCTGGAAGAATTACACTATTGAGGTTGCCATCGCTGTTACAGAAAAGTCTGTAAAAGCCATCAAGCCTGAAACAATGAATTCCTCCTGAAGAAAACTGAACCCAGATGTTGTGTATGACTTCATAGGATGTATAGCAGAGCCAAGCAGGGAAATCAGGAAAGAGACTGTGGATATGGCAAACAAAAAAAAAAAAAGGTGTGTGTGAGGAGTGAAGGGTGTCAAGATATGGATCTTGGAGAAACTCAAGAGCAAGCAGACACCGGTCAGAGCAATTGACAGAAGACAACTTGATGGAGATAAGTGTTTCCAAACCAGAGCACAATGACAAAGAAGTAGATGTAATAGAAGCCATGTTGGAAAACAAATTGACAGTAGACAACCTGGCAGTGAGTTTTAGTTATTCAAGACTGCTTTTAACTTCTGTTGTGACTTGAAGCCTTCTATGATAGGGGTGCTGAAACTGAAGCAAGGGGTAGAAGAAGGATTGGTAATGAATGGAAGCATTTTTACTCAAGAAATTAAACAGCAAAAAATTCAAAGAGAAGTTATGATTTATTCCCATAAAGTTACACTCACGGAGTGTGCCTGTCCCTCCTGCCTCCCCTTGCACCTCTGCCACACCTGAGTCAGCAAGACCAGCTCTCCTTTCCCTTCTCCTCCTCAGCCCACTCACCATGAAGACAGGGGTGGAGACCTGTACGATGCTTCACTTAGGCTTCATAAATAGTAAATAAATATGTTTTCTCTTCCTTATGATTGTATTTATTTATTTATTTATTTATTGAGACAGAGTCTCACTTTGCTGCCTTGGGTAGAGTGCCGTAGCATCACAGCTCACAGCAACCTCCAGCTCTTGGGCTTAGGCGATTCTCTTGCCTCAGTCTCCCGTGTAGCTGGGACCACAGGCACCCGTACAACACCCAGGTAGCTTTTTTTAGAAACAGAGTCTCACTCAGGCTGGTCTTGAACTCCTGAGCTGAAGCAATTCGCCCAGAGTGCTAGGATTACAGGTATGAGCTGCCACCACGCCTGGCTCCTTGTGATTTTCTTAAGAATATTTTCTTTCCTCTAGCTTATTCTATTGTAAGAATGTAGTATATAATACATATAATATACAAAGGATGTGTTAATTGACTGTTTATGTTATCAGTAAGGCTTCCAGTCAACAGTAAGCTATTAGTAAAGTTTTGGGGAAATTAAGAGTTATGTGCAGAGTTTTAACTGTGCAGGGAAGACTGAAGTCCCTATATTGTTCAACGGTCAACAGCACATCAATTTTGTTCATCTTTTTATGTTTTCCAAATTATTTCAGGTGCACTCTCATTTTCTTTTATAATAATAAGACTATTGTGTATAGAGTTCTTCCTGTTTGCCATTCATTAGGCTGGAAAATTAATACATGTAGCTCTATTTGATATTCAAAACTCTATGAGGAAAGTATTAATATCACTCCCAGTTTATAGATGAGAAAACTGAGGTTTAGGTTTAGAGAAAACTTGGCCTTATAGCTAGCAAATTATAGAGGTGAAACTTGAGCTCAATTTTCTAACTCCAAAGGTTGAATCTTTTCTACCAAAGCACACTCTTGGAAATTTAATTTTACTTTATTCTTATTGAAAATACTCCAAATTCTTTATCAGAAGTTTGCTTCAAAACACTGTGGTTTGGGATTTGCTGTTTTTGGAAAGCTTACGAAAAGATTAAGAGTCTTAGGATTGATGTTATTTTGTAAGAGTATCAAAGCTAAGAGAGAATAATATCAAACTCTGAAATCCACGGTTAGGATGATGATCCTAGGAAAAGCCTTGGTTCATGCCTTCAAGAAACAGAGCATTTTGCTACGTGTTAGGGGTTTTCAGAGGTTCTTTGCTTTGTTTGACTTTCCCCCACCTTTTATGCTGTTTTTAATTTTTATTTTTAATACAATTTTTAAATGCTCTTTAAGCAATATTTAGTAAATAAATGAACCATAATATCCCAATTCCTATTAAAGGTATTAATCAAAAATATATTTAAGAATTCTTTAAACCAATGCCTAAATGTTATATTTATTTTTTTCTGAATGTTATATTTATATTCTCCCATATAATTGTATTTAATAATAACACAAAAAGAATAGTGGGCTCAACAGTGTGGTCCAATAGCCATCCTGGGTTCATCTTTTCTATTAAAATGAAGACAATAAGTTAATCTTTGCAATGGCATCTATAAGTCACTAAATATCAACCTTTGTCAGATATGTTAGTGTCAAATTTATAGCTAGAAAATTGAAACACTTTTAAATAAAATTCTTTCTCTGTACAAATGGAGCTGACTTAAAATTACCATACATTTCTCCCTAATTCATTAGCAAATGATACTTAAATATCATTCATTTAGGTGTTCACTAATTAAGTTATACTTATTTTAGCAAGTATAATTTCTAATGCTAGAGAAGCAGAGATAGAGATAAACAAATAGAATCAGATGTGGCCCTGCAACAGTCTGTGTTTATTATTTCTTTCCTGCAATTATAACAAATTTTATTGACTCAGATATACATTTGCACTTACTGCATAATTCAGTGAAATTTTATATGCGTCAGCACTTTGAAGTCTGAAAAAATGCTTTACAATATAAGGTATTATTGTTGTTAGTGCTATTTTAGCACAAATTGAGTCACCTTATTGCTTGGCCCAGTTATCTATAGACTGAAGATGGATAAGATGAAAGTTATATAATTAAATGTTTGATAGTCAACATGTTAGAGTCTCTCTAGGATTTCACTTGAGCGGATGCGTTAAGCAATATTAACCTGTAAGCATTCTTGGTGGATTAAAACTATGACTAGATTAACTCCAGAGCACTGGTTCTCCAATTTGAGCAGGGTTCAGAATTACCTAGAAGGCTTGTACAATGCAATTTGCAGGCCCCACCTTTAGAGTTTCTGATTCAGTAGGTCTGTGGTGGGGTTCAAGAATGTGCCTTTCTATCAAGTTCACAGGTGATGCTGACACTGCCACTCCAAGAACCAACCTTTGAGAATTCCTGTTCTAACATAACCAGGGTTGCAGTAGATACTGGAATGTGAATTTTAAAGGCAGATTATTAATGCAAGTGATTGGTAATTGTGTTAAAAGTTGTAACTGCATTTATGGCTGAATAAGGAAGAAAGAAGCATGGGAATCCATGACTTCAAAAACTGAGCAAACATGAGTGAAGGAAGCAGAGAATCTTACTTTGTTTGTACATCATCTTATCTTAAAAGTCAATAAGGGTTAGATATGCTATCCTTACCCAAAGATAATGACTTAATAGCATCATATTTGGAAAGAGAAGAAATAGAAAATATTAACGAGACAAAAGAAATACAATCTTTTCTTCCTCAAAGTAAAGGAACCCTTTAAGTAAGCTCCAGATATCTTTAAGACACTGCATTTCATCCATGTGTAACAGCCCTAGTCTTAAGTCTGATAAAGGTTAACTTCATGGAGCATGGAGGGCACCACCAAATGATCAATTATTTTAACAGGCAATCGAGATTCTCACACAGCTGTCCTTGGGGCTGCCATCCTCTCTAGAACCTCCTTGGCCAGCTGGGCCACTGCAAACCCACCTCTTTTCTGAGGGCAAAAGTCAAAATTACACATACCTTTTTGAAATTGCAAGCAAGACCAGACTGCCCCTCTGACTCCTGAGCCCACAGAAACTTATAAAACCACTATGTGTACTAGTACTCAGAAACAACTCTCACACTCACAGTCACCAATGGCGCTCGGGAGATGTTCAATAACCTGAAATGGAAGGGTGATGTGAATTCACAATCCGAAATAGGTTCCTGAGTCAGTCAGTAGTCTCATTCTGCTGTGGATTACAATAACTGTCTACCCACTCATAAGGGACAAAACATATAGGGGTTCATTCTTTCATGTAAAAGACATCAGTCACAATCTGTCCAGAACCAGGTGGTTTCATGAGATCTTCTCTCTGACCCAGCAACCCCAGGTATCAGCCATGTCCTCATGGTGCAGGATGTCCAGATGGGGCCCCAGCTGATGTAGGCACATTCTTGGCAGCAGATTGAAGGGAAGACAGAAAAGGCCATGCACTCCCTCCCTTTGAGACTTTGTAACTCTCCCGCATACGTACAAAAGCCCTCTTGCATCTAACCGTCAGGAAATCTTAACTGGCCAACAAGGAGCACAGGTAAAAATTAAGTTTCTATTACTAAAGAGAAAAAGAAATATGTAAAATGGATAAGCAAATAGTAATCTAGGCCATCAAGTCCAAGAAAATGAAAATTCTTACTTTCCACCATAAAAAGTGTTAAAAGGGACCAGTGCCTCAAAATACACCAGCATGACACTGTGGGTCTTACATTTGGGGACCAGAAGAGCTACTTGGAGAAATTTGTTAAAAGTTCAGAATCCTGGCACCCTCGAGAGTGTAATTTCCCACTGCCGGGTGGTTATTGTGATTCAGGAGGTGATGAGGATCACACTTTGAGAATCACTGCTTCAAGGCTTCATTTCCATTTGGCACCTGTCTACTGCTGCCTGGGCTGTTATTGGTCATACTTGGTAATGAATTCTGTGTTCTGTCCTTTTAACACTCTTATTCTCCATTAGTAGATCTTGTAAATGGGTTGTACTTACTCTCCAAATGTTTGCTCCATCAGTACAGTGAAGTTGGAACGATAACGACAGATAGGTTTTAGCAATGCACCAAGTCCTTCCTTGAACACAAGAGGCAGAGAGCCTCCCCAGAGGAGGTAACCACAGAGGGTGGTTGAGTGGAGCCAACCACAGAGCCACAGTCTCTTTCAGAGACTTTGGTGGCCGGAAGCAGCCAGGGGCAGCCACAACAGTCAATCTATCAGTGACAGATTGATAGCCAAGTAGAATCTCAGGAGCTTTCTCCCCTAGCCCCCCTCTCTGCTTCCTCTTTAACACTCAGGTAAATGTCAAAAATAGACCTAGGGATTATAGCTGACGAGGAGTAAATGCCTGCATGTTGTCCTCCAAAGGTTAAGGTTTCCCAGACTTCGTTGGAAGCCCCAATCTCCAATAACCATTAATCCACTCTACACTGGTCGGACTGAGCATATTTATGACTACAGTCACTAAAGGGTGAAATAAAGATTAGTTTTTAGTTAGGAACGCAAAGCTTTTGAGATCAATACAAACTCACTGCTGAAATCAATCTAAAGTTCGGAATTTTTAAGTAAAGATTTACTAGGCTTTCTTGTACAGTTAATTTTCCAAAGGGGAAAAAAGCTCAGAAATGTAACACAATAATCAAACTGAGTAAAAATTAGTCAGTTTGAAAACAGACCTTGATTAAGTGCATATCAAATAAGTGTGTAAAGTAATAAAAATGCCCATAATGTGGATTGTAAATTTGCCAATAAATTGGCAAAACAAAATACACATACAGATTTACATGATAAGAATATCAGCAGCTGCATTGGCCTATTTGAAAACATAAATAATTAATAGACATTAATAATGAAGTTATCCGTGCATTTCCCTAATACTGTGCCTATTAAATATTTCAATTATTTCTGCTTAGTTTGATAGATAAATGTATAGCCATATTGTATAAAAGCCTTCAGAAAGGATATAGAATTGTTCTTGAAAACAAAAACTACTGTTTGGTTGAAAGAGCAAGTGGACTGGAAATCCATAGCTCGTTATAGTCCTCTGCCGTTCATGTTTGATGCATGTATACAATTTATTATGCAATTTCTTGATAGTTGACAAAGTAATTGTCTGGCAAACCATAGCTTTAATGATTTTTTCTTCTGTTTCATATGAAAAGACTGTAGGTATTTTAGGAAAATGGCTTAATAGATGAGTGTCTGTAATACTCTTTCACTTGTTATGTATGTGGGGGTGTGGAGACCCAGAGATATTTTCAGAGGAATGTGATTCCGTGTGGTAAATTCATTACTTCAGCAGAGTAAGAAAGCTTACAGTAAGCTGTACCTTCAGAAATTATTTAAGCTACCCTTGGGCCCTCACACAGAGTGCTGGAGCTGCGTATCTCCTCAGTAGCGTGGTGGGGGGGGGGGGGAGAACGCGTGAGCACCGCCAGTTGGAAGAAGACAGCAAAATACAGGCACAGCCTCCAGTTACTATCTGACGAGGCTGTTGTGATAACAGGTTGGTGTTAGCTGCGGTTGTTAGAGGGTGGATTTATCAACTAAACTCGAACTGACTCTGCAGCTGAAGATTCATTTAGCAGTGTGTGCTGCTTGGATGCCAGAGTCAGATGCCTAATGCCCATTTGCCTAAAACGTATTCCTTCCATTCACTCTGTGCTTTGGGGCACAGCCGTATGGGAATTGGGGTTCTGGGATTGATGTTGTCCTCACTGAAACATTGAGAGGGCATGACAAAATATTTTTACTTGCTTAATGTTGGCATCTGCCACCTGCTGCCACACTCTTGGGAAATACACAAAGCCACGGAGCAAATATGTGTACTGTTCTTAAATGGTAAAATCCACATGGGTTATAGGAGACAGGTAATATTGTTTACTTCACTAAAGCTATTACATAGATTCTAAAACAATATTTTAACAGATCATGGTCTCCCAGGATAGGTAAAATAATTTTTAAGTTTTAGAAACTAGACATATTATGGTAATTACACGTAGTCCACATAAGTATATCTACAAATAAATAGATAGGTATTGTGTGATATGTATATTTTCATGTATCATGTGCACATATATGTGTACACACATATCCATAATACATACATGCAAATAAAATCACCACATTTACATAGGTTGGAGAACTAAACCACCTAAACTGTTATTCAGATGTTTTAATCAATGATACGTTGTTTTCAAAAATAATTGGGCAGGGCTGCCCTGTGGCTCAAAGGAGTAGAGCACTGGCCCCATATACCGGAAGTGGTGGGTTCAAACCTGGCCCCGGCCAAAAACTGCCAAAAAAAAAAAAAAGTAATTGGGCAATTTTTAAATTATTTTAGTAAATTTCATTTTAATTAGGGGCTTCATGTAGCAGTCACGTTCCACCCTCAGATTCTAATGTGGATGTCGTGTGACCATTCAAACTAAGCAATCTGAAGTGGGAGTAGCTAGGTTGCCATCATGAATCCGAATGATTTCAAGAAAATCTAAATTATAAGTTATGATAGTGGAAGAGTTTCTGATTTTTTTGCCTATTTCAGAACCATACTGATGAGGGACATAGTGCTGATATGATCAAATTTTCCAGCGGTGTCGGTTCTTCCATTGTACAAACTTCAAAGATTTTTTTCTAAGAATCAACGTATGAACACAAAAGGCATCTTACATGTAACATAAATGTTACTTAAATGAAAGGAGAGCGCATGGTGAAATCCGTCTACATATCAGCACAATTGGAACAAGCAAGCCCGAGCCTTCTATCCCCAGTGGTAACAACCTAATTTCCTCACTGGCTCCACATAGTAATTCGGGGCCTTGGGAGCCCTGGGATTCTTCCATGCCAGCAAAGGAGGAAGCTACACAAACAGAAAGAAGTTCTAAGGACCCGGGACTCCCAGGAGGAGGAGAACTCTGAAAGTATGACTCTAAGAACTTCAAATCCTCATTTCACAAGTGACGATCCTATAATACAAAGAATCTAAGGGAACATCTATATTTAGTCCTCCATCTTTATGCATCAGAAAAATCCATCCATTTCCACAGCTACTTGTTACAGACTTGACAGGATTCTCAAAGATGTAAAGGTGGGGTAGGTACAAGGGCAGATACACTTTCTCTGGTGTCTAAAATTACAAATTTTAAAAACCTAGCAACACCATCACAAACTCCAAGAAGACACACAACATAATACTAATTAATTAACTGCCTGGTACACTTCTATAATAGTGTTTTTCCTGAAATTATGGCTGTCATTGTAGACTGCATAATGGCAAAAAATTTGTAATACCGTTTTCTAGAGAAAAAAAGATTAGTTAGTCTTTGTTCTAACACGATGGATCAAAAGTTGTTTTTTATTATTAATAGCTTAGAAAATTTCTTTCACTTTCCCAAGAAGTTTCCCTACAGTCTCCCTACGGTTTCTCTCATGGCTTGATGCCATGTAAGTCAGCACAGTGGGAAGTCAGAATATTCCTGGTAGTCATTGCTACGTCAGGGCAGCTGGCAACAACTTAACTCTACGCGGAAGTAATTATGAACCACAGTAATGCATCCGGAAATGTCAATCTGCACCACCTTCTCAAAACCACTACCCTTTAGTCAATATCCCCAAAATTTCTACAACCCCACCAAGGCTACTGATATGAGGGGAAGTCAAAGTGGAAATAATAGCAATCTTAATTAATTGCAGTAAGATGTCTTATTTTTGCAAACTGTACCCATAGCTAGAGCCCCTCTCAAAGCCTTGGAAGGGGCCCATGAGAGTAAAGGGCCCCTTCGCTGTTCCCTCATATCTAAGTTGAGAGGCCCAACCTCTTTGTTTATTTCAAGAGAATTTAATCAGGCTCTGCATCCTGAACTGGGAGCCCATATCTCATACAACAAGAAAACAAAGATTCAGAATATGAACTTTTATTTTGGGAAAATCCCAGGACTATATAGAAATGGAATAGAGATGGTGCTGAGAGACCAAAGAATGACTGAAACAAGTCCAGCCTGGTGAGTTAAATGAGTTTATTAGAGGTTACTTACACAGGGCCTTCATTCCTAGGCAGCACACGACTTCTCTAGCAAGTAAAATCCCCCTGCCTGCCCGTTGGGGTACCTTAAACTTCATTTTAGTGAAAGACGTAACTTCGTCCCTGACACCATTGTATGTACACAGGTAAACCTATTAAGCATGTGTTTATACTACCCATGTTACGTTAGCGATATAATTTTCTTCTAGGCAGGGATTTTAGTAGTGAAGTGAGCTAACAGGTTAGCTCGCCAGTGGCTATACACAGTCTCAAATGATTTATAAGGACTGACCTACAGGTGCCATCAGAGCCTTATGGCTTTCCTTGGTATTTTCTGTGTATATCTCAAGGCGCTGTTTTCCTTAGATGTCCAATTTTTCCGGTGGGATCCTCCCATCCCACAGATGATTAAACTGAAATATTAGCATGTGGACAGATTTCTAAGTTCTCTTGTGAACCAATTATATGCGGTTCACCAAAACAACATCAAATATTTTCCATGTGCAGAACATTTTCCCATCAAATACAATGAGTTTATGGGATAAATGAACTCCATTTTACTTACGAGAAAACTGAATCTCAGAGAAATTAAGTGTCATGCCGTATTTTTCACAATTAGTAAGTTGTGTAGTTGGGCTTTTATCACAAACTCTTTCCAGAGTCTCCATGATGTACATTCTTTACATTCCTTTGTTGTTGTTGTTTTGTTTTTTTGTAGAGACAGAGTTTCACCCTGTCACCCAGACTGCAGTACAATGCCACGATCATAGTTCACTGCAAACTTGAACTCCTGGGCTCAAGCAACCCTCCCATTTTATCCTCCTGAGCAAGAGTAACTAGGTCTATATATCTACGGGCATGCTCCACTTCACTTGGCTAATTTTTAAATTTTTTGTAGAAATGGGATCTCAAACTCCCAGCCTCAAATGATCCTCCCACTTCAGCCTCTCACAGTGCTGGGAGTACAGGTGAAAGCTCCTGCACCTGGTCCAGAATTCATTCTTGACCTCTATACTGTACCAGTTACCTACGTGAGTATGATCTCCACTGAAGATAATATAAATAATAATTGTTTTGCATTGTTTTATTATTTTCCTTTTTCTTTTTTCTGCTTTGCTTTATTACTTCATAAATTACTTTCACAGTTCATAACTTTCTTGAACATTACACTGCCCCTAAAAATATAAACATTGTGGGAATTAATAATTATCTTACCAGTAATGATGGAGGTGAGTCTCAAGTTCATTGTCTTTCTTTACTAGATCCCGTGTTGCTTTCCTCCTACTCCCACGAGGCGTTGAACCGTTAGGCAGACTGAAGCTTACAATTGTCCCTGTTTTCAGACCATCTAACACTTCTCAGGAGCCATGGCCTATAGAAGTAAGATCAGGGATAGTTTTTCTTATACCTTCTTCCAATAGGTGTGTGTTTGAACTTTCCCTCTAAGGTTACAGGATCCTGATATGTCTCTTATCCTATTGAAGACGTTGAACTTCATTACAAAGAATTCCCTCTCTGAATGTTACACTAAAAGTATCTGAAGAGTAATCACAGTACACAGTAAATCTGGAAAGTGGTATCAAAGGAAGCACTTTATTCCTCCATTAGAGTACTTGCTTACGTCCTGTGAGAGCTCAGGGTAGTCTACAGTCTCATCAACCCCCAAGTGTTGCCTGTTCTCCCCTGTCCTCGTGGTTTTCCCATGTAAGTCTGTTAGGTTATAATAAAGTTAGCAGGTACTAAATTAGGGTTGGAGACACGAGTATGAACTCATGTTTTGCTTCATATAGATATAGACTGTAACTTGTATGATATGTGTACATACAGGGTTCATCTTTCAGATCAAAGGATCAAAAAGAAACAACACCCCAGTAGCAAAGAGCACACAACGCCTAATACACAGATCTCTATTTCTACATGCCATTCGCCCAAAACAAGAAGCAGCATTCCTCAAAGCATCGATTCTAAGACTGGGGCATAAAACATACAAGATGAGCCTCCAGTGCCTTGCTGTGCTGGAAAATAAGGATGTGAAGAAAAAGAGAGTGAGAGACTGAGAGGAAGGAAGGAGGGAGGGAGGAAGGGATGGGGGGAGAGGGAGGAGGGAGGAAGGAAGGAAGGAAGGATTGATTCAGCTGTAAAGAAAGGAAGGAAGGAAGGAAGGAAGGAAGGAAGGAAGGAAGGAAGGAAGGAAGGAAGGAAGGAAGGAAGGAAGGAAGGAAGGAAGGAAGGATTAATTCAGCTGAAAAGCTCTCAATGACCAAAGCTGCAATAGTTTGAAGAGGAAAATAAATGAAGTTGTACTGGATTATGACACAAAGTATAAAACAAATATCTATGAATTCATATTTATATAAATAAATGATCAAACAAATAAATAGGGAAACACAGACAAATTTCTCTTGCAGGAGAACCTCAAATAATAAATGCAGATACTCTACCTTTAAGGAACTGGAATATTACTCTCCACTCCTTAACCATGGTCTATGCATAGTTTCTTCTCTCTGAGAATACAATTTGGAAAGAAAATTTGGTTAAAAAGTACCTTTACTGTAGAGAAAACTATGACTATCTCAGCCAGGTAATCAAGTTTAACATCAATAGAGATAAGCATACTGATTTCATGTATCCTTGATGTTATGTGATGAAATGAGACTTTATCTCTATGATCCTTCTCTCCAAAACCCATAACCCCAGTCTAATCATGAGGAAAACATAAGACAACTTACAATTGAGGAACATTCTACAAATTATCTGACAATGCTCCTCAAAAATCATCAAGGTCATGAAAAACACGGACACTCTGAGAAACTTATAGTGAAAAAGAACGTAAGAAAACTCAACAACAAAATGTAATATGGTCTCCTGGATGGGACCCTGGAACAGAAAAAGGACATTATGTAAAAAGTAAGGAAATCTAAATAATCCATAGACTTGGGCTAACAATAATTCATCAGCATTATTCATTAATTATAACAAATGTATCATCCTGATGGAATATGCTAATAATTAGGAAACTGGGCACCAGGCCTATGGGAACTTGGTCTTACCTTCTTAATTTTCCTGTAAACCTAAATCTGTTCTAAAATTTAAAATTTTATTTCAAAAGTGCTTTGTGTCTTAGAAAACAACTGAATAAATTTATATATTAATAAGAGTTTCAAAAAACAAACTTGCCACTTACTAACAGCTACCTATGTGAGAAATACTGACTCTGGGAAAAAACAAGAAATGCCCAACAACAAAAAAGAGAATTCCACCTTCAAAATTAAATACTGTACATGTAGCTTAAAGTAATTATACCTGCGTTTGCCCCCAAACACCAATAGCACATATTTATTAATTGGGAAAATAAGCCTTTACATACAAGATCCAACTGACAAATTTCACCTACTTCAGAGATGCTGTAGAATTTTGTGCCAATACATCTCAGGTTTATGATGACAGTTACAATTGAAAGCATGTCTTAAAGATGAAAACTCTCTAAAGATCTGCACCTTACACAATAAGGATGTCCTTGATATTACCTTTGGAAGTATTTGACTTTTTTGATGACTGTTACAAAGCCAAGGAAATTAATACACATAAAATGGGATAAAGCAAGACCAAATATTCTAGCAGGTAGAATTTAAATTCCCACAGAAAATTTAAATTGGTCCTTATCTTGACTCATATTTTACTCTATTATTGAGCTCAATAAGACGTAAAGATAAAATGAAAAGTTTTCCTGTAATCCTGGCACTCTGGGAGACCAAGGCAGGAGAATGCTTTGAAGTCAGAAGTTCAAGACAGCTTGAGCAAGAGTGAGAACCCCATTTCCACTAAAAATAGACAAGAATAGCTGGGCATGGTGCCCATGCCTGTTTCTATTATTTGCAAATTTGGGTGATAACTCTATGATAAAGATGCATTGTCTTGCATACAGGGAAAGAGTTTCACATCTTTCTTATATGCCAACTACTTGGGAGGCTGAGGCAGGAGGATTGGTCGAGCCCAGGAGTCTGAGTTGCAGTGAGCTAGGATGATGCCAATGCATCCAGCCAGGGTGATAGAGTGGGACCCTATCTCAAAATAATGATAATAATAATAAAATAAAAATTAAAAGCATTCAAATTATTTACCTGTTGTAGTAGCTGTGGATAGGTGTGACTGTTGGATTTTGAGAAAATATATCTTGACTTAGTTGCCTTTAAACAAATAAAATAACTCTTCAGCATTCTTTAATTATTTGTCACACCAGCCAATCAGCTCCCAATATTTAGCCACACTTTCAGATAATACTTCAATAATACTATATTAATTCATAAAGTTTGAACAATTTGAACAACTTTACTGAAATTCTATGAAATATAATATTATAAAATAAAAAATAGAAATAGAATAAGGTGGGTGGGATGGAGGAATAAGGAAGATATAGTGAAAGAAATAAAACAGAACAACAGATGCTGATATACTAGACAGGAACTTGTCTTTTGCAGTAACATGGATAGAAATGGAGGTCATTATCTTCAGTGAAAAAATTCAGAAACAAAAAGTCAAATACTGCATGTTCTCACTTAGAAGTGGGAGCTGGATAATGTGTACAGGTGGACATAGAGTGGAATCATAGATACTGGACACTCAGAAAGGTGAGAAGATGCGAGTGGTGTGTAGGGATAAGATACCACCTAATGAGTAGCATGTACACTCTACAGCTGATGGTTACACAAAAGGTCCAGACTCCACCACCGTGTAACATATCCATGTAACAAAACTGCACTTGTATCCCTAAACCTATAAAATTTAAAAGAAAATAAAAATAAAGCAACTGAGAAAGATTATTCTGAAAATGGAAAGTTGGAGAGATTCGAGCCAATATCAAAGAAGCTAAGAGTAGTAATAAATGAACTTCGAGGTATAAATCTAGCATCACAGTCAAGGTAATCTATTCTTATAATGAATTCTTATGTTCAAAAACACAGTATTTGATTATCAGGCATAGACCCACATAGGTATTCAACTAAGAAACTTAGATTCTTTCTTTCCATGAACTATAAAAAATTCCAGTGAACTGATGAATATTCCAAAACAGCAATACATATCTTCACTTGTAAGAATTATTAAGAGAAAGAAAAAAATCTATTGCTACACATTTTAAAAATTTGAGGGTGGAGATGATTTTAATAATTTGCAGATTTGGATGATAACTCTTTATGACAAAGACTCATTGTCTTACTTATAGGGAAAGAGTTTCATATCTTTCTTTGATGAGCATTCAAACTATGACATCTCTGCAGTGAAACCAATATTTTTTCCATAAATTCCAATCCTTTTAAACTTTTGCTGCATATAAGATAAATTGTAAAGATACATAACATAATTTCTGTGAACACACTCAAAAAACTTTCACATTTTTTAATTTTTTGTTTGTATCTGACTACTTCCCAAAACATGACTGGGTAAATACCTCTGGCCTCCAGCCTCTGGGCAGTTTTCAGGGAAAAAGAATATGTTTCTTTTTCTTCCCCTTCTTCCGCTATCTAAACTTTTGGATATTCCACAAATCACTAGGAAAGTTTCTAGTTATACTTTGGGGAATGCTCACTCTAGTCGCTTTGCACTGTGCAGCTTGGTAGTTACAAAGGGGAAATGCTCTGTTTTCTAAATGTGGGAAAACTGAGACCAGAAAAAGAAAAGTGATTTGTCTGGAGTCACAGATAATGTCAGAGACAGACGCCAAAGAGCAACGTCCTCTTCCATCCCAGTCATTGTCATGACAGCCCAGTGACAAAAAGCGACTTTTCAGTGTTAGAAATACAGCCCATCGGGCAGCGCCTGTGGCTCATTTGGTAAGGCGCCGGCCCCATATACGGAGGGTGACGGGTTCAAACCTGGCCCCGGCCAGGCGTTGTGGCGGGCGCCTGTAGTCCCAGCTACTCAGGAGGCTGAGGCAAGAGAATCGCTTAAGCCCAGGAGTTGGAGGTTGTTGTGAGCTGTGTGAGGCCTCGGCACTCTACCGAGGGCCATAAAGTGAGACTCTGTCTCTACAAAAAAAAAAAAAAAAGAAAGAAATACAGCCCATCACTAAACTATTGCTAGTAATAAATAGTCTTAATGTTTTATATCCAAAATGTATTTATTGGGATGGTTTCTCCCCCATCTTGATTCAGGGTGCTTTTGGTACTGCACCCTTCTGCAGGAACATCCTTCTGTAGGTTCTGCTCTTCCTCCTGAATGCTGGCAGAACAGAGTGGTGCCGCCAATGCACCATCTACCCTCTGTGTGTGGCTGAGGGCCCTGGTGATTTTACAGCATTCCAGGCATTTCACTGGGGCTTTCTTCACCAGACACTTGTTGTGTTTCCTCCCCTCCTCTTCTGGAGAGAAATAAAGTGGTCCCTTTGCTAGAGGCATGTAGGCCTGGGGAAATCATCACCTTTGGAAAGTGTAAATACCTTTAATTTCTTATTAAATCTTAATTACCCAAGACATGTGCATACAATATCAACGTCCCTAAAGGTAAAAGGGTGGTGATGTTTTAAACTATAGTCAAACCAAATGAATGACAATATCCAAAAAACAAAGCCAAAAATATCGATATTGCTGCTTAAGTGATCAGTTGCCTCTCCAATGGCATCATGAATCATTACGGCCCTGAGAAAAGTAAATTTCTTTATTCTGTCCTCCACTGAATATTTGTTGACCACTAGATATAGTCTGCAAGAAAGAAAAACAGAAAAAGTAAAACAAGAAGAGAATTCTCTAGCTACATCTGTCTATTTTTTATTTAACAGAGGTTCACAGCCCTCACTGTGTATCTGGCATCGTTCTAAGTATTTTACAAATATTTACAAAAATTTAAATATCATATAATCCTTTGAGGTAGGTGCTATAATTATTCTATTTCAGATAAAGAAACTAAACAGAGGAAGGGTACTTGCCCAAGGTCACACAGAAAGTGGCAGAGCTGAGTCAAACCTCTGGAGTGGGGAAGGGGCCGGCTGCTTCCAGATTCCATTCACAGAATCATAGTGCTCTGCTATCTTTGCTAGTAGTTGGATTATTATTTCCATGAAAGTAACAACTCTTTTCCAATGTGCAGAGTTTTACTAACTAAGTTTCCATCAAGTTCTTAAGTAATAATAATGCTATAAGTAGTAATTTAATAATAGGATGAAGATTTTATTAATTTTAAGACGGTAGATCAGTATAATCAGGAGACCGACTTAAACAACTTAGTTAAATGCCCAACACAGTCTAATGGTGGCATGTCCCCCTTGTTCTTCTGCGATTTTTCTGATACATTTGAAAATTCAAATTTAATAGTCCATATAACAATAGCTGTGATGGACATTCCAAAAAAAGAGTTCAAAAATTGCTTTGAAGGTTAGACACTGGCATAGGTGCATAGCTTCCCAAGGGGAGTACTTCAAAGACGACAAGGTAACTACAGGGATATTCAGCAATGAAGTCTGTAGTACTTTTTCTAGGATGAGTTTGTGACCTTAGTTTTCCGACCTCATATTTATTAAGCAACTACTATGGGCAAGGTACAAAACTATGTTCCATGAGAGATTAGAAGACTCCTTCTCTGCTGGAAGCTTGTAATCTAGTTGAGCTGTTAAGACAGATTTCCTTAAATAAGCAATTAGCAAAGCAGGGAATAAAAAATGTCAAAAAAGAACTATAGGTAATAAGTACTCTGAGGGAGTTAAGAACCTGCTTCTTTCTGCCCCAGTAGTTCTTTCACATGCCTTTATAAGAACCGTTATCAAAGTAATTATTTACTTGTTGAGTCTAATTTACCCTCCATTAGAAGGTAAGCCCTTTGAGGATAAAGTTTTTTTCATCATCGTGTCCTACTTGTTTTGCATGTTGTTTGGTAATAAATACTTAATATATACTTGACGAATGAATGAATGTTTAAAGGAGGCAGGCATTTCGTTTATGGTCAGTGTAGTAGAAGGGTTAATCTCTAAGGTCAAGGTGTGTTGGTTTGAATCTCAGCTCTATCTTCAAAAAATTGTTTGATCTGGAAAATTCACCTGACTCCTTTGCACTTCATTTTGCTCATCAGTAAAATGAGAATAACAGACCTTTCCTTATCAGCTAATTTGTCAATGGAACAAATCACCCCTCAGAACTGACAATGACCTGAACTGGCAGCCATTGATTTAGCTTGGGGTTCTGTGGATCTGTAATTTGGACTATGCTGGTTTGTCTTTCTCAGCTGAGCTCACTCATGCATCCAAGTTCAGTTAGCAGTGGAGCTGGGGAACATCTTGTCCGTGTGGTGGCTCATCTTCTACCATACTATCCTGGACTTTTTCACATGGCGGCTGGCAGGGATCCAAGGGGAGAACTGAAACATACAAGACTTCTTGAAGCTTAGACTCAGAATGGGCATGAAGTCATTCCTAGCTCATTTTAGTGGTCAGGACAAATCACAAGGCCAGCTCACTTTGAAGGAGTAGGGAAATAGACTCCACTCTCTATGGGAACAGCAACAAAGTCGCAATATAATGGAGCATGTATACAGGGAAGGGTGGAGAGTTGGAGCCATTTTTGCAAATGGAAGAGGATGGTATCTATTCTACTCTCTCATAGAATTAACAAAAGGATTTAAAAAAATAAAACATCTAAAGGATTTAGAACACCTACCACACAAATAAGTAGTAGCAATTCTGTTTGAGACTGCCAGAAATAGTTGTATAATGTCAAGAAATCAAGTTTAATAGTGAGACATAGATAGAATTTCTATGTGTAGAGAACCAAGGCCTCTCAGAAGGATACAGCCTCGGCATAAGCACCGGATACAGAGAGCAACCAACAGAAAAGACTGCCCAGAAGACCTAGAGCTAAATACTGGGGACGGGGAAGCCTGGAGTTGGGCTTCACCCTGGAGCAATGGAAAACCTTTGGCTTTTGACTAGAGGTTAGCCAGTAGCACTATTTCTTGCCTTTTATTTTTGTCAGATTTATTGTTCTTCAATAAGCTTCTCATTGCTGAGGGTTTGTGCTATCTCTGGCCATGTCTCCTCAGGATTTAAAATTCAAAACCAGAAACCTATGAGTTTTGTCTGGGTTTTGCCACGCACTGCCTTTGAGGGACCTACAATACATTTGATCCTTCTTTACTCAATATTATTCCCTCTATAAAATGTAATAATCTCTCCCTTTACCCATCTATTTCATAATGATAACAATCTTAAAGGTCAGGTCACATTGAATGAGTATTTACCAACCTAAAGAAACACAAAGGAGGCCAGGCTATGATGTTTATATGGTTTGGTAATAACTCATAAATCCTAAGTAGAAAAGTAAAAAATGAGGAAAATATTAAGAGTGTCTGACCCTTTATGTTAAGAAACAAAAGTATTTCTACAACTATTATAATCTTTAGTTTGTCCAGTCCAGAAAGATGGTCCCAAGCAACTGGAGCCCCTGATGTGCCTAATTCCCACCACCTTGAGAGCTTCCCAGACTCTCAGCGCTAATAACAGCACTAGTAGACGGCTTCGTGGCAGTGGTTTCAGAATCTTTCCATTGTGCATAGTTTAAATGCAGATTCACTGATGAATAATTTTGATAATTCTGTCGAAGTATGAAGATGGCTCGAATTAGATGACTACATGGTAATATTTACTTTTAAAAAAAAGACAATTCTGGCTTCTCTTATGCCATGTGAAATTCATCCTGCTGAGTGCTCTTGACTAGTCATGTCCTTTCTGCCATTTTAAAAACAATAGTGGCAGAGATGCAAGCTGCTGAGAGTGCTCAGCAGGACAGATCAAACACACAGATGCAATTTCTGTATGTTGAACAGTGAAGTAAGATAAAATTCAAATACTTACAATCGCTTAGTAGCTATCATCTGATTGCTACAAATTGAATCTTTCATAATGGGATTTATTGTAAATAGTATCATAGCGTTTGTGAGTTCTGCAATAATTTCTATGTAAGCCAGTACAAGATATTGGAGGTGTGAGATTTACATGACATATATGATGGTGTACTCACAGATTATAAAGGGACTTTTTGTCATCAATATCCTTTTTTTAATTGCTTACAAAATAACTGAAATTGTAATTTTTTCCACTGAAGTTTTAAACACTATCAAATAAGATCGCTTTAAAATGCAGGGAAAACCCCCAGTCTTATCTACTTCATTTTAACAGCTATTTTACTGCTGCCCCCAACCTTCACTCTCTTTGTCTTCCACTCTAGTTAGTAAATAAGCATTATCATCATAGGCAGCTAAACAATTTTAAATGTAGCTTTTATATTGTTTGGAAGCAATAAAGAGCCTAGTAATCATAATTAGTGACCAATATATCCTATCAGTTAAAAAGAAATACAAATTTACAACTAAGCTAATTTGGGGCCTACAAAACACACTTTAATTCCTTTATGGTAAAATGGGAAGATGGCCATTAATTTAAGTGATCAATATTGCTATTCACTGTTAGGATTCATTCCAAATACTTCATTGGAAATTCATAAAAGGTCAACATTAAAAGCAAAATATAAAAATGGTACTTTGTAGGTATGAGACTTTGTTGACACTCTACATACTTGATGGCTTTAATTGTTAGTGACGCAGAACCCAAAAAAGGCACTATGTTACAGTCACACAATCTACCTCTTCAAGACTTGCATAGGGCATTTTTTTTTTAAAGCAAACCAAATGGTGGGGTTAGAAGATTTGGATAATCTATTCTCTTTCTTTCTCCTGCCCTAAACAACAATCAAAAAAATTTCTTTTCTATTATTTCATCATGTATTTGGGATTTCCTATGATAAATATGAAGATGAGAATGCAGCATTTCATCAGGATCTGAAGTCTTACTCTCAGACAACCTAGGACCTTGATAGAAAAAGGCCTTTGTGAGGGGCATATGCTTCAGTCTAATGCTTCTTTATTTATTTAAGGGTAAATAATCTATGTGCATGTTAATGTCCATCACTGTAAATGGGGAATTTCTTACTTTGAATCTGAGAATTTTCAGTCCCTCCCCTCTCTTAAGCAGATGTCTTTCCATCTCTCACAAATCAAAGGGGGTGTGAAATGACAGACTTTGGGGGGCGCCTTGATGCGTATTTTAGTAAGTTTACTAATCAGAGCATATATAAATCAGAACGAATTGTGTTCATATATTTATTAGCAATCAAAACTCAATTTAACTCATGTCCAGCTTTCTTGCATGTTCATTCTATTCAAGGGCATGCCTTCCCTTTTCTGCTTCTTTTTTTCCCCCTTTCTTTCTTGGACACCTCCAACCCCCATTGACAACCGAAATGCAGGGCTATAAATGTAAGGGCACAATACATCATGAAGTAAGTCTGGAGAACATGTCCTCTACCAAAATGCACATGAATCTCTGGGACAGCTGAAATTCCAGAAACATGCTGGTGTTCATTTTGCATGCTAAGCAGGGTCAAAAATGTGAGCCCTAGGTGGTTACCCTTATCTATCAGATGAGCTCCAAAGTTGAAAGGTTGCAGCTGGGTTTCCTAGCACTGGATTCCAGCTCCTGCAAGTCAAATACTTCTAATTGAAATACAAATCTGACAATATGATAATCTTCCAATTAAAAAAAAAAAAGTGACTTCTGAACCCTTATCTATTAAAGTGCCGATGGAGCCCTTCAGAAGTGGTTGTTTAACCAGACAAAATGGTAGAGAAAATAGGTTTTCAAACAAGATCATAAAGCTTGAATAGTGCAGGACAAATGTAGAAGGAAGGGCTGTCCTCTATTCTGTCTACCAGTTCCACTTCCCCCACCCCTGGTTTGTATCCTCAGCCATTCACCTCCTAGGCAAGGGCTAGCTAGTGTCTTCCAAGTCAGACCAAACCCCAAACACCAACAGAGGATAACGTGGCATCTTAGCATACTTTGAGATCAGACAGTTTCTGCATTCCATAGTGTTGGGGTGGGGGGAAGGGAAAAGCAGCATACCGATGTAGTGAAATCTGGAAACAACAGCATATATACAGACACGCAAAAAAGTTTGCATTTTGCACAGAGCGCTTCAAGATCATAAATCTATGCATGAGAAAGATGTAGTGGAAATTTTGGGGGGGATTAGAGTTTATTTTTGTCATCTCTGTGAGACAGCTACTCATTCATCCAGATCACAGCTAAGAAAAAAGCTGGTCACAGAAATTAGCAGTTTCAGCTCAGCAGCGAAGTCGCCAGCCTGTGAAGGCAGAGAGAAATTGACTAATTAGCAATGCGCACTAAAACTTGACGGTTCTTTATAGAGAGAGAGAAGAGAGAGGGAGAGAGAGGGAGAGGGAGGGAGGGGGGGCTCGCTTTTTCCCCTTCTTTCTTCCAAAGATGTTTGAAATCGCAGTCATTTACGCTCGACAATTTTTACAATAGCCTTGAGCCATAATTTTGCGAGTCTCTCCAGCATCCATCCCCCTGTCTGGTCTCTCTCTACTGGCCAAGCACGACCGTTTCTCTCCCCAACCGTGGATTTCCTATTACTCTCGTTACGACTCACTGAGCCCCAGGCCCAAGGATAATGATGTGTTGTTTCTTGGTAGCATAATTTGTCACACGTACATTTTTTCTTCTTCTTCTCTTGCAGAAAGCTCTGCTCCCTCTCTCTCTCTCCCCTCTCTCCCTCTCTCTCTCCCTCTCTCTTTCTCTCTTTTCTGCCTCTCCTACATTTTCTTGCTGTTGCTAATTCATGGTGATCAAATGATGTACGACAAAATAAATTGTAAAGAGTGACTGCCTGGAGTTGAGAACCAGAAGGTGTTTTCCCCCTCCCAAGGAGAGAGCAAACCTTTAAAAAGGAAGGACAATTGATTTTGGGGGGGAGCGTAAGTGAGCCTTGACTTTGCAGCTGGTTGAGAGCAGGTAAGTTTCTGGCCTTGTGTCTGCCTATTTTGTTCTGTCTTTAGGGGTGTTGGGGGGGAGGGACAGGGAGGGAGTCTTTCAGAGGGGTGGGGGGGTAGTTGTGTGGTAACCGATCATAAAGAATAAAACTCCTATTGCAAGAAATAAGCAGACGAGGGGGGAAGGCAAAGGAAGAGAAGAAGGAAGGGGAATAGGAAAAGATTGGGGGGGGAGACAACGAAGCGGGGAGAGCGAAAGAGAGGTAGGACCGGGTCCACTTGAGGGGAGAGACTGTGAGGGTGTTCAGGCGAGCCAGGACTCTGGGGGCGGGGGTGAGGGTGCCGCCGGGGGAGGGAGCTCCAGGGAGGTTAGGGTCCACCTGCAACCGGATGCTAAAGTGAGTCGCGAGGAGCCCAGTCCGGTAGAAATAGGAAGCCGGCGATCCAGGACCGGCGCCAGGCAGGGCAGAGGGAGCCGCAGTGGAAGGGGCAGGTCCGGCGGGGTCCCTCGGAGCCGGGTGGCGGCGGCGGCGGCTCTCCCCGGAGGGCGGCGGGATGTGAGCAGAGGGTCCCTTTCTGCTCAGCCCTGGAAGGTGCAATTATAGGTTAAGGACCGGGTGTATCGATTTCGCCTCGCCTCCCCCCACACTGCCCTCCTCCGCCTAGATACCCGCGGCTCAGACTTTTTGCAGAAGTAGTTCCAGGGCCAGGGGAGTGGGGGTGCCCTAGTGGGGGCTGCTGGGGGTGTACCCAGGGGCCGGGAAGGAAGCCGAGGCTGCCGGCGAGGGTGCTGGGTGGGACGTGGAGACCCCGCAGCCGACTGGTCCCCCCCCACGCCCCCAGCCTGGGCAGCCCCCACCCCTCCCCCAACACCTGTCTTCTAACTTGAACTTCTCGTAGTTACTGGAGTTAAAGCAACTGCGCCTCGTGCTGAAGAACAGTCGTCCACACGAGCCCCTCCGGCCTTCCCGCCCCGGCTCTGCATCCACCGGGGCGGCCCCACCTGCCCCTCTTCTTCCTCGGTGCCGCCCGGCTCTGGAAGGGGAGATCGATGTCTGAACTTCCGTGCTTTGAAATGCAGGAGGCGGGGGAGAGAGGGCCGAGGCGGGTGGGGTGGTGCTGGGAGGATTCTCCTGCCAGGTTTACAGGCGTCTCTGGAAAATTAGCAAAACTGAGTGGTGGCGGGGAAGCCAACAGTTTGCGAAGCAGGGAAGCGGGCAGGGCCGGGGTGAGGAAAATGAGCTAGGATTGATAAGGACAGCTCCCGCCTCTGCGAGGCCACCGAGCGGGTCCTCACCGCGCTCCGCTGCACTTTCCCGGGAGAAGAAAGGGCTTTATCTCCTCCCTCTGACTATTAGCCCAGGAGTTTCTCGGGGCAGCGCGGATAATGAAGGGGTGACCAGCTTTGGGGAGCTAAGATCGCCTACTCGCCCGCTTTCCTACCCTCCCAAACTGGGCCAACTGCGGAAAGCAAAGCTTCCGGCACAAGTTGACCTGGAACCTTCGCCGTCGGTCGCCTCTCAGCTTTCGGGGCACCCCGGCTCCCCACTCCCTGGCCTTTCCCTGCCTCCGGCCTGGCATGGACAAGAGCTCACGAGGTGTCTTGGCCTCAGCCTCCACTTTGCCGTCGCTGCTGCCACGGCTGTAGCTACCAAGAGCCGGGCCGGGGTGGTTTTTAGGAAAGTGAGGGACAAAGTGTGTGGGAGGGTGGTGAGAGGAGTAGCAGCAAGCAGAGCCCGCGCCCGGACCCCAGACAGGGCCCTTCTGGTGGCGCTCACTGAACCAGGGTCTTCAGCCCTTCCTCCTAGGGTCGGGGTCTGGAGCGCTCCGGGAGGGAGCCGAGCTGAGCGCTGATTCTGGTTGTTCACCCTCCCCTCCCCTCCACACCTGTCCCCACCCCGACCACACCCCACCCCCTCACCACCCTTCTCCCCCTCCCTCCCATCCCCCACCCTTGTCTGCCAGGTTGGAGGAGGGTTTAAAGCCAGGTGCACCGAGTCAGCTCGCCATGTCCAGATCCGGGGACAGGACCTCCACCTTCGACCCCAGCCACAGCGACAACCTGCTGCACGGCCTCAACCTGCTGTGGCGGAAGCAGCTGTTTTGCGACGTGACCCTGACGGCCCAGGGCCAGCAGTTCCACTGCCACAAGGCCGTGCTGGCCTCCTGCTCACAGTACTTCCGATCGCTCTTCTCCAGCCACCCCCCTCTCGTGGGAGGGGTCGGAGGCCAGGATGGCCTGGGGGCCCCCAAGGACCAGCAGCAGCAGCCGCAGCAGCAGCCGTCACAGCAGCAGCAGCAGCCGCCGCCACAGGAGGAGCCCGGGACTCCTTCCTCCTCCCCCGACGACAAGCTGCTGACCAGCCCCCGGGCCATCAACAACCTGGTGCTGCAGGGCTGTTCGTCCATCGGGCTGCGCCTGGTGCTCGAGTATCTCTACACGGCCAACGTGACCCTCTCCCTGGACACCGTGGAGGAGGTGCTGTCGGTCAGCAAGATTCTGCACATCCCCCAGGTCACCAAGCTCTGCGTGCAGTTCCTCAACGACCAGATCTCGGTGCAGAACTACAAGCAGGTGTGCAAGATCGCCGCGCTGCACGGCCTGGAGGAGACCAAGAAGCTGGCCAACAAGTACCTGGTGGAGGATGTGCTGCTGCTCAACTTCGAGGAGATGCGCGCCCTGCTGGACTCGCTGCCGCCCCCGGTGGAGTCGGAGCTGGCGCTCTTCCAGATGTCCGTGCTGTGGCTGGAGCACGACCGCGAGACTCGCATGCAGTACGCGCCCGACCTCATGAAGCGCCTCCGCTTCGCCCTCATCCCGGCCCCGGAGCTGGTGGAGCGGGTCCAGTCCGTGGATTTCATGCGAACCGACCCGGTCTGCCAGAAACTGCTGCTGGACGCCATGAACTACCACCTGATGCCCTTCAGGCAGCACTGCAGGCAGAGCCTGGCCAGCAGGTAGGCGACAACAAAGAGCAGGGCGGGGTGGGGGGGGCGCGAGGCCGGAGGGAGAGGAGGGGGCACCGAGGAGCGGGGAGAAAGGTGGGGTGGGCGGGAGGCTCCCGCACGCTGAAGACAAACACAAACAGTTCAGACTCTGTGGGGAAAGTTGATTTCAGCGTCCCTGCAGGGTCAATAGAAACTGGCCTGGAAGCATCCCCAAGCGATGGAAAGTCCAGAGTGTCCGTTTTGCCTGCGAAGTAAACCCGGGTATTGGGGCTGCAGACTGAAATTGACAGGCAGGTGGGGCCAAAGGCCGGGGCAGTTACTAGTGTAGCTTTGGAAGATTGTATAAGCCAACCTGCGCTCCAAATCTCAAGATGGGCTTGCTCAAGGAAAAGGATCCTGTGAAAAGTCTGCACCCCACCCCTCCTCCTCCTGCCTTGGGCCAGCAGAAGAGCCCAGGCGATGCTAGCAAAAGATAGAGAGCTCTCACAGTCCTGGTGTCACACACTCAGGGGTCTGTTCTCTTTGGAGGTCAGAGCTTCAAAATGCTTTGTCTATTTAGGGTCGCTGTACCCAAACTTTTCTACCTTGTGGAAGGTTTTTCCTTTTTCCTTGTAAAAGAGAGCAAAGCAAGAGGGATTTCAGGGTGATGGGGTGAATGTTGCCTAGTAACTCCCATCTCCAAGAGGAGTGCAGTTAAATATTGGGAATTTAACTTGGAAATTGGGGGGTCGGGGAGAGACTGTTCTAGCTCTATTTGGTCTGTGTGCCTGTTCATGGGTCACAAAGGAATTGGGGAGTTGTTGTGGTTGTTGCTAGTTAGAATGTGTTTCTATGTGTGTTGCAAATAGAAAAAATGATGCCTTTTTAAAATGCTGCCGAGATAAAAAGGCTGTAGGAATTGACGATCGTGTTTTATTGGCTCCAATTTTAAAACCCTTTTTAATGAGCCCTAGCAGAGGGTTTCTTTCTCTTTTTAGAAAAGAGAAACAATATCCTCTAGGTTTCTCATGATAAAACATCATGATTCCAGATGCCAGGCTACTCCAGCCTAAACCATCAAAGTGTTACATTAGGAAAGTACTTGATTTGAAAATCTAGCCTGGCATCCTTCTGTTCAGAATGATAGCTAAAGGATGGTTCCCCCTTGCTCAGCCTTATGGGAATTAAATGTTTGGGGTGTTCCCCCTCCCCATTGTGTCCTACCAAATCTAGGTAACGAAACTTTTAAGACATGAAAGATATTCTCCACAGTTGTTTAGGGAGCACTAGTGTTAAGGTGAGGCCAACAGGAGGCATGAGAAATCTGGAACTTGCAGCAAATCCTGTAAGTTGATTTTTCTAATATCTCTGGGAGATGAGTTAGTGAATTGTGGTGTTAAAAAAAATGACACTACAACAATAGCAGAAGCAATTGTGAATCCAAACCCCCATGTGTGTGAAGACAAGCACAAGCCTCCAAGTGAGAACAGAGCATGAAATGCATTTTTATTTATTTTGTAAGTGTTTTTCATTTTTCTAAAGATCAAAATGGCAAGCTCTATGTGAGAGGCCAAGGTTGCCACACCAGTAGGCATTGGTGGTTAATATTCTGTCATTCTAATTTTGATCACTTTTAAATGACCTATAAGTATACTTTATTTGGCATATGTCATACATATTCAGTAAGTCAGACAACATAGCTATAGTCCCGAACATATATATACCCGTATTTTTAAAGATATGTATAATCTAGCATAAAGTTAGAAACCTAGGGGGATAATAAAATTAAGATTTAACTTATGCTGAGGGTAATTTTGGCAAATGAGCTTTGTAAGTTTTATTCAATAAATAATTTCTGAAGCCTTCAATGCACTTTTATCTATCTAGTAAGGATGTGCTAAGATTCAGTGTTAGAAGAGCTGACTTTCAAAATGCAAAATCTATTTCCCACCTTAGTCTGGATTCAGCACATCACCTGGGGCCTGCTGGCCTGTCCTGGTGGACAGCTGAGATACCAGGCTGCCTGGTGCCATGACGACACCTTCCAGCTTCACTGGGTCATATCATTTGAAGGATATGTAGTGGTGTCTGACCACTGAATGCTTACAAGTGTCATGGATACTGCAAGAATCTGATACTTCTGCCGTAGGAAGAAAACTGTATTTTCCTATAAAAGAGGAAGATACATGAAAGAAAATAGTTTATGTGAATCTACTCTTGATCTCAAAGCAATATACTTTAGATTTTGTTCCATTATTAGTAAATGTAGCCTTTAAAATTTTAGAGAGTAATCGCATTATTCAAATTTTAATTCACAGGAGGAATGCCAAGAGCTTAACTTTAATGTAGACAAAAATGTTATTAAGTTGCAACTAACACTATTAAATCAGCCCATTTATTATAGCACCAGCATAATATAAAAAATTTCTCTCAGCCTTTCATGTAGTTTAACAGAGAGATAAATGCGTTAGCCAGTTGTTTTTGAGATGACATCACTTTTTTTCAAGACAATTGAATAAAAGAACATTGTATTTGTTACTTTCTGTTCACTTGTGGTTTTTAAAGTCTAAATATGAAAGAATTACTCAATTTAGAGAGGAAGATGAAAAATTAAAACTGACTAATCTATTGGAGTAAGTACAAAATATAACAAATAGAATAACTTCAAAAGAGAATTTAGTTGGTTAGGAATATGTGAATATGTCTATAGCAGAGATATTAATATAATAATAATAAAAATACAATTTTAAAGATTATTAATTAATTTTGAATTTGTATTAAGTCTAGAAAACAGCAACTCAAGAATAAAATCTTATATAAATACCCAAATTAATTTTACATTTTTGCTTCTGTTGCTTAGTTTTTCTGAGTATGCCATTTACAATCAGATTCATACTCTATTTTTAACAAACTTAAACAATAGGACAATAGATAAAATAAAATAAGAAACTTGCTACCATCATATTCAAGTACATACATAAGTAATTTAAGCAGATAAGACTTGACAAAGGATATAAAGTTTCAATTGGACAGGAGAAATAAGTTTTGGTTATTTATTGTATACCATGTGGACTGTAGTTAATGTATATTTAAAAATATCTAAAAGGGCATGTTTTAAACATTCTCAACACAAAAAATTACAAGTAGGTGAGGTCATTAACTGGCTTGATTTATTCTTTCTGCTATAGATATATCAAAACATCACCTTGTACTCCCCAGTTATATGTAATTTTTATTTACAAATTAAATTTTTAAAAATTTTTTGAAGATGACAAGACAAATAGACAGAAATTAAAATATTTTGAATTCTTGTTTCTTGGTTACTTTTGTTTGTTTGTTTTATTGCAAGAAATATGGAAGGTAGGAAATAAGTTCCTCAAAAAGTTTTTGGAAACATCAATATCAAAGTCTTCTAAACCATAAAAATTTAACTTAATAAAATGATATGATATGCAATGTTTAGTACATTAAGAAGTAAATATCAGAAGACTTAGACTTTCCTAAGTTTAACTTATGTAACCCCAAAAGACTTTTTTATATTTTTAAATTCTGAAGTATAAATTAGTAAAATCCCAAATAAATGACATTGAACTAGATTAATTTGTTTTACATTTTGATTGCACCTCATACAACATGACTGTTAAATAAATTCTTATTGAAAGTTGAATGAAGATTATGAAACAAGAAATTAATTATGAACTGAGTATTATACTTCATCAATACATTACTCAATCTACATTACTATAGATCACAGCAAAAGTCCTTTGAGCCCTTTCCAGGTAAATATCTGAATAAGATGATTGAAAAACATTCATAAAAATAACTATATACTTTTAAATATTTACCCACTAGCTATTAAATCCTGTGTAGAGTCCCCTATTGAAGTGTAGTTTCTAGAAAATGATATTTTGTAGACAAGGAGACTATCTTATAAAGATTTCACTTCCTGTAAAACATAGCTTAAAGATTTCACATAAAGTAATGTAAGAATTTATTTAAACATCAAGAGTACTAGTTACCTATTTGCTAAAATGACTTGCAATAATTAAAAAGCCATTAGATTTCCTAATACTCAGCTTTGATTCCTGACTTTGGAGCTTGGAAAGTGTATCTTTAAATGTAGGACAATCGTTTCTATTGGTTCCCTTTCTAAGAACCAAAAACAACCTGAAAGCAAACTTTGCAAAGCAAACTTAGCAAAGCAAACATAATCTTGTATCCATGCATTCTAAATTGTTACTTCCCTTCATATCAATTTGATACCCTCAGATTAAAAGTTTTTAAGTAGTTAAATTTTGTATCAGAAGTTATTCAGCCATTCAGAATACAAATTATTTATTATTTGAAACAGGACCATTGATTACAAAATTATATCACAGGTGTGAAAGTCAGATAGTTATATCTTACAAGTACAAGGCAATTAGAGTGAATATTAATGTATTGTATTGGCATAGGGAACTTACTAACAAAAGTGGACATTTTCAAATTTTAATTAATGCTTGTATTTTCCCCATTTTTTAATGACATATTGAGGTTAACTCATTACCTTAGCTAATTTCTACAAATCTCGATTTTCTTAACTTCAAAACACAATAAAAAATGTGTTGCCTTACATACAACAGCTACTATATACCACCAGGTTATGTTCTAAACACTTTATAAAACATTAACTTACTTAATTCTTATCACAGTCCTAAGGGATGGATACCATCATTAGCTTCATTTTCTAGATGGAAAAACGGATGCGGAGAGAAGTAAAGCTTTGTGCCATTGGTTGCACAGCTGAGCCCAGGCATGGTGGCCCTTGAGTCAGGGCATCCACCATCCCTTGATGTTAGACTATAATTCTAATGATTGGCTGTAGAATTATAGGTAGACTTAAGACTTTTCTTTTAAAAAAGAAATGTACGAGGGTTAAATATTTGTATATCTGATTTTAAAAGAAGTTAGGTCATTATTGTAGGCCAAGGGTCAGCACTTTTTTTCCTACCAAAAGCCAAATCGTAATTATTTTTGGCTTTAGGGTCATGAGGTCTTTGTTGCAACTATTTCACCCTTTCTGTGGGCAAAAACAGCTATGGCAATATGTAAATAAATGAACCTTGCTGCAGTATAGGCAAACTGTGGGCATTGAAATTTTATATAATACTCACATGTCGTGAAATGTTATTCTTCTGATTTTTTTTCCCTGCCATTTAAAAATGTATACACCATTCTTAGTTTTTGAGCTATACAAGGACAAGAGATAGGCTGCATTTATTCTGTGGGGCATGCTTTGTCAACCCCTGTTCTAGGCACTTGGGATGTATCAGTGAAAAAGAAATGGACCAAAAAAATAAAGCCCCTATTCTAGTAGAAAAAAATTCCCATAAGTTTTCATCCTTTCTTTCAGAAAGACCTCAAGTCTAAATAATTCTACTATGCCAAGTTAGAATTTTAAATTTTCAGAATAAGACTTAAAACTTTTCATAGTGATCCTAAGAAAGCTAACCAGTGATTAATCAAAACAATGCATAAGTTGCTTACTTTTATCAAGCATACTAGAGATAGAACCTCATAATTCAGAAGAGGCTCATATATTGTTTATTCAGTATTTTAGTGATTTCCAGTAGGAAATCTGAGTAGGCAGGTAGTTTAACACACTGCACACCCCAAATAAGCTAGGCATATAAATAAATGTTCTAAATGCCATTCTTTATCTCCAGCTGCTTTGATCAAAGGGCATGTGTTATCAGGATTCTTGACTTCTGAGTGAACCAACTGGATTACAGTGAACCTCCATGCCTTTTCCAAAGTGCATAACCTGTGGAGAAATACTTACCCCATTGCTGGTTTGTCTTATGTGTGTCTGTCTCCCCCTCTAGACGGTGACTTCTCTAAATATTTGTAACCAAGGCACTTAACTCAATGCCTGACTTTCATCCAAAAATGTGAGCTTATTATAAATTGATATGTGTCTTCAATATAATTAAGGTGAACAGGTAAGATTTGGCTCAATTTAGTGTGAATTAGCAGAGCCAATGTGAAATAAAATTGAAGGTAATTTTAGAGATAATTATACACACACACACACACCTGTTGTTTGCCAATAATATTAATAATAGCAGCTATCACTAACTGAGCACCCACCACAAGCTTGACATGTCGCTTAAATGGTTTCTAATTCTTATAGCACCCTTGCAGCTTTTTTTCAAAATCAGAAAACTGAGGCTCAGAAAAGACAAGTAATTTGACCAATTATCTGAATACTGTTGAGTGGAGAGTCCTTGTCACCTGGAGAAAACGTTCTCATTTTGGGTGTATATTGTATATTGAGTGTATGTTTCTAAAAGGCAAACTCTGATTTATGCTCTTCATATATTTGGAAATCATTAAAATTTCACATATCTAACCTTTTTTCCAGCCACTCAAGCAATGAAGAAGAATGAGGAGATTACATTAGAAAGCCAGAATTCTATCCTGCTGGTCTACCACAATTAATTATTAGTTCTGAGATTAAGGGGCTCAATAATGCGGTTGCTGAAATTGGTCATTATGCCATTGACTTACTAAAAATAGAGTGAACAAATACATGCTAAATAAAAGTAAGACTTTCAGATTACCTGTGAAAAACAATCTTGAAAATAAACCAAAACCAAACAAAACCTTGAAGCTTGAATTTGAACCAATATTTTCCCTGGATTCCGTGGGTTATAGGACTAGGGTATCAGATTTGTTTCTGTGACAACAAAACACTATTCCTCTTAGTGATGCTCTCAGGTGATAAATACAATAGGTAGAAGCTAGAATTTTAAAAATGCCTGTGTGTTTTAATAACATAAAATAAGATTAATCAGAAATTTATTATTTATATTTTGTTTCAAGAAAATCATTTTAACAATTGTTATGGCATAAATATTTATGCTTTCTGCCATTCATTTATAATTTCAGAAAATGTATTTATTTTCCATGCCCTTTCCATTGACTTCCAGGATAATTCATGATGCATGAATTACTAATGATTTCTTTAAAATGAAACAAAACAAAAGCAGTATTTTGAGATGGCCAGGAGGGCAAGTTAACCAGAGGAATCACTATCAATTGTAATGGAGATAGGCAGTAAGTGTGTCCTTTTTACTGTAAATATCACAAGGACTTATCTATTCACAAGTAATATTAATGGAAATAGTGTTAGAACTACTTGCAACATTAGAAGCAAAGCAGAGAAGTACTAGGGAATGTCTGTAATAGTGGGGAAATGAAATAGAAAATAAAATATAGGGAGTAAAAAAGGAGAAAAACAAGCAGTAAGAAAAACACAAGAAAATATGGGGAAATCAAACAAATTATTAAGCAATAAACTATCTGAAAAAAGAAGAAAAGCAAAACTAGTAGTAGAATAAGATGAGCAAGAATATTGTAAAGATTGAAGATTAGGTGTTCACTGTTTGTTGGACAGATAACAACACATTGAAAAGCATTTAAATTACAACATAACCAACCTAATATAATTTGCAGAGTTTATAGAAAGAGTTCCATTAAAAAGAAAAAAAAAAAAAACAGTCCTCAAAAGAAAAAAAACTTTGCACAAGCAAAAAGTTCAATATGGTACCTCACCCCCTATAATTCCAGTTAGTAAATAATTAACACAAAATAATTACACACGCAATATACGCTAGAGAGAGGGAAAGTGCCCATACCAGAACACTGTGTAACAGAGAGCCATAACCTTGTCTGGCCACAGAAGACATCTCTGCAGAAAAGGTTTAAGATGAGCCTTGAAAGATGAGACAGTAAAGGGTGGGGAACCTGTGACCTCAAGGCCACATGTGGCCTTCTGGATGTCCTAGCGTGACCCCTCCATGGAATCCAAACTTCAAAGAACAAATCCTTCATTTAAAAGATTTGTTGTGTAAAATTTGGATTCAGTCAAAAGGCCATGGTCGTGGGTCCTGCTAAGGATTATACACTACACAGATAAATCCTTGAGTGGAAAAGTCAGGATTTTTTTTATTAATCAAACTGAGAAAAAAAGCAATACTATCACGGAAACACAGCGGCCTTTGGGATCATAAACCTATGTGAGTGTCCTGGCTCCATTTTAGCCCATTTTAACTGAGTCCCACATTAGGAAAATGGGTTAATCATTATAGTTCTAACTACTTCACAGGGTTTAGGTAAAGATCAGAAGAGATCATAGAAATACTTCACATAAGATGCTATTTAAAATTAATATGTCATTAATTTTAGAAGACATATTCAGCAAATGCACCTGAATATACTTTTGCCCATCAGGAAAACCCTGGAACATATTTGTGATTTCACTGACAGCACAGAAATAGAGACTTTTAAGAATGAAGTTGAAGGACCCCATAGGGGAGACCAAGGGCATCAGAAAGAAGTGGGAACAATGGAGTTTTTACTCCTCTCAGCAATTTATATTTAATTCTTCAAAAGGAAAAGGGCCTTTTGAGATATAAAAGTCTTTCATTTCTTCCTTTCCTAGAACAGAGTCCCTCTTCTTTTTAATCTCAGGAATTTAAGCTTAGCGGCTCCCTTTTCTGCTGCTTCCAGAGCCCCTCACATACTCACGTCTGGCTTCTTTGCTCCCAGAGTGCCTGTGAAGGGGCTGGTGCATTGCATCTGCATTGGGACTCTGAACTTGCTCAGAGCTCAGCTGGGCCACCGTGTGGAGACTGGCTCACTGGAGGCTGCAGAGAAGTGAACTGAAGAATTGCCGTCAGTCTCACTCCCCTGCCTTATGTGCCTTCTGGTGCCTCTGAAGACAGGCAAAGCCAGTGAAGTGGAGAAGAGGAAGGGAGAAAGTATCAACATCCCAGAAGGAAGAGTTGCTGAGAATGTAGGGGCATTGTTGAAAAATGTGGATAGATAGATAGGTATGCGCGCGGGCGTGGGTGCGTGTGTGTGTGTGTGTGTGTGTGTGTGTGTACACAAACGGCAGATTCTTGGGTACTAGCTTCGAATTTTCTGTACAGTGACTTTTGAGATGTGTTTTTATCTGATAAAAGTCTATTCTGAATGTCAGGGTGGAGGCAGGACGGTCAAAAATTCATAATCTGGCATCGAGTGAGGAATTTTGGAGTGGGGAAGGTGAATTTGACGTCATGAAGAAAATAGTCATATTTGTAAATCCTGCTTAGAACAAAGCATCAGACAGATGGCCCTGATTTTTAGCACCCCTCGAAACCCATCACAGCAGAGCATCCTGCACAAAAGGAAGGAGTTAGAAGGGGTATAAAACCTGTGAGTCAGAGAAGGTGACTGCAGAAAACACTTTAATGCTGCAAGATGCCCGCTGGGCCCTCAGCACGTGGTTTCCTGTGCATTCGCAGTTCATTGAGACAGTGTGTATGGGTACGTCACAGCGGCAGAAGAGTATTCCTGGTGGCACAGACCACAGTGGTGGCTCGGTTACTATAGTAACTGTGCCACTGCTGTCAGTGGCAATTCCTATAATCTCTCTCTCTTAAGGATTTTGCAAGCATTCACTCCAAAATGATGAAAAAGAAAGAGAAAGAGAGAGAGAGAAAGGCAATATGAGGGGAAAATAAAAAGAATAAGTTATAATGCAAATATCTTACAGCTCTCTTGCATAATAATTAAGACCCATAGGTCAGACAAATGTGATTTCAAATCCCACTTCCACCACTTACAACTGTCTCTCCTTGAATAATTTACTTAACCTATTTTCAGATTCCTCACCTGTAAAATGTGCATAATAATGCCCACTACATTAGGGTAATTTTAAATGTTGAAACAATGTACGTACAACACTTTGTAGAGTCGCTGGCTATGAGTACTTCATAATCAATAGCTCTTATTATAAGAATGGTTCTGTTTCCATCAAACAGCCTTTCTGTTCACTTTTTATGACTCTTAATTCCAGACCAAAATGTCTACTTTCCAAAAAATCAGAGTTTGATTTCTACAACCTGAGTCCCAATGCTGTTCTGATTGTGATAGTGCTGAAGAAGTTTCCTTTTATCTACCGTTTGTGTTTTACGTTTATGTTCATTTTATCCATCTTTGAGTGACATATAGAACCCAGGCCAAGCCGGGGTCTGTTCCATCTTCTTGATCTATTTTCATACAATCAAAAAGCTGTAAAATTCATGGTAAGTTCATATTGGACAGCTTTATTGAGATATAATTCACATACTGTACAGTTCACCCATTTCAAGAACATAATTCGTTGGTTTTTAGTCTATTTACATATTTGTGTAGCCATCACCACAATCAATTTTAGAACATTTTAGTCCCACTTCTCCTCCTCCCAAAAAAACCCCTCACCTGCTAGCAGTCAGCAGCTATTCCTCACCACTACCACTGCCCTCAACTTCCCCACCCCCAGCCACACACAACCACTAATCTACTTTCTGTCACCATGGATTTGCCTATTCTGGACATTTCGATATAAACGGGGTCACACACTATGTGGGGGCTTTTTTTTAGGTAGCATAATGTTTTCAAGGTTCACCCATGTTGGAGCGTGTAACAGTACTTCATTCCTTTTTATGGCCTAATAATAGCAGTATTTCTTCGTACAAATATACTACATTGTATTGGTTTGTCACTTCATAGACATTTGGGTTGTTTCCACTTTTCGTTACTGTGAATAGTGCTGCCATGAGCATTCATATACAATTTTGTGTGTGTGTCCTTAGGCTTTCACTTATCTTGAGTATAACACACACCTAGGAGTAGAATTGCTGGCTCGTATGGTAATTCAGTTAACATTCATAACCTCTAGAGGAACTTCCAGATGGTTTTGCAAAGCAGCTGCACAATTTTGCATTCCCACAGCAGCTTACGGGGGTTCCGATTTCTGCACGTCTTTGCCACCACTCAGCATACGTCTTTTTCACGATAGCCATTCTAGTGGCTATGACGTGCTGTCACATCATGGTCTGCTTTTCCCTGATGGGTAATCAGACTGAGCATCTTTCCACGTACTTACTGGCTGCCTGTTTGTGTACTTTGAGAAGTATCTTCAGACTCTTGGCTACTTGGGAGGCTGAGGCAGGAGGAATCCTTGAGTCTAGGAGTTCAAGTCCAGCCTAGGCAACATAGGGAGACTCTGTCTCTTTAAAAAAAAAAAAAGTTTAAATCCTTTGCCCATTTTTTTAGTTGTGCTAGTTGTCTTTTTATTATTAAATTGTAAGAATTCTTTAAGCATTTTTAGTAGAGCTTTCTATGTTACCTAAATCACCGCTGAGGCTACCTTCTGCGGGAACTGCGTGTTCTATTTGACAAAATGAAAAGAAAATGAATACAGATGTACAGAGGAAAATTCTCTAGATACTTTTATGTGACATATATGACAACTATTAAAAATCTTCATTTTTTGGTGTGGTAAAGGAAAATATCTGTGACTGATTTGGGTATTGTTTGTTTTCCTCTTCATGTGATATCTTAGCTTTGTATTTGGCATGATATTTCTCAGATGTCAGTCTGGACTTAGATGAGCAAATCTTTTACTCAAAGAAAAAAATGCTCATTACTGAAATTACTTACTTAAATTTTCCTAAAGGCATGCAAGATATATTTTTTGCAAACAATGTGTGTACAATAATCATTTGGGGGAAATAAGGTAGAACTCTCTGATTTCTAAAACGTTAATAACTCATAAGAGCCACCATAGAAGAAGAAGAAACACTGGATGTCAAAATGAAACAAACTAAGAGAAGCTCTCAGTTTCATGGTGATGCTAAGCATTCCTTCTGGGCATCAGCGGAAACAGAGAAGCGCAGGATTTTCAGTCACAGCAGAGATTCAGCTGAGGCTTCCCCACCCTAGCACCAAGGCACATTCTGACATGGAAGAGCTAAATTCATCCTGAGAATAACTTACCCAGTTCCTCTTTCCTTTGGAGTCTCCTTGCAATTTTCCTTAAGGGGAAAAAAGTATCTGCTGCTTTTGACAGGAATACTTTTACTCCTCTGAGTAGGTGAGGTACTGTTACTTCACTAACTGTTCCTTCAAGTGGTGCCTATACAAGAATTGCCAGAGAATTGGTCCCTAGCCGTAGTGTCTATGCTTCTGGATAGAACAATTTCTACTTTGATTATGAATCTCTATGAACAATCAAACTCTTTCTTTCTTTCTTTTTTTGAGACAGAGTCTCACTTTGTTACCCTTGGTAGAGTGCTGTGGCGTCATAGCTCACAGCAACCTCAAACTCTTGGGCTAAAGCAATCCTCTTGTCTAGCCTCCTGAGTAGCTGGGACTGCAGGCGCCTGCCACAGTGCCCAGCTATTTTTTAGAGACGGTGTCTCACTGTTGCTCAAGCTGGTCTCGAACCTGTGAGCTCAGGTAATCCACCTGCCTTGGCCTCCCAGAGTGCTAGGATTACAGATGGTGAGCCACCATGCCCAGCCTCAAACTCTTGCTTTCTATGAAAAGATTTATATCTCTATTATATAATAAATAGTGCAGGGTGTAGAAATTATCACCTCACATTTCTTTATCTGGACAGTCAAGGGACAAGATATTATCAAAAATATGTAATAACCTTATAGATTCCAGAATGTATTACCACCAGATCCCAAGAAAGGGGATAACCTCTCTAAATAAGTCACTTTTTAAAAATCTTTAGAGGGCACTGTCTTTCCTTGGCAGAAGCCTTAGACATATAGAAAAGGAACCTAATTCTAGTCAGTCTTTTCAGAACACCTAAAGTCCTGACACACCTCACTTGTCACACAGGCATTCTCATATTCAAAACTTGGAAAGAGAGAAAGTAGACGACGCCAAACTGAAGAATTTAGACACCACTGTTAATGCAATCAAATAAATTCAAAGTCTAGTATTTTTCCAAAATTAGGGAGCAGCAAACTAAACCAGCACAAGGAAGTGGGCATCCCTGTACAAGAAAAAGCCCCTCAAACCTTCCATCAGTGTAGTTAAAATAATAATCCAAGTTCTAGAAAACAATAATAATCCAAGTCCCAAAACAATCCAAGTTCTTTTTGACCTAGTAAGAGTAATCTCACCATGGAAAGATTTTTCTAGAGAATGCTTCACAGTTTTGCCTTGTTGTGACAAGGAAACTCTATAGTCTTAGAACATGGGAAACATTTAAAAATGCCTGAAAGCCCACAGAAATTCATGTCTATAATCTTATAGATGCTAATTAGAGTCTGCCACAAAAGCTTATGGTAATCGCCTCTCTATGTAAGCTGTGTCTGTTCTTATCTCTTCCTCTGTCACAGGCACAGCAGCCCTAGCACCAGGCAGAGGAGTAGATAAGGAGCCTGCCTCTGCATAGCCCGCATTCCCCACACAGAGAACAGTCAGCAGTTTGCTGTGAAGCACAGCAGTTGTGTGGTGAGATCAGGAAGATCTTTTCTCAAGGCAGCCATGCAAAGTTGACCACAAGGGCTTCTTCTCAAGTATGAGTGCCCCAAAACAGAGTGTGAGACTCAGTCTTTTTCAGTCCTATGTTCCTGTTGGCTGGACTGTTCTATTAAAGAAGGCTCTATTAGCCTGCTTGGGATGCCCATAAGAGAATATCAAAGATTGGTGGCTTAACAGAAGTTTGTTTTCTCACATATCTGGAAGCAGGAAGGTTGAGACCAAGGGATCAGCAGGGTTGGTCTCTGGCTCAGCCTCTTTTCCTGGTTTCCAGACACCTGCTTTCAGGCTGTGGCCACACATGGCCTTTTCACTGTGCATGTTTGGAGAGACAGATCTGTGTGTCTTCCTTCCCTTATAGGGGCGGCAGTCCTGGTGCATTAGGACCCTGAATGTATGACCGCATTGAACCGTAATTACTTCCTCAAAGGCCCTGTCTCCAGACAAAATCACTTTGGGGGCTAGGACTTCAACATGGAAATTTGGGAGAAAACAATTTAGTATATAACAAAGGCCAACACTAGGACCCAGGGAATTAGAAAACATGTTAATGAAAGTAACTGAAATGTTACTTTTCAACTAGATTCATACAGACAAATTTATACAAGCAGTTGAACAATTATCCAAGTCGGCAATGTGTAAACAGCTCTTCCAGTAATGCAAAACTAGAAGAGAAAAAAATGCAGATTTGCTTTCCTTGGTCCCACAAAATGAGGCCTAGGCCTGTAGTCTTCTTAATTAAATCCATCTTCCTTAGCCCCACCCCAGAGATCCTAAGTGAACTGGTCTGGAATGTGGTCACAGGAACCTGCATATTTAGCAACATCTCTGCTGGTTTTCCTGTGAATGGATTTTGGATCACACTTAGAGAATCACAGGACTAAACAAATAGTTGTTTCTGTTTTCCAATTTGCTGTGTAGCTATAGAACAGCGGTTCTCAACCTGTGGGTCGTGACCCACAGGAACTGTATTAAAGGGCCGTGGCATTAGGAAGGTTGAGAACCACTGACATAGAAGATAGGAGAAAATACTGATGGTAATAAATTGATAGATCTATTTAGGGAAAGTTGGTTGCAAAATCAAAAGAAAGCTAATTAACTGGCACGATAAAAAGGGAAGTGAGTCAAAGGAAAAGTTCTTAAAAGTACCAGATTCTGGAAGTTTAATTTCCTAATGATGGAATTTGGGTTTCTGTTGCACTAGAGAATTTGCAGGATAATTCAAGCCAAGCCACATAGTGTAGTGTCCACAATTTGGCTTCCCAGAATGTAGTAAACTTTCCAGGATAATCTGTGTCTGCATGGCAAAGGTCAGGTGATTGAAAAGAATGCTTCTCCAGATTGCTTGATTGGGTGGGTCTCAGTGGCTCCTGTGAAGGCTGCTTTAAGTGGGGGGACACTGGAAGACCTCCCCCATCTCCCCAAACCCTCCAGCTAGGATTCACTTTGGCACCATTGCCCCTTCAGGGTTGGCAATGAAGCAAAGAAAGAAAGATCTGGCTCCCTGCAATGAGGGAGAGGAAAAGCAGAGGAAGATAAGAGATTCCTATTTCACCCGCAGCAGCAGGGTGCCGCAAACTGGATCCCACAAGCCACGCCTCATTGTCTCCACAGCACACACACCCACAGCCCCCATCAGCCCCCCCCCCAACAGATAATCCTCTGCTTTCATCTTAGCCCCAGGAAGATTTCATAGAGTTTTTCTTCCCCTAAAAATAAATGCTGGTCCCTTTGGGAAGGTCTCAGCTGAAACTCCTTTTCTTGGAGATGAACACCTCTTTGTTGCTGTGAATATTCCCGAAGAAGCCTGGAGGAATATATCCTGCTACTAGCCTTTCTCACTGTCTCCCTGCATGGCCACTCCTGCAGTGACTCTCCAACTGGAAAGAGCCCAGTTGGCAAGAGGCTGGCTCCAGTTCCTCCGAATGAGCTTTGTCGTTTCCCCACGAGGGATCTCCCCTGGAGTTAAGAGTCATGGATGAAATTGGGCTCTAGCTCATGAGACCATCGTCCCTCCTTTCTTTCTGCACTCCTTTCTTCAGAATGTCATGTTATTAAAATATTCACTTTTACCATTACATTTTAGATGCTTAGAGACGAACTTCTGAACTTGAATTTTCATTATTATTCTGTGATCTTGTGACTTTCTGTGCTTTTTCTTCTGCAGCATATACCAAAGTTTCTTTAGGTCGGAGAGTCACTCTTACCTCTTTAAAAAAGCCAGCCAGATGCGAGGGAGAGAGATGTCTCTGTAATGAGATTCGTTCTCAGGAGGCAGCATAGTCTAATAACTGAGCTTAGCAAGAGTTTAAATGCAGGCATTACTTACGACTCCATCACTAACGTGAGAGTGATGCTTTCTCTCCTCTTGTCACGAGGCGATATGGAGCTTGAATGGCTCTTCCGCTGCAGGCTGCATAGAACCACTTCTCTCCTAAACAGAAAGAAGAGCTTTCTTCTAGCACACAAATACTGGTTGTTCCCAGCAGCTCGCTCAGTAGCAAGCGTCTGTGCTCGGGATCAGTGCGACCCTGCATCCCTCTTGCAAGCAGGAGGATTAGTCTGAGAGCTCATGCTTGCCACGCAACTTCCTCACAGCGATGTGGGAGGATTAATAAGATGCTATTTCCATTGCAATTTATGCTCTTCAGGAGAAAGGTGCTAAGTACTAGGTATTAGAATTAGGGATTATATAGGTAATCAAGCAAAGAAGATATTCAACTGCTTCTAGTTACTAAAGAAAGCTTTAATCTGGGAGGTGGGGAAATGTGGCGAGAATAAAGTTGACTGGAAACCAATGCTCCCCATGAAGCAAAGGACCAAGAATGGAGTGTCAGGTGCCATGGACGGTATAGAGATAGACCCAGCCTGGGCTTTGAGGCTTATGATTTACTCCTGGGGTCGGGGTGGGTTGCTACATTTCACTGATTCACGTGAAGACCTGAAGGCTTTGGTGTTGTATCTGACACTGCCATCTTAGCCAATCTGCAGGTTTGGTGCCTAGAGGACTGTGTCTAAAATAGAAAGAAACTAGCCATCCTCATGCTGGAGGACACGGTCACATTCTGAACTGGGGCTTGTCAGAGCAGGATGGCAGAGGCCCCCTGTGAGCTACTGGGCTGGGATGAGAAGGGAAAGGGCAGGAGGATGGTCAGTTACAATGGACTGTGTAAAGCTACACCCAATAAAGATGCTGCTGATCTTCACACGGTCACACACGAAGGAAGTGACGAAGTTGGAACGTAACTCAGGTTTTCAGATTTTCAGATTTTAAAGTCCTGGTTTCTTTCACTTATTTATTATATGTCCCTAGGTATGGTTTGCCTAACACTGGTAGAATATGAGACAATTCCAGATAGTCCTTGAGAACTCATTTTAAAATGTCCAATAGTTAGGTTAGGTATTACTATATATTAATGTATATTAAAAAGGAAACCACCATGAAGTCCATGATTTCATAAATATAACTGTTTAGAACAATGGTTCTTCCCAATACTGGTTGTACATTAGAATCACTCAGAAAGATTAAAAAAAATGATGCCGAGTCCCACACTAGGTCATTAAATCAGAATCCCTGAGAATTTCATAAAATGAGATTTTATAGGAGTAGCCTGCATTAGAAATGACAAGGATAGGCTGGGATATTTTTAAAAGCATTTTATAAGTGAGAAGTTTTAAATAAAATATTTAGTAAATGATACCATAGTATGTGCACATGGGAAAATCATAAAGGTCCTATGTTATCCTAATAATCGAGGTTCTCTATCATGGTAACTCCCGTTCTGTGAGACTACACTAATCCTTTAGAGAAAAGGGAAAAGCAGAGATATCCAGCAAAAAATGATGAATAAAAATGATGAATTGTGATGGCATAACAAAGAAAAGACTAATTATTTAGACATGCTCAAGTAGGTATAAAAGACTGACGGTCTCAGGCAGTGGGCAGTAAAGGGACCAGGTCAGATGTGGAGGTTAGTCAACATGGCTATCCTTTTCCCAATATGTCGCCACTGACTCTTGCACCTTGAAGTTCAAAAACGCAGCTTTTCCCTCTTTTCCACTGGCTTTTTTTTTTTTTTTTTTTTTAGGCAGAGTGTCACTCTGTCACCCAGCTAGTGTGCAATGGCATCAGCATAGCTCACTACAACCTCAAACATCTGGTGATCCTCCTGTGATCCTCCCAAGTAGCCCAGCTGACTTTTCTGTTCTGTAGAGACAGAGTCTTGCTTTTGCTCAGGCTGTTCTCACACTCCTAACCCCAGCCAATCTTCCTGCCTCGACTTCCCAGAGTGCTAGGATTACAGGCCTGAGCCACTGTGCTCAGCTCTATTTGCCTTTTAACATCCCCACCACTCCTCCCACTACCAATAGGTGAACCTTAAAACAGGAGAGGAGGAAAGAAGGTTATAAAGAACTTATAACATGGGAGGCACCTGTGGCTCAGTCAGCAGGGCGCCGGCCCCATATAATGAGGGTGGCGGGTTCAAACCCAGCCCCGGCCAAACTGCAACCAAAAAAAATAGCTGGGCATTGTGGCGGATGCCTGTAGTCCCAGCTGCTCAGGAGGCTGAGGCAAGAGAATCGCCTAAGCCCAAGAGTTGGAGGTTGCTGTGAGCTGTGTGACACCATGGCACTCTACCCGAGGGCGGTACAGTGAGACTCTGTCTCTACAAAAAAAAAAAAACTTATAACATGTCCTCAGGAGTGGGATTACATGTGACTTTTAGCCTTTTCACCCATTCATTCTTTCATTCATCATATCTTCCTTCATACAACAAGCATGTATTGAGCACCTACTGTGTACTAAGTCCTTCCTGCTCTTCAGTATAGCTAGAATTTTTCTCAGTATTATCATATGATGATATGATCCAACAAATCTTAAAGATACTTTCATCTTAGGAAAACCGAATTATGCTTATGACTAACAATTCTCCAGTCACCACACAGCCAGACTCACGGTGGGAGAAAGAGTGTGGCTCCATAGTCAGAAGATGGGAAGTGAGGCATTTTCAGCTGCACCTGAGAGTTAAAATTGCTTATGGAATAAATCGTCTGGCTATTTACAAACAGTGTATCATATATATCCGAAAGGCTTTTAGGCAATAAAAATTCCAAAATTCCAAAGATGTGCTTTGAAAGATTAGTAATTACACGAGAGTAACAGCTCTCATTCATCAATTGATTCCTATGGGAACTACATAAATACTTTTCCTGTGTAACCCAGATATCAGGTGGAGGCTTCCTAGATCTGGGGCAAAGGTCTGGTAACATTGCTACAGACCTCTTTAATCCTATGACCTGTGGAAACTCTAAACTACTTTGCTATGAACTGAATGTTTGTGTCCTCCCCCCCAAATTCCTACGTTGATACTCTAATCACTAATGTCACACTGTTTAGAGATGAGGCCTTTGAGAGATAGTTAGGTTTTGAGGCTTGAGCCCTCATGATGGGATTAGTGCCTTTATAAGAGGAAAAAGGTGAGCAGCGCCTGTGGCTCAAAGGAATAGGGTGCTGGCCCCATAGACTGGAGGTGGTGGGTTCAAACCCAGCCCCGGCCAAAAACTGCAAAAAAAAAATAAGAAGAAAAAGGTGAGCTAGCATGTGCATGTACTTTAGTGCATGCCTCACACTCGCGTTCTCGCTCTCTCCCCCACTTTACCCCCCCACCATGTAAAGACATAAACAGGAAGTGGACCCTAACAAAGAACAGAATCTGCCACAACCCTGACCTTGCCCTTCCCCACCCCCAAAACTTTGAGAAATAATTTCCTGTTGCTTAAACTGTGGTATTGTTGTTATCGCAGCCTGCACTGACTCAGACACTCACCCTCCTGTCTGTGAATCCCTGAGGGCTTGTGTTTTCTGGTCTTTCCTGCCTCCTAGATCATTCCTATACGTGGTATTGCTGTACCGACAGATGTGAAATTGCCCATTTATTGCTTTTATGAAATCCTAAGATATCATGGGTTTACTAAAGTCCTGAAATTAGCAGGTCATGGAAAAGCCATAACTTCTTTCAGCCCTCCACAGCCTTTTCCTAAATGGATTACATTGAGAGCATGAGGTTCTTTTCCTTCTGTAACTATGCACATACATTCATCTTTTAAGGTTTTGGTAGCATGAAGGGTCTTTCATTCACTGGAGGGATTGGCTATAAAAGGAATTTTGGTTATAAGTAGAAACTTTATTTTCCCATTACATGTACGTGACTTTATTTAGCCCTTGCAACATTTGTTTAAGAATATACCATTATTTCTGATGCAAGGGGTATCCCGGTGAAGGGAGAGAAGCCCTGAACTAGCCAAGAGAGTTCCTGGCTTCATGTGGGAAAGAATTCAAGGGCAAGCCAACTAGCCATAGGAATGCTTATGGAGAGAGACAACAGATTGTACTCCACAGAGCAGGAGGGCGACTCTCTGTGGAGCAATGATAACATTTTTATGTGTTCAATAGGCCTATTGGGAAATAACTGTAAGTGACCAGCATTGTCTTGTGGTCGGGCCATAAATGTAAGTCATAAACTGCTGTCACAGGAAGGTAAATCCAGTTTGTAAGGGATCCAGCTCAATTTGTAAGGTATCAGCTTAGTAATTTATCCATCTTCTGTGGTCCCAGGCCAGCTACTTATGGGCAACTTCCCTGTTCAGGGCGGCTTGAGTCTGATGTCAGCCAAAATGGCTGTACTCAAACTCTCTTGACCTTCCTTTTCTACTTTTATTCTTACATTATTCCCACTTTCCAGGGGAGGCAAATGAGGCTTAGAGTTAGTCCAAGGACATAAACATAAGAAATGGTAGAAACAGATTTCACATCCAGGACTGACTGATTGCTAACTTGAAATTCACTTGGCTTTTGAAAGGCATAATGAGTATCTACTCTGGTTTACTTTGCTGCTCAAAAATGGCTTAGTTTTTCCATCAAATCTCTATGTTTCAAAAAATGATCTTATTCTCCTAAAGACTCAAGATAGGGAATTACAGAGTAAAATTCCTAGTGATTTAGTGTCATTTCAGAGAGAATAATTTAAGATAATCAAATTATCTAACCTACAGAAATACAGCCCTTTATTATTTTTAGTTATAAAAATGTGGATGGTGGCTCCACATCCGTTTCTCAGTGGTTAGGGCGTCGGCCACAGATTCTGGGGCTGGTGGATTCGAACCCGGCCTGGGCCTGCTAAACAACAATGACGACTACAACACCAGCCGTTGTGGCTGTTGTCTGTAGTCCCAGCTACTTGGAAGGCTGAGGCAAGAGAAGCGCTTAAGCCCAAGAGTAAGAGGTTGCTGTGAGCTGTGACTCCATGGCACTCTACCGAGGGTGACACAGTGAGACTCTGTCTCAAAAAGAAAAAAAAAATTGGAGAGAGATAGAGGGCACCTGATCATCAAACCTGCAAGTCACACAAAGAAATAGCTAATACTGATGATGTGATGATGACAGACGACGACAGTGACCACCACCATGATGATGGTGATGATAATTTGCATTTATTTAACACTGTGTGGAGTACTTTACAAATATTATTTCTTTTAATCCTGAAAATTAAAAAGCATATGACTTAAGTCTAGTGTTATCCCTATTTTACGGTTAACGAGCAAAGAGGCTAGTGCAAGGCATTTATCTCAGAAGGGCTGAAACCAGGTGCCTGACCTTAACTGTGAGGGCTATATCCTTTACCAACTAGATTCTTCTGCCTCAAGAATCTTAATGGCTTCCACACATGACCCCATAAGATGGAATCAAGCACCAGGAGGAACAGGGAATATACTCCTCTTATCCCACTTTTATCTCTGGACCTTAGAAGAGTACCTGGAACACAGTAGTGAAAGAGCTCAGGGAATTTCACCCCAAAATGTGACTCCTTGGTGTAAAGAGTAGTAAATCGAATCAAAGTCCTTCAGAGATCAACAGATGTTGGAAGGGGCCTTTCCTCTATCTCCATAAAAACCAGAAGGGCCCATCAAGAAGAAGAATTGTCTCCCTGTTATCTATTATAGGAAGTAGGATCAGGAATGCAACCAGACTTAGCCCAACCAATTTTAAAATAATGCTTGTCTCAGGTTAAGTTAATTTCCCAAGAGAATTGTATAAGTCAATCTTTTTCGCCCATCCATTCATTCTCCCTAGTATCCATTTATCTCCCTCTGGGGCAAGACAGGAATGTGATAGTGTTATCCATATTCCTCATCCCCTGTATCTAAAATGAGGGTACATAAGCTTATGAACCCCATCTGGAATTGGGTAATCACTCTGTGATTCTCCTCATCTGCACCATAAATAGATTTGTAATCTCTTTCTCTTATTAATCTGCCTTATTGTTGGTCTTTCAGCAAACCTTTTGAGGGCAAAGGTGAAGTTCTCCTATTTCCCACATAGAAACTCAATTAATAATTGCTAAATAACAAATTAAAGCCAAATGTCTAAGTCAGTAGAGAACCTAAAAAAGTTGAAAACAGTCATACATAGATGTTTAAAATATTTTAAGTAGAAGAAATGCAGGGTAGGAAAACTTGACTTAAAAATACTTGCTTTTAAAAACACATCCTACTTGTAGTCAACAATGCTAAACAGGGACCCAACACCGCACTGTAAGTGCTAAAAGCCCACTGTGATTTTAGAAAGCCTTAAAAGGAAGATAGGATGCCTCATATCACCCTGGTTATGTTGTGTACAGTTCTGACCTTTATATTCTAAAAGGAACAGTGATAATTCAGAGAATACCCAAGGAGGTGACCAGGATGGAAAGGAAAACAGAAATTTTTTCTGAAAGAAATGAAGACTTTCAAGATTCCCCAGTATTTGAAGTGCTGCATGCAACAGCAGCAGACTCTTGGCTTTTTCTCTAGAAAACCTAGGTCAGTTGTTCAGCTCAGCATAAAGCTACAAAATACATCTAACACATCTGTCTATCTGTACAACAAGATCCACAATGTAGTACATTTGAAAACCTAAGGTCCATTTCAGTATAAATTTCCAAATAAGAAGAATTACTTATGAAAAAACTATTAAAAAGATTTCTATATTATATAGAAAACTGGGCCGAGTTAGTGGTTACAAGTCTTATTGTGTGCTAGAATCAGTTAAGAAGCTGTGAAACATTCTTGATTTTTAAAGCCTCCTCCCACTGAGCCATTATCTCTTGGGATTGGGAACTGAGAATCTGTATCAAGAATCTAAAATTTCTAATCCCCTCAGATGATCCTGGTAACTAGCCAGGCTTGGGAATCACAAAACTAGCCTGACTTGATAAGTTCTCTTCTAACTTCATGATGCAATGATTCTTAGAACATTCCAGAATACCTTCTTTCACAAGCAAATGAGTATTATTTGTAATACATAAATTAATTTTGTCTAAAAGTACTAACACATCAACTGATTTCTTAAATAGACTAAAGCTCTTTTTGTAATCTAATTAATGAAAAATTTTCTCATGTAGCATGGAAAGGAAAACTTTATCTGGCCTGTTTCCTAATTATTAAAGTTCCAAATCACTGAAATATAAATAAATGAGACTTTACCATACTTAGAACACCAGTATGATGAAAAATTTGTTTACACCAGGAGGTTTTAGGTCATCCTTCAATCATTCATCCCCGGAACCAACGTATGTATGCGCACCAGTCCACACACGAGCGCACGCACACACACACACACACACACACACTCTCAAATATGACACATGGTAAATGTTGGGCAATTACTGAGATGGAACAGAGGAGACCGTCAAATTCTATCGCCTTTTTAACCTTACTTTTTCTGTGCAAGAACCTAGGAACTCAAAAGCTTTCGAATATTATTACTTATGATATACTCAGCTTTTTGTTTAAATTTCTCTAATTCTTTTTTAAAATATATTACTTTGGTCTAGGTGGTACTGCAAGGAGCAATGAAAGGAATATTTTTAAAATAATAAAAGCTATAGAGAACATATTAATTTTGGCTAAATTGGTTTCCTATGTAAAGAGCTTTTATAAAGTATATCATGTTGCTATAGGAAGGAGCTCTAATTATTTCACTAAGACTACATTTGTAGATTTTGACTAATCTAAAATTAAATCTGTAAAGCTCTGCTGGAATTATTTAGAAAAGAATTGAACCCCTCCCACACTCCCATCAGTACAGTTCAGGTTCTTCTAATTTTACTTTTGTAGTTCACAAAGTATCTTTTTTCCATAATGTTTTCAAATTGAAGTTCACACACATCATACAAATAGCATGATAATTAGGGGTTCAATATTCAACACACATTCATTATTATCTTTCATTGTTGTCATTGTCACTATTATAATTGCACATTGTAAAAAAGAATGGAAGCTTTTCCACGGGAGTTATTCACATGTATTACTTTCAAGGAGTAATTGAATAGTTGACATTGCATTTATATCAAAGTAAAATATGTGATGATTTTTCTCATTTGTATTATTCTTAAGCAATAACAAATGTAGAGTGATCTCTATTAGGCCCCTGTATTTAGATCCAGAAAGCTTCATAGTTTTATGTAATATCCAAATGTATATTTTCATATATAATTATGATTTTATATGAACTTTTTTACCTCTCTGTAACGGTAGAGTTATACCTACCACTTGAGCTGTTTTAAGAGTCAACAGAGAAAATGGCAAGAAAACTACTCTAATATGTTTTATTATTGGATGTGTTCTTTGCTCTGTACCAGAAAACTTCTCACATGCTTTATCCTATTTTTGGTTTCTATATGGTTCATTTTCACAAAGCAGACCTTTATTCAGGATTAAATAATATTGATACTAGGTTGGAAAATTGAGTTAAATTAGATTAAATATTAGCTAATCAGAATTAAATAACATTGATATTGGGTTGGAAAACACAAGATTTGGAAACAAAATACTCTAAGTATAAAAATGTAAGTATCTACAAATATAACAATGCTAAGCTTTGGATCTGTCTTTACTCATTAAGACCATACATCATTGCCTCAAAGTATTGCCCCTTCATAGGAAACACACAGCCAGTGAGGCTTCCACATAATGCTTCATCCATTCCCCACAGAGGCCTAGATAGCTTAGGGATCTGCCTTAGTTATATGGAGTCTTTCATTGCTGCTCTTCTAGCTAGCCCCTGAATCATGTCATCGTTGGCAGGGTGGAAGTTGTTACCATTTGCTAACTGTTCAGTGGCTTGTATTGGGTAGTCTCAGTCCTGTTTGCAGAGAGGACAAAGACTAGTCTAGCTCATCTCCTTTATCAGCAGAGCTGTTCCATCTAACTCAGTGTGGAGAATCACCAGTGGGATTGGTCAAGGGAAGCTGGTCTTTATTAATGAATGAAATGACCTTAGAAACATATTTAAGCCATGCAGTCATCTCTTTTTGTTATTTATCAAACACGTTTTTAAAGAAGTACATTTTAAAAACTAAAAAATGAAAATGGGTATTTTAAAATGGTAGCAGTGACTACCCACACATTAAGAGCTGGCAATTCGCCGCTATTAACCGTAACTGTGATTCCCAAATTTTAAAAATTAAATGGATATAAATTACATTGCTTTTGTTACAACCACTACTTCAATGAGCCCTTTCTGCTGTGTCTATCCTGTTGATATTGCTCTGTTTGCCCCCACCTACAGTCTGGAAGCTGGTAGACAAGCAATCTCAGGACAGCCTGACAATCATGGCTTCCAGTTGAACAGGTCCATCTGCATCTGTGAAATTACAGCAACCTATAAAGAGGATTTGAGTTCATGTTGACTTCTCTTACATGCACAGAGAGATCAATTATTTGGACCAAAAAGTTAGACAGTTAAAAAAAAAGATCGTCTATCAGTTCTGTGGCCATGAATTTAGGAGATCATATAGCCTGTGAATTATGCATGTATTATTTCCAAATAAAAGAGAGGTACTTCCTGCACTGATTTTTTTTTTAAATCCCTTTCACAAAGCTACCTCAGTCCCTGAAATCCTCAAAGTATGGAGCTCTTTGCTGTTGTATTCTGAGTTTTTGGCCAACAACTGCTTGTCTATGAGGCATATGAACCAGCTCAAAGGTACTTTAAATTCAAAGAAGTTTTGTTTGTTTCCTTTCCCTCAACTATATTCACAGGGTGGCAAAATTTGCCGTGCAAGCTGCTGTCACATTAGTCATTCTTCCATAAGTACAGCTCCCTCTATCAATGAGTCTCTAACACAGGAGTTTCTCCAAGAGGTTATTTTTCCTACTGAGGCACATACAATGCATTTAATGGCACCAGAGTTTCATTAAAGGAATTCTCTTGTTCCCCTCTTTCACATGGAAGTGTCATTAACTATATTAAGTTAACTCTCTGAATGTGAGGTTCTTAACCAACAAACAATGCTTCTCCACGAGGGCATATTTCGCCAAGCATCCTTGAATCAGAAGGGGCTGGATAAGGAGCCGCCCTGTGAGTTGAGATCAAATTTAAGAATAACCCTTTTATATTTATTAACTCCTCTCCTTCAAGCATTGGTTCCCTTTCTCCCACCACCATCTTGAGCCTTCAGGTAAATGAAAAGTTCAATTATATGTAAAGCGACTGTTAAATCAGCAGGCCCCTTGTGGGGATCTGGGCCTCCTCTCCCTGCTTCAGTCGCCAAGTGTGTTCAATCCGTTACTGTTCCTGAGGACTGTACATCCATCGGGTCCAGTGTGCCGGCCAGGGTGCATCTTAGAGCTTTTACTGCATATGAGATGTTGCAGGCCTGTTCTCAGGAACTGCCAGCAGACTGGGAATCACAGTCACGGTTAATAGCAGCGAATTGCCAGCTCTTGATGGGTGGGTAGTCACTCCTTTCAGTCGTTGCCCCCTGGGGGAGAAGGTAGAAAAACAGAGGGAGGGAATTAGAGTGACTTTGCACAGTTGAGCAGGTTCATGCCGCTGGATCAGTGGCAAGCATTGGCAGGGCTCCACTCTGGGGAGGCTCACAACAACATCACAGTCTCATTTTTACCAATTGGTGCTGCTATATCACCACTGGTGCACAGGGGGAGAGCAGAGGGGAGGGGGAGCTGGGAGTGGGGAAAAGGGGAGAAGGCAGAAGTTTAAACTAAATTAAACAAACAAACAAAAAATCAGGTTCGGACTGGTTAACCCACCCCAGTTAGCCCTGTGCTACTAATTGTACTAAACTGGTATTTGAAGTTCCCTGGGTGATTAAAGAGTAGGCTCACAAACTCTCTGCATAACCTTAATTTTTTCAAGGTTCTTTGAGTGGAGAATGGCTTATAATAATGATTTTGACTAATACGATTTTTGACATGCAACTTTAATGCTTAACCTTAGTACAACTCCAGAGCATTTCATGTGTACTCAGCTGTAAAGAGTGATGATTTAAAGGGATAATATAAGAAAAAGGTCGTTCTAGAATGAACCTCTAACAAATTGCATAAAGGGAGCTTATTATTCTATGAGTATGGGGATGTGCAGCTCTTCTGATCATTTTTCTGCTCGGTTCAAAAAAAAATTGTTGAGACATGAATGGGAAAAGAAACAGGAAAAAATGAAATAGAAATCTGCAAGCAAGGAACATTCTTTTGATGGTTATGATTTCGTTGCCACTAAAAAGACTCTACAATAATGTGGTTATTCATCTCCTCTTTTGTTTTGGGTGAAGAATTCGCTCTAACAAGAAAATGCTATTATTGGTTGGAGGGCTGCCTCCTGGACCGGACCGGCTCCCCAGCAATTTGGTTCAGTATTATGACGACGAAAAGAAGACGTGGAAAATACTCACAAGTGAGTACATTATTAATTTATTTACTTACTGTTATTTCAGGTAGAGCTGTCTTGAAGAATTTCAAACATGGCTAATCAAATTAGACATTTTATTGATTTGTTCCCCTTTGGAGGTTTGCTTATGTATCATGGGGGATTTAGAGTAAAAAGACTAAATTAACATTGCAGAGGTGGCCCATTTGGCCGTCAAATGGACCTGAATTATAACTGTCCTGGTTTGTGTTTCTGTGTGTGTTGCAAAGGTAGGGGTGGGGCCAAAGGGAAGGACCAAAGATCTCCCCCTCAAATTCTTCTATTTTTTTTTTTATTGACTGAAAAGTGAAAGATTGGTTAATAGCACTAGTAAATATCCTCTCATCAAAGTGGGTTAGTTCATTGGTTCTGTAACTAACATTTGGCATTTTTGTTCATTAATCTTTAGTCTATGGAATGGGGTCTGAGAAAAGCATCAGCCCCTTTCATGGCTGCACAGTTGGGACGGACAGATATATTTGTGGCCTAGCCCAGCCACATGAAATTGTGCTTGCAAACTTCCACCCAGGATTTCTCCTCCTCCCCGCCTTAAAGGGTGATTGTGTTTTACAGCAAACCTCTTGCCTTGGGCACTGAGATTTGGAACTTATTGTTATATTGGTTATGATTCCCAATCGGACTCAGTCATGGAATCAAAAATCATTGTTTTTTCAGTGCAGCAGGCTGTGTGCACCAGTCCCCTCATGGGCACAAGTGGCTGCACTGGTCAATAAAACTAAATTCTAACTGTCAAAATGGCCCAGGGCTCTGTAGATAAAATAATGAATGAGCAATTTTGATCCATAAATCAAAGCCATACATTTAAAACCAACAAAAGTGAAAGTCAGATTTTCTTATTGCATGTGTCTTTTAAGCAGTTATATATTTTATCAGATTTATTTGTTTATTATTATTAAATCATAGCTGTGTACATTAATGCAATCATGGGGCACCATACACTGGTTTTATAGACCGTTTGACACATTTTCATCACACTGGTCAACATAGCCTTCCTGGCATTTTCTTAGTTATTGTGCTAAGACATTTATACTCTACATTTACTAAGTTTCACATGTAGCCTTGTAAGATGCATCGCAGGTGTAATCCCACCAATCACCTTCCCTCCGCCCATCCTCCCCCCTCCTTCCCCTCCCTCTCCCCCTTCCCCATATTCTTAGGTTATAACTGGGTTATAGCTTTCATGTGAAAGCCATAAATTAGTTTCATAGTAGGGCTGAGTACATTGGATACTTTTCCTTCCATTCTTGAGATACTTTACTAAGAAGAATATGTTCCAGCTCTATCCATGTAAACATGAAAGAGGTAAAGTCTCCATCTTTCTTTAAGGCTGCATAATATTCCATGGACTACATATACTACAATTTATTAATCTATTCGTGGATCGATGGGCACTTGGGCTTTTTCCATGAATTGGTAATTATGAATTGGGCTGCAATAAACATTCTGGTACAAATATCTTTGTTATAATGTGATTTTTGGTCTTCTGAGCATATACCTAATACAGGAATTATAGGATTGAATGGCAGATCTATTTTTAGATCTCTAAGTGATCTCCAAACATCTTTCCAAAATGAATGTATTAATTTGCATTCCCACCAGCATTGTAAAAGTGTTCCCTTTTCTCCACATCCACGCCAACATTTCTGGTCTTGGGATTTTGTGATATGGGCTAATCTTACTGGAGTTAGATGATATCTCCAAGTAGTTTTGATTTGCATTTCTCTGATGATTAAAGATGATGAGCATTTTTTCATATGTCTGTAGGCCAGGCACCTGTCTTCTTCAGAGAAGATTCTCTTCAAGTCCCTTGCCCAGCCTGCAATGTTCTTTTCTTGCTTATACGTTTAAGTTCTCTGTGGATTCTGGTTATTAAACCTTTGTTGGAGACATAACCTGCAAATATCTTCTCCTGAGAGCTGTTTGCTTGCTGTATTTACTGTGTTCTTGGCTGTTCAGAAGCTTTTCAGTTTGATCCGATCCCAGTAGTGTATTTTTGAAGCTGCTTCAATTGCCCGGGGGGGTCCTCCTCATAAAATACTCACCCAGACTGATTTCTTCAAGGGTTTTCCCTGCACTCTCTTCTAGTATTTTTATAGTTTCATGTCTTAAGTTTAAATCATTAATCCAGTGAGAGTCTATCTTAGTTAATGGTGAAAGGTGTGGGTCCAGTTTCAGTCTTCTACAGGTTGCCAGCCAGTTCACCCAGCACCATTTGTTAAATAGGGAATCTTTTCCCCACTGAATGTTTTTAATTGGCTTGTCAAAGATCAAATAACGCTAAGTAGCTGGGTTCATCTCTTGGTTCTCTATTCTGTTCCAGACATCTACTTCTCTGTTTTTGTGCCAGTACCATGCTGTTTTGATCACTATCGATTTATAGTATAGTTTCAGGTCTGGTAGTAGCATGATTCCTCCTGCTTTGTTTTTATTTCTGAGTAATGTCTTGGCTATTCAAGGTTTTTTCTGATTCCATATAAAACAAAGTATTATTTTTTCAAAGTATTTTTTAAAGTATGACAGTGGAGCTTTAAAAGGGATTGCATTAAAATTGTATATTGCTTTGGGTAGTATGGACATTTTAACACTGTTGATTCTTCCCAGCCATGAGCATGGTGTGTTTTTCCATTTGTTAACATTTTCAGCTATTTCTTTTCTTAGAGTTTCTTAGTTTTCTTTATAGAGATCTTTCACGTCCTTTGTTAGATAAACTCCCAAATATTTCATCTTCTATGGCACTACTGTGAATGGAATAGAGTCCTTAACTATTTTTCAGCTTGACTATTGTTGGTATACATAAAGCCTACCGATTTATGAATATTGATTTTGTAACCTGAGATGCTGCTGTATTTCTTGATCACTTCTAAGAGTTTTGTAGTAGAATCCCTGGTGTTTTCCAGATATACAATCATATCATCTGCAAAGAGTGAAAGTTTGATCTCTTCTGACCCTATATGGATACCCTTGATCACCTTTTCTTCCCTAATTATGGTGGCTAAAACTTCCATTACAATGTTAAAGAGCAGTGGAGACAATCGGCAGCCTTGTATGGTTCCTGACCTGAGTGGAAATGATTTCAATTTAACTCCTTTCAATATGACATTGGGTGTGGATTTGCTGTAGATGGCCTCTATCAGTTTAAGAAATGTCCCTTCTATACCAATTTTCTTAAGTGTTCTGATCATGAAGTGATGCTGGATATTATCAAAAGCTTTTTCTGCATCATGTGAGAGAATCATATGCTCTTTGTTTTTTAATTTGTTTATATGCTGAATTATATGTATAGATTTACCTATAATGAACCATCCTGGAGACCCTGGGATAAAACCAACTTGGTCATGATGTATAATTTGTTTGATGTGTTGCTGGATTCTGTTTGTTAGGATCTTGTTGAATATTTTTGCATCTATATTCATTAGTGATATTGGTCTATAATTTTCTTTTCTTGTTGGGTCTTTTCCTGGTTTGGGGATCAGGGTGATGTTTGCTTCATAGAACGTGTTGGGTAGTCTTCCTTCTTTTTCTACATTTTGGAAGAAGTGGAGTAATATAGGTACTAGTTCCTATTTAAAGGTTTGGTAGAATTCTGACATGAAGATATCTGGTCCCAGGCTTTTCTTTTTAGGGAGATTTTGTATGGTTGATGCTATTTCAGAACTTGATATTGGCTGTTCAACATTTCCACTTGATTCTGGCTAAGTCTTGAAGGGTGATGTGCTTCCAAGTATTGGTAAATTTCCTTGAGATTTTCATATTTCTGAGAATAAAGTTTCTTGTAATTTTCTTTAAGGATTTTTTGAATTTCTGAGGAGTCTGTTGTTATTTCATCTTTGTCTTTTCTGATTGATGAGATTAGAGATTTTACTCCTTTTTTCCTGGTTAGGTTAGCCAAAGGTTTATCTATTTTATTGACCTTTTCAAAAAACTAACTTTTTGATTTATTGATCTGTTGTATAATTCTTTTGTTTTCAATTTCATTTAATTCTGCTCTAATTTTGGTCATTTCTTTTCTTCTACTGTGTTTGGGGTTGGAATGTTCTTCCTTTTCCAGTTGCTTGACATGTCCCATTAAGTTGTTAACTTCCCTTTTTTCCATTCTCTTGAGGAAGGCTTGCTGTGCTATAAATTTCCCTCTTAGGACTGCCTTTGCGGTATCCCAGAGGTTCTGATAATTCGTGTCTTCATTGTCGTTTTGTTCAAAAAAATTGGCAATTTCCTTCTTAATCTCATCTCTGACCCAGCTATCATTCAGCATAAGGTTATTTAACTTCCATGTTTTTGTATGAGTATGCAGATTCCTATTGTTACTGAGTTCAACTTTTATTCCATGGTGGTCCGAGAAGATGCAAGGAATAATTTCTATTCCTTTAAATTTACTGAAGTTAGACTTGTGACCTAGGATGTGATCGATTTTGGAGTATGTTCCGTGGGCTGATAAGTATGTGTATTCAGTTTTGTTGGAATGAAATGTTCTGTAGATGTCTGCTAAATCCAAATGTTGGATGGTTAGGTTTAAATCTAAAATGTCTTTGCTCAGCTTCTTCTTGGAGGATGTATCCAACACTACCAAAGGAGTGTTGAAATCTCCAACTATTATGGAGCTTGAAGAAATCAAGTTGTTCATGTCTGTTAGAGTTTCTCTTATAAATTGAGGTGCATTCTGGTTGGGTGCATAAATATTAATAATTGAAATCTCATTATATTGAGTATTACCCTTAACAAATATGAAGTGACCATTCTTATCCTTCCTTACTTTTGTTGGTTTAAAGCCTATTGTGTCTGCAAATAGAATTGCAATATCTGCTTTTTTCTGATTACCATTTGCCTGAAATATGGACGACCATCCTTTCACTATATTTATCTTTTAAGGTAAGATGTGACTCTTGTATGCAGCAAATATTTGGCCTGAGATTTTGTGCCTCTTTAGAGGACAGTTTAAGCCGTTCACATTAATGGAGAATATTGATAAGTCTGGTACAATTTTGGGTATCGAGTTTTTCGAATGTCCAGTGGACATTTTTAATCCTTTCACCACTGTGGAAGTTGGAGTCTCATCAAAAGTTTCTGAGTGAGTTTACTTTTGTGGTAGAGTATTGGGCTGGTCATGATGGAGGATAGGTCTGAGAATATCCTGAAGAGCTGGTTTGGTTATGGCAAATTTTTCAACATATGAATATCATTAAAGTATTTAATTTCTCCATCATAAATGAAACTCAGTTTAGCTGGATACAGGATCCAGGGTTGAAAGTTATTTTGTTTTAGGAGAATAAAAGTCAATGACCACCCTCTTCTGGCTTGAAAAGTTTCAGCAGAGTGATCTGCAGTCATTCCAATATTCTTCCCTTTGTAGGTAATGGTTTTCTTACATCTGGCTGCTTTCAGAATTTTCTCCTTCATATTAACTTTAGTGAAGTTAATTATGATGTGCCTGGGGGATGTCTTATTCAGATTGAGTTGTGCTGGGATTCTGAAACTGTATGCTATCTGATTTTCAGAATCTCTTTACATGTCTGGAAAATTCTCTTTCATAATTTTATGGAGAAGGGCCTCTGTGCCTTCTGAGGCAACTTCATCACTTTCAGGCATTCCAATGAGGCAGATATTAGCCTTCTTTGAATTATCCCAGAGCTCTCTGAGAAAATGATCCATTTTTGCTCTCCATTTTTCTTCCTCTTTGATAGTTTGGGAGCATTCAAAGGCTTTGTCTTCAATGTCAGAAATCCTTTCTTCTGCTTGCTCCACTCTGTTACTGAGGAATTTTACTGTATTTTTCAGATCTTTGAGGGCTGCAAATTCTTGCTTCAGTGCATCAAAATCTTTGGTGGTTTTGTCTTTAAATTCGTTAAATTCTTGAGACAACTTTTGAATTTCTCCTTGAATTTCTAATTCCGACTTTTGAATTGCTCCTCAAATTTCTAATTCCAAATTTTCCTCCATTCTATTAATCTTGTTTGCAATCCATATTCTGAATTTGATTTCTGACATCTCAGCCAGCTATTTATGAATGGGATCTTCAGTTACATCTGCCATATCTTTCTTGGGGGTGGGGGTTCATCTATTCTGTTTATTCATATTACCAGAGTTTTTCAGCTGATTCTGGCCCATGATTATTTTAGACCATTTGATTGTTCCCCTGGACGTTTGTCGAGGACCCGTACAGTGCTATGGCCTGAGAAACTGGGGACCCGTTTGGTGTGGTGGGGCTAAGTGTTTCTGTCTTATTTTCAGCTGGTCTCTGTTCAACCCTAGTGAAACAATTACTCTGGGTTTAAGTCTCAGCTTTGGAGAAATATCAGCAATTAAGTCACCCCGCCTCCCCCCCACCTCCCCTCCCCCCACCGGCAACATTGAAAAAGGAGAATCAAACTTTCCTACAACCACATAACCAGGGCACCACTTGAATAGGCCTCGGGCAATTGGCTCAGTTCAAAAAGTCCAAATCAATTGTCTCAGTCAGCACCTGTCTCAGGTGGGAGAGTTTAAAAGGTCTTTGGCAACTGGATCACAGTTGTCTGGTGACAACTCAGATCTGACTTGCTCCTGTGTTCTGTAAAGTCAGGAGGACCCACCTAGCAAATAGATTAGTCTTGGAAGGTTGATGGCTCCTTCCCCACCTTGCACCTGTGTCATACCCAGTCACTGATAGCCCCGTAGGGGTGTTGCCCAGTTGCCTCTAGTGAACAGATACCCCAGGAGTTTGCACCTGCCTGAATCACAAGGAAATATGTATCTTCTCAGCCAGGCCACTGTGCTCTGCCTCTATCCAGCAGGGGGAGATGAGGCCTTACAACCTTGGGTGCTTGATGGAGGCTGTGGAGTGTTCACTCAGTTCCAGCCCCACCCCTGATTGATGTTACTGATGGAACAACTTTGGGGGAAATTATTTCTGTCACTGCTAAATTCCCCTGTAGAAGAGAAGCTGTTTTGAGTTCCCAGAGCCTGCGCCTCAGGCCCTGTCTTTGCTCCTGCAGGTTTGTATTTAGTTAGCTCTCAGTTTTAGCCTCCTGCCTTCCTTTGTGTATAGGCTGACGATCCCCTGAGGGCCAGGTGCGTCTTAGGCTCAGTAAAGCTGTCCTCTGGGTCAGCCCCACCCTGGGAATTTCCCAGCTCTGTGCGTGTGTTTTCTAGTCCCCACGCTCCACCCAGGCCGGTACCGCCTCAGGCAAACCCTTTCCTCACAGGGCCTGAGTTTTTGTCCCAGATCTGTTCCATGGTGGTTGCCACCTGAGAAGATGCCCAGCATCCTCTGGTTGCCCAGGGAGACAGGGGGTGTGTCTTTGGAATATCTGGGAGTGAGCCCTATTGTTGCCCAAAATGGCTGCTGCTCTGCACCTTTGGGCACCGCCGCTCCGTTGTGGTTCCCTCTCAGCCAACTGTCCTCTCCTCACTCCGGTGCCGCAGAATCAGCACTGACCAGCTGCAATCTAGGCCCTGTCCACACCCCTCAAGAAATCACCCAAGAATCTGGACTCTTGGGGGACAGGCCTCCAGACATCAGAGTGAGAGTGGCGGGGAGTGCTGGGAGCTCAGAATTGCAGGTAGAGAATATATACAGTTTTATACAGTTTTATGGCTGGCAGGAGAATGCTGTGGCACCCTAGTAGGGGAGGTAGGTCCAGTTTTTAGACGGTCTCTCCCGTGGAGTGTAGTGGGAGGACCTTTGAACTCTGCCCGTTTGTTTGTGGAGCACTCCAAGCCATTCTCAGGGGGAGGGGACTCCCGTTGGCTTGGTGATGTATATTGTACCTTTTGTTTGTATCCTTGAGGTCGCAGCTCGCCTCAGTGGGGTTGATGTGCGTTCTTCAACCTTCTCTCTTGGTGCAGCTCTAATCCACCAGGTTACTTGCTAAATTTCTGTCCTTTAACTCTCCTTCTGGATAGGAGCCTCTGTGGAAAGCTGGCTTCAGTCAGCCATCTTGTCTCTGCCCCCAATCTATCGGATTTATTTTTAAAAAAGCATTTCCTTTCCTCTTCCTGAAAACCCTTTAAAATAATAGAAACAAGACAACAGTTTGCCTACATGTGAGGTATTGGCTGAAACACATTTTGGAGCTGGCTTACCCCAGCAAAACCTGTGGTAGAATCATCCAGATACTGCAACGAGAAAGCTCCCTGAACATCAGTGCACTATGATTGTAGAAAAGAAGTGGTGGAACAGTAGCAGTGAGATTAAGGAGAAGGAGAAAAAGAAAAATAAGTTAGCAATGTCTCCAAATGATCTTCATTTCTCTTTTTTGGCAAAAATACACTTGATAATTATTTAAATGTTTGAGTGAGTGACCAAGCTGTCTTTTAAAGATTCATCAGAAACTAAAGCAAAAGTAAAATCAAAGAATGAATTTTTGACACTTGATGAATAGAGAAAGCCTCTACAGAATCAGACATGGAGACGAGGAAAAACAGAGAGAAAAAAGCAAGAACAAAAGATTCTCAAAGAGAGGCAACAGAAAAACAGAGGCTAAGAGAGAGGAAGATATTAGATCCAATCAATAAATGATTTTTATCCACAAATCTATTTGTTGTTTCAAAGCTGGGTCCAATTTGTTACTTATTTGAAGCCCTTCAGTAAAGGGGCAGAAAAATTAATTAAAGTTTTGTGCATAATACCTTAGAAAAGTATTATGTTCATTTTAAACCTTGCTCAGGGATAAGTTGATTATCAAACCCATTGTCCAAACTGGGACAGTTCCGAGCATGAAAGGAGAATCTGTTAATTATGCCAGCACACAGGTATAGCCTGGAACATACAGTCTCCCTACTGAAAGTTTTCATGTTGCCTGATTTAACTCCACACTTGGAGGGATACAGGAAGAAAATATGAGTTTTGAACCAGACAGACCTAGGTAGCAACCTACATCTAGGACCTATAGTCATACAAATACTCTGAGTCCTGTTTTTTTTTTCATTTTATGGGGGTTATATGAGTATTTTTTTTTTGTGGTTTTTTTTTTTTTTTTTGGCCGTAGCTGGGTTTGAACCCGCCACCTCCGGCATATGGGACCGGCGCCCTACTCCTTGAGCCACAGGCGCTGCCCGAGTATTTTTTTTAAATAAAATTGTGTTTATAAATCATTTGATACATAGAATGCACTTAATGAATTGCAGGCAGTATTGCTATGACAGCAACACCAACATAAGCTTAGGACTATACCCTGTATCTGAGAGGTATCGGTCAATGTAACTTTTCCATGCAGAAGAGAGAGAAATAACACAGCAACAGACCCACGACCTGCCACTTCCATCCACTTCAGGGAAGGGAGCCAATTTTCCATAGTTTTCACGTTAGATGAAATGGTCTACAGACTAAGAAGTAAAAATAAATTGGTATCTATTGACTCAATTTACCAGCTTGAAATGGGAGGAAATAAAGAAATTGACATATAAATATAGAAAAGTTCTTATAATGGGAATATATTTAAAAATCTTGAATCTTTTTTCTACACTCAGACATACCCATAGCTTTGAAATAAATGTCTACTCTACTTAACATTCTTCATTTCACTGAGACTTACGCTTTTAAAAGATAGTTTATTACCTGCTAGTCTGTGACCACATAGCCCCAAGTGAAGGCATATTTTTCATATTTGTTGAAGAAATGGAGATATTTTATCTGGATAATTTCTACTATTGGTTTGTGTTTTTTAATCAATGCATCTTGTTTGGCAAAACTGAATACGTAAGTCAGGTAACTGACAGATTTCTATGCTTTGGGGACCATGTAATAATAAATGAGGAAATGTTTCTCACTAGGATAATAAAATACCCAGATTGTCCCCAAATCTAATAAAACATTAGGGATTGTAGAATTTTCCACTGTCATCTTTTACCCCAGAACAAGTGCTAAGCTAATTTGTCAGGAAGGTGAAGATGACAGTTAATTGTCATAGATGGTTTGGGGAGGTCTACTTATTAAATAACTTTCTTCATGCAAACTAACATATTAACTGACAAATACCTAAAACCTGAGGTTAGCTAGAGTTTGTGAAACCACCTCGCTTGAACAGACCCTTCTCAGCCTGCCCCACAGATGTGCTCCTCTTAGAAAGATGCCATTCCACAGGCTGGACTACAGGTACCCACTCACGGAAACTATACCATTTACACGGAAGAATGAAAAGGAAGGTCATCATACTTTTCTTTAGCTCACATCCTGTTATGGTGTTTATATGTTAGAAACACTATCTAAAGGGTATCTTAAGTAATGAACTGAATGGAGTGGAGGTGAGTAGCATTGAAAACATGACTCTATATTATAGAAAGGAAACAAAATTCAAATAGCCAGCCAGCCATTGGTTTAGTCTACCCAAACAGCAAAGGGAACAAATATTCTCATTGACCGTTTTGGTGACATGCTGGTACGGACTGAATGTTTATCTTCCATTTTGGAAAAACCATTTAACATATCAGTATAAAATTGCTGTATGAATAGCAACAGAGCTCCCCAGGCCCCCTCAGAAAAGTATTGGTAGATAGGTGTAAAAATGACTAGAACTCCTTTTGTAAGTGGCAAGTGTTAAGCAATAAGAATGAGATTGGCGTTGCTGTTCTCCTGCCTGTTCATAATAAAAGAGAAGTTGAGATGCACTTTTGTTCATTTTTATTTTTCAGTACTGCTTTTCTTGCATCTCTCACTCCTGCCTGCAGTCTGCCGTTTCATCTTAACTTATTAGAAAGCAGTACAGGAGACATGAATACTAAAATAGCCAATGCAAAAATCATGCTGCCTGCACTTTGCAGGCCCTAAATCCTCTGTGCAGAGATCAAACAAAACAATTCCTGCGGCTACTGTGTACTTTTTGTAACAGATTCTATCTGTACCAAAGTTTTCATGAAGTCCATGCATACAAGCACCTTACATTTTCCCCCATGGAACAGGAGCCAAAAGCTCCCCATTCCGTATGTATTTCCCATGGGCCTATTTCCTTACTTATGGATAAAGGTATTTCCCAGGAATTAGCTTCCTTTTTCCTATGTTTCAAATAAGAGACTCTATTTATTCAGAGCTTCTTTGTTCCTTTCTGTGAACAAAGCCTTCAAAATATATATTTATCTTTCCATGTGCTAATGATGACTTCTCTTTCATAACGTAAGAGTGAAAATTATGAAGCTAAGTAGAAAAGCTTGTTTCTACCTTTGATCACTCTCAATTTCCTTTGTTAGAGCTGGGGGAAATGCCTTTTCTTCCTCTTCACTTTAGTTGATTTACAACTGTTTCCTCTACTTTATAGGGCAAGGATTTGGGGGCATTTCTGGTTGTCAGTCACAGAAAATCAGGAAACTGCTGTGCGGTGGTTTCTTACGTTGCTGCCTCTGGCCAGTGAGGACATTGAACTTGATCCCATCAAGGGTCCTGTGGCTGGTTGTCATCTATTTCTTTCAAGAGTCACAATGATCAGAAAGCTGATTGATTCTTAACACTTTTGAAAAAACATATATTTTCTATAATAGCTGAAGGAAAAGTAATGAAAAAACAAACTTCATATAAGATATTGAGCTTCAATTCCAAAAGATAAATATAGGTTTGCTCATACCTAATATCTGAGCAATGCAGAACAGAATGGTTTAATTGCTGATTACTGAGTATTGAGACAATAGCAAACCACATGTAGGGCTTATTTCTTGGCCCTTCTGTTTCTTTATTTAAATTAATTTCTGTTCTTTGAGAATAAATCGGAAGGAAAGTCAAGTTATGATTTGTTTTGAAGAAAATAAAATGTTAAGTTCAATTAAGGGTTTTGTACCTGTGAATTTCCTTTATTCATATTGCCTTTACTACCAAGAACTGAGGCCCACAAATTATTTAAATTGATTTAATTGCTAGGCAGATATGTAGAGTTTGTGTATAGCATATTTCCCATTGCAGCAGAACCTCAGAAAACTTGAAGTACTTCTAGAAAGACTGTGAAAATGCCTGAGAAAAATTTAGACTTATTTACAGACGTTATTCCTTTCTATAGCAAGCGGTTATGTAATACTCACTTTGTGTTGGAAGGTAGGCTAGAACGTGCATATGAAACAATCTTGCCTCCTCCAAGAGTGGCAAGGGCAGTGGCTCATGCCTCTAATCCCAGCACTCTGAGAGGCTGCGGAGTATGGATTGGTTGAGCTCAAGAATTCAAGACCAGCCTGAGCAAGAGCAAGACCCCTATCTCTACTGAAAATAGAAAACCTAGCCCAGCATAGTGGGACACGACTGTCCTCCCAGCTACTCCAGGAGGATATAACAAGAGGATTTCTCAAGCCCAAGAGTTTGAGGTCGCTGTGAACTACGTCACCACACAGCACTCCACCAAGGACAATAGAGTGAGATGCTGTCTAAAAAACAAAGAAAAAGAAAAAAAATACAATCTTGCCTCTCAATGACGTAGGGAAGCAATTAGAACACAGTGTGTTAAAAGATACGCCTAGTGTAATGTGGAAACCCAAAAGGGGGCCTCTAGTGTAAACATGGGAGGTTAGGGACGCTTTCCTAGAAGTGACCTTTTGTAATTGGGTGGGGGGTGGTGGTGGAGGGGGATGGATAGGCATTATCTAGGCAAAGAGGTAGATGGTAAACTATTTCAGTAAGGACCCAGTATTAGTAATGCCAAAAGATAGTTTCTTTCTAGAAACTGAAATAAATGTGTGTTTCTATAGGAGAGTCTGAGGTTGAAATAGTAAGTGATGGGCCTTGAGAGGTTACCAAGAACCATATTACACTGGGGCTATTTCAAGGAATATTCAAGAATTAAGAATTACAAGTAGAGTTGGTGCCAGACGCAGAAGCGGAGACGGCGGGCCCTGGGAGTGAAGGATGGGGGGGTTCTCCTCTTGGCTGGAAGCTTCAGGCTCCGCCAACGACTCACTTCTCCGGGTTAAAGGTGTAATTTCCTAGGTACGCCTGCTGCAGCGGGACTGCTGGCTGGATTTGTTACAACATTACCATTGGCTATAAAGCAAAGCCCTGGTTCGATAAGAGACTTGTGACCACGTCTGCCCTGGTAGAGCGCGGGGCCTCCCCGCCTTGTGAGCTCCTGAGCTCCGGGATGGGCCTCACTTTATGCACAGTGTGGGTTGCTGTGATCAGCTTTGCAGTCTGGAAAGCTTTAGGAATTCACAACGGGTGTGAAGAGGCCTGTTAAACAAGTCAAAATATCAATGAGAATCCCTGTTTATAATAACTACAAGACTCACTTGCTGGGGAAGGCCTTTCCTCGCTCCACTGAGCTCCCTCCCATCCAAAGGACTGAGCGATTCGCTGCAGCTCCAGCGGACAGGGGCAGGGCCGCGCAGCCGCAGTAAGGGCACACAGGACGCCCCCTAGGGTCACCAGCTATGCTGGACTTTCCACATTCTTTCCTGGGGCTGTTCACTGTTCTCTTCCACCATCTCCTGAGTGACAGACCATGAGCTGGGCTGTGGCGCTTCTGTGGGTCAGCAGGAGAGCGACCTCAGCTGGAGGGGACTTCCAGTGCCCCAGGGTGGCTGTGGGTGTCGGGGAAGCAGCAGGCATCCCGTTCAGGGCATGGCTTGCCACCTCTGTGGCCGAGATGGCGACCAACTGATGAAGAATTTCATTTTAGAAGAGCCGATTCACCAAAACAAGGTCTCCATTATAGGAACAGGGTCAGTTAGTATGACCTGTGCTATCAGCATCTTACTAAAGGTCTTGAGTGATGAACTTGCTGTTGTAGATACTGATGAAGGCAAACTAGAGGGTGGGACTATGGATGTTCAATATGGCAGCTCTTTAGTGAAAATGCCAAATACACTTGCAGCAAAGATTACCTTATTAAGGCAAACTCTAACCTAGTGATTATCACAGCAGGCACACTCCAAGAAAATGGAGAAACGCGCCTTAATTTAGTCCAGAGAAATGTGGCCATCTTCAAATTAGTGATTTCCAGTATTTTATAGTCCAGCCTCCTCTGCAAACTGATAGTTATTTCCAATTCAGTGGATATCTTATGTAGCCTGGTATTCGAGCTCTTTCCCCAAAACCATATTGTTGGAAGTGGCTGTAATATAGATACTGCTCGTTTTGGAGTTTTGATTGAGCAAAAACTTGGTGTCCACTCTGAAAGCCGTTATAGATGGATCTTTGGAGAGCATGGAAGCTAGAGCGTGGAGTGACAATTGCTGGTGTCCCTTTGAAGAACCTGTCCAGGAAGAAGTGATTGTCAGGGCTTATCAGATTATTAAAATGAAAGTCTGCACTGCTTGAAGTGTTGGCCTATCTGTAGCTCATTTAACTGAAAGTATTTTGAAGAATCTTAGGGCATAACCAGTTTCCACCATTGCTAAGGGCCTCTATGGAGTAGATGAGGACATATTCCTCAGTGTTCCTTGTATCCTAGGAGTGAATGGTATACAGACCTTCTGAAGAAAAAGCTGATGCCTGAAAAGGAAGCCCATCTAAAAAAAAAAAAAAAAAGCACAAAAACACTCGGGGAAATTCAGAAGGAACTTAAGCTTTAAACTACCATTCTGAAGTTATTGAAGGAGAGATAGTAGACATGGGATTGTATATGTTAAACTTTTGAATAAACTTAAATTCCTACCAGATAGAAACAAAGTGGGTAGAGTGACTTCTCTATTTAGTATTTGTATGCTTGATAATACTTATTTTTTTGCAATTTCCTAGTGACTGTATGAAAGCACTCTTTTTGGTGACCCCGCTGGGCCAGTACTTGCCAAATGTACATGTGGCCTTTGGTCCAAAGGAAACAAACAAACAAACAAAAAGTAGGATGTAGATTATTGTGTTCTAGAAACTGATTCCTTTTGTTAGATGCATGCTAATTCTTTCACTCTGGCTGGATTCATTCACTTTGTTCACTTATATACTTTATAAAAAAAGTTGTAACCTTCTCTACAACATAAAAAAAAAGTATGTGCATACATACACACAAATTACTAGTAGAGATAACCTTCTAACTTGTTTTCAGGGTTAGTGAAAACATGGCGATTTAAATATTTTTACACAATAATGTTGTCAGTTGATCTCTCTCAGCTTGGAACTTTTTATTTCAGTTCTTGGACCAATTGCTTCCATGACTTTGGACAAAGAAAGAGGAGAGAGAATTGTATTTGGACTTTTTAAATATGTTAGCATCTAATTTTACCTTCAATGAGCTCAATTCTAATTTGAGACACATGACTGCACATTGCTATATATCTTGAATTATTTGCTACTGTGTATTCATGCACCAGTGGATTAGTGGATTTTTCATAGATTTTTTTTAAAAAAATATGTGTGGTGGTCACTCCAAATACTGTATTTCAAGTAAGCTGGGTTCCTAGAAAAACTGACTGACCTTATTTAACCAGCTCTCATTTATTTCTTGTTTCTACCTCTCTCAAATATAGCGATTTCTTTTTCTCCAGAGAACAGTGTGTGTACAAATAATTCTGATGCCTTCTTTACACACAAGCTTTGTTATTTGCTACTGAGTCTGGCATGAAGGAGCTAGGAGTCACATGGGCTGCTTAAATATGCTCTGTGTTATTCCCAGGAAAATTGAAGGCAAAGTCTGACAAACCATTGAATATAAGTACTGAAAGATTAAATGATCTCCTTGCCCAGCCCTCTCATTTTACACACTCATTTCATTCACTTAATGAAAATAATTGGTATCTTCTATATAATAGGGATTGTACTAAGCACAGAACATACAATGCTGAGCCAAAACAAATATTACCATGCCTTTACCAAGTTTATAATTTAGTGGGGGAAACTAGCATTAGTAAATAATCCCAGGTAACAATATATAAAAACACAATGTGATGGTGCTCTGAAGAAAGGATATAAAATGTCTAAGTTCTTATAATGGAGAGACCTGATCTAATTTAGGAGTCATAAAGACTATCACCAAAAAAAAAGTGGTGTTTGGGCTAAGAGTTGAAGGATGAGAAGGAGTTAGTTAGGCTTAAGTTAAGACATGAGATAATATTCCTCCAGGTTAGTTAATAGTAGGTACACAGTCCCTGCAGGAGCCAGGTGCATGGCTCAATTCATAGAATGAGGGGGAGAGAGATAGAAGACGTGGCTAAAGACACTAGCAGAAACCAGGCCATAGAGGAACCTCTACAGCAGGTTCACAATGTTTGAGTTTTGCCTTTCACTTTGAGTGATGCAGAGAGAGCAGGTGCTATACTCAGAGTCATACAGTGACGTTATGGCACAGCTAGGAATAGAACGCTGGTCCCTGTATTCCATCAAACAGTGCACCCTCAGATACCACACCATTTCGTCTCACCAGAGAGTGTCATTAGTCAAAAGAGTCCAAGCAGATGAGTGGGACTTAATCTGTGCTGACGCATTTCACCATGAAAATCTAAATGGATCCATTGTACTTGGCATGGTACCATGTGCAAACAATAGAACTAGAATAGATTAATTGAAAGAACAACCTACTCTTAGAGGTCAAGAATATATTCATGGTTTATGGACTGAACTGCACACTGTGATGTGTAAGTGACAAAATATGCATTTAAGGATTACAGAGAAGCCATAATTTAATGCAACTTTCTTGATATTCTAACTCTGTCTTGGAAGCAACCTGGTGCCAAAATGAAACTATACACACACACTCTCACATCATTAGAGACAGATAGATCTAAATTAAGTACACCCCAAATATGTGTTGACTCTGACTTGCAAAGAGGCTGCTTACTTTCAGCTCTTTTTACCTCATCCATAAATTAAGGATAATTATATTTGGCTTGTATGGTTTCTGTGAGAATAAAATATGATAATACAAAGAAATCTCCAGGCTAAGTATCTGGATTAGAGTTGTTCCTCAATAAATGTTTATTTTATTTTTATTTTAGTTGGAATTATTTTATAACCAAATAAAACCAAAAGATTTAATCTCATCTTCCACTCATCTAAGGTTTGAGAAAGAAGGCACATTCTAAATGAAATCTCTATTTCTGGCATGAAGTTTATGTGGATCAGTCAGTATCAGCTAGATTATGCTGCAATGACAAACAACTCCACAATTCCAGAGGCTTAAACTGACAAAAAAAAATATTTATCCCTTGTGCTACACATCCAACAAGGTTGATGGAGGGCGTCTGCTCAGCAGAGTCATTCAGGGACCCAGGCATATGGCTCCATCCCGACATGCATTTTCTCCAATGATGCAACAGGGAGGGGGATATGCTGTAGTGTCTTACACTAATGATTAGAAGTAACATATATCATTTCTGCTCAGTCACAGGACTATATCCCATTACAAGGACATAGGAAAGTATAACTTTATCTGGGTTCAGGAGGGAGGAGAACCAGAGAATTTGCAGAGAGCCCAATGTGACTATCATAAGCTGTCCTATTAGACATCAGCTATTCAGTGTACTCTCCTTACAGTGCTCCCCCTTTTCCCCAAGGGAAGATCACCTTAAATTATCAAGCTTCTCATAGAATATCTGTCAACATCAGGGTCATTTGAGACTCCTCTGATCCTGCAAACACACTGAAGAGATGAATACCTGTTCCTTTATGCACAATGCCCAGTAATGGAACAGGGGTGAGATCACCCCAGTAAACATTTCCATTTGCAAAGAACCTTGCCTTTTAGCAATTCCACAAAATAGGTATTTTGAAGGGTGCTAATCCAAGGGGTGGGTTGTGTTCCCTGATTAGGACTCAACCCAATTCTGTTCTCTGTTCTCCAGTGGCTCCTGGCTCTCCTTCTCTTTCCATTATCTTCCTTAGAGGAAGGATTTAAAAAAGGATAAAATTGAGAGGATAAAATTGAATGATAAAAATTGAACCTGAGAAATATGCATTTCCTGGGGGTAGAAGAATGTCTAGGTACATTGCATGTCTGTAATATTTAGGGGACGTTAGTGGTTTCAGGTATCTAATTGTTAACAGCTTCTCTTAGTCCAGGCTGGTGAATCTTTTGGCAAATAACTCTCCAGGAAACTCAGCTATTTCCTTACATTTCACTCCTCTCCTTGGCCAATGACTATGCCTACATATATTTTCTGAAAAGCGTCTTAGGTTGCTGTTTCCTTTGTTTTCTTGCCCCCATATCTCTCTGATTTTCACACACATGCACACACACACTACACACATATACACCCTCTAATACTCACTCTATATTTTCAAATCTTTCAGACTTTTTTACTCTTTTCCTTGAGTTAGAATTTACTGGGTGTCTCATCCTTGGTTGACATTTTCTTCTAAGACATCCTAACCCTATTGGGAAACCATATCTTTAATTTTTTTTTTTGTCACCAAACTGTTTTAATTTACATTTTTGCTCAAAATTCTTCCTAATTTAATCTCTTTACCAGATGGAGTTGAAAAATATTACTTCTTCCAAGTCTGCACACTCCTAGATTTCTGAACTCTATTTCTAAACTCTTTTCAATCCTACTTATACACATATGGGCCAATTTTTTTTGCCAAAACCATTTCTCTCTCTCTCTCTCTCTCTCTCTCTCTCTCTCTCTCTCTATATATATATATATATATATATATATATGGCCAAGTGCAGGCAATAGTAACCAATACACACTTCTATAAATATTCTGTTTTTCAGCCTCTTCCCTGGGAGGACGCAGTTCAGTAAATAATTGATTAAACTTCCATGTAAGAACAAATAACAATTTGGCCAAGTGACCTTCCATACCATATGTGCTTTTCCATCTTTCTACCCTCTCATCTCAGTTTTCTTATCAACTGCCATCAGATCTTCTTGGTACCACTGCCTGTATCAGTCAGATTAGACAACCACAACAGCAATCCCCAAATCCTAGGGATTTCTGTGAATAAAGATTTGTTTTTTCTTGTATCACGTGTCTATGTCATGTTCACTGGGGGTCTGTTCCGGTCTGTTCCACATCTTATTCTGGTACCCAGGCTGATAGGAACTCTACTGTTTGGCATATCACCATTGTCCTGGTAGGGCAGAGGAAATTGCACACTGGCTCTTGAAATTCTGTGCTGATAACACATTGTATTGACAAGAACAAATCACTCAGCCACACCTAACTTCAAAGTCAGTGGAGAAGTACAATCCTCCTAAAGTCTCAGAAGGAGATAGAGTATTTGCTTAGAGCCCTAAGGACTGTAACAGTGCCCCTTATGTTCACAAATATTTGGTTTGCTCTTCTTGTCACATGTGAACTGTTCTCATTCTCCTATGATAACTTGTTAGTCAGAATAGGTCGTTGTCCGGCATCATTCTGTCACTGTCTGCATCAATATGGCTTCATTGTCAAGACTGATATTCATTTCCAGATTAGATGCCTCCATATCAAAGGAAAATTTAGAAATACATTCCAAATATTATTGCCTTATAGTGCATCAGAGGTAGAATTTTTTAATTTTTTATTCCTCTCAGACAGCTTAAATACATCTGAGTTTGCATAATTATCACTGTTTCTACTATTTATCATATGTAAACTATAATCTATAACAGAGTTAAATATGTATATAGGTATAAATTATATATTTAGATACACATGAATCTCATGAAATAAGATGGCTTTCAACATGTAGAAAGAGTTCATTAAAAAAATGAAATGACTTTTAGCATGAGCATAATAACAAAAAAAACCCCATTAATTTCAGTGAGTGGTCATTATATGTAGATATCTCCATCAAAATACAGGAGCAATGAAGGCAAAGTGAAAATAAGTAAACTATTTCTTTTCAAATCCATGAGAGGCCTCTATAGTGACATCACTGATCAAACTTACATTTCTTGCATATCCAGCCACTAAGAATTTTTGGTTTTATGTATCACACACATAATTGCTAGGGAATGTATGATCCCTCTCTGATAAAACCTTTCTGTTCATTAAGGGCTTTTGACAGAGCAAACAGCTGTGCTTTATAAACAATACCTTAAGGGCCTGGCCACCTTTAGCTATGGTTTTGTGAAAAGGGAGTGTTGATCAGATGCTTCTGCACCTCTGTGCCTGGATGTCAAGACAGACTATTGCTCCTTACAGTGTGTTCTAATTATTAATCCTACTGTCATGCCTTGTCTGGTTATTACATCTTTATTTTTTTTAAAAAAATTACAATTCCAGTTATTTTGCTAGAACAATAATCATGTGAGTTTCAAAGACCAAAATGATCCCACATTTTTATGTTGAGAACCGCAAAGCACTTTCAGAAAACCCTACTGCTAAGGCAATGATGTATCACTTTCACTTTCATTATATGTTTTTAATCAGAGCGTGACTCCACACCAGACAAAGCGATGCTTTATGCATGGTCTCACTTGTTTTTGCTAAAATCTTTTGACATGATTAATTTTACTTTAATGCTTTTGTCTTGTTGTAATGGTAAGGATGATGGGTATAAACCAGGCAAAAATACATGCTTTTCTATTATAATGCCGCTGAGCATTAAAAATATCTTAGATGAAAGGAAAAAAAAAATCACAGGAGACTGGTTGGACTAGAATTAAATTTCTTGCTACCTGAACACAGAGTACATGAGATTAAAAAAAAAATGATTCAGTCATTGTTTTTAGTTTTATTTTGGGTATTTTTTATAGCAATTTATTCATCTGTATGATTAGATCTGAAGAGGAGGAGAGAGAGATCGTAGCTCACAAATTTCTTGATCTCATTTGTTGCTTTGCAGCACTACTTCCTCCATCGTGTTAAGGGACCAAAATATTAACCAATTCTATGCAAGGTATATCTCCACCAGATCAAGGTGAAGCAAGCAATACTTTTCCACGGCGCTCTTTGGCACTGGATATTTTTTTGCCTTACTGATATTCAGTCTAAAAGAATTGAATATCATAAATATTCCTTGTCCACATTACAGAGAAGCAGTGGCATAGATGACTGTAAGAAGAAAACAAAAGGCCATTCAACAAGTGAGGCCCACCTCATGAGGAGCTTTCTTCTTTAATAAATTACAGAGTTGCTTATCTGTATTATCAAGAATGTGGCCCCATCCATTTTTCTACACAACCTGTCTGCTTGCTTTCTTTGCCTCCCAAATAAATCCTTTTACGATATAAATATTATCTAGTGCAGCCCAACAGCACTTTACACAGGGATGGAAATGCTTTGTGTCTGCACAGTCTAACAGGTGCTCACTAGCCCCATGTGGCTATTGAGCAAGCTAAATGTGGCTATTACGACTGGGAAACTGAATTTCTAATTTTATTTCATTGCAATGAATTTAAATTTAAATAACACCCTTTGAAAAGCAGTTTGTGAATCAACAGCACAGCTGTAGGAAGTAGGAATCTGTGTGGCATGTTCCCATTCACATGGGGACACTGCCATCTTCACCCTTCCTGTTCCCCTATAGGCCAGAGAACAAATACATGACTCCATCAAATAATGAAGCCCAGAGAACGCCCAGTGAAGATAGGTGAGCCTTGTTCTAGGTTACTGGGATTTCACCGTTTAGCTTCTCATTCTCCTTCCACAAAGCCCCACTCTTTCATCCAGGTTACCTGTTAGATTCATTTCCCACGGCTGCTGTAACAGAGCACCATCAACAGGGTGGCTTAAAACAGCGACTGTGTATGGCCTTACAGTTCTGAGGCCACGCCCCCTCCAAGGACCAGCAGACAACCCTTCCTTGCTCCTTCCTGGCTTCCTGTGGTTCCTGGAAGTCCTTGGCATTTCCTGCCAACAGTTTGGTCACTCCAGTCTCTGTCTCTTCTCCACGTATGCCGCCTCTCTGTGTCTTGTGTCTCAACTATCCGCTCTGTTCTCTTATAAAGACAACCGTCATTGGTTTTAGTGCCCACCCTAATCCAGTGTGACCTCACTGGAACTTGATTTTACCAGCAAAGACCCTCTTTCTAAAGAAGGTCACATTCACATGTACTGGGAGTAAGGACTTGACCTTTCTTTGTAGGGGGATACAATTCAAGTCACCACACTTAGGAAATGACACACGTAAGGAAAAAAAATACAACCAGATTCTAAGCACCTCATTTTCATGTGTTCATTTAATCCTCACAACAGCCCAAGAGGATCCTACTTCAGACGAAGAGATGGCGGCACACAGACATTAAGTAGTTGGCTCAAGGTCACACAGATGGCAAACGGCAGAGCCCAAGTGTGAGCCCAAATAAAGACCCGAAGCCTGCAGGCCTTGCTGTTCCTCATTACTGTAATAACCACAGAATATATGTTGTGAAAAGAGTTGAAGGTGACGCAAGAGGCTGCGTCAGCATTTTATTCTCCGCACAAACAGAATATACTAACTATACATGTTTATTTGTTGAGCTTTCCACTGTCTCCTCTGTTATTAATTAAGGACTGGAGAAAGAAGATGGTATTGAGTTATTTTCTAGGTGAAAATGATTTTAGAATGAGATGACCACTTCCAGGGACTTGCAACTCCTACCCCTCTTTTCTGTGTGTACTTCCTCACTTGCAAAAACTATCCTTTTAAGGTCTGTGATCTTCTAAAGAAGGAAAAGCTGAGCATGTGTGCTCTGGATTGTCTGTTTTATCTTGTACTACAGACACAGAGGTACGGTTCCTCAGTCTGTGACATATCGGTAAATCTCAGATCTTTGTTTTTCATAAATATATTTGAAGTTTTTTATTACCGTAATCATTAACTTGACCAAAAGTATCAATAGCTGCTCTTATGTGTACATAAAAATTTCATGGGATGAAATTACTTCTTCCACTTTAGAGCTGTCATTTTTTAAAAAAAGAATAAAGCATCTTTTTTTTTTTTTTTTGTCTTTATGCTTGTCAAAAACCCAATGCATTTTCCCGCAACAGCAATCAAAGATATATGTGCAGACAACTTAAGGGGAAGTGTAATGGGTATTTGCTTTCAATTCTATCATTAAATTTGCAAAGATTTGACATGCTATGTTTGTGCTTGTCACCAATACAGGTAAGTAGGTTTCTAGATGCAGTTCAGAAAACAAACCATGATGGTTTTCAGAATTATACGTATCTCTATTATCCACTTCATTTGCTAAGCTCAGCATTGGGGCTTTGTCTTCCATGCCTTTCTCCAGCTGGTTTCAGCCCTGACATGAAAAGTTTGAGTTAACATAGGTACAATGTGAAACCAGGAAATTGGCACTACCAAGCACTTAGGAGATGGAATAACCTTTCGACCTTTGAGAAGTTTTTGTTGACTATACTCTGTTTAAAAAAAAAAAGAAGAAGAAGAAGTATAAAGTACATACTTTTTAAAGAAGCAGGTTTCTTTCCCTTACCATATGAAATTTAGTCATTTACAAATACAGTAGCTGATGCCTGATTCTATCACAGGCTGCACAAAGCCAACAATGAGAGTTCAATTCCCTCTCCAGCTCAGGCTCCGCTTCATATAAAGGGAAATTCTTTTTCCAAGCCACAGGCTGCACCCCAACCAGCTCACTCCTTATAAGCATATGTGACTGTTGATAACAGAAGTCCATTGAAAGAGAGGATGGAACAGTGCAAATCTATTAACACCACTGGAAAATAACAGGACATTTATTCTGCTGAAAGTAGATTCCTAGCATCATCCTCATGCACGTTGCTTCCTTAAGCAGAACTGATGGGGGCAGAGAGAGCGAGCACATAGCAGCACCATCGGAGGTCTTCTCTGTTTCACTTGTTAGCAGGGTATAATATGTCACTTGAAAGAATGGAAATGCATGAATATAAACGTATTTCCCAGAATAAATAATTTCTATGCCAACTTTTCCTTTTGAGGAAAATATGTTCGTAGTAGTTGCCTAACCAGAGGTCAACAAACTTTTTCTGTGAAGGGCCAGATAGTAAATATTTTGGGTTTTGCAGCCATAAGATCAATGTTGCAACCACTCAGCCCTAAGGTTGTAGCAGCCATAAACAACAGATAAATAAATAAGCATGATTGTCTTCCAATAGAACTTTATAAAAATAGAGAGAGGGCTGAATTTTACCAGCAGGCCATAGTTTGCCAACCTTTGTACTCTAATCTAAGGGCATAACCATTTTACTCACAAATCATACCACCTGGTAGTGAAACAATATTTTGATAATGACTAATACTTACTAGACCGGCTAAGCCCTTTTCATGTATTAATTCATTTAATTGTTACATCAGCCACACAATGCAAGTTCTACGAGGACTTCCCATTTCATAGAGGCTGAAACTAAGGCACAAATAGGCCAAATAACTTCTTCAGCACCAAGACTAAGAGGAAAGCCAACGTTTAAATAAAGGTTGTCTTACTCCAGAGTCACAAGCTATACTGACTCTCTGCAAATATTTTGTGACCTTTGTATTTAACTTTGGGGGTAGACGGTGTTCTGAATATAAAAGAAACACTTTCTGTCAGTAGCGTGGAAGCAGATACTATGTCTACCTCATTGTCTAAATTAACTTCTTCACCTGTAGGTCACAGGATACACACCACAGACACCAAGCAATATTGAACTGGGAAATTAACTCTCATTCTATGCCAGGGTCATATGTAAATACAAAAATGAACCAAACATTGGCCCCTTGGCCATTGGGTCCTCCAGTAGGGCATGGAGGAGACATGGTTGTGTGGAGGAGACAACACCACCCTTTCAAAGATATGTCCAACTCTTACATATGAATAGCTAGGTTTTTCAAATATCTGTTATGGAAACTGAGCCTATTTGAAGACTCCATATGCAAAAGAAGTGAGGAAATAAAAGCTAAGGAAGGGGGATTTTTTTATTTTAGCAACACCAAAATGGTAGCAAACATTTTAATTGAGCACTTATTATGTGTCTAGCGTTATGTTAAACACATTACAAGTGTTTTCTTAATTTAGTGCTCACGAGGGAAGATATAATTGTCCTGATGAGGGTGAAATAAGCTAACACTTTTAGAAAAAGACTCAGTAACTTGTCTAAACTTAAACAGATAATAAATATATTAGTTAATATTCCAAGGCATGAAATTTTTCCTTTGAAATCTGGACGCTTAACCCCTGCCTTACCCTCCGCTTTGAGGTCTCTCTCTCTACCTCCAGCTGCTTGAGGCTAACATAGATAAAGGATTTTTGTGTGCCAGACATGGTGCTCTGTACCGTATGTGGATAATCTCATTAAGTGCTCAGAGTAACAGTGTGATGTCAGGATCATTACCATCCCCATTTTATCGATAAGAAAACTAAGGTCAAGGAAGTGTCCAACCTGATTTGTGCTGGAGCCAGATTATGAGTCCAAGCCACTGGCTTCAGACTTGCCTCTTAAATTTGACAATAAACCGCCTTCATCGGTCACTATCATGTTAAGAAAACAAGAGTGAACACATATTGAGGGCTCTCCAGCGTAATGGAGGTTTATGTGTTTATTTATTGGATACAATTTATCTTCATCACCACTCTGGGTAACATCCCTATGTAATCTTCACAGTTCAAAAGCACTTTCCAGCCTGTCATTTACGGGTTTCCCCCCAATAACCTTATGAGATAAACAGGTCACCCTTTATTATCACTACTTGACATACGAGGGAACTAAAGTTCAAAGCTGTTAAGTGACTTGTCAAGGTCACATGATAATTGATGAATTTGTGACTTAAACCCTTGGCTTCTGACCTAATTTAGTTCAGTGTTCTTTCTATTAGCCATGTTCTATGAAACCTTATTAGGAATTCTTTGACCTGTAACTGACATTATTTGCTCTCTTTCTAACATGACTTTTCCTCAACTGAATTATTTAGAAAAGTATTTATATATCAGAAGCTTATAAAACAGTCTAACCATTTTGAATGGAAAATAAAAACTCCTTATTTGTGAATAATGCAGAGGTGAGAACACACACAGTGCCTTGTTAAAATTGAGGCATGCTTGTTGTATAACACAGCTTCCAACAGGAAACAGGCAACATTGTAATCAGAGAGCTAGCTGAGCATGGTGTCTGATGCCTGGTAGTCTCAGCACTTTGAGAGGACAAAGTAGGAGGATTGCTGAAGACTAAGAGTTCAAGGCCAGCCTGGGCAACATAGTTAGACCCATCTCTTAAAAATAAATAAATAAATAAAAATAATATTTGAAAAGCACCTCAAGAACTGCAGAAAAGAGGGGAGAGCACTTCAGGAGTAGTGAACCATCACCACCACCCCTGGTACTAGGAACAGGGTCATTGTTAAAACAAAGGGAAGGCGAAGTTACCAGAACCATACACCAGAGAGGGCCATGTGGAGCAGGCCAACTAAAAGGACCTTAATTCAAATGAGAAAGGCAGCCCAGAAACAAATAACCTGATCTTCCTCTCCTACCTCCCTCAGTCTTCTGACAGCAAATTCAGCCAGCAGTCAGAGGCAAGAGAGCTGCTACACAGGTCAGCACCATCAGAGTCTGAAGGAACAGAGCAGGAACCTGGGGTGGAGATTGGCTCTGTCGGGGTGATCGGAAGATACCTAGAATACTTAGGTTCACTGTGAAGACTACCTTCTATCCAAGATCAAAATCAACTACAGAAAATGTCAAAATTTTCAGTTCTTTGCAACTATAATACATGTATCTAGTTTGGCTTACCCAAGCTTCTCAAAACCTTAGCTGCTTTGTTTTTTTCTGTTGCACTTAACTTGCCCAGTAGCAAGTAAACAAATTGGAGTGGAAGCAGGTAGCAGAGGTGAGTGACATGACACCACCACACAGACCTGTCCTCCAGGAAAGGGGTGACCAGTGTGATCCCAGGCCCATCTCTCACAGCAGGAATGACTGTTCATTTAATTTTTTAAAAGATGGATTACTTTTCTCCTCTCCCGTGATTTTCTTGGCCAGTTGAAAGTGGTGTTCGTAGTACAGTGTTGCACTTCGCACACATGAATGGTTCCAGAGTGAAAATTAGTGATCGCATTCCCCTTTATGAGAATGTGCAAGCGACCTCTGGTGAGAGCTGAGACCATGTGTGTTCCTTAGTGGAGGTCCCTGCTGGCCTGCGTGCATCCTTCTCGGTGACTGCGCTGCTCCTCACCACTTTGCCAGCTTCCTTTTGGTTAAGTTTCTCTCTTTTTTTTGATCCGTGTTGCTCCCATTATAGTGGGCTTGAGGCTGTTTCTGATAAAGAAGAATCACTTTATCGTAGGCCTGGCACAAATTTGAGCTAAGGCTCCTGGTGGTCACTGTACACTGCAGGAAACACCATGGCCAGGGGGAATCTGTGGGAGAGTCACACCGACTGTTGTTCTGGGTCAGATGGGTATGTGTGAGTTTAAATGGGGATGGAGACAAGCGCGTTCAGATACATATTGGTAAACTTATTTACGCTGGGGAATTAGATATTCTAACCCTTTTCACCACATAAAGATTTTCAGGTTATGATTTGAAGAAAGCCAGTCATGTGAAAAAGAAAAATTTGAAGAAGGCTTTGATTAATTACTATTTTAAAAGAATGTATGAAGGTTGGGGGAAAGGATCCCTTGAATGAACAGGTAGAAATGTAAATTGCATGTGAATCAAGCCTGGACAAAGGCTCAGTGAGTATAGATGTCAATCGTGAATCATTTTTAGTGATTATGACTAATTTTATTTTATTTTATTTTTTTAAATTATTTTTATTTATTTATTTATTTTTTATTTTTTTGCAATATTTGGCCAGGGCCAGGTTTGAACCCGCCACATCTGGTATATGGGGCTGGCACCCTACTCCTTGAGCCACAGGAGCCACCCAAGTATGACTAATTTTAAATGAAATCTAGTTTATAGGCTCCTGCATAAGCACTTCCCTTAGAACTTCCTCTCATCTCTTAGCTCTGCACATTCTTATGGAAGGATTTCAAATGTAGATTCTGCCCCGTCTGGTCCTCTGCCTGCTAACATTCTCTAAGTGTCTTGAGGGTGTGATTATTTAGCCACGTGACTGGCTTTAGAGTCAGCCTCAGAGCACAGATTGATTGCTCCTGGACCCCAAGGGAGTAAAGAGCCTTCTCTTTAAAGAACACACTTTATTACAACTCATGTTGCCACTCTGCCATCTCATCATTTTTCCATGCTTCCAATCGATGAAACCAGTGTGAAGAGGATGATCTTGCTTCCAGGGGAGAAGAGGAAGGACATGGGGAAGAAGAGAGTGGTGGCCATGACAAACACGTGTGAGGAAGACTGATGGGCCTGGTATTGAGATCATGAAGACCGTACAGTGTTTTATTTGGCAGTGACTTCTGGTCCAAAAAGAATTCACTTTGTACTTATAGAACTGTTGACATACCCTTCATCTCAACAAAAGTCAGACCAATCTGGTTCAGCCATCTTCTTACTCTGTAATCCAGCTTTGTGAAACGTCCTCAGATACCTTCCTGGAAGTCTCTTTGTCTAGTTATGTATCAGCATTTGGTAGAATGTCATCCTAAACCCTCTTCTTGTCTTCAGCACTTTTCCTTGCAATGGCATCCATAACAATTGATGGTCAGCCACTAATCCGTGGTTCTTTCCCAGATGTCTCTCTTGAGACAGGCTACCGTATTTCTGGCTGCCTCCTGAACATCTCCACTTGGCCTTAAAATGATTCCCTTACTTTCAACCCATTCTGTCTTTGCTGTTCTCTGTTGGGGGAATAACATCTTAATCTTTCCAACCTGAAATACTGAGTGGCAACCCTGTTCCCTCCCTCTTCTCCAGCCCCTTTCTCAGCCTGTCAACAATTGCTCTCACTATTATCTTCTTTTTCCATTCTAATCCACTGCCTCATGTCCATTCACATTGCTGAGCCCTAACATAAAATCTTTCAGTGAATTCCTGAACACACAAGGTGAAATCCAACACCTTAGCAGGCTTCTAACTCCTGCCTCCCTAGACTCACTTGCTATATTTTTCCTGTCCTATACATTGCTCTCCAGGTTTTCCAAACTACACACAGGTCCCCAAAGTGTAGTCATTTGGACATCTAGGTCAGTCCTCATACGTTATCTTCTGCATGTTCTTCAATCCTGTTGAACTCTACATACCATCATACTTTGACATGGCCCCTATTATTAAATCTCCACAATTTTCAGAGGAAACCTAAATGAATCAATTCTATATAATGCTATAGGCCAAGATAAAAGGTACAGGGTGCTAAGAAGGGTTATATAGCATCACACCCATATGCACATCCTCTGACCAAGCACCATAGTAACTCCTGATTCACCTCTAGTAAGTTATTGCCACCTGCTCTGTGCTGTCACAGTTCCCTGGTCATATTCACATTAGGAAGCTTATTGTTTTGTATTATAGTTGTTTAAAAGTCTCCTTCCTGAACTGGAAGCAAAAATATTGTGGATTGCTGTCTGTTAGCCACTGTGCCACACACATGTTGTGATGATTGAGGAAATGAATGAATAGTGCTGAAACATGAGCAGCTTAAGCAACACCAGCAGCCAAGAAACCAACAGACACTTCACATCTTATTTATACAGAGATCAATTTGGATGCATTACATCAAGTTGTTTGGTATATATAAAATGTAGTGAGGCTTCAAAATATTTATCATTGTTAATAATGAGAGAAATAGAAATAGCCATTCATAAATTCATAATGATCTTTGACTTCTAAGTGGACTTCTGAGATATAGACATATTTATAGTTCAAGCTAAAAACTTGTGGGCACTCTGTTACCCTGAACAGAGTGTGGTGGCACCACAGCAACCTCAAACTCTTGAGCTTGAGCAATCCTCTTGCCTCAGCCTCCCAAGTAGCTGGGACTATAGACATACACCACCATGCCTGGCTAGGTTAGTAGTCTTACTCTTGCTCAGGCTGGTCTTCAACTCCTGAATTCAAGCATTCCACCTGCCTTGGCCTACCAGAGTTCTAGCACACACTTGGCCTTATAGATGATTTCTTAACCTACTATCATTGCACAACATAGGCACTACTTAAATATCTATTGAAAGCAGATGTTTACATCAAATTATAGCATAGTATATGGTAAGTTTTGATGAAACTGACAGGTACTATTTCTACAAAATGTCCCTGAAAGCTAGACTGTGCTAATATTGTGAGCATCAATATATATCATTATAAAGATTACACAAGATTTAGAAGGGGTGGAGCTTATCATATTGCCTGTAAAATATTGAAGTTATTTTTTTTATATTGAAGTTATTTTTAAAACTCTGGTTAGACTTATAAATAGAAGGATATATAGAATTTGAAAATCACTGGACAAGAGAAGTGAAGATGGAAGAATGGCCAATAAATACATGAAAAAATGCCCATTGTCCCTAAGCATCAGAGAAATGAACATCAAATGCTCCTTGAGATATTACCTAACGCCAGTGTGAATAGCCCATATCACAAAGTCCCAAAGCTGTACATATTGACAAGGGTGCAAAGAGAAGGGATACTTAGCTACTGTTAGTGGGATTGCAAACTAATACAGCCCTTTTAGAAAGAAGTATGAAGAATTCTCAAAGAGTTAAAAGTAGACCCTCTATTTGATCCCACAATCCCATTACTTGGGTATCTACACAGAATAAAATAAATCATTTTGCCATAAAGACATTAACACTAGAATGTTTAATAGCAGCTCAATTCACAATTGCAAAGATGTGGAAACAACCCCAGTGTCCATCAACCCATGAACGGATTAATAAACTATAGTATATCTATAGAATAGAATACTATTCAGCCATAAAAGATGGAGACTTTACATCTTTTGTATTAACCTGGATGGAGTTGAAGAACATTCTCCTTAGTAAAGTATCTCAAGAACAGAAAAATAAGCATCCCATGTACTCAATACTAATTTGAAACTAGCAGATGAAAAACTACAGCCCATATGAGAGAAATACACAGTTAAATCCAAGTATGGGTGGGAATAGGGTTCAGTAATCTTCCACCTAATGGGTACAATGCACAGGTATATAGAACACCTCCTGAGTAAAGGACTCAATTACAACTCAAACTTTTTTTAACAAATGTAAACAATGCAACCTAATTGTATGTACCCTCATATTAATCTGAAAAATTTTTTTAAATGTGTCTTTCTGTGTAAAAGGTTTGCCTTAATGAAAACCTGTATTCCAAATCCATTTTCTTCAGTAATATGCTAGACCTCATCCCAATCTGTGTTTTGGTGCCACCGCCCACTGATGCTTAGTATCTGGGCTGTCTTGCTAATCATAAACAAGACTTGCTTACTCGGTATGTTATTTACATGTTCAAAGCCTTGGTTCTTCCAGCTTTAAATTCAGCAGAAAAAAATGGCTGCTTACCTCACCAAAGGTGCATAGAAAATTCCCTTGTAGGCTGGAAAGCGACATACAAATGTGCTGTGTTCTCATTGCTCCAGATAGTCAGAGAGTAATTACAGCAAAGGCAGAATGTGATGTTGCACTTTAAATTTAGGAATTTCCAAGGTTGGGAATTGCTGACAGGCGAGTTGAGATCAGGTGTAAAGGATTATGTGAAAACCATTTGGATCTTATTCTATAGTCAGTGGGGAATTACCAAAAATCTTTGAGCAGATAAATAGCATAATTAAATATGTTTTTACAAAGTTAATTTAGGATGAATTGGGAAAGGAGAGATTGGAGGCAGGAAACCATTTCTTGCATAGCCCAGGTAAGGGATAGATAGTAAGAATCTGATTTACAACAATGTCATGAAAATGATGAAGGACTAGCATATGTAAAACTCATATTATAAAGAGAGTAGGAGGTAAGAGTCCGGCTTGGTAGGTCAAATTGAGCTGAGCCTTTGATCAAAAGAGAAAACCAAGAAGAAGATTACCATTTATAGGAGGATGGAATGAGTTTAGTCTTGCCAAACCCAGGTTTCTATATGCATCAACTCAGCCTTACGCCTGGCACACTGTAGGTGCTCAATAACTATTTGGTGAATGTATCAATAAAGGATAAAAGAATTAAAGAGTGAGAAATACTCAAAGGAAGTTCTTGAGAGAGGACTAGAAAATCTTGGTCTATATGACAGAGGAGTAAAGGGTAGAAATACAAAATAGGTGTGTAAGCAAATAGCATCATTGAGATGGCAGGGAAAAGGGACGAAAGGAAGGAAGGAAGTGAGATTACGTATGCCCAATGCCTGGCATGACACAGAGGTTAGTAAATAGTTATTTGTTGAATATGAGGATGAAGGAATACCAACTTTGCAGGGGTTGGTGAGGGAAGAGTAGCTGAGGGTCTAACAGCACTCCTTGGTGATCCCTGAAATGTTTTTATGAATCAGAGATTAATTCTACAGTTCACCATCTGGCTTTCATAAAGATATGTGAGTGATATGGTCTAAATTGTATGATGCATGAGGAATTTCTTCCCCTTGTACTTTTTACTTCAACATGCTTTAGTTTTAGTTCAATTTATTATTTAAATCTGGCATCAAACTGTACTTGCAACAGATTATCCTTCCCTTAAGACTAGCCATACGTCATAAATGACAGGAATCATAACACTTTCTCATGTATTAAAAATGGGCCAGATAGGACCAAAATATTCAATCCACTCACCTCATTTACTGTGGTATCATTATGTTGAGGAGAGATGTTGAAGCTGTTAGTTCAACACCTTGGCCATAGTTGGTAAAGCCCTGCAGTTTGGAGAGAGAAGACTTTTCAGTCTTGATTTGAGTTGGCCTTGCTCTTACAGACCCAATCTAGACCAGCAAACAAAAACGGTAGAACAAATAAGAATGTGTAAATAATAAAATTAAAATTATAAAAGGTTTCATGAGTCATAATGTAAAAAGCTTTTATCTACACAAGTAATATTTGAAAAAAAGGTAAAAATACAAAGTAGGCACAAACATAATATGAAATAACAACCAATTTTAAAATACAAATTATATGAAATGAAGGGGTAAAATTATTAAAAGCCAAGCAAGCTAAAAACTTCATCATATATAATAATTTTAACTTTAATCATCCTATTTCCTCATCACAAAAAAAACAAGGTTTTTCATATATGAAATATGATCAATTTATTTGCATTTACCACCATCCTTTGGCTTTACCCACTCTCTGCAGAATTAAATAACAAAGGGACAGGTAACAAAGAGGTAACAGAAGAAATAATACTGGGATAATATAGGAACTAGACCACTGGTCACTTAATAATCACAAGTTGACTATATTTCTGAAATATACTCATCATTTATCATTATAGTCCAGGATACCTTGTTTCTCAGTTAATAAAAATTTTTCCCATTGAATTACTTCTAAATGCCAGATAAGTGTAATTCAAAAAAATGAGAACATAAAATTAAGTGTCTGTTTTCAGAAGCACCATTAAGGCCTTTTAGTAATTTTACTGACTTTTTAGATTTTCCAATTGAAGATCCACCTATAGGCTTTTTCAACCTTATAATTTCCATAGTGGAAATGGACTTTGAGAAGCTCTTGTCAGCTCAAAGGCCCTGATTAGTTCAAACACTATTTCCCCCACAAAAGATGATCACACTGATTTGCCGCAGTTATCTTCAACTAGTAAGAATTCAGGAAGTTAATTGATCCTTGAGATGAGGAGCTATAATTCATAAGTGATCTAGGTTAAGATGACAGGAAAGATTAGAAGATATGTTGAAACTACTTAATCAGAAAAGATCATCCATATTCAGATGCATGTATATTTGCAAAAAAAAATCTGAGAGGGCACTTTAAGGAAAGAAAGAATTTTTTTATCCTTTCAATTTTGTCATTAAAATGTTTGCTTCCTAATTTGAAACAATTTACTATATAAAAAAGCAAATTCAATAAGAAGTAAAAAATATGTTGAAGCTACTAAGAAAAATCAAACATAGTTAAATGTCTATGTGTTTATAAATACCTGAGATACCACTCTGAGGAAAGGGAGAAGACTTTTATTTATTCTTTCAACTTCTTTCCTAAACTGCTCATTTCTTAAAGCAATTTACCATTTAGAAAAATGAATTTAATGATGTTTGACTCTTGAGTGGAATTATCTCCTAGAAAGCAAAGAAAACCGTATCATTTTTCCAGCCACATATGTACCATATACAAGTTTATCTTGAAACATGGATCAAAGTTGCTTTAAGAGTAGTGATGAATTTTAGTGCATCACATCTCTACTTCACCAATACCACAGGACTTATCATCAGGTCTTTCAAAATACTGGAAAATTTGACCTATCTTTAAAAAAAATCTATCTTCAGTAATATTAATATAGGGTATCCCTGCTGTGTCTGTACATGTGAGTCAAAAGTAGGCTGCTGTAGAGAATTGGAGATAGATTCTGGTCTGGTTCAGTTATCTGGAATATTTAGGAAGAGTCGAGTAAAACAAATAATTCTGATGTTATTCTCCAACTCAGTGTAATGTACATTAAAAGAAAAATAATACGCACCCGAGTTTTAAAAGTGATCTCTGTGATGTTGGCCTCACTGTTGTAAGTTTTCCTCTATTTTTTTTTTTTTTTTTTTGCCTTGGAGCCTCTTATCTAAGCAGAGTTCTTGATGCTTTTTCTGGGGGGTAAGCAAAGAACAGTGTACACCATCTAGTGGCTCAGTTCAAAATTGCCGCAGTTAAAGAAGTCTGAACAGGAGGCAGCACTGAGGGTCTGCAGCAGCCACAGCAATTAACAGACTCAAATTTTTCAGCATTTCTCTAAGTACCTGAGAAACACTGAAGTGGTTGCCATGAATTCCAGGAAGAAGCTCTTACAGCACATAAAAAGATTCAATCTAGACAGTTAATTTAAATAGCCCACAGTTAAAATCCTACTTTATTTCAACTATGTATCTATAATTACTGTGCTTTAATGAGAACTTTTTACTTGCCTGCTTAGTATGGAAATTAATATTACCACTGTAACACTTGGTTATATCATGTCGTGAACAACTTGGCTGAAAGAGGAAATAGATTCCATTTGTGATCATATGCTAAGGGAATTGCTTCTTTAAATCATTAGCATCCAAGCTGAGGTTGCCAGTCTATAAAGTCCTGGAGAACCATGATTCTTGAATCCACAGTCACAGGGCACCTTCTCTATAATTGAATATATAATGCCTTCTACATACATCACCTTCACCAGTGCAGTTCAAACATACTCAGTAAAATCGCATCACTGAATTATCAATAATTTGTTATGCAATTTTTATCAATAAATATATCACTCTCATCCAGGAATGCACAAAAATGTATTTATTTATATGTTGACATGTAAATCAAAGTCTTTTAAGAAAAGTAATGGTCTGGATTTCTGCAGTCCCATGCCTAGGAATTTGTTCTAAGGAAATAATTATTCACATGTTCAAAGATATTTATTCCGGTGTTGTTCATAACAGCGAAAAATTAGAATCAAACTAAATGTTTGACAATTAGATGTTGTTGAATAAGCATTAGTTTAACCAGACCAAAAAAAGTAGCATACCACTATTAAAAGCTACTAGTGAAGATCTATATTTATTAAAATGAAAATAGCTTACCATGTATTTACAGGTAAAAAGAGCAGGTCACAAGGCGTGTCTGCTGTATATACTAGATACCAAACTCGATATAATGGTGAGTCGGTAAAGGGAAAAAGGTCCAAGAGGATTCTTTTACCCCAAGAAAAATATGTAATTTATTTTACTAAATATAATAGAAAGAGATGAGTCAAATATAATCCCAAAGATTTTTATCCTGAGTAAGTAGAAGGACAGGGTTGACCCTGACTTAAGAGAAAGGAACGTATTTAGGTCACTACAAAAGTTTTGAGACGTGACGTTTTAGGGTCCATTATTTCACTTCCAAGAAACACCATTGACAGTGTCCTTTCTGAGTCACCCATGATGCAAGTCTCAACTTGCACAGCTTGTTGGTGTGGCCAGAAGGACTTCACTTGTTTCTGTTCACATGGATTTTATGTTTCTTGATTTTTATGCATCTCCAAACTTTCATAATGGCCTGTGTATTTGGAGGGGAAAGCCAGGGCTTTGCTGGGGAATTTGGAGTGCCCCATTTGATGCTGAAATGAAGCTGTATTGATATTTTTACAGTCATGCAACTGGAAGATTAGCAAAGTAGTGAGTGTGGATGGAGTTGAGAAAGGGTTTAAAAGGCAAGCTCTCGAGGGCATGCCAGTTACAGAGTGAGGCAGCCAGGTGCACCCTACGACGTATGAAGGGGAAACAGCCACAGAGGCAGAGGGAGAATCAGGGCGAATGGAGCCCTGGAAGGACACCTTTGAAGGGGTGACCTACTGTGTCAAATGCTGCAGGTATATCAAGTAAGACCAGCACAGAGGAGTGACGTTAATTTAACCACAGCTGTTTTAGAGGAGTGATGAAGCTAAAAAAAAAAAAAAAAACCTAATTGGAAGGGGTAAAAATGGAGGGAAAAAAAGTTGAAACTTTAAGTAAACAGACAAACTTATTCAAGGATTATTTATGCAAGGAGAAGAAAAGAAAGGGAATAAGTAGGAAGAAGAGGATATTGATTCAAGAAATGTCTTTTTCTAAGGTGAGCTATTGAACAGCATGTTTCTTTGGTGATAGGAGAGATCTGATAAAGAGGGGAAAATTAATGATTCAAAACATGATAAAACTGCTGGAGAAAAATATCCTTGAGTCGTTGGTAAGAATTGGGACATAGTACACAAATACAGGGCTTGGCTTTAGAAATAAGCATGGTGGGTCCATCCATAAAGACTAAAGGAAAGGTAGAGTATAGGTGTACTGATGCAGGTAAGTTTGTAGGTATAAGGCTGAGAACCTGTGGAAGTCCTTTTCCATATGGTCCTATTTTCTTAGTGAAATAGAAAACAAGGTTATCAGCTAAAAGCAGATGTTAGAAAGTTGAGGTGCGAAATAGTCATTTAGGATGAAGGCAAGCAAACTTTTCCTATAAAGAGCAAGGAAATATTTTAGATTGTGAAGGCCATTAGGTCTCTGCCACAATTGTTCAACCCTGCCACTGTAGCACAAAAGCAACCAGACAATACATAGGCCGTTGGTGTGACTGTGTTCCAATAAAACTTTATTTACAAAAACAAGTGGTGCTCCTGATACGGCCCAGGATCCACAGACTAACTCTTGATTTAGGAGAATGGGATAATGAATGGTGTAGGAAAATATAAATGGAATTTCAGGCAATGATGACATGAATTTACAATGAGGCCTGTTCACCGGTGCTGTAAATTTCTTTAGCCGTATTCAGGTGTGTGGATGCTAGCATGGACCTGAATATAGCCGAGGTTTGGTTTTGCTATAGAAAAAGGGCAGGCGAGTGGAGTGTGCATGCCAGGAAATGGTTTAAAAGAAGAGCTATGAAATCTAAGCTGAATCCAGGGGTGAGGACACGAAAGTGTGAAGTACAAAGAACAGTGACAAGGAGGCAGACTCAGGTAGGTCTGGCTGCTCACCTGGGATGCTCAGATACTCTTCCTGGGGAAAGAGGGCAGTGCATTAGCTGTTTTATAGAAAAGTAAGAGCTAAATATTGATGCAGACTTTGTTGGGTGACAATGAATAGAGCAATCCGTATTCTGCAGGGTGAATGTAACATTACTCTCCTTGTTATCACCATGAAAAGAAGAAGAATCCAAATCCATTTGGAAGTAGTGTTCGAATGACAATCCTGTTTATAATAACATCTAGCTTCTTAGTTATTAGGATTATTCTTTATCTTCTTGTCTTTGTTACCTGAAAATTTCTTTGCCTATCCCCTGTCCCCAAATATTATGTGTACTCATTGCTGTGTATTAATGTGCTCATTTTTGTCTGTTGTTTTGTTTGCCTTTACTGTCCTGGTCTCCAATTTCCTTTGCTTTGTAGTTTTTACATGCAGCTATGTTTACTTTTTCTGGGATGACCCTTGAAATGTTTCTTATTTTCCCCTTGGAGATCTTTCTCTCTTTTGTTACATTTCTGCACTTGAAGATGATGGCTCTTTTATTGTAGCACAGTAATCACAGGTTATGAAAGAATGTTAGCAAAATCTGAGGACAGAGCCTGTTCCTTTCCTAACAACTGGAGCACTGTTAGTGAGGCAGTGAGTTAGTTCCCTGTTCTCACAGTTAGGACTTTACTTCTCCTCCTTAAACCCTTCCAGGCCTCTCTACCTGGAGCCATATGGTCTTTGGGATTCAAGGACCTCCACCACCTTGTCTCTTGCTACATTTCCACCTTAAATATTAGTGTTCCTCAAACTCCCCTTACATACCGACTCCTTGACCAGGCATCTTGCCTTGGTGCACACAGATGGCGTCAACTCACATTCCCAAGCCCTCTCCTTCTGTCCATTTCCCACCCTTCTTTCAGGAGGTCAACAAAAATCCAATGGTAGCTATTATTTTTCAAGACAACTAAAAAAAAATCACCCTCTCTTGTGCCTCATCTTTCTCTGCACATGGACCTCTCCCCCTGCTCTGACTATAGCTGGCTGTGTCTAAGTTTCCATGTGCACCTCTGCCTGCATTGGATGTGAGCCCCTGATCGTCAGAGACTGTGCTATGTTCTTTCTGTTTCTCATACAGCAGATAGTAGGTGTCAGATATATGTTAGTTAAAAATTGAATGAAATCCCTTATTTTTCATATGCAGTGTTGTCAGGAGGTGAGTTTAGATCACTTCAGATTTTACCAACAAAACTCTTGAAGATGTGGGTACCTGTGCCATAGCATTCTAGCCACGTGTGCAGATGTGATAGCCTGTGGGAGCCACACATTCTCACCCCCATAAGCCCAAATTGTATTTTCATTTAGTTATCAAACCCACTCTTGAACAATTGCATGCTTGTGATAAGTAGTTAGTATCTCAAGTGAAGGAATTTAGCTTGTTTGGAGAGGTTTTCTCCTTTATAAAATTAAACAATGTAAAAATATTTGGTGAAGGATATACAGTAAGGGGACAATAAAAGAACTATCTTTTATATTTGTCAGTAATAAGCCTTGTGCTTTACATAAGTTATAGGACTTAATTGAATTTTCAAAATAGCCCAGTGAGGTAGATATAATCAACATTTTACTGATGAAGAAAATCAAGACTTCTAAACTCATACGGTTAAATTATATCAAACCTAGCAGGTATCACAATATACTTGCCTTCTAGTTTAAAAAGCTAATTATACATAAATCTTCAGTATAGAAACAAGTAGGTAACCCTCCATACTTCTGAATTACTAGTTCAACTTAACCACATTGCTTTTCTTCCTGCTCTTGGAAGTTAAAATATCATTTGCAAATAACAGAACTCCAACATAACTGAAACTATTTTCTTTTAGCTTAACAAATACTTATTGATCACCTACTATGTGCAATGCATGTCCTAGGCACTAGGAATTCAGCAGTAAGTGAAACAGTCCTTGTCTTGCCTATGCAATAAATATACTGGTATGAAAATCAATTACAAAAAAAAACTCAAAGAAGGGGGCACCTGTGGCTCAAAGGAGTAGGGCGCTGGCCCCATATGCCAGAGGTGGTGGGTTCAAACCCAGCCCTGGCAAAAAAAAAAAAAAAAAAACTCAAAGAAAACTATAGACTGATCGGCATTATGAAGTGTTACTAAGATCACTAAAACAGGGTAAGGAAGCAGAGGATGACAGGAGACAGCTTTCTAAAAGAGATTGTCAGAGAAGGACGTTCTATCCAGCAGACACCTGCATTAAATGAAGGAGCAAACAGGGAAGAAGGTGAGAGAGAGGCAGAGAGAAAGCCAAGTGCAAAGAGTCTGAGTCGGGACCGTGTTCGAAGTTTTGGGAAGACGGCAAAGACGCCAGGTGGCTGGAGCACTGTTAGCGTGGCAGAGAGATGAGACAGGAGCTTGGAAAGGCAGCTGGGGCCAGTCCACATGGTCCTGCTAAGGCCGTTCTGGAAACTTTAAAATGTATTCCAAGGGTAGTGAGAAGTAGGAAAAACCTGAACAGAAGCAAATGTTTTATCTGACTCAGGTTTTAGAAGGACGATTCTCATTTTGTGAAGAATAAAACAAAAAGGGGCGCAAAAGGAAGCAAGAGACGTGTTAGGAGGCTGTGCAGAAGTGCAGAGGAGAAAAGGGATTTATTCACCTCACCCAGGAAGCAGCGCAGCCTGGGCTTTAGGATGACTGTGAAACAAATTTCAAAACCCTAGCAGGATTCGTTCTCATTTCTTCCCACTACATGAGCTCCTCCTTTTCTTGGAACTGCTTCTCCATTTTGCCAGCAGCTCCAAGATCTGTGGTCAGGAAGGAAAGAGTTGTCCTTTCCGCTCCAGTCTGAAAACCTGTGGGAGGGCCTGGCTGGGTCTTGCAACCATCCCTGGGTCACTCACGTGTCTGCTGTTGTGTGCGTGGGCCCAGCTTTGTGGGCCAGGTAATGGGTGCTCTAATGGGCAGCTAGAAAAGGGGCAATAGGATGAAAAAGGTTTGCATTTTCTTTGTTCATTAAAAGCAAAGGACCCTGGAGAGAATGTAAAAGGATGTAATGGCCGGGGAGTGATTAAAGATGGCACCCAAGCCCCGATAACTTCTCCTTTCTCTTGATTTCTTTGACACGAAGCTCCTACACCATTGCATTACTCCTTCCATGAGGTCCATATATGTCTGTGTTAGTATTTTAAATAGATTGCAGATGTCCTGAAGGAATAGAAAGAGCCACAATGTCATAGTGTCAACACTGCCCTTGAGCACCTCTGGTAAGTGAGCTTCACATATGGGGCCAACTAAAAATAACTCGAATTTTTTAGCCACTGATTTTTCAAACCTTCTCTGTTGACTGTTTTATCTTTCCCTGTGGGTTGGACCTCACGAGGTTCTTAAAGCACTCCAGTCATTTTGGGGTATTAAATTGAAACCTCACTAAATACACTTGACGTTTCTTTGTCCCTTGTATCAGGGGTCCGCAAACTACTTCCAGACTTAGTGATTCATGAAAAGGGGATTAACAAATTCATCGTATGCCCACATTCACAGCTGTGCCTTATTATAGCAAAAGGCTATAGTGCAAAATCAGCAGAGGGAACAGGTTCATTGGGCAAAGTCGAGAGAGGACCTAGCCTAGGCTTCCCAGAGTCCTGTCCCTCTGGAGTCGCATGGAGTGCACTCACTTCCTCAGCATTGAATTCTGACAGCATGTCTGAAATACTGTCTACCAGGAAAGCCCTTTAAAGACTGAGGCCCAGGATTTTTACTGGGAGCTGGACAGGTAGACATCTTTTAGAACATAACGAAATTCCAGACTACCAGGGGAAACAGTAGGTATTCAGCATACATCAGCATTGTTCATTTAAACTGTTGGGGTACACACAGATACTCTGATCAGTTGAAGTAGTAGGAACGCTTCTGAAATCTAAGTTCTCACATGCTGGCCAAAAGCCAGCTGCGCATGCGGGCCCTTCTACAGAAGCGCGTCAGGTGTGCTGTGTTCACCCTGTCCTGCACTCTGTGGACCCGAGTAAACAAGGCTGACCCACCCTGAAGGTAATCAGCCACGCTGTGCGTTCTCGTTTCACCAGGGACAAGACCTGAAGAGGGGGAAACAGAAAGAAAAGCTCTTACTTGCTGGTGATTCTAGAAACTGGCTATCCTACTCTTCAGGAAACAACTACTGGGAAGCTGACTTTGTTTTGTGATGAGCTGGTTCTGTTGTGAGCTTCTTTCTGAAGACTTCCCACTGCTTCCTGGGCTAGCCACCACATAGGACCATTAGGGCCACCACATAGCTTGTGTTAGGGCCACTTTGATTTGCCAACTAACCTTCTTGTTGAGTGAAGGGGGGCCCTTTCAAGACAGCACAAACTGAACAAGCTTCCATAGCACCAGCTTAATCCACATCATGGTACTGGTACGGTAGCCCCCACCCCCAACCTAGAAGTGTAGGGCACTTTATGCCAGCACCCACCTCACACTCCCATGACAGACAGATTCCCCCAGTCTATTGCCTTCAAATGTCTTCCTGTGCCTGCCAAGCTCCAAGAGCCGTGGACACATGTGACCCTAGAGTTCTTCTACCACCCTCTGCCTTTGGGGTAGAGAATGGAAGGAGCATCCTCTTCTCGTGTCACAGCCACCCTTAAAAATAAGAAACCTTGATTGCAAGAGGGACTTTACCTAACAATTGCAATCAGTGTAACTGGCTTATTGTACCCTCAATGAATCCCCAACAATAAAAAAAAAGAAAAAAAAAAAAAATAAGAAACCTTCTCACTAATTGTCTTCTACATCCTTGTATACATAGTTTGAATGCACTGGTCTGTGTGCACACGTAAGTATATTCACACATACACCCAGTCCAAACTAGCCTGGTACATAGCTTTAGATTAGCTTTAGGATTAAGGCCTCAGCCTAATTGTAAGACAGAAGTGCCAAATATTCATACTTATTCATAAGTATACTCATAAATAAATAAGTATTATTTATAATACTTATAATAATAATACTCATAAAAAAGTATTATTTAATATTCAGTGTATGTCTAGTTTAAAAAAAATGGTGCCAAAAAAGGAAAAAAGATTCATAGTATTGTACTACCTATTTTGCCTTCTGACCTGCAATATTTCAGTTCTTCACTTTTTCTCAACAATAAAGATCATAAGACTTTCTTAAAAGATGGCTGTGGATGCTTCTCCATGGCCAGGACCATCCACCTCGGGCTCATATCCTAAAATCATAGACGGCACTTCAATTTCCCTTCTGTGTGTGGTAGGCTGTTGACTCAGTACCATCTTGATTTCCTGGCCCAACTGGTCTAGTCGTTACTGGACATAACATGCACACACCACGAAATGGCCATGAGAGGACTGTGTAACAAATCCTTCTGAATCTTTGCAGTGAAATATTCTTTAAAATCAAATAAGTGCAGTAGCACCAATAACCCACTGAATCAGCTGGAGTAAATACAAAGGGGGTGATCTTAGAGGAGCAAAGGTGTGGCTCACAGTTCTTACGATGCTACCAACTGTTTCTGGAACCATCCAGTGGCTTCATGTGTCAGGAAAGACTTACTTAGAGCACAGGCTGTGACTGCTGGATTGACTGAGAATCAGCCCAGAAGTGAACTTGAGCAGCTGAGTGGGCCAGTGTAGAAAAAAGTCCATCCCTTTTATTTGCACCACTTTCTCCACTTTTTCTCTAAGAACTATTTTTCTTAATAAAATAGTTGATATTGCAATAATATGATCAAAATATGAGAAAATTGGCTTGGCACCTGTAGCTCAGTAAGTAGGGCGCCAGGCACATACACCCAGGCTGGCGGGTCTGAGCCCAGCCCAGGCCTGCTAAACAACAATGACAACTGCAACCAAAAAAATAGCCAGGTGTGGCGAGTGACTGTAGTCCCAGCTACTTAGAAGGCTGAGGCAAGAGAATCGCTTAAGCCCAAGAGCTGGAGGTTGCTGTGAGCTGTGATGCTGCAGGAACTCTACAAAGGCATAGTGAGACTGTCTCAAAAAAAAAAAAAAAAGAGAAAATTTTAGAAATTAATTTAATTCTAATAACCCATTTTTAGAAAAGAATGTAATAAAAACAAAAATAATATCACAGAGCCTAGTCCAAGGCCTGTCACATAATAGGATCTTAATAAATATTTGTTGAATCAGTATTTTTTTTTCCATGAATAATTTTTGCTGCCATAGGAGCTTGGAAAAAATCTCTTTTCAGCCCTGTGAATTAGGACGAGCCTCGCTCTCTGCCTAGAGTTTTAGTACTTTCCCCGGGGTGTATGGATTCCTCTTGGACAGTTGGTGGTGTCCTCTGTTCACGTGCTCTTTCTTTTTTTATTTTTTTCTGTTGAATGACTACTTCCTTTAGTAGTCTTTTTTTTTTTATTGTTAAATCATAGCTATGTACATTAGTGCAATCAAGGGGTACAATGTGCTGGTTTCATATACAATCTGAAATATTCTCATCAAAATGTTCAAAGTAGCCTTCATGGCATTTTCTTAGTTATTGTATGTAGACATTTGTATTCTGCATTTAGTTAAGTTTCGCCTGTACCCATTCTAAGATGCACCGTAGATGTGGATCCAACCATTACCCTCCCTCCACCCTAACTTCCCCCCCACTTCCCCTCCCTTGGCACTTTCCCCATATTCTTGTGCTATAGTTGTGTTATAGCCTTCATATGAAAGCTATAAATTAGCTTCATAGTAGGGTTGAATACATTGGATACTTTTTCTTCCATTCCTGAGATACTTTGCTAAGAAGAATATGTTCCAGCTCCATCCATGTAAACATAAAAGAGGTAAAGTCTCCATCTTTCCTTAAGACTGCATAATATTCCATGGTATACATGTACCACTATTTGCTAGTCCATTAGTGGGTTGATGGACACTTGGGCTTCTTCCATGACTTAGCAATTATGAATTGGGCTGCAATCTGGTACAGATGTCTTTGTTATATTGTGATTTTTGGTCTTCTGGCTATAAACCTAGTAAAGGAATTATACAGAAGGGCAGGTCTATTTTTAGATCTCTAAGTATTCTCCAAATATCCTTCCAAAAGGAACGTATTAATGTGCATTCCTGCCAGCAGTGTAGAAGTGTGCCCTTTTCTCCACATCCACGCCAATATCTCTGGTTTGGGGATTTTGTTATATGGGCTACTCTTATTGGGGTTAGGTGATATCTCAAAGTAGTTTTGATTTGCATTTCTCTGATGATTAAGGATGATGAGTTTTTTTCATGTGTTTGTAGGTCGTGCATCTGTCTTCTTCAGAGAAGTTTCTCTTCAAGTCCTTTGCCCACCCTGAGATGGGATCACTTGTTCTTTTCTTGCTGATACGTTTGAGTTCTCTGTGAATTCTGGTTATTAAACCTTTATAGGAGGTATAACCTGCAAATATTTTCTCCCATTCTGAGGGCTGTCTGCTTGCTTTACTTACTATGTTCTTGGCTGTGCAGAAGCTTTTTAGTTTGATCGGGTCCCAGTAATATATTTTTGATACTGCTTCAATTGCCTGGGGAAATCTCATCATATTGAGTATTACCTTTAACAAATATGAAGTGTCCATCCTTATCCTTCCTGATTTTGGTTGGTTTAAAGCCTATTGCATCTGCAAATAAGATTGCAATGCCTGCTTTTTTCTGCTTTCCATTTGCCTGGAGTATAGATGACCATCCCTTCACCTTGAGTCTATATTTGTTTTTAATGTAAGGTGAGATTCTTGCATGCAGCAGATATCTGGCTTGAGTTTTTATATCCAGTCAGCCAACCTGTGCCTCTTTAGAGGACAATTTAAACCATTCACATTAATTGAGAATATTGATAGGCCTTTCAAGAGTCCAGTGGACATTTTTAATCCTTTTGCGACTGTGGAAGTTGGAATTTGATCAAAATTTTCTGGGTGGATTTACTTTTGTGGTAGAGGATTATGCTGGTCTTTATGGAGGATAGGTCTGAGAATATGCTGGAGAGCTGGTTTAGTTATGGCAAATTTCTTCAACATGTGAATGTCGTTAAAGTATTTAATTTCTCCGTCATAAATGAAACTCAGTTTAGCTGGGTACAGGATCTTGGGTTGAAAGTTATTTTGTTTTAGGAGATTAAAAGTTGATGACCATCCTCTTCTAGCTTGAAAGGTTTCAGCAGAGAGATCTGCAGTTATTCTAATATTCTTCCCCTTGTAGGTAATGGTTTTCTTTCGTCTGGCTGCTTTCAGAATTTTCTCCTTCATATTAACTTTAGTGAAATTCTAATTATGATGTGTCTGGGAGATGTCTTATTTGGGTTCAGTCATGCTGGAGTTCTGAAACTGTCTGCTATCTGAATTTAAGAATCTCTTGGCATGTCTGGAAAGTACTCTTTCATAATCTCTGTGCCTTGTGAAACCACTTTGTCGCTTTCGGGGATCCCTATAAGACAAATATTGGTTTTCTTAGAATTATCCCGGAGCTCTCTGAGAGAGTGATCTGTGTTTGCCCTCCATTTCTCTTCCTCTTTGAGAGTTTGGGAGCGTTCGAAAGCTTTGTCTTCAATGTCAAAAATCCTTTCCTCTGCTTGCTCCCTTCTGTTACTGAGGGATTCTACTGTGTTTCTCAGATCTTTGATGGCTGCAACTTCTTGTCTCAATGTGTCAAAATCTTTGGTCATTTGGTCTTTGAATTCGTTGACTTCTTGAGACATCTTTTGGGTTACTGGTTGGAATTCTAATTCAGTCTTATTTGCTATCCAGATTCTGAATTTGATTTCTGACATCTCAGCTATTTGTTTGTGCATGGGATCTTGTGCTGTGTCTGCCCCATTGATCCTTGGGGAAGTTGATCTACTCTGATTATTCATATTGCCAGACTTTTTCTGTTGATTTCACCTCATGATTGTTTTTCACCATTGCCTCTGACTGTCCTCAGAGTTGGGGAGGTGTCTCTCCAATATTAGACCCCAGCGGGATCACTCTATTGTTGCTGGATCTTTGTAGGGAGTGACCCTGTGTAGCTTCTATGGGGGACTGCCCCAGCCAGGGAGTTCTGGTTGTGGGAGCAGCTCCGGAGTGTGACACACCTGGATCCAGCAACAGGGCAGGGGTTGGTGCACATCGTTCTGGGAATGCCTGGTGCCCCATGACTTTGGCACAGAGAGCCCAAGGCTCCAGCACTCTCTGGCCAGGAGAAGGGCTCCTCACAGAGGCAGGGAGAGCTTGGGGGGCATGCGGCTACCAGAGTCCCTGGCTAGACGAGCGGGTGGTGTGGAGGCAGGGAGGGTACAGGAGGGAGGAAGCGGGGTTGTGCCGCTCCTGGAGTTCCTGGTCAGGGCATGCAGAGGCCTGGCAGTGCGGGTCGCGGGTTGTGGTGCAGCTCTTACAGAGGTCCGGGCACACAGCGATCGTGGTTCATGGCCAGCTCTTACGGAGGTCCAGGTAGACGGCCATCACGGGTTATGGCGCAGCTCTTCCTGAGGTCTGGGTGGGCGGCAGTCACGGGTTCTGGTGCAGCTCTACCGGAGGTCTGGGCGGGCACCTTTAGTAGTCTTTAGCATTCAAACAGGCTAATTGTAGATGTCATTTATATAAAATGGCTTAAACACCAAAACTTTATTTCCCACCATTCTGGAGGCTGAAAGTTCAAGATGAAGGTCTAACCTCAATGAGTTCTGGTGAGGGCTCTCTCCCTGGTTGCCAAAGGCCACCTTCTTTCTCCACATGCTCTTTCTTTTTGTGTCTCCACTGTGAGCCCTGGAATACAGGAATGGGGTCCAATTAATCTGTATATGCTCAGAGTTTAATGCAATAACTAATAGGTACTTGGTAACAGTGGAATCTCTGTAATTTGACCACCCAAGGGACTAGAACAAACAGGTCAGCATACAGAGGTGGGCAACAGAAGGAACTGGGCTTTCTGAACTGATACATACATGTGGTCCATGTCTGGTCTATGGAAACTGGGTCAGTTTAATGAGGTGGTCAATGTAGGGAAGTGGTCAATGATGGAGGTTTTACTGTCTGTATGTATGTATGTAGGAAATGAATGAATGAATGAGCTGATAAACACATGATTCTTAAATAGACCTTTTGATACCTCATGAGTTTTTTTTCAATTTTTTTATTAAATCATAACTGTATACATTGATATGATCATGGGGCATCATACACTTGCTTCATAGACCATTTGGCACATTCTCATCACAATGGTTAACATAGCCTTGCTGGCATTATCTCAGTTACTGTGCCAAAACATTTACATTCTACATTTACCAAGTTTTGCAAATACCCCTGTAAGATGCACCACAGGTATAATCCCACCAATACCCATCCCTCTACCCACCACCCCCCTCACTCCCCTCCCTTTCCCACTTCCCCCTATTGTTAGGTTGTAACTGGGTTATAGCTTTCATGTGAGAGCCCCAAATTAGTTTCATAGTAGGGCTCAGTACATTGGGTACTTTTTCTTCCATTCTTGAGATACTTTACTAAGAAGAATAATGTTCCAGCTCTATCCATGTAAACATGAAAGAGGTAAAGTCTCCATCTTTCTTTAAGGCTACATATTATTCCATGGACTACATATACCACAATGTATTAATCCATTTGTGGATCGATGGGCACTTGGGTTTTTTCCATGACTTAGCAATTATGAATTGGGCTGCAATAAACATTCTGGTACAAATATCTTTGTTATGTTGTGATTTTTGGTCTTCTGGGTATATGCCCAGCAGAGGACTTACAGGATTGACTGGCAGATCTATTTTTAGATCTCTGAGTGTTCTCCATATATCTTTCCAAAAGGAATGTATTAATTTGCATTCCCACCAGCAGTGCAGAAGTGTTCCCTTTTCTCCACATCCACGCCAACATCTCTGGTCTTGAGATTTTGTGATATAGGCTAGTCTCACTGGAGTTAGATGATATCTCAAAGTAGTTTTGATTTGCATTTCTCTGATGATTAAAGATGATGAGCATTTTTTCATGTGTCTGAAGGCCATGCGCCTGTCTTCTACAGAGAAGTTTCTCTTCAAATCCCTTGCCCAGCCTGCGATGGGATCCGTTGTTTTTTTCTTGCTGATGCGTTTGAGTTCTCTGCGGATTCTGGTTATTAAACCTTTGTCAGAGATATACCCTGCAAATATCTTCTCTCATTCTGAGGGCTGTTTGCTTGCTTTACTTACTGTGTTCTTGGCTGTGAAGAAGATTTTTAGTTTGATCAAGTCCCAGTAGTGTATTTTTGAAGCTGCTTCAATTGCCCAGGGGGTCCTCCTCATAAAATACTTGCCCAGACCGATTCCTTCAAGGGTTGTCCCTGCACTCTCCTCTAGTATTTTTATAGTTTCATGTCTTAAGTTTAAATCTTTAATCCAATGAGAGTCTATCTTAGTTAATGGTGAAAGGTGTGGGTCCAATTTCAGTCTTCTGCAGGTTGCCAGCCAGTTCACCCAGCACCATTTGTTAAATAGGGAATCTTTTCCCCACTGAATGTTTTTAATTGGCTTGTCAAAGATCAAATAACGGTAAGTAGCTGGATTCATCTCTTGGTTCTCTATTCTGTTCGAGATATCTTGTTCTCTGTTTTTGTGTCAATACCATGCTATTTTGATCACTATCGATTTGTAGTAAAGTCTGAGGTCTGGTAGTGTGATTCCTCCTGTTTTGTTTTTATTTCTGAGTAATGTCTTGGCTATTCACGTTTTTTTCTGATTCCATATAAAATGAAGTATTGTTTTTTCAAGATCTTTAAAGTATGACAGTGGAGCTTTAATAGGGAGTGCATTGAAATTATATATTGCTTTGGGTAGTATGGACATTTTAATAATGTTGATTCTTCCCAGCCATGAGCATGGTATGTTTTTCCATTTTTTAGCATTTTCAGCTATTTCTTTTCTTAGAGTTTCATCGTTCTCTTTATAGAGATCTTTCACGTCTTTTGTTAGGTAAATTCCCAAATATTTCATCTTCTTTGGCACTACTGTGAATGGGATAGAGTCCTTAACTGTTTTTTCAACTTGACTGTTGTTGGTGTATATAAAGGCTACCGATTTATGGATGTTGATTTTGTAACCTGAGACACTGCTGTATTCCTTGATCACTTCTAGGAGTTTTGTACTAGAGTCCCTAGTGTTTTCCAGATACACAATCATATCATCTGCGAAGAGTGAAAGTTTGATCTCTTCTCACCCTATATGGAAACCCTTGATCACCTTTTCTTCCCTAATTGCGGTGGCTAAAACTTCCATTACAATGTTGAAAAGCAATGGAGACAATGGGCAGCCTTGTCTGGTTCCTGATCTGAGTGGAAATGATTCAAATTTAACTCCATTCAATACGATATTGGCTGTGGGTTTGCTGTAGATGGCCTCTATCAGTTTAAGAAAAGTCCCTTCTAGACCAATTTTCTTGAGTGTTCTGATCATGAAGGGATGCTGGATATTATCAAAAGCTTTTTCTGCATCAATTGAGAGAATCATATGGTCTTTGTTTTTTAATTTGTTTATGTGCTGCATTACATTTATAGATTTATGTATATTGAACCAGCCTTGAGATCCTGGGATAAAACTGACTTGGTCATGATGTATAATTTGTTTGATGTGTTGCTGGATTCTGTTTGTTAGGATCTTGTTGATTGTTTTTACATCTATATTCATTAGTGATATTGGTCTATAATTTTCTTTTCTTGTTGGGTCTTTTCCTGGTTTGGGGATCAGGGTGATGCTTGCTTCATAGAACGTGTTGGGTAGTCTTCCTTCTTTTTCTACCTTTTGGAACAGGTTGAGTAATATAGGTACTAATTCCTTTTCAAAGGTTTGGTAGAATTCTGATGTGAAACCACCTGGTCCTGGGCTTTTCTTTTTAGTGAGGTTTTGTATAGTTGGTGCTATTTCTGAACTTGATATGGGTCTGTTCAACATTTCCACTTGATTCTGGCTAAGTCTTGGAAGGTGGCATGCTTCCAAGTATCGGTCAATTTCCTTCAGATTTTCATATTTCTGAGAATAAAGTTTCTTGTAATATTCATTAATGATTTTTTGGATTTCTGATGAGTCTGTTATTTCATCTTTGTTGTTTCTGATTGATGATATTAGAGATTTTACTCTTTTTTTTTTCTGATTAGGTTGGCTGGAGGTTCATCTATTTTATTGACCTTTTCAAAAAACCAGCTTTTTGATTTATTGATCTGTTGTATTATTCTTTTGTTTTCAATTTCATTTAATTCTGCTCTAATTTTGGTAATTTCTTTTCTTCTACTGGGTTTAGGGTTGGACTGTTCTTCCTTTTCCAGTTGCTTGAGATGTCCCGTTAAGTTGTTAACTTCCTCTCTTTCCGTTCTCTTGAGGAAGGCTTGCAGTGCTATAAATTTCCCTCTTAGAACTGCCTTTGCAGTGTCCCAGAGGTTCAGATAGTTTGTGTCTTCATTGTCATTTTGTTCCAAAAAATTGGCGATTTCTTTCTTAATCTCATCTCTGACCCAGCTATCATTCAGCATAAGGTTATTTAACTTCCATGTTTTTGTAAGAGTATGCAGATTCCTGTTGTTACTCAGTTCAAGTTTTATTCCATGATGGTCCGAGAAGATACAAGGAATAATTTCTATTCCTTTAAATTTACTGAGGTTAGACTTGTGACCTAAAATGTGGTCAATTTTGGAGTAAATTACGTGGGCTGATGAGAAGTATGTGTATTCAGTTTTGTTGGGATGAAATGTTCTGTAGATGTCTGCTAAATCTAAATATTGGATGGTTAGGTTTAAATCTAAGATTTCTTTGCTCAGCTTCTTGCTGGAGGATCGATCCAACACTGCCAAAGGAGTGTTGAAATCTCCGACGATTATGGAGCTAGAGGAAATCAAGTTACTCATATCTGTTAGAGTTTCTCTTATAAATTGAGGTGCATTCTGGTTTTGTGCATAGATATTAATAATTGAGATCTCGTCATATTGAGTATTACCCTTAACAAATATGAAGTGACCATTCTTGTCCTTCCTTACTTTTGTTGGTTTAAAGCCTACTGTATCTGCAAATAAAATTGCAACACCTGCTTTTTTCTGATTACCATTTTTCTGAAATATGGATGACCATCCTTTCACCCTGAGTCTGTATTTGTCTTTTAAGTTAGGATGTGATTCTTGTATGCAACAAATATCTGGCTTGAGTTTTTGTATCCAGTTAGTTAACCTATGCCTCTTTAGAGGACAGTTTAAGCCGTTCACATTAATGGAGAGTATTGATAAGTCTGGTGGAATTTTGGGTGTCGAGTTTTTCAAAGGTCCAGTGGACATTTTTAATCCTTTCGCCAGTGTGGAAGTTGGAGTTTGATCCGAAGTTTCTGAGTGAGTTTACTTTTGTGGTATAGGATTCAGTTGGTCATTGTGAAGGATAGGTCTCAGAATATCCTGAAGAGCTGGTTTACTTATGGCAAATTTTTTCAACATCTGAATGTCATTGAAGTATTTAATTTCTCCATCATAAATGAAACTCAGTTTAGCTGGATACAAGATCCTGGGTTTAAAGTTATTTTGCTTTAGGAGATTAAAAGTTGATGACCACCCTCTTCTGACTTGAAAAGTTTCAGCAGAGAGATCTGCAGTTATTCTAATATTCTTTCCTTTGTACATAATGGTTTTCTTTCACTGGGCTGCTTTGAGAATCTTCTCTTTCATATTAACTTTAGTGAAGCTAATTATGATATGCCTGGGGCATGACTTATTGGGGTTGAATCGTGCTGGGGTTCTGAAGCTGTCTGCTATTTGAATTTCAGATTCTCTAGGCATGTCTGGAAAATTTTCTTTCATAATTTCATGCAGAAGGGCCTCTGTGCCCATCGAGGCCACATCATCATTCTCAGAAATCCCAATTATTCGTATATTGATTTTCTTTGAATTATCCCAGAATTCTCTGAGTGAATGATCCATTTTTGCTCTCCATTTCTCTTCTCTTTGAGAGATTGGGAGCGTTCGAAGACTTTATCTTCAATGTCAGAAATCCTTTCTTCTGCTTGCTCCATTCTGTTGCTGAGGGATTCTGCTGTATTTTTCATATCTTTGAGGGCTGTAAATTCTTGCTTCAGTGTGTCTAAGTCTTTGGTGGTTTTGTCTTTAAATTCGTTAAATTCTTGAGACAACTTTTGAATTTCTCCTCGGATTCCTAATTCCACTTTATTAATCTTGTCTGCAATCCAAATTCTGAATTCGATTTCTGACATCTCAGCCAGTTGTTTATGAATGGGATCTTCAATCACATCTGCCGTATATTTTCTTGGGGGTGTTGATCTATTTTGGTTATTCATGTTACCAGAGTTTTTTCGCTGATTCCACCCCATGGTTATTTTACTCCTTTTGATTTTTCCCCTGGGGCTTTATTAAGGGCCCGTACAGTGTTGTGGCCTGAGATACTGGGGCCCTGTCTTGTGTGGTGGGGCGAAGTGGTTCTGTCTTGTTTTCAGCTGGTTTCTGTTCGATCCTATTGTAACATTTACTTTGGCTTGAAGTCTCAGCTGTATGGAAAAAACAGCAATTAAGTCACCCCGCCCGCCCACCTCTGGCACCAATTTGAAAAGGAAAAGGAAAATCAAACCTTCCTACAACCACATACCCAGGGCACTGCCTGAAAAGTCCTCAGTCTATTAGTTCAGTTCAAAAGGTCCAAATCGATTGTCTCAATTGGCACCTGACTCTGGTGGGAGAGTTCAAGAGGTCTCTGGGAACTGCATCACAGGGGTCTGGTGACTCCTCTGATATGGCTTACTCCAGTGCTGCGTGGAGTCAGGAGGAGCCACCTAGCAAATAGATCAGTCTGAGAAGGTTGATGTCTCCTTTCCTACTTTGCCCCTCCATTGGACCCAGTCACTGGTATCTCTGCACATGGCTAACCCAGTTGCCTGTAGTGAACAGATACTCCAGGGGTTTGCACCTGCCTGAATTGCAAGGAAGTCTGCCAGGCCCCTGCAGTCTGCCACTATCTAGCAGGAGGAGATGGGGCTTGACATCTTTGAGTGCTCGATGCAGGTGGTGGGGGGGAGGTGTTCACTCAGGCTTAGCCCCGTCCCTGATTGATATTGCTAACAGAACAGAACAGACAACTTTGCCGGATTCTGTCTCTGTTTCTGCTAAAATTGCCTGCAGAAGACAGGCTGTTCTGAGTTCAAGTGTCTTTGCTGCTGGAGGTTTGTGTCTGATTACCTCTCTGATTCGGCCCTGCCCTGGAAGCTTCCCTGGTGTGTGAGCAGCGTCAGGCAAATCCTTTGCTCACTGGTGGCCTCCTCTGGTTACCCAGGGAGACAGGGGTGTGGCTTCAGAATATTCAGAAGTGAGCCGGTTTGCTTTTGTTTGCATCCTTGTGATCACAGCTTGCCTCAGTGGTGTTGATGTGCATTCTTCAACCTTCTCTCTTGGTGCAGCTCAAATCCACCAGGATACTTACTAAATTCCTGTCCCTTAACTCTCCTTCTGGACGGGAGCCTCTGTGGAAAGCTGGCTTCAGTCCACCATCTTGTCTCTCCCCTCTCGATACCTCATGAGTTTTAAAGGGAACCATGAGAATTCACTCTCCAATATTGAGTACATGCAATATGCTTAGAAAATGCTTCTAATAAATCATCATCATGTAGACCACACTCATTTCACCTCCTTCTGCCTCAATATATTTCAGCAACTATGGGGTCATCATCTAAGGAATTTAAACCATTGAACAATCATTTTTGCTATCCTATTTCCACATCACCTACATGATATAAATAGTCCTGATTCTCTTGGCCTTTACCAAGGATTTTATTTTCAAATGTTTAAATAATGTTACCAATTAAAGTCATGTGGGGGGAAGGGGTGGCGGAGGAGGGAAAGAGGTTGGAGTGAGGAAGATTGCTGTGCTCCCACCTAACAGGCTTAAAGTTAGGGTTCGTGGCACACTTCCTGGCAAGGGGCACAACTACAACTTGGACTTTACCTACCAAATGCAAACAATGTAACCTAATCATCTGTACCCTCATATTAATCTGAAGTTTAAAAAACAAAGAAAAATAAATAAATAATGTATGACTCTACTACTTGATTTCACTTAGAGGGTTTACTGTTTTTTAAATGAGGCTTTTGTGGTGTAGAACAATAAAAAGTGTCATTTCTGACTCTCTCAAGAAGACCTGATCCAGAAGACACAGTGTTGGCACTTAAGAAAAAACTCCCTAAAGCGCTAACATGTTTCATCAGTATGTCTCTGAAAACAGACTGTGGCTCTGAAAAACACGGCACTTTATAAAACTGAAAAAATAATCATGTTTGAAAGAGAGGGCAGCTTTCATTCCTGGAGATTTTTTACTTTCCAAAAGTGAAAATGAAATGATAATTAAGTTCTAACTAGCATGCCAGGAAGTGTCCAAAATAAAACAGTTGATATAATAAGACAGTCATAATTTAGGAGCATGTTAGTGGAAATATTTTAATTAAAACAAAAATGAGATCTCAAAGGTCAATTTGGCTGGAATAGCTAATAGAAGTCCTATTTTAAATCCCCTTAGTCTTACCAGTTATTAGCACTTCCCCAAGTTAAAACGTTCTGAGCTAAAACTGCAAATCAACAAGGATTTATTGAAAACCTTTGCCCTTGGCACAATTAGGTACTATGGTAGTTCTGGAAAGAAATATATGGCTAGACTTTGAAGAGTTTACAAACCTACTTGCTTACAACTGACATATGTGTGGCCTCTAAAACCCATGGAATCCTTACCTGAGGCCCATCTCCCTCCTTTTCTTCTCTTTGCTTCCTTCCCTTACTCCTACCTTCACATCTTCTGGTATCCATCACATTCTTTTTATACTTTCCAAAGCTAAATCCCACAGTCTCTCTTGGTAGCATTCACTCATGTGTGCTACCATCATTTATTAATTCATTAATATTCCTAATTACTATGTTAGGCATAAATGCTACAGGGCTGCCAGAAGCCAATACTATGTGCTGGGTTCTGTACTCAACATACAGCTGTAGAGATGACATAGTCTGGCCTCAAGGAGCTCATAGTTTCTTTGGGGGTGACAAACAAAAGACAGGCAATTTTAATACCCTGTGTTATCACATAGCAAATGGCAGTGTGAAAGCAAGCATTTAGCCCAACAGTTGTACAGGGGTGGGAGTGATGAAACCGGAAAGCTCTCCTTAAGCACCATTTTGAACCATGAAGCAGAAACAAGCTCTCTTGGTTCTTGCACAGCCTTCAAAAACTAACACACATCCATGTTTTGTCAGATTTATATATCCTGAACTTGCTTAAATAACTTCATCTCCAGTGACCATAGGGACCTGTCTCACTGTGTGTGGACCATGATGGAGCTGGGGAGAAAGTGCTGCAATTAACTTTGAGTTAATTCAAAACCTCCACCAACTCCACTAGATTCAGACCACACAAATCTCTTAGAGGGCCTAATTTTCTGGCCTAACCATTCATAATGATCAAATCATTGCCAAATATACAAAAGTTTCCATTTATTTGTAGTTTACAGATATAATTGATCTCAAATATAACAGAAAAAAATTTAACAGAGCCTTTCTATGGATTATTTATATGATAATATCGAGCAAGCACCTGCTAACGTATAGAATGTTTTTCTGTGTCTGTTTCTAAATCCAGAAATGCATTAGCCAAGCTGCTGGATCTCTGCAGAAAGACTGAAGGGCAGGGCTAAACTAACTAGCAAATTTCTAAACATTCACATTTCTCGATTTCATTTACTATAAAATTGAAGAAATGGTTTTTTAAAAAACTTGAGGATTCCATGGCAAAGAATATTTAATATGATTTAAGTGGGGCTTCTTTCTTTCAAGTTGTATTTGTTTTCTACAGCATGTAATTGCTATCTGAATTTGCTTTAGTGGGTAAATATTTCACAAATATATATTCAAGCAATATTATGGTTCAAAATAGCAATTATTTTGCCCATTTAGAGAACTCCCTAGAAAAGAATACAGAAATTATATAATTATAGGTAATAATCAATTATATCAAGAAATCAAAATCCACTGGAAAAATACAGACAGCTTTTAAATGTAAGAAAATCCTCAACTTCTATTGTAAATAAATGCAGATTTAGATTGTAACTAGATACAATTATTCACTTATTATACTGGCAAAGATGCAAATGTAAAAAGGAGTACAGTGTAATGATATTCAATATAATGTGAAAGGCCCCCCTTCTTTGGCCTAGGAATTTCTCTTAAAAGAGTTAATGCTGCTGATAAACTCCTATATCGTGTGTCACGTATCTAGAAGGACACTCAACATAGCACCGCTTGTGAGAGCAGCGACCTTCCATGCATGTCCTTTCTTTCCGCCCCTGGAGTCCCCTCCGGCCGAGCCTGCACCATCTCTCATCTAGACCACAGAAGAAGGCTCCTGCCTCATCCCCCTCTTTTCTTTCTTCTATTCCGCAACATGAATAGTAGCCGAGTGATATTTTTAAAACATACATCAGATTATGTCATTCTACCACTTACCCCCCTCTAGCACCTTTCCATCACGCTTAGAATAAACTCCACACTGCTTACTCTGGCTCACAAAGACCCCCACCCCAGCCCCGGCCTGATTTTGACCTCATCCAGTGTCTCTTTGGCCCTCACTTCGCTGTTGGGCTCCTAGCCAACTCATTCCCACTTCTGGACAACAGCTCCAACTAGAGTCGTAAGCAAGCAGCAAGTGCTCTGTCTCTCACACGTCACGCCACTGTGTTTCTCTTACATGGTCTTTCATCAGCTGCCTGTGCTCCTCTTCGTTATTTGCTAATGTTCTTCCTTGTGTAAGTTCCGTGAGAACAAGGGCACTGTCTGCTTTGTTCATTGCTGTATTATCAGCAACCCCCAAAGCATCTGCACGTAATGAGTGTCTAGTGAATGTTTGTGGAGTGAATAAATAAATGGCCATAAGAAAGGAATGGGATAAATCATGGGATGCCTATGAAGTGGACTATTGTGCAGCCACTTAAAATAACATGGTGGAAGACAATCCCGGTGTTCTCTCCTGATCACCCCCTGCAACACTGCACTGCTCTGCCCTCATCTGTCCTGGGCCTTATCCCAGATCTCTTTGTCCCTACTCTTCTTGTGCCTCAAGGCCTTTACATTTGCTATTGCTACATACTGCACCTCCACCCTGCGCAGCTCCTTTGTCACTTCAGTCAGTTTTCTACTCAGGAAGGCCTTCCCTGACCACTATCAAAATTCACCACCTTTATCACCTTTAACCCTGACTTATTTTTCTTCACTGCATTTGTCATTTGAGAGAAAAGAGCCTATTCATTTGTGCACGTGTTTATTATGTGCTTCCCCTGCTGAGCACATCCCTGGCTGCTATTCACCATGGCCTTCCAGTGGGTACAGCATTGTCTGGCATGGAGTAGCAGCAGAGTAAGTATTTGATTAATGAACACATGAATGTATTTTTAAGTGCAAAAAAAGCAAGATGCTGAAGAGTGTGTCCATAGGACACTGTATATAATCTCTCTGGGAAGAAAACCCAAGAACACCGCAGGTGTATGTTAACTAGTGTGATGAAAATGTGTCAAACGGTCTATGAACCAAGTGTATGGTGCCCCATGATCATACTAGTGCACACAGCTATAATTTAATAAAAAAATAAATAAATAAATAAATTAAAGAAAAAAAGAAAACCCAAGAACACGATAGCAGTGATGTCCTCTGTGGTAGAGAACTGAAAGGAGAGGATTAGGAATTGATGGAGACTTGCTGGTCCTGTATATCCCTTTTTAAAAAATTATTATTAAGGGCTTGATGCCTGTAGCTCAGTGAGTAGGACACCGGCCACATACACGGAGGCTGGCGGGTTTGAGCCCAGCCCAGGCCTGCTAAATAACAGTGACAACTACAACCAAAAAATAGCCAGGTGTTGTGACGGGTGCCTATAGTCCCAGCTACTTGGGAGGCTGAGACAAGAGAATCCCTTAAGCCCAAGAGTTTGAGGTTGCTGTGACCTGTGATGCCACGGCATTCTACCCAGGGCGACACAGTGAGACTCTGTCTCAAAAAAATATATATTATTAAGAATGCACTTTACCGTGATGCTAATTACTCTTTCAAAACAATTAAGAATTTTTTTTTTTTTTTGTATTTGACAGTTTTGCAAGCTTACTCACTTGAGGCCAAAAAAATTATCAAAGTGCTCACAAATGTTGCATCTAAAAGATAAACATTCAGTAATCATCTATTTAGCAATCCTATATTCTTGGCATAGCCCTGTGAAATCTCTTGTTCGGATGTTCATGAAAATTGGTGGGTTGCAAAGGATACTTAAACTCTCTGCTGGGAGAGGTTTTACATTCCTTAGCCATAAAATGTGGGAATGTGTGCCTCTCTAGCAGAAGGCCTTTGTAAATGCAAAGGAGCCCCTCCCCAGCTTAAGCAAGGTAAAGAGCCTCAGTGACCAAGATATTTTGAATCTGCTCTCATTGTTTAAAGCAACACCACCACAAAAATCCTCTTCTTGCAGACTCCACCTGTCCATAACTGGCTGATTTCCTCAGAGTTTTTCCTGCCTTTATCAAACAAATGGACCCAACTTGAAGAAAACCAACTATGTGAATGCCCAGATTTATAGAAAAAAAAATCAAAGGCATGTTTATTTGCTTGATTTTAGAATTTCTTTAAATCTCAAACTAGTAAATACATTTAAAAGATGATTCAGTATAAAAAATTATACACAAAGGCATGTTTATTTGCTTGATTTTAGGATTTCTTTAAATATCAAACTAATAAATACATTTAAAATATGATTCAATATAAAAAATTATACACAAATTTCAAGTTATACCTACACCGTCACTGAAGACTCAGGAAGTCAGTAATTACTTGCTGGTTGGATGCACATACCTATTGAAAATCAGTAGAGTGAAATGGATAAGCGTGTGGATTGGGGTCCCGATACCCTTGTGTTTGGCTTCTACCTCTGCTGTTCATGAGCTGGGTTTGACCTTCAACAAGTGACTTCACTTCTCAAGGCCTCAGTATTTCTTACAGAAATGAAATGGATGAATCATGCCTCTTTTATAATTAGTTATATTAAATGAAAGATGTAAGTAAATATAGGTAAATATAAAATTAGTGTATTTTGGTATGTATTATAGTATCATACGTGAATCATATAATATATTTGATCAAGCCTTACAATGTCATATCTTATTTCCTTCACTTAATTTCTGCTTGTGTAAATGGGAGCAAATGAATGGAAAAAACAAAAGACGGTGTTATTATATTTCAGAGACACAATTTAGGAAAACACCACAATACAATTATATATTTAATTTATGTGTATGTGTGGCACACAGTAAATATTTGGTAGATGGTGGTTATTATTGTGAAAAGTAACACAAAGTCCCCTGGGGGCTTGGCTGTCCGTTTTTCACATACACAAAGACTAATTTTATGCATAACATTCCAGAACATTTTATTGCACTGTACATGGGCAGTAAAAGACCTTGTGCAACTGAAATTTTTATGCCTTAAAATGATGGGAAAACAATTAACAGGTAGATAAGTTAATGGTGGCAGAGATTCCGCTTGTAATTGCTAACATGTATTTCAGTGATGATCCGTCATTCTGCAGAGTAAATACAGTGACTTAATATCCTCTCCAAGTTTATTTAATAGTATCACCTGATTCCTCCTTTCTTAATTAAAAATATTAAATGGAAATGTTTAATTTAATTTCCCAGACCAGAATAGAATTTTGGGCACTGGGAGTGGGAAAGGCAAAAATGGTACAAATTGCTTCATTTAGAGACGAAATGAAGGTGCTTTCTCAGATAACTCAAAGTTTCTCCTTTTTCAATTTTCTGTCTTTTTTTGCCTTTCCCACTAGCACTACCTGTTTGTTTAATAAAGTTGAGAATTCTTGCAAAGGGCTTTATAAACATGTGTTATTAGATTTCAAATCTGATTTGAAAGTGCCTCTCTCCTACTCCTTCGGAGTAAAGTGACCTTTTTAAATGGAGGAAAGTGGGTTTGGATGACAGTCATGATAAATGCGGTCATGTTCACTCAATAAAATAGGGCCCAGTGCATTTGAGGATAAATCAGTGAAATGTACAGCCCCACCTGTCTGTCTCCATCATTCATTTCCACTGTCACTTTCACAGTGGCTGATGGATCACAGTTGCTGTAAAATTAGACAGCCTTTAATCTCATTTCATCCTGATTAGCTTCTCTCTCCCCTTTCCCTCTAACTCACTGACTGACACGCTAAAAACTCACACTGGGCTGTCTGTGAACATGGAGTACAAACCTCCTGCACTACCTGCTTGCGAGGGCAAGGCAGCTGCCCACCTCTGGAAGGTCTGGAAAGGAGCAGGCATGTATCTGTTGTTGTTTAACAGAGAATCAATAAGCACCGTACCCAGTGACATTTTAAATGATTGTTTGCTCTTGTTCTTTGCCCTATTTATTTTGCTTTCCTTCAGATTTAATCAGAAGTCAAAGAAATTAGGTCTTTCGCAAAATTCAAACATTGATGGAATATAGATTTTTTTGAATAAAATGGGGAGCATTTTATATTCAGAATAATTTTTAAAAGTTATTTTTGTATATTTAGAGCTTCTCAATTCACATCATAATTCAAAAAAAAAAAGAAAAGAGAGAGAGAATAATTCAGGAATGAGAATACCAAAATGCTCAACAAAGAAATAAAGCAAAAGCTAAGTTTTAAAATAGGGGTAAAAATGTGTAAATGCATGAGAATACCTTTACCCTTTACATACCCTTTAAATAAGAACTTCCATGGCCTTTTATTCTCTTATTTTGAACAGTTCACTTATTAGCTTAGTACAATAGTTTCATTTGTTTGCACCAAGCATAACAATAGGGGTAATCAAATGAAAAAGAAGCTTAAAAATAAATTGTGTATTACTTCCTTCACTTAATTTCTGCTTGCATGAATGAGAGCAAATGAATGGCAAGAACAAAAAACAAGTGTCATTTTGTTTTCAGAAGTTATTATACAGCTGGACTTCTGATTTAAAAAAAATATACAGTTTTTCATTATTTATAAGATTTGGGCATGGAACTGACCAAAAGTTTAAAGTAAATATTTCAAGGGTGGTGGTCATAGAATAAGTTGGTTGTAGAGATGGCCTCTATTCCTGTACTCCCGTCTCGTGTGAATTGATACGTAGAGATGACAGTGAATGGTGAGTTAGTCTACCCTGACCAGGGGACATTACCATCAACTAGAGTAGCACCAGCTTGTTAGCAATGTAATAAAGGGCAGCCTACTTTTGTTTTTGGTATTTTGATATTTTGGTATTTTGGAACCAGCATCATAATCCAAACATTGATGAGTTGATTTAAAAAAAAAAAAAGTCTTTTTCTCAAGTGAGACAGAGACTTACTTTGTCGCCCTCGGTAGAGTGCCATGGCGTTATAGCTCACAACAACCTCAAACTCTTGGACTCAAGCAATTCTTTTGCCTCAGCCACCTGAGTAGCTGGGACTACAAGCACCTGCTACAAACCTGGGCTATTTTTAAAGACAGGGTCTTGCCCTGGCTCAGGTCAGTCTGGAACTCCTCAGCTCAAACAATCCACCCCCCTCAGCCTCCCAGAGTGTTTAGATTACAGGCCTGAACCACTGCACCCAGCCACAAAAAGACTTCTAAAACATAAGAGGTTAGACAATTAAGTTGGAGAGCTCATCCTAGAGAAAGTGCTTTGAACGGTGGACTAGGTACTGGCCTCAGGGCATAGCTTCCCAAGGGGTGTACTTCAAAGGTGACCATAGTGATACTCAGCAATGAGGTATGGAGCGCTTTTTCTAGGACAAGTTCGTGAACTGAATTGTCCAATCTCATGTTCAACCTTAGTTGCTCCATGAACCTAATAGATACTCTGTCCCAATGAATTCTGAGCAGTGAAACCTGCAGGATCTGTAGGGTTAAAAGAGTTTTTCAAAGAGGTAAACTGAGGACGGAGGAACTACTGGACTTCCCTGAAATGACTCTCTAACCAACTGCCCTGGATTCACGGACCACACAAACACCTGCCCCCCCCCCCACACACACACACACAAACTTCTGCATTATCCCCCAAATCAGCCATTTACCTTCTGACACCTTCTCCCGTGTGGATGTACGTAAAAAAACAATGACTCTTTACAGTAAAAAATAAATAAATACGTTAATTAAAGCATCAAAAGTCCTAAAATCTTTTGGTAAGAAGCATAAGTGATCTGACTTGCTCTTTCAGAAACTGTGTTACAGATCTCAAAGCCGGGCCTGTTCAATTCTTTTTATTTACATAAGCCAGCAAAAGTGCTTTCTGAGAAAAAGAAAGGATATTTAAAACAAAATGAAGTGAGAAATATAGATCACCCCAAATAAATCAAATATGAGCTAGCATCTCTCTCTCTCTCTCTCTCTCTCTCTCTTTTCCTCCCCCCACCCCTCTCCCTCTTTCTGCCTCTCTCCCTGCATTGGCAAAAGAGCTCAGCATCAGAGTTGGCCCTGACTCATAGTGATTTCCCACTGCACTGGTTTCTTAAGTGCTCTGTTGATCCGTGTCAAGCAATAAGTTCCCTGCCTGAACATGCACATCACCTCCCCATTTGTCCTCACCTAGATTTAAGGTGCCCATATGATGAGCTGGACAAGGACATCATTTTTCCTGCCGCGTCCCCAGGCCCAGAGCACTGCCTGGGCCGTGATAACCAACGCCAAGTACGTTTACGTTTTCCGTATGATGTTAGAACAGCAGACTAACACTGCACAGCACGGAAGCTGTCGAGAATGTCCTCTTCTGGTCAGCGGAAATGAAAATTGAGCACAAAATACAGGGACACCTGGCTCGAGTGGGTTTCCAAATAATGCCCCGTCCTCGCAGCCAGCGCATGTAGGTGGGGAGCCGGCAGCGGCGAGGAGGCTGGGTGTTTGTGATGTTGCTGACAGTTCTCGTCTTTGTTACAGAAGAGCTGCTCAGCAGATAGATAGAAAGTGTGTGATTGTGCTGCTAATGACATTGTACAGGAAATTAAGCGTATACGTTTGGAGGAGGCATTAAATCAGCAGGACCTTAATTTAAAAACTTAAAACTGTATGGAAATGCAGCTTGCTCATCGCTGTGGAATAGGAAGCCAGCGAACACCCTGAGTCTGTCTGTGGAAAGGCTGCCAGCAAACCCAGAGCATCCGAACGGCTCCGAGCGAGTTCAGGGGCACTTCTTCCAAGAAGTGAACCCCAGCCCTGACCGCTCGGGCGCGTCCGGAACGCTACCCCCGTCGTAAGCAAGTGGGGAGAACTTAAGCATCAAAAGCAGCGTGGTAGGTTGTTCTTGACTAATTTGTGGAATAACATTATGCAAAATTAATCAAAAGAGGTTGGGTTTGAAACCGCTGGGAACACTCCACTGAGCCCCGCGTGGAGAGCCCCGGGCTGGTGCGTCCTTCTCCCTCTGACTCAGTCCCACATTCGATACACTTTGGTGAAGCAAATAACTAGTGAGCCGAAGTAGCAAGTCCTGACATGGAACATTTCAGACACCTTTTTCTTTTTTTCCCTAATTTCAGTTATGCCGTACAACAGCGCCCACCACTGCGTCGTGGAGGTGGAAAACTTTCTGTTCGTGTTGGGCGGAGAGGACCAATGGAATCCGAATGGTAACTATGCAACAGCCTAACTGGACGCGCTCCGGAAGGGTGTGTGGGATGAAGGGCGTCAGCAGCCGTCCATTTTGTCATTAGCGTGGAAAATACATTTCTGTACAACAGGGACAAATGAAGTAGTCAGGAAATCGGGCTGACGATTGGAGAGAGGGTCGATGGTGGAGCTAACTGGGGACATACGTAGCAGAGCGTTCACTCATCGGCTGTCTGGGGATTTGGCTTCCCAGCGATGGCCCCGACCCTCCCCTTATCTGTCCCCTGAGGGATGTCACAGCCTGAGCACCAACTCCCTGGAGGAAGGGAGCAGGCTGCAGCTGTTTAGAATCCGCGCCACCTTCTCCACCACTTCTCTCCGGTGTTATCAACACAATAGCGCAGTTGCAATAAACATCATCTCTAGTCTTACTGCACGGAACGTAAGCCGAATTTATTTTGTGGCAGGTCTCTCGTGTCACCCATTCTTGTTTCTACACCTTCTCCCAGGGCTTCCTCCATAGATTATCTCATTGGTGTGATTGTATCCTAGATTTGTCACAAAGAGAAATTAAACATTTTAACACACTTTCCCAAGCCAAAACACAAGGACTGCACTGTGCCTTGCAGAATCTGCAGAATTATCGAGATATTTTTGGAAAGCGTGCACTCCAAGGAGGAGTCGCCATTGTAGCCTTCTGTGTAACAGAGATAATTATGACTGAGAAACCATAAAACAGCTTGCAGGTACACATTTTTACTTTAAAACCCCAGAACATCCAGCTGAAATTACATATACTGCATATATTTTATTGGGAATGCTCCCTTTCAGCATCTGCACCAAGGCAAATTACAGAAAATTGTTACATCTGTTCACTCTTGAAAATCTTAAAGGGAAACAATCCACGCCACCCTCCAACACCATTTCTTTTAAGAGGGGGACAATCTTTCTCAAGACCGGCTTTATTGTGTCACATATCTCGGTGTTGGAAAGAAGACGGTTCCTAGGTTTTATGAAAAACACAAGCAGGAATGATGTGCAGTATTTCTTCTCTAACTTTGAGAGATTTGATATGTCACTAGAAAACCTTGACAGATACACAATCAAGTCTCAGCTCTTCACTTACTGTTTGATTTGTCCTTCCTCGGGAGTGATGTGACCTGGTGGAATGTTTGTAAGCAGCACCCACTGGGTGCACAGCCATTGGGTTTACCTAATCAAAGCATCTGCAGAACATTCTTTTTGAAGCCTAGATTTAAAATTAAAACATGACAAGAGAAGGCTGGAAAGTCCTGTTTTGGACTCTCAGCCTATGCATTTCCTAGGAGGAGTAAGCCTCTGTTAAAATATCAGTCTTGGTACCACAACTTGATTTTCACAAAACACTGTAAACCTCCCCATTCATTCACCAGCAACACAGAAAACCTGCTTTCTAGTTTTATGCCAAAAAAATATATAACCTAGGCTGAGCACTGTGGCTCACACCTGTAGTCCTAGCACTCTGGAAGGCCAAGGCAGGTGAATGGCTTGAGCTTAGGAGTTCAAGACCAGCCCTAGCAAGAGCAAGACTCCTCTCTACTAAAAATAGAAAAGCTGGTGGTGGGCACCTGTATTCCCAGCTACTTGGGAGGCTGAGGCAAGAGGATTGCTTGAGCTAAGAGTTTGAGGTTGCTGTGATCAATGATGCCACAGCATTACCCAAGATGACAGAGTAAGACTCTGTCTCAAAAAAAAAAAAATATATATATATATATATACACACACACATATGTATGTATGTATGTATGTATAACCTATAACTGCTTGCTGTTCAACTTCTAATCCAAGTTTGACCAAGGTACCAAGGCCTTGTGTGCTTTTGAAAATTATTACAAATGCCAATCTTGTGACTCAATTGTCTTTTCTCTTTGCTTTAGTCACTAGGAAGCTCAGAACTAAATTTTAAAACATTAATTACTGTACTTTAATTTTACAGTTAGTCTCAGTATGGGCCCGGGAGTTCTCTCTTTCTGTAAGATACCTTTTTAGAATTTTGCAAGTTTCTACCATCCTGTCCCTGACTTGTTTGACATGTGAAGTCACTCAGCGTAGATCTGGGTGAAGGCTGTTGGACCCCTGGCTTGACTGACTAGAGGGCAAATTGGTCACACTTTGAAGCAAGTGGGCCAGCCCTTTGGACCTCAGGTCTGTCTGGCATTGGCTAATGCTTTTCCCCAGGTGGAGAGTGAGTCCAGGCACGGAGATGGCCTGTGCAGCTGAGCAGACAGCCATGACTATAGGCAGCCAGTACTCAGAGTGGCTGGGAAACAGGTGCACCAGTGAATGGAGGGATCTAGGCTGGATCCCAGAAACATCTACCATGTTTCCCTAAACCTTTTCCATGTAGCTCCATCTTTCATCCATCTAGTCAACCAAATTTGACCTCTTTAGTATTATAGCATGGACTGAGTACTGATTATTTGCCAGGAGCTTTGCTAAGCACTTGCTCACATCATTTCCCATAATCCTCACAACCATCCTGTGAGCCCTGTTCCATGATAGCGCTAGTTTTGCTATAGGAAAACTAATCCTGAAGAGGTTAAAGAACTTGCCAGGACACACACATTGCAAGAAGCTGAGTTGATTCCAGTCTAACTTCCAAAGCCTCAGTTTTTAACCCCTATACTACACTCCCTTTCACAAAATGAGTGTGTTTAGATAGATATGTAACAACAATTATGTTTTAGCCATTGATCTCATGAAATTAAATCAGTATTGACCACAGTAGAAAGTGGTTCTCACAAGGAATTCCCCATTTAGAAAACCATGAAGGGACTTACCTATCTCAAAAATATGGGATTCTCATGTTTTAATGCCTTATGTAATTAATACCAAAACTGATAGAGACTAGCAATCCTATGACAATATACAATATGCTTTAATGTCATTGCTGGCAGAAAGAAGAATTTTAAATACATGAGTTCAAATGTTACATATATGTCAGTTCTAAAGATGAACACTTGTTGAGTTAAACTTTAGTCCTTATGAAAATGGTGCCCGAGCTCTATGTCCTTGAATGAAATAAAAAATTCTATATTTTAATATGTACTTATAAAACACAAATATGTACTCATCAAACATAAATGTAATTGTATTTATTGATGATTATAAGAGAAAAATTTGAATTCAGACAATATGTTGGTTACTAAAAGTGCAAGTAGGAGATACCTACATTTTTTACTCAGATAGAAGCTTTAACTTCTGTCAACTCCCTTCTTGTCCTTAGTGATAGGACTGCACTGTGAGGTTCTAATAGATACGTGCAGATCCTATCAACAACTTGCTGAGACCCAGTTTACATTTGTCACTCACTGATGACTGGCTCCCAACGCTACTGCTTACGTGGACTTCTTTTCTTCTCACGTCTCTCCCCGTACCTGTATTAGCCGACTTGCCACCCTTTTTCCCATTTATCACATCAGCCAAGTGCTAGTCAACAATGGTGCCTGGGGATAGAGCATTAGCATGAAAAAAGAAGTGAAGGAAGAGCAGGAGGAATGAAAAAGATAAGAAGAAATAGAGTGTGTGAAGGGTGATCCAGAATTCCATTGCATACGCCACCACTCCCATGATGCTGCAGTCTCCTTAGCAGCCACCAAAGAAGGAGGGAATAGCCCCACTTTCCCTCACCTTCCTCACTCCACCACTCTCATTCCCTCTGAGGTTGTTATCCCCTCTGCATCTCCGTTGCACCTTCAGAACACCTTCCTTCTATCTTCTCAGGCTCCCATCCTTGCCCCTTTTTTGATGGTTGACCTTGCCTCTGGAAACCCTTTGCTAATCTCACATGCATATTACACCAGGCCCTTCTTAGTCTTTTCTCCAAGCCAAGGCCACTAATATTACAACCAGAAGTGAACATTGCTAATTTCTGCCACCTCTGTTTGGCACAAGAAGGTATTCTCTGCCCCACTGCCCGGAGGAGGCAGGCATCTCCTTCCTAATGGAAATTCCAAACCAGACTTCATAAAGAAACATTCTTATACATGGTGCATAGGTTCTGCATTCCTATAAACATTATTAATCTTCAGATGCATTTGGGAACTAACTTTGTAACTTCACTATCAAACATAATGTTTTTTCCCTCCCTACAAGAAAGTGATTGCAAATTCTGCAAAATCTCATTTATAAATCAACTTTACATAACCCTTCTTTGACCAGAGTAAAAAGCAGGCTTCTTTGTGTTGGAGCCTCCCCGTGTGAAATCCAGGTGTTCTGGGTTATTCTCCCCTCATGACACTCTTTGTCTCTTCCTTTACATTCCCAGATAAAACTTAGTTTACTACTTGACCTGACCTTCTGAACTTCCCCACATGATCCCTATAACTCATGATCTCCTATCAGCAAAATACTGATAATCTTTTTTTTTTTTTTGGCAGTTTTTGGCCAGGGCCAGGCTTGAACCCAACCCCCGGCATATGGGGCCAGTGCTCTACTCCTTGAGCCACAGGCACTGCCCAATACTTATAATCTTTACACTCTCCTCTGAATGTTTCCTTCCACTTCTTTTCTTCTAAACTTGGTTGTCTTCTAAATGTAGTGACTTCTTTCCTGCCACCCTTTCTTCTACCAGTAGATCCTCCTCCCACACACTTCATATTTTTGGAGGCAGGGAACTTCTCCTTCCTCTTCATTGCCACGGCCAAACTCTTAAAACCCCACGCACATTAAAGATGGTATTACCTGCTTCCTTTGCCTCTATACGTGCAGTGATCCACTGTTTTGCTGATGATGCCACCTCCGTCACTTGGACATGCCACCTTCTCCCTGTCCATCATCCCCCCGGGTCCTCACCTCCTTACTAAGCTTAGATTCTATGGCTCATTCCCATAATCCCCACTCTAGTGCACTCATATACACCTGCAGCCCTCCCAGCTCTCCTTCTACTCTGCTTGCCTGGCGATACTGGTCTCAACTCTCTTACATCTCTCCCCTGACCCTGAGCATAGAGAAAATCATGTAGTCATACTGGCCACTAGTCAACTGCACTAAATTGTCATGGTCAATGCACTCTTCCACCCTCCAAGATAACTGTCACACCTCTCTCTCTTCATATGTCCCCTTCTCCAAGTTCCTCATCTCACTCTCAATTGATGACTTTGCTTCTTAGTTCAATGAGAATAGAAGCAGTCAGAAAATAAACTCTTCACCTCACTACTACCAAATTTATTTGGTTATTTTCATTGCTACTAATATATTCTGTCTGCTCTCATCTGAGATCTATTCCTCATTTCCTGTTGCCTTCTCAGGGACTTCCTGGTATTTCTGAACTTAAAAAATAACAGAGCAAACCTTCCTTCACTGCTGCATCCTCCAGCTATAATCTTATTATTGCAAAAGTCTTTAAAAGCAGCACCTTTCCTTTGGTCCCTGGTTTCCTATACCTTAGTTCCTCCTGAATAGTCCCCACTCAGGCTTTCCTTCCCATCAGTCCACTGAAGCAGTGCTTGTCAGTGCCACCAGCAACTTCCATGTTGCCAAATCCTATGGTCAATTCTCGGCTGCTCACTCTCTTCTTTATGAACATAATTTGACCTTGGCTTCCAAAATACCATGCTTTTCCTGTTATCTCTGACATTTCCTTTCTGTTACTGGTATTTCTTCTACCCCAGTGCACATTCTCAGGACACATTATCTGTCATTGCATACCCTCTCCATATATAGTTTCATCTACTCATGTAGTTTTGAATGGTAACTCAGGAGTAATGACTTGGAAATTTGCACATGTAGCCTCATTTAGCCAGTGCCTTACCAGAGACTTCCTGTTTCAAATTCTGTAGGTCTCTCAAGATTAAGTCCAAAACTGTTCTCCCCAGATCACAACCTACTCCTCCTTGATTTTCCCTTCAGCAAATTGCATGACTTTGCATCCAATTATTCTGTCTAAAAACCTAGCAGCTAACCTTAATGACTCACTCTTTCTCCTATCAATATTCAACCACACGGGAAATTTTATTAGACTGTGCCTGTACAGTGGATATCTTGCCACCAACCCTTCATTCAAGCCACCATTATAATGGCCTCCAGGCGGTCCCCTATTTCACAGTCGCCACCCATAGGCGGCTCTTCACACAGCAGCCAAAGCAATGCATTATACCATGTTCCTCCTATGCTCAAAGCCCCCCAGTGGGTTCAAATTCCTACTTTAGTCCACAAGGCACATGTATGTTCTGGACTTTGACTCCTCTCTGACTTCTGTCCAGTCACACTAGCATTCTTGCTGTTTCTGAACTCATCACCAGCCCAGGGACTTTGTACTTATCTGACCCCCATGCCGGAGAGGCACAATTTGCAGATATGTACATGGCTTGGCAGAAGACATCTGTGAGCAGGTGCCCATTCTACTTAAACTGGCCACCCCTCTATCACTCCCAGCTTTATTTTTTTATAGCCTTTCTCTCTTTATTTTTTATAGCCTCTCTACTATATATTGTATTATGTTATATTATTCATTTACAAGAACAAAGACTATGCCTTTCTTATATATTCATATATTTCCAGAGCTGGAACATAGAAGACACAAAGTAGGTGCTCAATATTTCTTTTCACAGGTAGCAATTGTGTCATTTGTACATGCCTGTGTGAGCACACACACTCACACACATTCACACACACATGCAGCCCTGTTTACTCCTACAAACAGTGTGATACCCGTATCTCAATATTTACTTATGCATATATGAGCAAAGGCAGACGGAGTTAAAGCCTCGAGTGCTCTAGGTGATTATTATCTCAAGTGCCACACAGAAAATGTAATAGATTCTTGTGCTTCCATGTCTTGCTTTGATGCCAAGACGTATATAAAATAAACTCCTTTGATACGGCTTGGGGGCATCACCATGCTTCTTAGGCTCAGCAGAGGGGATGAAGTGGTGAAGCAGCTCTGAGGACTCCTGCTTCCTACCTCAGCAAACATACCTGTATGTATGTCACAGCCACTGTGCCAGAGTCACCCACAGAACTTACCTCACACGTAAACTTCCCACCTCAGTCTTTTACTGTAGCAGTTACTATTATTTCAGCAGGGAGAGAGCAGACTCTGCCACTGAGTTCTAGAGTCATTATTAAAAGGCTGCCCTAATGGGGAAGGCCGTACGTGTGGTAACAGGTGGGGGAGTGTATGGGAAACCTTGTATCTTCTTCTTGATTTTGCTGTTAACTTAGAATTTCTCTAAAAATTTGTTTTTAAAAAAGTGTTTTTCAGAAAAAATGTGTAAGAAATTTTCTTTTTCTTTAAGGTCAGGCATGGTGTCTCATGTGTGTAATGCTAGCACTCTAGGAGGCCAAGACAGGAGGATCACTCGAGCTCAGGAGTTGGAGACCAGCCTGAGCAAGAGTGAGACCCCCAACTCTATTAAAAATAGAAAAATAAGCCAAGCAAGGTGGTACGTGCCTGTAGGCCTGGCTACTCGGGAAGCTGAGGCCGGAGGATCACTTGAGCCCGGGAGTTTGAGGTTGCTGTGAGCTAGACTGAGGCCATGGCACTCAGCCCTGGGGCAACAAAATGAGACTATCTTGGAAAAAAGAAAAAAAAAAAAATTTAATGGCTCTGCCCAGAGATATTATACACAGTAATCTCTGGAACTGATAATTTACAGATGATAGTTTCTTACATTTAAAACACCAAAATCACCCCAGAAATTTTTATCCTAACAGGATGATAAAAGCCAGTTTGGTAAATATACTTTCTTTTTTTAATTGTTATAGTAGATTTAGTCTAATCCCAACTTATTCCAAAAGCAGAAAAAGGAAAGAGAAGGAAAAAGCAATCACATTTGAGGTGGCATGTTTACTCCTCCAGGCGGTCTGGTATGCCCTCTACTTGATTCATCTATTTGTTAAACCTGAGAATAGAGACATCTGATCAACTACTACGAAATGTGCAAATCAACAGAGGAATCTAACTTTAAGTGTCTCAACTGTATTTTTACAGGAAAACACAGTACAAATTTTGTCAGCCGATATGACCCCCGATTTAATAGCTGGATTCAACTTCCACCCATGCAAGAAAGGTAAGTGTTTATTTCTTGTGTCTGAAATATTTATGATGCTTTATAGGAAGCATGGGTGCTAGATGGTTTCCCATGATAAAGAATGCTAAATAGAGTCAATATAAGACATAGGAGGCAAAATACAGTCTTGGTCTGGCCAATTTAGCTTACCTGCCTTGTTAATTCAGTAGAGAAAAATAATCAAGTCAATTATTTGTCCTATTACAGGAAGGAAAAAATGATATGTGACTTGTCTTCCTTGACAACATGATTAGTACTTTGCAAACATAGCTAAAATTCAACTGGCCATACCACTCTTCTTGGTGATAATATATTTAAATCCTAAAATTGAAATATCAAAATACCAAAAAATATCAAACACCATTCTCACAATGATGTGCATTTCAATGTAGAAATTTCAGTATTAAATATTAAGGTTTTCAATATTAAATTCAATATTCAATGTTCATATTGATTTAAATTAAAATTTTAATAATAAATTTTGTCTCTCTAGATCAACTCACATTTGCCTTCACAAACGTCTTCCCATCATACATTGGACAACAGGTCATTTGTTAGCTTTTTTAAACAATCAATACATAAAACGTTTTGCAAACTGTCATCTCTTTTTCTGCATACAGGATGGTTACCTCACTCAAGTCTCCTAGCTACCAAAGGAAGAGATGACTACTGTATTTATACATATTTTATGTCTCCTGGCTGTTTTACAATGTCATGCCTTTATATGCATATGCAAGTTCACATGCTAGATGTTAAACACTTAATTCTTTTCAATTATCTGGACAGCCTCTTAGGCAAATTTTCCATTATAATTGTGACAATAAACTACAAGATATTTTATCTTCTCCTTTGAGTTAAAAAAGAAAGGATTGGCAGGATACTTTCTCCTTCCTATTCCTCCATGACCCCTCATCTTAACCTATCTTTTTTTTTAAACATTCAAGTAGATTATACTGAGATTAAATTAGAGCCTTAATCATAAATTCCAAGGTAAAAGGAAATTTTTAAACAATACTATTTTTTAAAAAGTGTACATTACTGGAGCAAGGCAGTATGAATCCATGCTGTCAAGAAACTCAATTCCAACTTTCTATTCCCCAGAAGGTAGACATTTAAAACTCTCGCTCTCAGGGAACTAAAGGCTATATACCATAATGACAAGACATAGTTAAGGACCATAGACACTTTCAGGAATGTCTAGTTCAAAGGTGTGTCATGAAATAATTCTAAGTCCTTTAATAGCCTGACAAATTTCTCGGTGCGTCAGAAGCTTTCTGGTGTCTTTCTCCACTCTACCCTGTTTCTCTCTTTGGGAAATTATTTCCTGGTTGCTATTATTGTTGCTTCATCACTTTGCCCTTTAATCAAAATCATTTTTAAAAAGTTTTATTTAAAAAACAGCTATCAATACATGTTTGAAATGTCATCATCTCATCACCATGGTCCCCTTTGCTGGGGGCTGTGCACCACGATAATTAACCTTCACGCCTTCGGCTTGGGAGGCATAACTCACGTCGCGGTCAATTATCTCACTGTAGAGCCCCTAAGGATGGGAAGGATTGCTGCAAAACCTAATTAGTAATTTTTTTAAAAATGTGTATTGTTTACTTGATAGTCTGTAATGACTTCCTCTGCGGCGCTATGGCCTATCATGGCAGGGTCCTACTTAGACAATTTTTAGCAGCTCATTGACCTGATAAAAAGACCTGCCATGGTCTGTTGGCGCCAGGCAGCCACCATTGACAGGATGGACTGTTTAACGTTTCTTTCTAAGTCATTATGGTATATCATGTCAGGTCCCTAGTAAAAGAAGGTTTTTTTTAGCTTTAGAACAATCAACTCGATAGACCAAATAAAGAGCTCCTTACAGAACTGAGTGGGAAAAAGCAGATCTCACAAATGCCCCGTCAATCTTGTAGCTCCATCTCTCCTATGGGTTGGCTGACCCAGGCAGCAATCCGTAACTTAAAATGAAAATTTTCTGCCATTGCCAAGCTTCCATTCAAAATAGCAAATACAAGCAAGTTACCAGTGTGGATTAATTGGTGTTCAAGAAAAAAGAAGCAGCAAACCGAAAATATGTGTGACGCTCTTAAAGCAGAAAAGTTTCTTGAAATGTTTAGCTGAGTTCATTTTACTGTGTAAATCAGGAATCAAACCAGAAATCAAACCACCTACCCCTTTTCATTATTCTGCTACCAAACTGCTCAGAAATTATGATTCTGAGAAGTCACCAAACTGAGAGGATCAGAAACACACTTTCAGCCCCTCTGGGGTACTCTTATAGAGCTGTCTGGGCAGATTCCTAGGATATCTACTAAGTTAAAGCTTCCAAATAAATAAAATAAAAGTGCAGAATGCTCCCCCAATTCACCAGGCAAGTCGGGACCTGGCCTCCAGGCTTACTCAACCAGGGTCAGTTCGTGAATTACATGCCCACTACCTATGAATTGACTGACAGAAACAATTAGATGAAAAGATATATTTAAATGTAGTGCTGATGAATTATTTTGGTTCCAGATTTAGAATTGGATTCTTTGGTAAGGAGAGGACAAATTGAAAACTTAAATTGTTAAAAATACTTTGGTAACTTTAAGTGTTTTTTCAGTAGAAATAGACATTTTAAGTACTGTCCAAAATATTGAAAGAAAAACCACTTTGGCAAACAAAAACAAAACCACAGAGTAAATGAAAGAGTAGAAATTAATGTATCAAATTGCTTCCAAATTTAAGTATTTTGTTTCTAGCAGTATTACAAGAAACAAAGGGGGACAGACAACATTCTGTTTTTAAAATCTGCTGTTTAAAACCCTATGATGAAAGTCAAAAATTCAAGCTGGGACAAGGGTATGATAATTTAGTCTCACGCTTTAGGATGTAAACTGACCACCCTAAGGGTCAGAAAAGGCTTATAAAGATCTTTCAAGCAGGACCTAAAGTATATTTTTTATGACTTATTATAAGTCTTTTTTAACTTACCTCAGAAACACTGAATATTGCCTCTGGCAGTGAGGACAGGGGAGGATGGGGAAAGAACAGATGAATAATTTGAGATGAAAACACTGAATCCCATTAAGGATCTTTAATCTTGAACTTCCTTTCCAAAAAAAAAAAAATAAAATAAAATAGCCTGAACCAGGTGGGGAGGAGGGTCAGGAAACATTCCTAAGACAGAACTAAAATTTTAATCCACCAACAAATATTCACAGCTGCAGCCATTAACAATACTATTTCTATAGCGTGTTTCAGAAAGTCTCACTCTGGGCATGCAAGGAAATAAGTCTAGGATTCAGAATCTTCATTACTGGAATTTTACTGGAATTTCTATGCAAAAGAATGCACTTTCCTCAGGAAGTGAAACCTGAGTTTTTCCCATTTAGATCCTAACAGTGACACTGTGTGGATAAAGCTAGGAGCACACGTGGAGCTGCACAGTGAGAAGGTCCCGGCTAACTAACAGAGAGCTGATGAGATGTCATGGTGAGGACGGAAGCAGATCAGAAAAAGGGAGAAAACGGAAATTTCGACTAGATTTCAGGAGTTCGCCAAAGGGAGATGTTCCTCTCATTCTTTATAATCTAAGCTCAATTAAATAGATTATCATACTCGCCATGACTAATTGACATTTTCTCTTTTAGAATAATACTGCCTAGAACTCGCCGTTACCACCTTCCAGCCCACATAATACAAATTATTTAAAGATGGCCCATTAATGAAATAGGTAAAATTATTGTTTCAGAGGCCCCAAGGGGCCAGTTATAGAATCACATAGAAGACACATACTGACCTACCCCTGTGTCAATGATGCCAAAAAAAAAAAAAAAAGATTTTAGGACTTTTTTCCTGTAGACATGTGTCAGTCTTTTCAGTGAAACATTTTACCTTGAGAAGGCAAAAGCACTGGTAAACTACCTTTGACCTATCATACTTAATAAAGGAGCTATTTGAAATCTGGTCAGAGAAATGGAAGGAAGTGCTCCATCTGCACGCACATAATGTTGCAACTATTTTTAAACTTAATTTCATAGTTAGATGAGCTTTTACTTCCCTATACCAAGAAATACAATTTTTTTAGGTCAACTATCCCTTTGATGATCTAATTAAAAGCTATGAAACATCTTTCTCAAAAGAAATCCACATGTAGAAAAACGTATACAGCTTTTTATTATAATTTCAGAGTTTCATAGGCCCTTCAGAGGACATGCCTTTAGAAACTTTTAGGTTACGGTTAGGGTTAGACTTAACCCTAACCTTTTGCCTTAAGAAATGTGATTCTTCTTTATTTCCCTTCCTACTTTTCTCCCTCCCCTTCTTTTCACTATCATTGTTCTTCATCGTCCTTCTCAATCTTCATTAGCACATATTTCTTTCAAGAAAATCTAGGGGGAAAAATACAGATAGAACAGTACTCAAAAATTATCAATGATGGCTGTAAGGACAACTTTAGAGCTGGCAGACACTGTGCCCATATGGCAATAAATCATCTAGATAAACATTAAAGAATTTAGCAGTCACCTAAGTATAATTAGGAAAAGTTTACATGCAGATATCTCATGCAGACAATTTTTTAAGACTTTTTATCCTCGAATAGTAATTAACAGTTTGTAAGTATGAACAAAATGCTGGATGCAAGCACTTACATGTATTCCTGAATAGCCCCATGAAGAAAGTACCATTATCATCCTCCTGTTCGAGGATGAGCCATCTGAGGCTGAGAGGGGTTCAAAGGTCACACGCCCGGTAAATCACACAGCCAGGCAAGTCTGACTCCAGAATCCCAACTATTACCCAAGATGCTATATGTGTATACTGCCTCCCAGATGTTTTAGCACTTTGCAAACACAACTTAAAAAATCTCCAAACGATACAGGTTTACCTGACACAAGGCTCTACCTCTCCTCAACATGGCAGGAGAATCTTGGCATCAAATTTAATGAAGATCATTAGCTTATCAAATATACGTTATATTCTCTGAGGGACTTGGCATCTCACAATTATATTTATTCCAATATTGCCCCCCCCACCGGTTATCTTTGTGAAGTATGTTATTCCACAACATTCGTGAGAAAAGGAAGCAAGAGTCAAAGGCTTGCTTAAAATTTCAACCTAATCATCCTAACATCCAATTTTGAATCTTCTTTGGACCTTTATTCTCCCCCTGCTTTAGTATTTTATGAGCTATCAAGTCTTACATCTTTCTTTAAAATATCTTTTGCATTACCTTTCCTCTCTTCTACTAAGACTCTCTTTCAGGTCCTGTATCTCTCACTCCTAAATTATGGTCTTAGACTTGGTCTCCCTGTCTCCAATCCTTTCAACACAGCTTGCCCTTTTTGCCTTTCGTGGCATAGTGGGATACTGTACTCAGTATCCTCTCTTGAAAAGAAACTAAAAAATATCCTATGACTTTTTAATAGTCATCACCAAAAACTATTTAAATAAGATTCCTGTACTTGGTTACATAAAAGCAAAATTTGAACATTATATGAAGTTCACAAAATTTATTCTATTTGTAGTAGTACTGGGGGGGAAAAGAAAAAAATGATAATTGAAGAAAAATTTTGATGATGTAGTTCTCTTATAAATTGGAACAATGACCCTTGAAGGACCATAAAGAAAGTGAATGTCGAGATAATTTATTATTGGTACATGATCTACCTCGTTTTTCACTTTGTCTTATAGAGCTATGATATCCTTACAAGGTACCAAGTATCCCAAACATTAATGAACACTTTTTCAGTGTATAAAAGCAAGATAAAAAGAGCTAAAACAAACAGTTGGTGAATTTCTTATCTGCTATTACTTTAATTTAGTCTCAAAACTGTTAACCAAATGGGCCATACATATGATTACTATAGTAGGTCTCAGATGTGGAAGGTATATGTGTAATTATTTTTATAGTCCCATAGCCTATTTATTATAATGATCATATTATCCCCATAGTTACAAAAAGAAGAAAAGGATAGAAAATAGTAAAAGAGAGAACAACATTCTTCAAGTCATTACAAGTTTAGGTCCTCAGGAAAGAGATTACTAGACAGGGGTTAAAGGTTCCACTGTATTACCTGACGGTCCATCATTTTTGTCTGCTAAACATGATCTTGGACAAAGGGGAAGATCTTGGTGGTAGGGAACATTTTGTTCATTGAACATCAGTGTTAAAACATTAAAAATATACGTCTAATTTCTAAAGGTTTTCAACCCTTTTGAAGCAGGATATATGTTCTTTCCCTGCGAAGTCCTTGTCCTTTCTGAAAAAGTAAAATTTCACAGCTCCTTTTGTAATTTACCATGAGTTGTTTTCATTGTAGAAGAGCCAGTTTCTATGCGTGTCGGTTGGACAAACATTTATATGTTATTGGTGGAAGGAACGAAACCGGCTACCTGTCCAGCGTGGAGTGCTATAACCTGGAGACCAATGAATGGCGCTACGTGTCCTCTCTGCCACAGCCCCTGGCAGCGCACGCGGGAGCAGCACACAACGGGAAAATATACATTTCGGGCAAGTCATTCCTCCACTTTCTGTTACCAAGTTAGATCCGAGGCACTTTCTTCACTCGTATGTATGTGTTTAATTCACAGGGGGCGTACATAATGGAGAATATGTCCCATGGCTATATTGCTATGACCCCGTAATGGATGTCTGGGCTCGAAAACAAGATATGAACACGAAACGTGCAATCCACACCTTGGCTGTAATGAATGATCGTTTGTATGCAATCGGAGGAAATCATTTGAAAGGTCTCTCTTTTTTTTTTTTTTTATCATAATAACATTTGCATCTCATGTTTCTTGCAAGGGGGTTTCTTCTTAAATAATCATACGAACCGAGGAAAAATCATGTTGACTAAATAAAATACACTCTGTGTGGGTAAATCAGCAGTATCCTTGAGCAAGCATTTGTTTTGGCTTTTCTGCAGATGGGATTATTTTTAAGTTACTATACACATTAAAGAAGTGAATAATGATGTCTACAGAAAATAAGAAACAGGGGCATTAATAATGGAAAAACAGAAACGATTTGTCATACCAACGAATTCAGTGAAATAAATTATTCCTTATCACCAAAGTTGTAGTAATGAATTTTTTCTAGAAAAATTGTTTTTTGTGGTAATCAGAAAGAATTTCAGTCATAGGTGCACAAAGCTAATACGTTATTTTTCTCAAAAGAATATTTCATAGAATTTCATGTCTAAACTTAGAATTTTTTTAAGAATTAAATGTTAAACCATCTATACTCCTCAAATCTTTTTTGCTTTTTTAATAAAAAGAAACTTAAAGCATAGCATTTTAGAGTCACATTTGGCTCCTTTCTTCCTCCAAATATGTATATGAGTACAAGTGTGCAGTTTATGTATACATATGTAACTTTATGTATGTGTATATGACACTGAATTCAATGGAAAAGCAGAGAGGCCTGTGATAGTGGAAGATTATTGAATTGGTTTGGGCCTCAGTTTCCTCATATGAATATGAAGAAACTGGTCTAGTTGATCTTCAAGGTCTTCTCCAGCTCTGATTTTCCATGATCCTTGAAACTAACCTAAATAAGACACAGGCTGGCCAGGTATGATAGATAAGGCACATCTATGCATTTATTTCACAGTAGCATATACATATTTAAAGGTGGATTAGACATAGTTTTTTTTTTTCCTGATACACACTTACCCCTAAGCATAATAAAGACGACATAAGAATAATTTTTGTATAGATATTTTCAAGATCAAGTTCATGCTCAGAAACACCAGTATCCTGGTATATGTCTGCGGCTCATCCTAGTGCTCTCTCCTTGGGAGAGGATTTTCTTTACTATGGTGACTTTTCCCTTTTTCCCTTTTTATTCTTTCTACTTTTTTCTCTTTCTTCTTTCTTTCTTTCCTTCCTTCTTTCCTTCCTTCCTTCCTTCCTTCCTTCCTTCCTTCCTTCCTTCCTTCCTTCCTTCCTTCCTCCCTCCCTCCCTCCCTCCCTCCCTTCCTTCCTTTCTTTCTTCCTTTCTTTCACAGGGTCTCACTCTGTTGCTTAAGGTGGAGTGCAGTGGCAATCATTCCAGCCCACAGCAACCTCAAAGTCCTAGGCTCAAGCAATCCTCCTGCCTCAGCCTTCCAGGTAGCCAGGACTACAGATGCCCACCACCACACCTAGCTAATTTTTCTATTTCTGGTAAATACAAGGTCTCGCTATGTTGCTCAAGCTGGTGTCTAACTTTAGGCCTCAAGCCTCCCAAAGTGCAGGGATTGCGGGCGTGGGCCCAGCCCCTTTTTATTCTTTATCTTTTTCCCTGGTGTTTCTTCATTTCAAGCTATACACCACTCCTTTACCTCAATATGTTTTTTATTAACTTTACAGCTTTCTACGTTATAGCCTGATTTCTTCCCATGTCTGTTGCACAAGATATTCATTTTCCATGAATGCTTCAGGATTGTCTAACATTTAAGGTTTTAGCACACACATCAAATTAAATCAGTTCAGGAAGGCATCCTGGGAATGAAAAGATAAGGACTCTGCCTAAGTTTGAATCCTAGTTATGCACTTACTGTTATGGTCTTACTCAGGACACTTCACCTCCTGTTTACAAAAGAGGGACGATTATCTTTTCTTTGATTTTTTTGTGGGGATTATAGTCAACATATGTAACATGTAGTCAGCACTAATAAGGCATACATATCCTCAAAGGATACCTGTATTTCCCAAGGGCCCATTCCAAGTGCATATGCTTCAAAAATTACCACCACTCATCTTAATGATAAAGGAAAGGTTCGTGCCCAGAGTTGCAGTGAGTACCTGGTTCTACTGTGCCACTGTGCCAGCATCTGTGTCATTTATTTTATGTAAGAAATTGGTAGCCTAATATAACCAACCTCTTCAAGAATACAAATTCTTTTACTTTTTGTTTCATCTTCTCAATTCTTTTAAAATGCCCAACATTTTGGTTAATTTAGTATACACAGTGTAGTTCTCAGCTACCAAATATCCATCGCATGAGTTTAACTAGAGAGGGTCACTAAGGATTTGGTCTCTTCAATGATCAGAAAGCTCCCAGTAGGGGGGTTTTACCCCCTAAGTGAAAGGCGGGGCCACGATAGAGTCCAGGAACCTCAGTTATTCCCAGCGACCAAGTTACTGCCCCTCTCACTGAGAAGCCTTATCAGAAATGGGAGGAGATACCCTTCACAGGAAGGGACTCAGCCCCCGCTCTAAACCTTGGTCCTCATGGATGTTGGAAACCATTATAAACCATATATAAACCATCAGAGCTGTTTATATACACAGTCAGATTTTATATATATATATATATATATGTAAAAGATGCTGAACTACATATTTTCAATTAATTGAAACATTTTCAGAGAGTTAAATATTTGCTTAAGAAAAGCAATACAGTTTAGGCTGTAATAGTCTGAGCACTGAAGCCTGGATTCAGATCTCACCCTATCTGACTTACTCGAGCCATTGTTTTTCTCATGTCCCTCAGTTCCCTGAAAATAATGATACAGGCGATCTCATAGAGTGATGGAGGGAATTAAATGAGTTCATTTAAAGAAAACACTCAGAAAATGAACCTAGCACATTGTAAGCACTGGGTAAAGCACTTGCTTTAATTATTTTAAATCCTTTTTAATAAGATGTTAATAAACCATTTTTTATAAGATCTACCCACAAGGAATCAATCTTTACTAATGACATGTGCTCAGGCATTCTGCTTTGAATGAGTCCAAAATACCCAGAGTTGGTTTGGATTTGGGTGGGGGAGGGGATCTATCTGGCGTGTCCTTTAATTTCATCAGTGAATATATACATTTGTGTCTTCAAATACATGGTTATCTAATTCTTGGCTCTAGATCTGTTTTTCAAAGAAGCTAGATCTAGCCTTAAATCAGAACCCTGCCAGCTCATTCTTTTATGGTTCCATTCGCTTAGGTTTCTCCCACCTTGATGTAATGCTTGTGGAATGCTATGACCCAAAAGGTGACCAGTGGAATATTCTTCAAACTCCCATTCTGGAGGGTCGAAGTGGTCCTGGCTGCGCGGTGCTGGACGACAGCATTTACTTGGTGGGAGGATATAGCTGGAGCATGGTAGGTGTCCCCTGCCATTTGTTTGTGCTCACTTCTGCTGTTGCCCCCAAATGTGTTACTCTGCACACATGTATCCTACAGAGCATCCATCCTACATGCAAGCAGCCAGTTACCTTTAAGTAGTAAAGTAAAATCAACCTGATTGCTGTTGAGGTGGTTTGTTATCTGGTCGACCCCATCACAAGATGTCTCTGTTTTTCTTGTGATTCTGGCTTTCCAACTAAAAGTGAAACTGAAGTGACTTTACAAATCTGCTGCTACAATTGAATAAGAGAGTCTGAAAACTTTCTGACTAATAAGGCATGAAAAATGGAAATTCATTCTCAAATATCCAAAATTCTATTCAGGATGCAGGATTTGACATTACTTACCCCCATCATGAAAATTTCTAAACATGCACAAAAATTGAGATTACAATGGATCCTCATTAACTTATCTGCCAGCCTCAATGTCCATCACCATTTTGCCATACTTACTTAATCTATTCCTCCTTTTAAAAATGTTGGCTGAACTTTGAAGCAAATACCAGAGATCATATTACTTCACCCTAAATGCTCCAGTATTTATCTTTTTAAAAATCATGCACTTATATAAATTATCACACCCCCCAAAAGACAACAACTCCTTTATATTCAACACATTTTCAAATTTCCTACATTTACTTGGGAAAAAGATTTATTAATAATTTTCAAGTTGGCATATTCAAATCAGGATCTAACAGGTCCTGCTCCTATTTGGTCATTATGTCTCATAGATCTCTTGCAATCTATACCATTACTCTGCTCCACTTTTTCTTCCGTGACGTTAACTTCAGTTATCATATAGTTATCAGGGGGTCAGTTATCATATAGAAGACTTTGCCTTCTGCAAATGATTAAGGACTTCCTTGTGGTATCATTTAAAGTAGTCCTTCATCTGCATGTTTTCTATAGACTGAAAGGTAGAGATAAGGGCTTAAGTTCAGTCCTTTTGTTCTCTTTTATGTGCACATGTGTATGTGTGTGTGTGTGTGTTAGCAAAACACCTGCAAAGGTAGCTTAGTACCTCGCATCCAGAGACACATCAAGTCCAGTTATCACATAGTCACTTTCAACACAGTAGCCATTTTTATCTTTTCCTATTTCTCTATATTAGTTTTATAAGATATTAATTTTATTTCTTTTAAAAATTGTGACATAAAGTTTTGAGAAGCATTAAAGAGTTAATAGTTACATGAAGACGTATGTATGGATATTTATAACTAGATATTTGTACATGTGCTTGTTCGTTGGTACAAACGGTTAGCTGCATGAGTATATCAGAGAATGTGTGGAAGCAGATATGAAAACTACATCTTCAGAAAAATGATGATTAGGTTGGTTGGCTTTTTTGTTTGTTGTCTATGATAAAAACAAAGCTGCTTTAGTTGAAGAGGAAAATGTTACACAAGCACTAGCCCTTCAAGTTGACGAAACAGGATAGAAAGACACTTCGTATTTCTCATGTGGCCTCTTGAAAATAAGTGAATCAATGTTTGAAGAATTTGGTAAGCTTTCATTTCCAGTTTACTTTAAACTGGTTTTCAATCCCAGCTCTGATTCTTTCCAGTAGCAAAATAAAAATGAAGAAGTGAAGCAACAATCTAAAATCCTATTTACTTTATTTATTTGAGTATTTAAGGTAAATTTGTCTTTTTTTTTTTAAAGCTTAAACCAACTGGATAACTCCAATTTTTGGTTAATTACTTGAAAGGATTTGTTGAGCATTAGGACAGCGATTCTCAACCTGTGGGTCATGACCCACAGGAACTGTATGAAAGGGTCACGGCATTAGGAAGGTTGAGAACCACTGATCTAGGATATTCTAAGTATTTATTTGACTTTTATTATTAGTCAAAAACAAAAAGAAGGTTTTTGAAATCTTGTGAGTCTCAAATTTTCCCTTGGAATAAAACAGTATAAAATTACAAATGCTTTCATTTGGAATTTTTTAGCATAAGCAGAGAATAGATTCCCCACCACCACCAAAGTAAATGTAATCAGTAACAGTGCAGTAGAACTTCTCTGTAAGTCTGTCTCTAAATGCATACCTCTCTGCCATTACAGGGAGCCTACAAATCATCTACAATATGCTATTGTCCAGAAAAAGGGACTTGGACAGAACTTGAAGGAGATGTAGCAGAACCCCTGGCAGGCCCGGCCTGTGCCACAGTCATCCTGCCTGCCTGTGTACCGTACAACAAGTAACACCAAGAAACCATGGAATGAACAGTATCACATTCTAGGAAGCAATGGCAGGTGGCCCCACTAGGACAATAGGAGCAATGCATTCTGATGGTACAACCTCCAAAACCCATCCTTGGTTTCTGGATTTATAAAAAACTTCAAAAGAAAGAGACCCCTTCTTGAATAGATACTGTGTCTGTAGTTCAGATCACACCAAACTTCCTGTGATGACAGACTCTTCCATTTCAGACTGGTTTTAACTAGTCCCAGCTTTACGAAAACTCCTCACATGGATCTTAACTTGCAAAAGGAGAAAGATAAAATACAAAAGACTGGCCCCAGAGAGACCTAAGATCAGTGTTGTGCATTGTAGTCTACCTGCATGTGATCTATGTTGAAGTTTTGGGGATATTGTGTTCATGAATGATTCAAAATTGGAACCACCAAAATACACTGCATTACAGAAATTGCCACTTCATTCTGTATTCCTATCCTTTGGCTACTTCACAGACTGTATAGGCAACACAGTTATTGAAATTCACATAAGATTAAGGAAGGGCATTTTCCTTTCTATACAACTTAATGTTATGTACCTTCCGCTCTACCAGCACCTCATGGGATCAGAGAAGAGAAAGAAGTTGGCTCTTGTAGCAAGTGCTTTCTGTCCGATAGGTTCCAGGCTGGGCAGAGTCATTATTCCTGTGTTCTCAATTTTATCTGAAGATTAAAACAAAGTACCCTATGTCACTGTTCAGTTAAAAGAGGTTTGCACTTTCTCATTTTTTGTAGTATGTAAGTAGTGAACACACATGTTGTTTGCTTCAAAAGACAACACTGAAAAATTCAGTCATAAAATATTTTAGAGGTTCTGTAAGATGACACTTGTGACCCAAACTTAATTCATAACAAAATGAGTGATTGCTTTCAAGAATTCAGGGATGAAAAGAAAGAATAATTTCTCCTAAGTACATTCCCAGTTTTCTCTCTGTTTCTGAAACACAGAACTTACAAGTGCCACAGGAGCCAATTGTAGCAAAATATTTCTCCCCTTCCTCAGTTGAGTTACCCTCATTATTCCCCCAACTCGCCATATTTCTTTTATTATCACCAGAGATGCCTAAATTCAGTTAAGTGAGCAATTGCTAGTTGTCATTAGAAGCATGAGTAATTTAGGAGCAGAAGGTCAGGAGAGCATGAGATAGTCTCGGTGTGGCCAACCAAAAGAGAAAAACTGGCAGGAACCCCAATTTCATTTTCAGGTTCTTTACTGGTTCTTAAGAGTTCTTTAGAGAACCTGAAAATAAGGGAAAGCCACAGAGTAACAGATTAACTCTGCTGTCTATGCTTGAACAACTTTTAGAAGTTTTTTAAGAAGTCTCTAATATTTTTTCAATCACTCAGAGATATTGTTGAATCCCTTGATAAATGTGTCATTCAAAACAAAAATAAGGGAAAGCCACAGATTAAAAATGTCTTGGTGATAAGATTTCATTGTGGAGAACATTAAGGTAGATGTGTGTACTGGAATCCAACGCCGTTTCTACAGTAAAGTGCAATCTTCATTGTTTTGTATTTATTTGTATGTTCAGATCCAAAGGATCCGTTGTAAAAATATATATATATATATAAATATATATAACCAGTGCAATCAACTTTCATTTCTTTTTCCTTGAAAACATATGACTATATAGAAAGAAATAAAAGTTACAATACTATGTGGGGAAATCCCAGCTGACATCACAAAGAGAACAAGGTCTGCTTCAGAACCATTTGTTGTCAAATGTCACTCTTTCTTATAAAAATCACAATTTATACAAGAACATTTGCTTTCCTAACTTAGAGTTGTTCTTCATTTTATTTTTTATTTCTAGCCAAAACAAATAAAGACATCTATGAAAACTATAAGTAAAGCTTTCTGTATTTCAGAAAGACAGAAACTACTAGAAAGTGAAAAGTAAATAAATACATCACAGAGAATGTAAATTTTGTACAATATTAGAATGTATAAATGAAGCTTGCTTGGAAGGGGAAAACTTTAAATAAAAACTTTATGTACTAATTGAATTGTGTCTCATATCCACCCTATATAACGAATGTGAAAGTCTCAACGTTGAATTGTTTGAAAGTTTATATAGTATGTCAATGCCTAAATACTTTTTATTCTGCAGATATGCTTTGCAAGTTCATTTAGCTTCCTCACAATACGTTATACAATATGGACCATGTTAAAAATTATGGAGTGCTTCTGGAAGAATGTTGTGAGTTAAAAGTCATATGAGTTGAATGTGATTTTTTCCATTACGAGAGTTACTATAAGATGTAACTTAATCTAAGATCTAATAGCTATTGATAGACATTATTATAAGAACATGGTGTTAAAAAATACCTGCACCCTTTCTAAAGAATAAGTGATTCACACATTTAATTAAATTAATTGTCTAAATACATAGGATTTAATTTTTTTCTCTTTTAAAAATCTGACAAAGAAGTTGTACAGGACAATCAATTGGAGGGGCATGGAAGATATAGGGGGAACTAAGGAATTGAGCTAAAGGTGGCAATTGGGCAGCCCTCCAGGCAAAGAGCTATGCAAGGTCAGAAGCCAGTTTCAGAAGGCTGCAAGCTAGGAAGAATTTACTGTAACTCTTCCCAGACAAATTAGTGATAAATGAGCTCACAATTAAAGGATCTTCTAATGAAGGCATTTAGTGCTATCAAATTCCCTCTTAGCACTGCTTTAGCTGTATCCCAGAGATTTTGATAACTTATGTCATTTTGTCACTTAATTAAAAATATTTTTTGATGTACATTTTTATTTCATCATTGATTCAAGGATCATTCTACAGCAGTTTGTTTAATTTCTACGTATTTGTGCAGTTTTGAGATTTCCTTTTAGAAGTGATTTCTAGTTTAATCCACTGTGACCTGAGGAGATACATAGTATGATTTCAGTTTTTTTGTAATTTGTTGAGACTTGTTTTGCGGCCTAACTGATGATCTAGCTTAGACAAATGTTCCATTTGCTGTTGAGAAGAATATATATTCTGCTGTTTGAGGTAGAAATCCTGCAAATGTCTGCTAGTTCCATTTGTTCAGGAGTCCAGTGTTTCTTTATTGATTTTCTGCCTCAATGATCAGTCTAGTTCTGTCAGTGGACAGTCTTGAAGTCCTCAACAGTTATGATGCTGCTATTCATTTCTCTTTTTTTTCTTCTTTTTTTCTAAATTGGAAGTCTAATTCTTCTTTTCTTTCTAAATTGAATGTCTAACTCTGCTGTCTATGCTACATTGAAGTGGCATCATCATAGCCCACTGCAACCTCAAACCCCTGGGCTCAAATGATCTGCCTGCCTTGGCCTCCCAAGGAATGGGGACTCTAGGCACACACCACCATGTCCAGCTAATTTATCTATTTCTTTGTAAAGACAGGGTCTTGCTGTATTTATCAGGTTGGTGTCAAACTCCTGGACTCAAGTGATCCTGTTGCCTTGGTCTCCCAAAGTTCTAGGATTGTAGGTATGAACCACAGAAACTGGCCTGTTTATTTCTTTCCTTAAATCTAATAGCGTTTGTTTTGTGAATCTGAGGGCTCCTGTCTTATGTGCACATATATTTAAGATTGTTATACCTTCTTGTTAAATCAATTCCTTTATCATTACATAATGACCTTCTTTGTCTTTTTTGTTGTTGTTGTTTATTTAAAGTTTATTTTATCTAATATAAGAATAGCCACTCCTTACTGTTGATTTCCATTTGTGGGAAATATTTTATCTAACACTTTTCCTTAAGTTTATGGGGATCTTTAGTAGTTAAATGGGTTTCTTGGAGACAGCATATATTTATTTGAGGTTTTTTTTTTTAAATCATTTCTGCTGATCCGTATCTTTTAAGTGAGATATTTACATTCAATGTTAGTATTAATATGTGGTTGTCTAGGAAAGACTTTCTTTTTCATTTATGAAGCTTATTTTTGGAGGATACAGTATGCTTGGCTAATAGTTATTCTGTTTAAGAACACTAAAAATAAGACCCATTCCCTTCTGGCTTATAAAGTTTTTTCTGAGAAATATCTATTAGTCTGATAGGTTTTCCTTAATAAGCTACCTGATTCTTTCATCTCACAGTTTGTAAGATGTTTTCCTTCGATTAATTGGTCAATCTGATGATTACATGTCTTGGAAATGTCCTGTTTGCAATCTTCCAAGTATTTGATGACGCTTTTGCATCTGGATGTCTAAATCTCAAGCAAAACCAAGGACGTTGTCCTCCATTTTTCCCTCAAGAGGGTTTTCCATGTTTTTTGCTCTTCTGTTTCTCCCTTAGGGACACCTATGTTCATCTTACATAGTCACATGATTCTTAAAGACTTTGTTCATTCTTCTTGATTCTTTATTCTTTATTCTTCATTTTTGACTGACCAAGTTAACACAAAAACCTGTCTTCCATCTCTAAAAGTCCTTCTCATGTTTGGTTTAGTCTGTTGTTGAAACTTTCCACTGAATTTTTTTACTTCCCTAAATAATACTTTCATTTCCAGAAGTTTTGTTATTTTTTTTAACTATTTCTTTATTAAATTGTTCATTTGTGTCCTGAATTTTTTTTTCTTTCTCTGTGTTAGTTTTCCACTTTCTCATTGGTCTCATTGTTCCCATTGAGCTTGCTTGTGATCTATATTTTGAATTCCACATCCGGCATCTCATAATTTTCCTTTTGGTTTGATTCCATTGTTGAAGAGCTAATATGATCATTTATGAAGTGGGGAGTCAACCCAGTCTGTTTTTTTATGTTGCCAGCAAAGTTTCTATGCTGGTTCCTTCTTATCTGGAACCTAGTCTCTTAGTTCAAAACAGATTTGCATCACACCTATTCTCCTCTCTTGAGAACTCTGTTGCTGCTCAACGGAGAGAGAAAGAGAGAGATACATTGCCTTTTGGTTCATGCCAGTAGGTTCCACTGCAATGTTGCTGGCCATTTGTGTCATTGTCACTCAGACCCCTGGGAGGGTATTCAGGTACCATTGTTGCTGGATGAGGTTATGTAATCCCCAGTTCCCAGGCCCCTGGATGGTGTGCTTGAGTACTGCTCTGGGAGATTGATTGGGCAAAAGAAGGGCAGATGTTCTGTGATCCTCTCTAGTATTAAGCAAAAGTAATGATCTTTCTTCCTTCTCCATTGGATCTTCTCCCACACTTTCACAGCACACCAAAAAAGACCATTTTTGAGGGGAGTCACTATTACCATCTTCTAAGCTTATGCCTAGTTGCTACAGGCCTTCCTACAAACACCTTGATATACTTAAAGGTTCCAGTGCTGGCCAGATATCATAAACAATTAAGAAAATATGCTGTCTTTTCCCTAATCTCAAGGAACCATCTACTTTAAATCCAAAACTATACTGTACATTTCATGTCTTATATTTAGCTAGTTAATACTTGAAGAAATTTGGGGTAGGAAGTGAAAATATACTGAAGGGGCAATAAAAGATATCCTTTCTAAATATATGCCTTAAAACTAGCTAAAATGGAGAGAATGTTCATAGGAACTAGATTTTTTAATTAATTAAGCTATGTCTATGGGCTTAAAATTAGTGTCTGCGTTTGTTCTCCCCTATTCAGTCAGACTCATATTTTCCCAGCTGTTTGAGACTTACTTCACTTAACAAGCTGTCATGATTATCAACATGGTAAGTATCAAGCATTCATTGAACATATCCCAAAGGGCGTCATTATAAATGCCAGACTTCTGATTAAACTTGGTTATTTAGGCCAAAATAGTTAAAAACTAAACACACAAACAAGCTAAAATAAGATTGGTAAAGCACATGAAAGTCAATTCATTGATGAGCATCGTGATAGACTTAGTTCCTAAGGGACTACTCATGATTAATCAAGCCTGACTTCCTAGAAGCATCTGACCTAGAGAATATTAAAACTGCAGTGGAAAATAAAATGGGAAACAAGAAGCAGCAGAAAGGTCAATGTAAGAATAAAATCTTCAAATACATGGTATGTTTGCTTTGTTTAGTTGCAGCTGTATAAGTGGTCCTGTGGATAGCACAATACATATGCTACAAGTATTGAGTGGGGTTTCTTAAAGGAGATTGTTTTAGTCTGTTTTGTGCTGCTATAACAGAATGCCTGAAACTAGATCATTTATAATGGACAGAATTTATGGGCTCACAGTTCTGGAGGCTGGAAGATCCAAAACCATGTTGTTGGCATCTTTCCAGGACTTTCTTGCTGCATTATCCTATGACAGAAAGTGAGAGAGAAATAGGGGGCCAACTTGCTCTTTTATAATGATACCAATTCCACTCATGAGATGGAGCCCCCATAACATAAACATCTCTTAAATGTCTCACCTCTTAACATTTTGCAATGGAAATTGAATTTCAACATGAATTTTGGAGGAGACAAATATTCAAACAATAGCAGAGATAGTCTACATTTGTGTTTCTATATGCTTGGTGAAATAACAAAAAGTTCAGTTCTAGACATGCATATTTAAAAATGTGCTTCAAGACTTCAGCACAATAGTGTAGGAATAAGAAAAAATATTCTTTAAATTGAAGCTTACAGTGGCTTATTCTACTCTATTTTAGGCTATTGCCTAGCATAGATAGATATATTTACACATATACATATATATGTAAGGCTCAGGAAATATTAATTCTTAACATCAGCAGAAGTAGCAGTTTTTTAGCTCACTAATGATGCTAAAAGCAAAAAGATTTAACTAAGTTAATGTGTAGGACTGCTCCTCAGACACAGAAGAATTATATCGATTTAGGTAAAGTGATTCTTATTTTTTTTTTTTTTTTTTGCAGTATTGGCCAGGGCTGGACTTGAACCCACCACCCCCAGTATATGGGGCTGGAGCCCCACTCCTTGAGCCACAGGCACCGCCCAAGTAAAGTGATTCTTGATTGTAACATTCCTTTCCATTTTCTCTTATTAAGCTCACTCTTGCTATGAAGTCATCCTACATTTAAGGAGATGCCAATCTCCTTGCTTCCAATTACATTGTTCAAATTTGAGATATTCAGCCTCATCAGTTGCCTCGGGTAAACACAACCACGGGGCCTAACAACAGGCTTAAAACACCTCTTGCTGGCAACCAAGCACACTAACCAAAGGCCTGGGGGTTGCACTGCCCCCATTTACTACTACTGGCATCTATGGACTGACACCTCCCAGGGAACTGAAGATGGGCCTTCCCAGTCTGCTTCCCACTGCCACCACCTCCACATGCAATCTGGGGGACTAAAGTATACAAGGAACACCATTCAGGGGATGGGAACAATTATAGTCCAGATTCAATCCATGTATCAAAAACATTTGTGCTGCCTAAATATTTTGAAATAAATAAATAAACACAGGCAAATTTTAATTTATGTACTGATGTCATAGGCCCAAACAGCATTCATATGTATTTTTTTCTGATTCCCTCCCACTAAATTCATTCCATAGTTCATGATCTACCCAACTACTAATATTATTTCACCACAACACTTGGAAATATATAAAAGTTCTGGCTCTCCAGAGATATTACTTATTCAGTTCATCTCTGGTCTTTTTCCTCATTTAACATTTCTGATGAGAAGAAATCTTGCAAGTCCTCCCACCTCCAGGCTCTTCCAGAGTAGTTGTGGTAAGTTGTACTTTCCTTATGAATGGATTCAGACCACCAAGTTCCCATTTCAAGCCAGATGGCATTCATACAGTTTGGCAGGAAGTTCTTACAACTTTTTCTCAAAAGCAATTCAGATTATTAAAGCCAGATGGTATGGAATGCCATATTAAATCTATTCATTTCTCTTCTGATTTTCCATGTTAATACAACTGACAGGAAAAAAAAGAAAAGAAAAGAAAAAACTGACCTTTAAAGCCAAAGTCCCTGGAGCATGTCTGCATGAGCTACATGAGACTATGTGAGGTCCCATAAGAAGATATATTCCAGGTCTCTAGCTAGACCACCCCTAAAATGGTCATCATCTCCTCAAAATTCTTAGAATATTTACTACCTATACTATTTGTATACCTTCTATCTCATATTTTCTTATATTGATGGTGTTTTATGTTTATGACTTGTCTAAAGTCCCTCTGTATAGAGGGTACTCTGTATAGAGGGTAATGCCTGATCTGTTGTTTCCCCACAGTGTCTCACCCATAGTGGTAATAAATGGGTGGTAGTTCATTTTAAAGGCATTAGAATCCCTGGAGTGCAGATTTACTTCTGACTCTTAAATTTTATGCCCATAATCTTAGAAATATAAATTGTACATGGATTTTCTTAATTCTCACTTCTACCTATATAATAACAAACCTGATCAATAATAACCTTGATACAAAAGTTAATAATTATAATATGTACAAGCTACTTGTCTTTGTCATATTAGCCATATTTCTCCTTTTACTAGCCATGAAAGCCAGAGTTGTAACCCCACTATTATACAAATGTTTGCTCCAAACACAAATGGATAGTGCTGGTATAATTCTGCCGTTTAGCTCAGAAAACATTTACACATATTGTTTCCTAGGAGGTCTCTTCATAATGAGTATGAGTATGTAATATAACTCTGTAGGTAGATATCTTCAGAAAGAATGCCTAGTATTGTGCTGTCAGTCTTTTATTCATTTATTTCTTGCACTGTTGAAAAAGCTCTTTGATGAGGTGCCCTGTGAGGAATATAAATATACTTATATAAGCAACCATAATGTAAGGTATATGTGCAGTAGAAACATACAAATAAGGTACTGTGGTAGTTCCAGAAAGGAAGAATTTATGTACAACTATGGGAAGCAGGGAAGACTGAGACAAAACGAGTAGACAAAGTCAGTCATGAAGAATAAGCAGAAAATAAATAATTTTTTTCAATTAATGCAAATTATAATATAATAATTGAAAATACAATAAATAACAACTAAGCCACTTTCATATGGAAAAGTACTAAATCAAAATTATTATTATAATCATCTGCAGATTAATGTATTGAATGATGGTATAAATAATGAAGAAGGAGTGAGGCCAAAAACTTTCATGTCCAGGTAGAATAAAGTAATTCACAGCAGGCTAAGACTTCCATAGTCTTACAGGCGTTAGAGAGCTATGAAGGCAATTAGAACCAAATTAGTTAAAAATTCCAGAGGTTAACAGTGTTTTGAAATGAGCTGATGATGGCCAATAACATTTTTTCCCTCTGGGTACATATTCCATTTCTAGCTACAAGTTGATCAGTTGATCAACCTTGGCTCAGGCAGAGGACCTATGCTATGAGAAAGAGAAATAAACCAGCAAAACCTTTTAACTATCACACAGAATTGGAGTGATGAAAATGAAAACTTGAGGAGTCTTCAACACACAGCCAGTTTTCCTCAAAGAAAAATTTTTGAGTTCTGGTGTTGCATAAGAATATAGGAAGCTAGGGCAAAAACTACCAAAAGGCAGAAAATACTAATAGTTTCCACAATCCCACAGTGCTTAGGAATTAAAGACTTGCAAGGTCAAGACTACTATTTCAAACGTATAAATGTTCACTCCCTCAGGACTTTTACAAATTGTAAATTTATATGAATTGTGAGGATAAAAGTTAAGCTGAAAACTTCTGAAAAGAAAATATGAACCTCCTAAATGTGAGGCTGAGGAGGAAAAAAACCCACCAGATTCTCACGCAAATTTCTGGGAGTGCCTGCCCTAGAAATATGGACAAATCAAATGATTGGATTAATAAAATGTGATACATGTTTACCATAGAGTACTATTCAAACATTAAAAAAATGGTGAACTAGGTGGGGGAAGGGAAGTGTAGAAAGAGGAAAGGAGGGAGAGGGTGGGGTCTTGGTGTGTGACACACCTTTTGGGGGCAGGAAACAATTGTAAGAGGGACTTTATTGAACAAATGCAATCGGTGTAACCTGCTTTCTTGTACCCCCAATGAATCCCCAACAATAAAAAAAATAAATAAATATAAAAAAATAGTAAACTAATCTCTCTTATATTAACTTGGATGGAATTGGAGACCATTCTTCTAAGCCAACTATCACAAGAATGGAAAAACAAAAACCTCATGTACTCACCATTAAATTGGAACTAACTGATCAACACTTACGTGCACATATGGAAATTGCACTCATTGGAAATCAAGCAAGGTGGGAAGGGAATAGGTAAATTCACACCCAGTGGAACAATGCATACTCTCTGGGTGATGGGCACACTTCTAAATTTGATGTTAACAGTACAAAAGCAAATTATGTAACCAAAATATTTATACCCCAAAAATATTTTGAAATAAAAATTTTGAAAGAACATAGTCACAGATGGAAACATGGGGGAAAAATAGGGATCGAAGAACATAGGAGAGGATAGATATGTGAATAACTATAAATAAATTGACCATACAAAAATAATTGTGAAATCTTGTAAAATTTAAAATACACGCGCAGCTAAAATGTATAACAGGAATCAATCAAAAGGCAAAAGAAAAGGAAAAGTTCGAATGTTCTATGTTTCCAGGAATATTAAGTAAAATTAAAATTAATAATTTATTTTTTCTTTTAATTTTTTTTTGCATGAATTTCTTTTTTTTATTGTTGGGGATTCATTGAGGGTACAATAAGCCAGGTTACACTGATTGCAATTGTTAGGTAAAGCCCCTCTTGCAATCATGTCTTGCCCCCATAAAATGTGACACACGCCAAGGCCCCACCCCCTCCCTCCATCCCTCTTTCTGCTTCCCCCCCATAACCTTAATTGTCATTAATTGTCCTCATATCATAATTGAGTACATAGGATTCATGCGTCTCCATTCTTGTGATGCTTTACTAAGAATAATGTCTTCCACTTCCATCCAGGTTAATACGAAGGATATAAAATCTCCATTTTTTTTAATGGCTGAATAGTATTCCATGGTATACATATACCACAGCTTGTTAATCCATTCCTGGGTTGGTGGGCATTTAGGCTGTTTCCACATTTTGGTGATTGTAAATTGAGCTGCAATAAACAGTCTAGTACAGGGCAGCGCCTGTGGCTCAAGGAGTAGGGTGCTGTTCCCATATGCCGGAGGTGGCGGGTTCAAACCCAGCCCCGGCCAAAAACCACAAAAAAAAAAAACAGTCTAGTACAAGTGTCCTTATGATAAAAGGATTTTTTTCCTTCTGGGTAGATGCCCAGGAATGGGATTGCAGGATCAAATGGGAGGTCTAGCTTGAGTGCTTTGAGGTTTCTCCATACTTCCTTCCAGAAAGGTTGTACTCGTTTGCAGTCCCACCAGCAGTGTAAAAGTGTTCCCTTCTCTCCACATCCACGCCAGCATCTGCAGTTTTGAGATTTTGTGATGTGGGCCATTCTCACTGGGGTTAGATGATAACTCAGGGTTGTTTTGATTTGCATTTCTCTAATATACAGAGATGATGAACATTTTTTCATGTGTTTGTTAGACATTCGTCTGTCATTTTAGAGAAAGTTCTATTCATGTCTCTTGCCCATTGATATATGGGATTGTTGCTTTTTTCATGTGGATTAATTTGACTTCTCTATAGATCCTAGTTATCAAGCTTTTGTCTGATTGAAAATATGCAAATATCCTTTCCCATTGTGTAGGTTGTCTCTTTGCTTTGGTTATTGTCTCCTTAGCTGTCCAGAGGCTTTTCAGTTTAATGAAGTCCCATTTGTTTATTTTTGTTGTTGTTGCAATTGCCATGGCAGTCTTCTTCATGAAGTCTTTCCCCAGGCCAATATCTTCCAGTGTTTTTCCTATGCTTTCTTGGAGGATTTTTATTGTTTCATGCCTTAAGTTTAAGTCCTTTATCCATCTTGAATCAATTTTTGTGAGTGGGGAAAGGTGTGGGTCCAGTTTCAGTCTTTTACATGTAGACATCCAGTTCTCCCAACACCATTTATTGAATAGGGAGTCTTTCCCCCAAGGTATGTTCTTGTTTGGTTTATCAAAGATTAGGTGGTTGTAAGATGTTAGTTTCATTTCTTGGTTTTCAATCTGATTCCAAGTGTCTATGTCTCTGTTTTTGTGCCAGTACCATGCTGTCTTGAGTACTATGGCTTTGTAGTACAGACTAAAATCTGGTATGCTGATGCCCCCAGCTTTATTTTGTTACAGAGAACTGCCTTAGCTATACGGGTTTTTTTCCAGTTCCATACAAAACGCAGAATCATTTTTTTCCAAATCTTGAAAGTACGATGTTGGTATTTTGATAGGAATGGCATTGAATAGGTAGATTGCTTTGGGAAGTATAGACATTTTAACAATGTTGATTCTTCCCATCCATGAGCATGGTACGTTCTTCCATTTGTTAATATCCTCTGCTATTTCCTTTTGAGGAGTTCATAGTTTTCTTTATAGAGGTCCTTCACCTCCTTTGTTAGGTATATTCCTAGGTATTTCATTTTCTTTGAAACTATGGTGAAGGGAGTTGTGTCCTTAATTAGCTTCTCATCTTCACTGTTATTGGCGTATACAAAGGCTACTGACTTGTGGACATTGATTTTATATCCTGAAACATTACTGTATTTTTTGATGACTTCTAGGAGTCTTGTGGTTGAGTCTTTGGGGTTCTCTAAGTATAAGATCATGTCGTCAGCAAAGAGGGAGAGTTTGACCTCCTCTGATCCCATTTAGATTCCCTTTATTTCCTTGTCTTGCCTAATTTTATTGGCTAGAACTTCCAGCACTACGTTGAATAGTAAAGGTGACAGAGGACAACCTTGTCTGGTTCCAGTTCTAAGAGGAAAAGCTTTCAGTTTTACTCCATTCAGTAAAATATTGGCTGTGGGTTTGTCACAGATAGCTTCAATCAATTTTAGAAATGTGCCACCTATGCCTATACTCTTCAGTGTTCTAATTAGAAAAGGATGCTGGATTTTATCAAATGCTTTTTCTGCATCTACTGAGAGGATCATGTGATCTTTATTTTGGCCTCTGTTAATATGGTGGATAACGTTTATGGACTTGCGTATGCTAAACCAGACTTGCATCCCTGGGATGAAGCATACTTGATCATGAGGATTGACTTTTTTGATGATAAGCTGTAATCTATTGACTAGGAATTTGTTGAGAATTTTTGCATCTATATTCATGAGTGAGATTGGTCTGAAATTCTCCTTTTTTTCGGGTCTTTTCCTGGTTTAGGTATCAGGGTGATGTTTGCTTCATAGAATGTGTTGGGGAAGATTCCTTCTTCCTCAATTTTTTGGAATAATTTCTGCAGTACAGGAATAAGCTCTTCCTTGAAGCTTTGATAGAATTCTGGAGTGAAGCCATCTGGACCAGGGCATTTTTTGTTTGGAAGATTTTTTATTGTTTCTTTGATCTCAGTGCTTGAAATTGGTCTGTTCAGGAGCTCTATTTCTTCCTGGCTGAGTCTAGGGAGAGGGTGTGATTCCAAATATTGATCCATTTCCTTCACATTGTCAAATTTCTGGGCATAGAGTTTCTGGTAGTATTCAGAGATGATCTCTTGTATCTCTGTGGGATCAGTTGTTATTTCCCCTTTATCATTTCTGATTGAGGTTACTAGAGATTTTACTTTTCTATTCCTCGTTAGTCTGGCCAATGGTTTATCTATTTTATTTATTTTTTCAAAAAACCAACTCCTTGTTTCATTAATTTTCTGAATGATTCTTTTGTTTTCAATTTCATTGATCTCTGATTTGATTTTGGATATGTCTTTTCTTCTACTGAGTTTAGGCTTAGATTGTTCTTCTTTTTCCAATTCCATAAGATCTCTTGTGAGATTGTTGATGCGTTCTCTTTCTGTTTTTCGAATGTAGGCATCTAAAGCGATGAATTTTCCTCTCAAAACTGCTTTTGCAGTATCCCACAGGTTTTGGTAGTTTGTGTCTTCATAGTTGTTATGCTCAAGGAAGTTAATGATTTCCTGTTTTATTTCTTCCTGCACCCATCTGTTATTCAACAGAAGATTGTTTAATTTCCATGCCTTTGGGTGGGGTCGAACATTTTTGTTAGAGTTGAGTTCCACCTTTAGCGCCTAATGGTCTGAGAAGATACAAGGTAAAATTTCAATTCTTTTGATTCTGTTGATATTTGTTTTGTGTCCCAGGATATGATCAATTTTGGAGAATGTTCCATGGGGTGATGAGAAGAATGTATATTCTTTATCTTTGGGATGGAGTGTTCTATATGCGTCTATCAAGCACAGTTGTTCTAGGGTCTCATTTAAATCTCTTATATCTTTGTTTAATTTCTGTTTAGAGGATCTGTCCAGCTCTGTAAGAGAAGTGTTAAAATCTCCTGTTATTATGGTATTATCAGATATCATATTGCTCAGACTGAGTAAGGTCTGTTTCAAGAATCTGGGAGCATTTAAATTGGGTGCATAAATATTTAGAAATGTCTTCTTGTTGTATTTTTCCCTTGACCAATATAAAGTGACCATCTTTGTCTTTTTTGACTTTAGTTGCTTTAAATCCACATGTATCTGAAAATAAGATTGCAACTCCTCTTTTCTTCTGAATTCCATTTGCCTGAAAATTGTCTTCCAACCCTTGACTCGGAGCTTTAATTTGTCTTTTGAAGCCAGGTGTGTTTCTTGCAGACAGCAAATGGATGGCTTGTGTTTTTTAATCCAGTCAACCAATCTATGTCTCTTCGGTGGGGAATTCAAGCCATTAACATTTATTGAGATAATTGATAAGTGTGGTAGCATTCTATTCATATTATTTTGTGAGAGTCCATTGCTTAGTTTTATCTTTTGCATCAGTGTGGAGGTTAGGTTCTGTCCTTTGATTTCTGAGTTCTTACTTTGCTGCTGATCCATTGTGGTGGTTAATGAGCGGAACAGGTTGAAGTATTTCCTGTAGAGCTGGTCTTGTTGTGGTGAATATCCTCAATGTTTGTATATCCGTAAATGATTTGATTTCTCCATCAATTTTGAAGCTTAGCTTAGCAGGGTACAGAATTCTGGGCTGGAAATCATTCTGTTTAAGTAGATTACAGGTAGATGACCATTGTCTTCTTGCTTGGAAAGTTTCATTGGAGAAGTCTGCGGTTACTCTGATGGATTTGCCCCTGCAAGTCAACTGGCGCTTACTCCTGGCAGCTTGCAGAATCTTTTCTTTTGTCTTGACTTTGGACAGGTTCATCACAATGTGTCTTGGAGAAGCTCGGTTAGAGTTGAGTCAACCTGGGGTCCGATAGCCCTCTGAAAGCAGTGTGTCAGAATCTTTGGTGATATTTGGGAAATTTTCTTTTATAATATTCTCTAGTATGGCTTCCATTCCTCTGGGGCATTCTTCTTCCCCTTCTGGAATTCCTATAACTCGTATGTTGGAACGCTTCATAAAGTCCCATAATTCTGACAGTGAACATTCTGCTTTCTCTCTCTTCTTTTCTGCCTCTTTTACTATCTGAGTTATCTCAAGAACTTTGTCTTGTACTTCTGAAATTCTTTCTTCTGCATGGTCCAATCTGTTGCTGATACTTTCCATTGCATCTTTAAGTTCCCTAATTGACTGTTTCAGTTCCTTCAGGTCTGCTATATCCTTTTTATATTCTTCATATCGTTCATCTCTTATTTGATTCTGTTTTTGGATTTCCTTTTGGTTATTTTCCACTTTATTAGCAGTTTCCTTCATTGTTTCCATCATTTCTTTCATTGTTTTCAACATGTGTATTCTAAATTCCCTTTCTGTCATTCCTAACATTTCTTTATAGATGGAATCATCTGCAGTAGCTACCTCATGGTCTTTTGGCAGGTTTGTTCTGGACTGGTTATTCATGTTGCCTGGAGGGAGTTTTCTGCTGATTCTTCCTCATGAGTGATTTCTTTTATCTTTTTCCTTGCCCTAATTTTCCTTTCACTTCTTCTTGCTCTTTAAGTTCTCGTTCCTGTGGACTAAGGGTTACAGGACCAGAAGGGTGAGAAGGTTGAAGAGCAAAAAAGGGATGAAAGAAAGGAGGACTGAGTGATAAGAAAAATAGAGAAAGGAGAGGGGGTGGGTAAAAGGAATATTGACAAAAAGAAGAGAGGCACAGAAAGAGGGAGACAGTGCAATATAGGTGTACAGTAGGGTACTTTGATACAACCTTAAAAAAAAACCCACCTTCTGGGGGTGCCCAGTTGGGTGGTTCCCTTGAGGTCAGCAGCTCTTTGCTAACCTGATCAGACACAGTACCCCACCTCCACCAAGTAGAGAGGAAAGACAAAAATGCTATAAATCAAACCAAAACAAGCAAACAGAAAACTTTACGGGATCAAATTGGGTGGAAAACCAAACGATAGCGGTAGAAACACTAGCAAAAATGAAGTTCTAATTATTGAAAAAGGCAGCAATGGGAAATTATATTTAAAGTAGAAAAATTGAGAAAGAAAAAGGATCTGTATGGAAAAGGTTGAACTTAAAAAACAAAACAACATCAACAACGTCAAAATAAACTAAAAAAACAACCAAACCAAAAGAAAAAAAAAAAAACACAACCAAAAACAAAGCAGTATGTATATGTTATTGAATATTGTCTGGGCAACATGTGGTCTTCTGGGGTATGAGATGTTAATCACAGTTCTGGTACGACTGGAGGCTGCTGATTTCTCAAACCCCAGCAGGTAGACACTCTAAATCTCTCTTCAGCCCACTTAAAAGGCACTTTGAACTTGTTCACTTGCTGAGCAGTAGCTTTCCCAGGAAAGTGCTTGTCACTGGAATCACTGCTGAAGTGGCCAAAACTGGTCTCACTCTGCCCCTGAGGGTTAGGGCTGCGAGGCGGCTCAGACCCCGCCCTTAGGCTACTTGGTCGCTGGGTTACCAGCTCCCACCCCATTCTAGCTCTGCAACCCTGAGGGCGGAGCTTGCCGGGGCAGATCGCTCACAATGGCTGCCTGTGACCCAGAGCCAAACACTATTAGCTCCGTCTGGCTCAGCGGCTCAGACTGGGGCCCTAGACAACGGCCAAAGTTCTCCGCACTCCCGCTCAGGCTCTCCCCAAGGCAGTTCAACTGAGTGCCAAGTCCAAAGACACCAAAACAATTCACAGGTAAGGCCTTTCTGGTTTGCAGTCTCGCTGCTACTGAACTTACAGTTGTGGGCGGGTTTAGACAGATTGAACACAAGCGACCACTTGCCGGTTTTCCACTGTTGTAGTCCTCCTCTTGGGGTCCAGAAGTCTCTCTCTGACTCCCTGTATCCTCACAGAGGTGATGATAGGCCGATCCCACCAGCCAGAGATGCCTAGAATCCTATCTCCCCAGACTCACGGTGCCCAGATGCAAGGAAGCTGTTACTCGGCTGCCATCTTGCTCCGCCTCCTAAAATTAATAATTTATAATAAGCAAAGAATGCACATGTGATCTCTAACCATTAAAACAATAATAAAAATAATAATAATAAAAAATATAAAAATAACAATAATAAAAAATATAAAATGAGTAAATTAATAGGAGGAAAATGAAATATTATAAATATTTAATTGTTCAAGAAAAAGCAAGAAAAGAGAGAAAGTAGAACGTAAAACAGCCCAAATCAGAAGCAAATAGTAAGATAGGAGATGTGAAATCAAATATATCAGTAATTTCATTAAAGATAAATGAGTTAAATAGTCCAAGTAAAGGAACGATATTGTCAGACTGATTTTAAAAACCAATGGTGCTTATAGGAGACAAAATTTAAATGTAAGGGCAGACCAAAAGAAAGCTGATGTAGTTATAATACCAATAGGTAAAGCATGAAGGAAAAATAAACAAAGTTCATCAAAATATACATGAGTTACTTCTACACTAAAACTCTAGGATCTCTGGGTTGACTTTTTAGCTGCCTCACAACATTGAATAGATAGGCATATAACAATATTTTGGCATATTGGATACTATTTTACATGTTATATATCAGGTGTAGTTAATCAATGTTTAAAAAATGATTTTGTGCATAAAAAGTATTTGACTTGAAAAAATATTGAGAGAGTGAGCATGAGAAATGAATAGATAGATAATTTTGGATATTTATTGTAAACTCTCCCAGGATTTATACTGGTGGGTTAAATTTCTATTAATAATATGATCCTTAGGTCTGTAGCCCATTCCCCACAGTACTTTTTCATGAAGCATGGTTCATAGTCTCCAGGAGGTCTGCACCATATAATCCCTGACACTTGCCCTTCCACAAACATACAGCCCTCGCAGCAAAGAGAAAAGAGACACCACGGGCCACAATCCCTAAAACTGGCAGGGAGAGGGGGGCATAATGTTTGAGGCAGGATGACAAATTCTGAGAATAAAAAGATAAGCTCTAGTTCCCTAGAAAGTAAATACATAAAGTATTGTTCATCTCAAAATTTTAAAAGGAAAGGACTATTTAGGGATGAAGTGTCAAGAAATATGTATATATTAGTGCTCAATTAGCCTCTCAGATTCAGGTTTTGGACCTTTAAAATGCCAGCAAATGCATTGTGCGAGAAGTGAGTAGTTAATGGGAAAGGCAGATAGTGTTAATAAATTCCAAAGGACTTGTTCCATCAAGAAAGATTCTACTAATCTGCAGAAGCCTAACCTGCAGGACCTCACAGGACGCATTCTGTCAGTGTCAGTGTTCCACAGCATTACAGATTTCTGAAGGGCCATCAGAGCAAAACTATGCCCTTGATATGTAAGCCGACACTGCTGTAACTAAGAGTGCAATTGGACTGCGACAAATCTCTATGATCTTGATATATGAAAATCCAAATAGGAAGTTTCCATAGAAATGAATAAAAACATTTCCAAATTACTTATTCAGGATTAATCCGCTGTAGCTCTGCAAAGCAAATACATTTGATGAGGCTCAGTAAAGCAGCCAATAAAAAATAAACTAAAATCATCCAATAAGGTGGTTTCCTTCACTGACAGAAAATCCAGGCACAGCTAAAATACGAGTTTAGGCAAAGTGTTATTTTTTAATTCCAAGTATTTAAATCAATAAAATTAATCACTGGAAATATCTTAAAGATTACTGGATGCAGTTCAAAATAGATTAGAAGAACGACAACTATAGAGCCACCTACCCTTTTAACCAAATTTTGATTTTATTGTGTCCTAGCTAGGTTAACTTAAGCAAGTTAAAATCTTCCCTCTCAGCCGTAGTTTCAATCTCTGCAAAATGGGAGTAGTAATACTTTTCTCCTGGGTGTAATGGAATAATTTTATACTTTTTATACGGAGAAAGAATAATACAGAAAGATGGAGGAATATATTCAAGACCATTGTCAGTGAGGAAAAGAGATAAATCCAGGCACCATGTGACTGGCCTCATAGTCCCAAATCTATTTTTTTTCTATTACTGTGGCATTTTCTCTATGATTGAGTTTCCATTTATATACATAAACTGAACTAAAAACCTGGGGAAATATCCCAGGAATCTACATTAAAATTATTTTTCTTCAACCATTCTGTTGATTCAAATCAACAAAAATGTTTTGGTTTTTTTTTTTTTTTTTTAGACGTTTGGCATTAAATCAAATATAATAAAATTTGAACCCTCGGCAAGTATAGCAGCATGTTAAGTGATATTTTTCTTTTTGTCTCAAATTAGAATTTTGGCTACACTCTTGAAGCAGAAGATGGTGGGTTTTATGTACTAATATGTGTTAGTTTAGATTCTCTGAGAAGACAAGCACAGATGTATTAGGGGAAATGCCTATTAGGGAAAGGGGGGGAGGCACCAGTAGAGATAAGGAGAGAGAAACCTGAAGATGCAATTCAGCTCTGAACCCTCTGCAGAAGGAAGGGAAGACAGGAAATTGGGAATGCTCAGCCTACAGCAAAACTCTAACATTTGAGGCAAGCCAACGGGAAGTTCTTGAGCCAAAATCTGCTTCAGAAAAGTTCTCCCCCTGGTAGGAACAGGCTCGTCTTAGTATATGCAACACATCAGTCATTGGCTGGGCACAGTCTGTTGGAAGCATGTCTGTTGGCTTTGACATAAATGCAGCAACGGATTCACAGCAAGTAGCTGGGGCTGTCAATCAACTGTGCCTGTCAAACACAGGAGATGTGAGTGGCACGTACTCCTGGCCACCACAACATATTTCTATACATGAGAGTCTCACCCCCAGAGGACTGGGTAAGAAGGAGGCAAACAGATCCAGTAACTGTAACTTTCAAGCACTTTTGAAAGCCAAGACTGTAAGTTAATTAGAGGTCTCCAAAGGGAATTTGTAGGAGTAGAGTGCTGGGGGCGTTTCACTTCCCCCTCAAACACCCATAGGAACTGGAGCCACCTGATTGAGTAGAAGCTGAGATTTTCCACTTCCTTCCTCCCACAAGCTACCTGCCTGCTAAGGTACAGAACACTGCACCTGCCCAGGCCCGTTTCCATAGCAGAAAGCAAGAGCATTCCCAGGAGAACCTAACACACACCCACAGTGAGTTAAGACCACAGAAAATAGTGCCTCCCCTTTACTGGAGACGCCTGGAGATGAGATTCTGGAGGGAGAACCGCTGTCATGTCCACGTCTCTCTGTGTTTGGGAGGCACATCTGCACAGCCTCAGAAGGGAGGCTGCTCATTGCCTTGCCACTTACCTGTGACTGTGACTTGAAGTGGATCATATGACCTCCTTGAGCCTCGATTTCCGCATCTATAAATGAGAATATTAATTCCTATCCCAAAGTCTGTTTTCAGAATTAAATAAAACAACATATATAAAGGCCTGAGAAACCTCAACAAACAATAACAGCATACCCAGGTAAAGAAGTTAGCTTAGCGCTCTGTAATCCCGCACTATTGTACATTTTGAGGAGACACAGATTTTGTAATTTAAAAATCTCTTTTAAGGACTCTCCATGCTGTTTCTGTAGAGGTTGTACTAATTTGCAGTCCCAGCAACAGTATATAAGTGTTTCTCTTTTTCTGCATCCACACTAGCATCTATTGATTTTGTAGTTTTTGATAATGGCCATTCTGACAGGGGTCAGGAGGTATCTTATTATGGTTTTAATTTGCATTTTCCTACTGATTAGTGATGCTGAGTATTTTTGCTTCCCCCCACCCCCAAAGGATAAAGCTTTCTATCTTAGAATTTTCTTTTCTGTTTGTTTCTGGTAATCTTTTCAGCATAATATTTTTTTCCTTTTTTTTTTAATTTCAGGTTAATATGGGGGTATATGCGATTAGGTTACACAAATTGCTTTTTGAGGTTAAATTCCATGTTGTAGTTGAGTACTTTTTTATTTTTCATTATTATTACTTTTTTTTTGTAGAGACAGAGTCTCACTCCGTCGCCCTCGGTAGAGTTCCGTAGCATCACTCAGCTCACAGCAACCTCCAACTCCTGGGCTTAGGCAATTCTCTTGCCTCAGCCTCCCAAGTAGCTGGGACTATAGGCACCCACAACAATGCCCAGCTATTTTTTTGTTGCAGTTTGGCTGGGGCCAGGTTTGAACCCACCACCCTCGGTATATGGGGCCAGTGCCCTATCCACTGAGCCACAGGCGCCACCCTGTATTCGAGTATTTTTTTTTATGTTCGTCAGTCATTTGTCTATCTTCTTTTGAAAAACTTCTGTTCATGTCTTTTACCCACTTTTTGATGAAGTTGTTTGTTTTTTTCTTGCTGATTTAAATGGACACTGAATATTAGTCTTTTATCAGATGTACAGTTTCAGAATATTTTCTCCTATTCTGTAGGTTATCTATTTATCCTCTTGATTATTTCCTTTCCTTTGCAGAAGCTTTTTAATTTAATTAAACCCCATTTATGAATTTTTGTTCTTGCTGTATTTGCCTTTGGGGTCTTAGTCATAAATTCTTGGCCTGGGTTGATGCACACAAGAGTTTTTCCTTTGTTTTTTTCTATAATTTTGATGGTTTCATGACTTACATTTAAGTCTCTTATCCATCTTGAATTAATTTGGGGCAGTGTTGAAAGATAGGGATCCTGTTTCAGTCTTCTGTGTGCGGCTTTCCAATTTTCCCAGCACCATTTATTGACTGGGGCTTCCTGTTCCTATGTTGTCCTCTTCTTTGCTGAAGATCAGTTGGTTATGCCTATTATAGTTTTATTTCTGGGTTCTCTATTCTGTTCCATTGCTCTATGTCTCTACTTTTATATCAGTACCAATTTTGGTAACTATAGCCTTGTAATATAATCTGAAGTCAGGCAATGTGATACTTCTAGATTTGTTCTTTTTGCTTAGGATTGCTTTGGCTATTCAGGCTCTTTTTTGATTCCATATAAAGTTTAGAATTATTTTTTCCAGTTCTGTGAAATACACCATTGGTATTTTGATTCATTACATCTGTAAATCACTTTGGACAATGTAGACCTTTTAATAATGTTGATTCTAGATTCCTGAAAGAAATAAATGTAGACTCAACATTTGATCCAGCAATCCCACTACTGAGTATCTACACAAAGGAAAAGAAGTCATTTTATCAAAAAGACACCTGCATATGAATATTTATTGATGCACAATTTACAACTGTAAAGATATAGAATCCATCAATTCATGAGTGGATAAAGAAAATGTGGTCTCCGTGTTGTGTGTGTGTGTGTGTGTGTGTGTACTCAGCTATAAACAGGAATGAATAATGTCTTTCACAGCAACTTGGACGGAGCTGGAGACCATTATCCTAAGTGAAGTTTCTCAGAAATGGAAAAACAAACACCACATGTTCTCACTAAGAAGTGGGATCTATAGCCAGGCATTGTGGCGGGTGTCAGTAGTCTCAGCTACTCGGGAGGCTGAGGCAAGAGAATCGCTTAAGCCCAGGAGTTGGAGGTTGCTGTGAGCTGTGTGATGCCACGGCACTCACCATAAAGTGAGACTCTGTCTCTACAAAAAACAAAAAAAAAAGAAGTGGGATCTAAACTGTGGGTACACGATCTAAACTGTGGGTACACATAGGCACAAAGAAACGTAAAGGACATTGAAATCCAAGAAGAAGAGAGGGTGGGTGTGGGGCGGGGGATTAAAACCTTACCTATCAGGTTCTGGGACTAGCCCTGACTTAAACCTTATACAATCTACCCATTTAACAAAATATTTGTACCCCCCTAATATTTTGAAATTTTTAAAAAAGTAAATAAACCTTTTTATAAAGTTTTTTTTATATAAAAAACTTTTACAAAGCGTGCTGCCTGTAAGGAATTTACTGAAGGCTGGGAGACTCAGTGGTACTGAGGACAATTAATGAATGTTTTCAGTACTCTTATTATTTGTATATTAACATAATTAACGTAATAATATCTTAATAAGTCCTAATGCTTGGTTATTTAATGGCTTTGATTACAGATTGCTTGGAGTTAATTCATGTGATAGGGTAACAAACCCTCCCAGTTTACTTGAGATCTTTCTGGTTTACCTTGAAAGCCTTACATCCCAGAGAACCTTTCAGTCCCAAACCGATCAGGACATTGGGTCAATTACACGTAAAGCTCCTAGTATAATGCCTAGAATATTCTAGGCATTCAGTAAAGGTTATTGTTTAGTAAAGGTTATTATTTTCACTTATCAAAATTTTGGTCTGTCTTCTGTCAGCAAGACTGTATTGGGCTTTGGAGGTCAAAGGTGAATAAGACTGTGTTCACCTTGATTGAAGCTCAAGAATTATCCATGAAAAGAGAAGAATTAAGACTCATAGAATTAGCTCCCAAAGCTTGTTTTCGATGCAATGCAACCTTTTCATCTCCAAAGAAACTTCAGAAAGTAAATGTAATATACATATTTTCTATAAAGTACAAAGGATGGTAAGAAAGATAATAAAAACAGAGGCAAAAACTATTGTCAGAAATTATTAAGCATTTCCTTCTTGGAAAGTTATCTCAAAATGGCTTTTCAAAAATTTTACAGAATTTCTCAAGCTTCCCATAAACTGGAGATAAGCCTAATTGCCCTATCAAACAGTTTCTCCTCAATGCATTTTCATTGAACTTTACAAGCTGAATAAATTTGCTGAATTGAAACCAATGGCAAATCAATATGGCAAAGCTGAAGTTTTTTTAAAAGATGGCCAGTGAGATCACAATGTTTTATTTGACCAGTTTAGATACTGCCAAGAAAGAAGAGCAATGACATTCAGCTTTACATTCCCATCATTCAAAAATCCAGCTTGTACTACATGCCTACCCTGGGCCATGTTCTGTGACCAGCTTTAAACTGAAAGCATGGTAAATTGTAAATTTCCCAGGACTTAGATATTAAAATGATGCCTGCCTGCATTGATGCTAGGTTCGCAAGGACATAGGACTTGACTCAATTTTCTAACATTCAGTAAAGAAAAGGGAACTATTAGTGCTTTAAAAAAAAAAATAGCCCAGAGCCCAACAGGGGAATGGCTGTTTTATCCGCATTATCTATGCAGTTTTCCTCAGTAACCCTGAGAGGTGAATATTATCATACACACTATACAGATGAAGAAATTGAGAGTCAGAGAGATCAAATAGATTACCCAAGATCTCATAGCTAAAAAGTAACAGAACTCATATTAAGAATGAAATCTCTTTGACTCCATAGTTTATGTCTGTCCAAATGCAATGTTCTTTACACTAACAAAGAACAAAAATAACAATGGGGTAATAATGATAATTAACTTTATGTGTCAACGTGATTGGGTTTTGGTGCCCAGATATACAGTCAAACATTACATAAGTAGATGTTTCTGTGAGGTTATTTGGGGGATGAGATTAAAATTTAAATTGGTGGCCTTTGAATAAAAGAGATTACCCTTCCTAATGCGGGTAGGCCTTATCTAATCAGTTAAAGGCCTCAATAGAAAAAAAGATTGACCTCACCCTAGCAAAAGGGAATTCTGCCAACAAACAAATGGCCTTCAGATTTAAATTGTAATGGCAGCCTTTTCCTGGTTTGGGGCCTGCTGGCCCACTCTGAGGATATTGCACTTCCATCATCATACAAGACAATTCCTTAAATAAATATTTACATATGTACATACACAGATGTATGTATGCAACACACATATCTCCTACTGGATCTGTTTCTCTGGAGAGCCCAGACTAATACAGCAACCTATCATCGTTGTTTCTCTGTGGCTTTGGCATGTCATACATATGTAAGAACTACAATTTCAGAATCTTTTCTACTATCAAGGACATCTGACTGCAGAAAAATTAAGTGAGTACCACATTTAAATAAAAAACACTCTCTTGAAGTGGCTGGAGTTCTGTGGCATTTGTCTTTGATAACTGAAAAATCTTCCCCTGCTTGCTAAATTGAGGTCAAGGAAAAAAAATTATTTTGGATAGATGAAAACAACACTCATTCTAAAGCAAAAGAATAAAAAAAGGTAGCTTTGAATCTTCTAAGTGTGAATAGGCTTTGAGCAGCAAAGTACTTAGAAAATAAAGTGCAAATTAATTACCTTTTCAAACCTTTCTTTTCCAACAGCAATAGATTTTTTCAGGATAAACTATGGCTTCTTGCTTTTACAAAGTGATGAATTTCTTATTTCTCTTCATGTCCAAATTTATGGTGTTTCTAATGACAGCCAGACATGTTTCAATATTAAAAAATTTGTATTAATCTTAAAATACAGGCTATCCCAAAAGTTACCTCCATATGGAGGTCTCCATACATAGGGAAAAAAGGGAAAGTTACCCTCTTAAAATAGAGGCTCTCCCAAAAGTCACCTCCATAGGGAAAAGTCTCCATACATAGGGAAAATGGGAAATTATAGCTAAATGCACCTTTATTTACAAAAGATTCATTACAAAATTTTACAAAATATTTAAAAATATTCTGTATGTATCAGCCACCTCTTTGTAAACATGTATTAGGGGGTCTAGCTCAGAAGTTCTTTTTTTTTTTTTTTTTATTAAATCATAGCTGTGTACATTGATATGATCATGGGGCATCATTCACTAGCTTCGCAGACTTGTTTACCAAGTTTCACACATACCCTTGTAAGATGCACCGCTGGTGTAATCCCACCAATCCCCTTCCCTCTACCCACCTCCCCTCTCCCTCCCCTCCCTTTCCCCCTTCCCCCATTCTTAGGTTGTAACTGGGTTATAGCTTTCATGTGAAAACCCTAAATTAGTCTCACAGTAGGGCTGAGTACATTGGGTACTTTCTCTTCCATTCTTGAGATACTTTACTAAGAAGAATATGTTCCAGCTCCATCCATGTAAACATGAAAGAGGTAAAGTCTCCATCTTTCTTTAAGGCTGCATAATATTCCATGGTGTACATATACCACAATTTATTAATCCATTCGTGGATTGATGGGCACCTGGGCTTCTTCCATGACTTAGCAATAATGAATTGGGCTGCAATAAACATTCTGGTACAAATATCTTTGTTATGACGTGATTTTTGGTCTTCTGGGTATATGCCCAGTAGAGGAATTACAGGATTGAATGGCAGATCTATTTTTAGATCTCTAAGTGTTCTCCATATCTCTTTCCAAAAGGAATGTATTAATTTGCATTCCCACCAGCAGTGCAAAAGTGTTCCCTTTTCTCCACATCCGCACCAACATCTCTGGTCTTGGGATTTTGTGATATAGGCTAGTCTCACTGGAAGCTCAGAAGTTCTAAACCAGGGATGACTTTATCCATTGAAGAACTTTAGGCATGCCTGAAAACATTTTTGGTTACTATAACTGATGGGGATGCTACTGGTATCTAGTGGATACAGGCTGGAATGTTGCTAAACATTTTACCATACACAAGAGAACTTTCCCAACAAAAAGTTTTCTGGCTCAACAAGGCCAAGGTGAGAACTCTAGTCTAGGTTAATGCAGTATGCATGAATTTATACAAATTCATTACCCTAATATACAAAAAGTTGCCCAAAAAAGTACACATTTTAAGAAAGGAAAAGACTGTATTAAATTTGTAATACTTAAGTCATGTTTGACTTCTGCAATTACAAGAGGTGCTCAATTCGAGTTGCATTAATCTTTTCTTATCGATTTGTATTGAATATTACAATTTTAATACAGTTTTTTCCTTTCTTAAAATGTCTATACCTTTTTGGCACCCTCTGTATACTCTAGATGTTGATATGAGATAGTGCTGTGTATGATTTAATTAAAATACTGTATGTTTACTATTTGCTAAATGTGAAGATCAGTTTTATATGTCCTGTTGGCCCCAGTTATTCAATCAAACACTAATCTGGATGTTGCAGTGAAGGTATTAATATTTTGTTGATGTGATTAAAGTCTATAATCAGTTTCCTTTAAGCAAGAAAGATTATCCCAGATACCTGAGGGTGTTTGATTCAATCAGTGGAAGTGCCTTATTTATTGTATACGTCAAAATAACTAGTGGAATTGGAATGTTTCTAACACAAATGTTACCCTGATTTGATCTTATACATTCTGTACTTGCATCAAAATATTAATATCACATGTACCCCATGAATATGTACAACTATTATGTATCCATTAAAATTTTAAATTTAAATAAAAGGAAAGAAGGAGGATGACAAGGAGGAAGAAGAGGAAGGAAGGAAAAGAAGAAAAGGAGCGAGACCAAAACATTCTACTTGTGACTGCGTCGCCAGTGCGTGCCTGGGAGTTCTAAGCTGCCCGTCTTGACAGCCTTCCACGTGGATTTCAGACTTGCCTTGTCAATCTCTACATGCTCAGAAACCAAACAAGAGACAGAGACAGAGAGAGACAGAGAGAGAGCTACCAGGTAGATCGTATGTACTATATACCTACACAGACATAAATTAATATTTATCTCCTACTGGTTCTATATTTTTGATGGGCCATTGATACGATGCATAATAATAATTTATAATACACAAAATCATTGCAATGTTAAAGGTACTATATAAAATTGGTGCTTATTTTTTTATCTATGTATTGTTCAAATTTTTTATTGATAATTCCAGTTCCTATTGTCTCAAAAGAGGAAAATTTATTCAAATAGAAATTAATAAAAAACTACGTAGACAGCATAATGTATCTAGAATGTTATATCATTTATTCTTATTACAAATCATTATGATATAGGTTATATTATTTATTAGGTTATATTATTTATTCTTATTATAAATAGGACATGAATTACGTGAAAGCCTTGATAAAAACACATAACTAGTTATTTTGCTGAAGTGAACTAATGAAAAACAAGTTTCTGAAATAAATATATAGAGGGCGCCAAAAAAGTGTATATACATTTTAAGAAAGGAAAAACTGAATTAAAATTGCAATGTTCGATATATACCAATAACACAAGATGAACACAAGTCACTTTGAGAACCTCCTGTAATTGCAGAAGTCAAACGTGACGTAAGTATTACAAATTTAATACAGTTGATTCCTTACTGAAAATGTGTACACATTTTTTGGCACCCTTTGTATAATAATTTATGAATTTTGAATGAATTTATTTTATTGATTATTTAAATATCACTGACCCATTAATAGAATTCCCAGATGTGCATAATAATTAAATTCAGACAGACAACTTGGTTACTTTGCTGACTCTCATTCATATACAATCCATGTTTTTATTCATTGTTTAATTTTCTTATCATTATAAAGTTATTTCTTTTTTATTTATTTATTTTATTTATTTATTTTTTATTTTTTTTTTTTGCAGTGTTTGGCCAGGGCTGGGCTTGAACCCACCACCTCCGGCATATAGGGCTGGCACCCTACTCCTTTGAGCCACAGGCGCCTCCCTATAAAGTTATTTCATTAAGTTTAGAAGATTGAACATATTCCTAAGAGTTTGTTAGTTACTTTGTAGCTTTTGCTCAGTTTATAAGACGTGAGCCTTCATATCTCACATGTATTGTAAGTGAGCCTGAAACAGACTTTTCTATACAATTTTGGTTTCTCCACTGCTAACATTCTATCCCAAAATCACAACCACATTTGCTACCTCCATAGCAGTACAGAAGAGCCTCCGATTTTTTCTATAGCCCCAAGGAGGTTCATTTAAAAAAAGAAAGAAGTTGAAAGAATGTTAGTAGAACTGATTGAAAGTATTTAAAGAAAGATGTAGACTGACCTGCATGGGCCTGATGGTCAGAGCAGATGTAAGAAACCAAATATATTGTTGTCCTAAAGAATGAATTCCCTCTCAACAGCAGAGGGCGGAGAGCAATTTACCAATTTACCAACAAAGAGAAAAAGAGAGAAGAACAATTTAAACAAGACATCAGTTATATTAAGGGCATGCTTAACTCTACGAAGGTAAATTTGACATTTTATGTGGAATGAACTAATGGCTCCAAAAATATGAACTGCCACAACAAGGCTAATATGCAATAGATAAACTGAATAGCCCATGACTAATTAGGAAATGGATTACATAATTCAAAACTTCCAATGAAAGAAATCTCCAAGTCCAGATAGCTTCACTGGAGGGTTCTACCAAATATTTAAACAAGATATTCAACAATCCTACACAATCTATTCCAGAAAAATTAAAGAAGGAACAATTACCAATTCAACTGATAATACTAGTATTACCCTGATACCAAAATCAAGCAAATAATTTTTTTTTAAAAAAGGAAACTTCACACTAATGATCCCTGATAAATATGGACACAAAAATCCTTAAAATATTAGCAAATGAAATTCAACAATATATGAAAATATTCATAATGACCAGATGTGATTTATTCCAGGGATACGAGGCTCATTCAATATTTGAAAATTAGTCAATGTAATCCAGCAATTATCGGGCTAAAGAAGATAAATCAAAGATCATATCAGCTAAAACTCAAAAAGCACCTGATAAAATTCAACACCCATTAATGATAAAACATTTTCAGAAAAATAGAAATGGAAGAATTTCTTCAATTTAAGAAAACTCATCTAGGAAAGAAAAAAAATAAATGAATAAAACCTATAGTTAACATTACACTTGATGAGGAACAATGCAAAAATGTGTGCTCTGACTACTTTTATTCAACATACTGCTGAAAGTTCTAGCCAGGTCAATAAGGCAAGAAAAGAATGCACACGGCAAACAAATCAGGAGGGAAGAAATAAAACTGTCCTCACTTGCCCATGGCAAGATGCCTCTATAGAAAATTCCTAAAATCAACCAAAGAAAATATCCTGGAACAAATAAGTGTGTTTGGCAAGGTTGCAGGATAAACATGCAAAACTGTTTTTCTCTATACTATCAATGAATATGTGAACACAGAAATTAAAATTATAATACCCCTTTGTAATTACTCAAAAACACTTAGCTGTGAATCTAATAAAGCATGTGCAGTCCTAAAAACTACTTGTCGAAAACTACAAAATGCTGATGAAAGAAATCAAAGACCTAAGTACATGGAAAGACATACTATAGTAATGGCTCAGTAGTCTCAGAATAGTAAGGTGTCAATTCCCCAAATGGATATACTCCTACTTTATTACAATTTCTATAAGAATTCCAGATTTAAATATATGTATAGACAAGATTATTCTAAGTTTATATTGCTGTTGTTTTTCAGAGATGGAATCTCGCTCTGTTACCCAGGCTGGAGGGCACTGGTGCAATCATAGCCACTAAATCATAGCCAATAAAAATTGATAATTCGGGCTTTATAAAAGTTTAAAACTTCTGCTTTGTGAAAGATCCTGTTAAGGGAATGACAAGACAGCCATGAGCTGGGAGAAAATATTTACAACCTTCATATCTGGCAAAGGATTGGTGTCCAGAGTAAAATAAAAAGAAACAGAAGTTTGAACTCTCAAGAGTAAAAGCACTGACAATCTCTTTAGAAAATGGGCAAAAGACAAGAACAGATATTTCACCAGAGAGGACATATAGGTGGTAGTAAACAGATGAAAAGATACTCAATATCATCAGCTGTTAAAGAAGTGAAAATTAAAATCACCATGAGATAACCCTACACACCATCAGAACAGCTAAAATAAAAAACAGTGACATCACTAAATGTTGGCAAGGAGGTGGATCACTCATATACTGCTGGTGGAAATGTAAAATTATATAGCCACTCTGCAAAACTTTAGCCATTTCTAAAAATCTAAACACCGAACTACCATAAGATACACTTGCACTCTTGGTCGTTGATGCCAGAGAAAAGAAAACTTACATCCATACAAAAACCTACATGAAAATATTTAGAGCAGCTGTATTCATATTAGCCCAGTTCTGGACACAGTGAAAATTTTTCTCCATAGGTGAACATTAAACACGCAGGTACATCCAGACCATGGAATACCGTTCAGTAATAACAAGGAATGCACTATTTGATAAACACAATAACCTGAGTAAATCTTCAGAAAATTAGGCTGAGTGAAGAAAAACCAATCTCACAAGTTTACTCACTATATGATTCCATTTGTAGAACGTTCTTGAAATGACAAAACTGAAAACAGAGAACAGGTAAGTGATTATCTGATGTTAAGAAGGAGGTTGGGGCAGGAAAAAAGTGGATATAATTGTAAGATGGGGCTATGAGCAGTCTTGCAGTGATGAAAATGTTCTGTATCTCTTGACCAGATCATCGTCAATATCCTGGTTGTGATATTTGACTAGTTTTTTAAGAAAGCAACTTTGCAGGAAACCAGGTAGAGGGTACACAAGACCTCTCTCCACCAGTTCTCTCTCCCTGCCCCAGGTTCTGCTAGATCTCTCCACTATTACTTACAACTGGGTATGAATCTCCAATTACTTCACAATTAAAAGTTTAATTAAAAGAAGACTAAAAATTTAGAAAATCCCAGAAGTGTCAGAAGTGATGACGTTTACTGGAATTGACTACATCATGTCACCTACCATTATATGAAGTGAAAATTGGAAAGAAAAAGTAGAATGAACTGTTAGAAACAGTCAAATAAAGCTGAAAATAAAATAAAATAAATTTAAAAGATACCAAAAAGTACCTTAAGCAATTTTATTATAATTTAAAATATAAATGTACACTTATTTGATAATTTGTTGCTATACATCCCCAGGCCGTTCTTTACAAACACTAATAGAAGAACTCTGTGCGGCTGCACACACTTGTAGTGTGCTGGTCATCATTTCTAGGTTGGCTCTCTAAAGAAAAAAAGATGTAAAGAACTTGGGACATAAACAGAGTGCTTCCATTGCTAGATTTTCAGGGTGATTTTTGGGGTTTTTTTCTTCTTCAAGTATTTTACAGTTATCTCTCACACAAGTCTAATTCAACAGCATTTGTTAAAGCAACTCTCTAGTTCTCTCCAAAGGAACAGCAAAAATAAAATAATTGTACTAGTAATCCCTCTCCCTACACTTAATATGTGATGCAGATCCTTTAGTCCAGGTCTAATCCCAGTATATTTCTAAACTGAGGTGAATTTTTGGATGCACGCATTTTTCTTACAGAATGTGTGTTACATTTGTAGTAAAAAAAAGATAATAACTTGTTAATGTTTCTATAATAAAAATCAGGGAAATAAGTTGATGTGTTTGCAATAAAAAAAAAAAAATGTTAGCAGTGTTCCCAAGTCCTCCTTAATCCCCTTTCCAGCATGGCAAAAAAAAGGGAAATTTCTGTCCGAAGAAAATTTATCCATCTCACTCTCCCATTGTACCCAATATGACCTGAACCACCTCCTCCAACTTCAGCTAGTGTTTTTGCTCAGGAAATACAAGCTGTTTTTCACCATCAGCTAATACAATATATAAGCAGAATAAGACATATTCTATGTAGGTTTTACGAAATAAGTGTACATTGGTAGTACATTCCAAACCCAAACGTAAGTTGTTTGAGAGAATTATTGGTTCTTTGTCCTGGTGCGTATCAAACAGATGTAGCATTTCATTAATGAAACAAACAATCTGCAGAGATGAAGGTGAAATGAGAACATGCAAGGCATTCTCATTTCAAGAGTTTACCCAATAGCTGCGCAATTGTTGTCAACCCCTGCTTAATGGTACACGGACACCCATGTTTCAGAAGCAGTGTCCATCGTCATCCAGGGCTTCGGCTTTGCCTAACTGAATCATGCCTCTATACAGAGAAGTCTAGTAACAGAGTATTGGGTACATATATGAAAGAATCAGAAAGGTAAAAAGTAAAGGCATAATTACCTAAGTTAATGGAATATGTGCATTTATACATAAAAGATTGCTGTCCGTGTGTGCATGAACGCTTACATCTATGGAGAAAATTAAAGCTTTTGATTATTCCCAAGCCAAGCAGATACTATAGACCACATAATATACTGGGAAGAGCCATGGAAGAAAATCGGGGAGACCGTCCACCGGCTCCAACTTTGACAATCCGGTTTCTATGCTGATTTCACTTTCTGCTTAGAGCGCCGATGCCTCTGCTAGGGAACCACCCACAGACACTGCTCTCTCAAGGGACACTGAATGGGAAAGAGAAACCAAACGAGCGTACTCAGGATGAACCCCACAAGGGAAACATCAATCTTGAGGCTTAGAATTTAATTTTTCTGGTAATGGCATAATTCTGTTCTCAAGTGAATCACTCTTTGCTTTATTCTGCACATATTATCTCTAAGGCACAATTTTTAAACTATAATTATCTTGCCACATGATTTCAAACCTTCATCTATAGCAGAAAGATATGAATTACACACAAAATAGTCAGGTGCTAAATAAAATATTTTGCCAGGCTAGATCTTATCATTTCCACTTGTTTATACCTCTTTGTTCAGAGCCTTCCTCTGCTAAGAAATGAGATTGTAGAAGCTTCACAATAATGAATGTGAAAGTATTAAAACAAGCCCCGACCAAGCTGGTCAGTCAAAAGCAAAGTATGCTGCTTTCTGCCAGGGGGAGTTTGAAACACCTCATCCCATTTCTCCCCCGGGGAACCTAAGGAAAGAGAGAACAGGAAAGTGGAAGTCAGGCCAAGCTGCATCAAGAGGGGGAAGAGAGGGAAAGAAGAGGGGGCAGGGTAAGAGGTGGGAGAGAAACAAGAAGGAATTCTAAGCGCAGAAAAGTGACAGAACGTGGTAGAAGAAAGTATACACAGAATCAAGAAAAAGGCTATTTTTCAGTCACAGTGACTGTGAGATATAATCAATTTCTTAGCCTTTATGGAAATCTCAACATTTACTTCCACTGTTTCCTGCCCAGTGTAAAATAGTACTTAATCACGTGACAGGTGCAAAAATAAACAGAAGGACTTGTTGAAAGAGCAACTGATGGACGTTCTTTCCTGTGGTTGGTGGAGGGCCGCTCTTCCACAGGAAAACGCTAACAGCCTCCGATTCTCTTTCTCTGGCTTTGTAAATAAAAACACCCCCCAAAAAACCCTCTATTCCCCTTATTCTTTGTAAATTAAATAATAAACAGAATCTAATTGGAAAGTGTAGTTATACCAGGCATTTTTACCTGAATTTATATTAATCTGTTTTTACCTTAGCTGTGAATTTCTTGGAAACCAAAACTGACAACAGATTCTTAGCAACATACTGGTCCAAATTTGCAAGTTTGGGTCCAGACTTCTCATACCATCCAAAAGTATTTAATATGGAAATTCTCACTTCAGTGGTGTGTATTAATGCATATTTTAATTAATGTAAACCATGAGGTCTAGCAATGTAGTGGAAACATTCCCTTTAAAAAGAGAAATAATTCCAGATATACGGATTTAACTCACACTAGTAATTTTTAAGGAGCTTATTCCTAATGAATATAGGAATGCCATGTTACCTGAAAATTAAGGTCACTTTAATTAGTAACTTTAGGAAACTGTAGAGTATATCACACCAGTAAAAAGAAAAGGACAGTCTCTTTTACAAGACTGTGAGTTCCTTGATCTCAGAAACTGTGACTGATTTGCCATTGTATGTCCAATGTCGAGCACAAAGGCTGCCACGTCTTAAGTACACAACAGGTATTTGAACAGAATGAATGAATCATAGTATCCTTCCATTTTTCTAGCCCTTTTAGATAATAAACCAGGTTCCTTCTGACAAGTCTAGAAGTGGCATTCCATTTACGAGCCATCTCCAATAACACCCCTGCCTCGTCGTTCTCCTGCCTCCTTCTTGCTTGAGGACACACCCACTCCAGGTCCTTGTGCTCCCACCCAGATCATACCAGCCTTGACGGGGAGCTGGACTTGAGCCCCTCCCAGCCTTCATGTCCCGGTGGTTCTGTACGCCCACTCCTTTACTGACCTCCAAATGTCTTTGTATTACTTTTCTACCATGTGATTGTATATTTACAAAATATATAAGTACAAACTATTCAGTACACACAGTAGTAAATGGCTTCATGAAATCATTTTTTGTGTTATCATGAACATTGATATCAGGAAATTATAACAGATAAATTAAAAAGTCTAAAAATGGTTACTATCAACTTCCACTCGCACAGAAGTACATGCTCCTTATTCCAGATAATCTTTTCTCCTACTTCTTGCCTCCAGGTAAGTTTACCCACGTAACTGTCATTTGGTTACAGTGTGAATAGTTTGGATTTAAATTTTATTTGTTCAACAACTTTGCATTTTGCATTTACTATTTTCCAAGAATTCCACAAAGCCCATTTATTTGCTCAGATATCAGACAGGATTCTACCTCTAAAAATAATTTACATATGTAATATTTATTATAAATATGCTCTTCAATACATGTATCATCTCACTTCCTCAGCAATATATCATTTTAAAGGTCCTTTTTTAGGATCCATATTAAAATTTAGTGCATCTTAGGATAAATAACCAGTACCAGCTATTAATTTTATCATAAAGTGGCATAAATTAGCACCTTGTTATCATGTACATTTGTAAATGCCTTATTAACATTCATTCCAGAAATAGGTTTTATTGAAATTATCTATCTGGTTTTCTCCGAATAACTGCTGGCTTCTCTGAGTGTCACAATGTCTTCTCCCTGTAGAATAAAACTTTGATCCTCTCATGAGTGTCAGCCATGAATAATTTTACAGCCTCTCCAGTAGGTTATGTGCTTTGGAATTTTTCATTGGCCTGTGAAACATTTATTATATTCTGAGCTCTTATTAAGCATGGTATAAAACATGAAAAAGATATCGTCCCTATCCAGTCTCCTCTCCATCTAAATAGCACGAGCAACCAAATAAAAATAGTAAGTTGCAAAGATTGGTTTCAATTCCCTTCATTTCTTTTTTGGATTATGATGTCATTTTTCAAAGACTATGTCTGGGAGCTTTGGTCTGAGGACAGCCTGTGGTCATATGAGATGAGAGGATGGTTCACCAAAGAAATGAGTTTTAAGCAAGACTCACTGAAGCAGAATTGGGGCCATACATCAGAAGAAATGCCGAAGTAAAGCTTAGCATAAAAGAATGAAACACCAGTTTTTTGGCAGAAGCATCTACTAGATAAAACCCTCAATTCTGAAATAAAGAAAGGTTTAAGTTCTTGCTCCTTGCTCTTAATGATAATGACGTCTGTGACCTTAGGCAAATGATTTTGCCTCTTTCTACTTCTGTGTCTCCAGGTGTAAACAGAGGAATGAAGTTTCTCTTCTGTGCAGATTGTAGAGATGATGGTGGGAGTACACAGAATAAGACACACAGTGAGCATCTTGAGATTCTTGCTTTCAGAAGCCTGAGCACTTTCTGGTTGCTGAGACTGGTTCTCCCACTTCAAAGGAGCACATCAGCAGAGCAGCCAAAATGCTGGAAGGTGTAAGATAATATTTAGAAATAAACACACAAGCACACAAAGTGACCTCAGTGTCAGTTTAAGATGGCTTGCTTTTTTTGCAGAGGTTTAAGGGACCTGGGCCCCCCCCAGGACACATGCAGAGTTGGTTTGCCTGGAGTTAAAAATTCCATATGCCCATTCTCTGAAGCTGTGCACCAAGCCTGAGATCAAAGGGCATGCCACCCTTCCTCAGAGATACGGGCCAGAGGGTTGACGTATGTTAAGAACATATTGTTAGAGGTCTGTAGGTGCTCTTCCCTGAGGAAAAGACACAGTCATTACTTCATACTGAGTAAACTGAGTGAACGCTTGAAGAAGATACTCTTCCATTAACTCTGTTCCCCTGTGTCTACTTTCTTCTTTGTGATCTATATTTAGATACCTGCCCAGAGATTAGTCAGTGTCTAGAAGAAGATGTTTACTACAGAAGTGATTGTGTTGATATGGTAACAGGATATTTCCTTTCAAGTTAATTTCAGATAGGTAAAATGAGGTAATGGTGAAACTAACAGATAATAGATTAAGTGTGTACGTGACTAGAAAGGTATAAAATCAAACCCCTAAATAAACAACTTCGCTACATGCCATCCCACCCCGTGTAGTCTGTTTCTTGACTTAATAATTACAGGAGTGATTTTATACCCTCGGCAAAGCTGCTGTTCATTCGTGTCTCCGGTCACGCAACAGAAGGGTCTGAGTTTCTGACACGCATGTGGCACGTGGAAGAAAACAAATCTCCCTTCACTTCTCACCAAATCTCCCTTCACTTCTCACCTAGATCATCTTGATAGCTCAAGGAGAAAACTAACATTCTGCAGCTCCATCATAGGAGAGGCAGAGTCTGTAGACACTAGCACATGTGGTGTAGCCAGGTAGCCACTGTGGGACCACAAGTATAGGACAGTCATATCCAGAAGGACCTGGCCATTTGTCTCTGCTCCAAATTATGTTAACTGGAATTTACTGAGGGCTTAACCATTTGTCAACACTATTATTTCATTGCATTCTCACAAGAACCCCAAATGCTATCATCCACAAGCATTCAGGGTCAGGGTCTAGAGACAGGCAGGCCTGGATGTGAATCACATCTTAGCCATTCACCGGCTGTGTGACTTTGTGCAAAATACTCTACATTCCTAAGCCTGAAATCTCTTACCTACATGATAAAGATCATGAAAAGGGCTCTAACAAGGTCTCTGAATAATAAGTATAAATTCGAGTAAAGCACTTAGTGCAGTGTCTGATTCTCAGTAAGCACTCCATAAATGCTGGCTATGGTTTTTAATGCATATGTTAAACACACAGAAAGATTATGTAAATATGCCTGTGATGGTTAATTTTATGTCAACTTGACTAGGCTAAGGGATACCTAGATGGCTGGTAAGACATTCGTTCTGGGTCTGTCTGTGAAGGTGTTTCTGGAAGAGATTGGTATTTCAATTAGTACACTGGGTAAGGAACATCTGCTTTCACCAATGTGGGCAGGCATCACCCAACCCATTGAGTGCTCAGATTGAACAAAAATGTGGAGAAAGCGTTAATTTTCTCTTTCTCTTCTTAAATTGGCATCCTCAGGCATCAGAGCTCCTAGTTCTAGGGCCGCTGATGCTCAGACCTTCAGGTTTCATCTGAATCATATTATAGGTTCCTCTGGGTCTCCAGTTTACAGGTGGCAGATTGTGTGACCTCTCAGCCTCCATGATCATGTGATCTGATTCCCACAATAAATCTCCTGTCACTTAACTGGTGGCTTATTGGATCTGTTTCTCTAGAGAACCCTGATTAATACAGTGCCCTATCTCCTACAGCCAGTGAGCAGCAAGTCAGGACCTCACCTCACCACTGCAGCCTATCCTCAGATGAGCCCAGGCAGCTGGTAAGTCACTAAGATATGAAAATGAACCAGGCAAGGTTGCCCATGTCTCCACTGCCTTTTAACATTGTAATGGAAGTCTTAGCCATCACAATTAGGCAATAAAATGATGATCAAGGGCATTCACATGAGGTCAGAAGAGATCAAACTTTCACTCTTTACAGATGATGTGATTGTATATCTTGAAAACACCAGAGATTCTTCTACAAAACTCTTAGAAGTGATCAAGGAATACAGCAGCATCTCAGGTTACAAAATCAACACTCATAAATCTGTAGCCTTTATATATACCAACAATAGTCATTCTGAAAAAACAGTCAAGGACTATATTCCTTTCACAGTAGGGCCAAAGTAGATGAAATACTTGGGAGTTTATCTAACAAAGGACATGAAAGATCTCTATAAAGAGCACTATGAAACTCTAAGAAAAGAAATAGCTGAAAATGTTAACAAATGGAAAAACATACCATGCTCATGGCTGGGAAGAACCAACATTGTTAAAATGTCCGTACTACCCAAAGCAATATACAATTTCAATGCAATCCCTATTAAAGCTCCACTGTCATACTTTAAAGATCTCAAAAAAATAATACTTCGTTTTATACGGAATTAGAAAAAACCTTGAATAACCAAGACATTACTCAGAAATAAAAACGAAGCAGGAGGAACCACACTACCAGACCTCAGACTATACTATAAATCAATAGTGATCAAAACAGCATGGTACTGGCACAAAAACAGAGAGGTAGATATACGGAACAGAATAGAGAACCAAGAGATAAATCCAGCTATTTGCCGTTATTTGATCTTTGACAAGCCAATTAAAAACATTCAGTGGGGAAAAGATTCCCTATTTAACAAATGGTGCTGGGTGAACTGGCTGGCAACCTGTAGAAGACTGAGACTGGACCCACACCTTTCATCATTAACTAAGATAGACTCTCACTGGATTAAAGATGTAAACTTAAGACACGAAACTATAAAAATACTAGAAGAAAGTGCAGGGAAAACTCTTGAAGAAATAGGTCTGGGTGAGTATTTTTTGAGGAGGACCCCCCGGGGAATTGAAGCAGCTTCAAAAATACACTACTGGGACCTGATCAAACTAAAAAGTTTCTGCACAGCCAAGAACACAGTAAGTAAATCAAGCAGACAGCCCTCAGAATGGGAGAAGATATTTGCAGATTATGTCCCTGACAAAGGTTTAATAACCAGAATCCACAGAGAACTCAAATGTATTAGCAAGAAAAGAAGTGATCCCATCTCAGGCTGGGCAAGGGACTTAAAGAGAAACTTCTCTGAAGAAGACAGGCACATGGCCTACAGACATATGAAAAAATGCTCATCATCCTTAATCATCAGAGATATGCAAATCAATACGACTTTGAGGTATCTAACTCCAGTAAGATTAGCCTACATCAAAAAATCCCAAAACCAGAGATGGCGTGGATGTGGAGAAAGGGAACACTTCTACATTGCTGGTGGGAATGCAAACTAATATGCTCCTTTTGGAAAGATGTTTGGAGAACACTTAGAGATCTAAAAATAGACCTGCCATTTGATCCTACAATTCCTCTACTAAGTATATATCCAAAAGACCAAAAATCACATTATAACAAAGATACTTGTACCAGAATATTTATTGCAGCCCAAAACACAATTGCTAAGTCATGGAAGAAGCCCATATGCCCATCAACCCATGAATGGATTAATAAACTGTGGTATATGTACACCATGGAATATTATGCAGCCTTAAAGAAAGATGGGGACTTTACCTCTTTCATGTTTGCATGGATGGAGCTGGAACATATTCTTCTTAGCAAAGTATCTCAAGAATGGAAAAAAACATATCCCATGTACTCAGACTTACTGTGAAACCAATTTATAGCTTTCTTATGAAAGCTATAACCCAATTATAGCCCAAGAATATGGGGAAAGGGGAGACGGAGGGGAGGGGAGAGGGAGGAATGGGTGGAGGGAGAGTAATTGGTGGGACCATACTATGGTGCATCTTACAAGGGTACATGTGAAATTTACTAAATGTAGAATATAAATGTCTTAGCACAATAACTAAGAAAATACCATGAAGGCTATGTTAACCAGTTAGATGAAAATATTTCAAATTGTATATAAAACCAGCACATTGTACCCCACAATTGCATTAATGTACACAGCTATGATTTAATAAATATATATATATAAAAATGCAAGCCCCATTTGTGTAAACAGGTTAGTAGACTATGAACATCTCTGTTGTTGAAAAGAAATTATTATTCCCTGTGAGTAGAGAGAGAATCACAACTGGGACCACAGGCACATGGCTCTGGGGTTGGTGGGAAAAGCAGAGGGCATTCACGGAAAACTTCCACTTTCTCACAATCGGCCTTCCAGAGCAGTGCCACCCAAGGCAAACCCTGAAACAGTGGGTCTGAGGGGACCTCAAAGTCTTCATTTCTAATGAAATTTCAGGTGATGCCATGCTGCTGGTCCACAGACCAGCAAAAAGAGGGCAGAGGTGAGAATACAGAAATGGCTACAAATAGTCTTTTCCTGAACAAAAATGACTTCCAAATCCATGGAAGGACAAAATGGGGACTTACAATGAGGAGCAGTTAAAGCCCAAGGCCAAAGCTCAAATGTGGCTTTTTCCTTTGCAACAAAGTCTTCAAAAGAAAAAACAGGAGTGAAGTGACATCTGCTGAGAGAACTCTGGCTGAAGGATGGAGGGAGGAAGTTTGCTGAAAAGGGAAATTAATCAGAAAGTTCTTAGGAAAGAGGAGATTGAAGAAACTCATAAGCCACAAGCCCCCACCACAGCACAGTCCTGAAAGATAAGAGGGAAAGTTGAGTTGATTCCCAGATGTAGCAAGGGCCCCACTGAGAATGGTTTCCTCTGCTTCACGGACTGAGAAGTTGACTGTTCTCAGTTGGGTTTCAGCTATAACAAAGAAGACAGAAATGATTCAACAATTCAATTTTTTTTAATTAAGTCATATATACATAGATCATGAATACATTTATGCCTTTGTGGGATCAATGTGTTGATTATTTGTACAAATTGGAGTGCTTACATCCTACTAATTAACATAGCTTTCACCTCATTTACTTAATCACAGTGTTAAGACATTTGACTTGTACCCTTGCAACAGGCTCCACAGGTGTTGTCCCACCATTAAGAGCAGGGGTCCTCAAACTACGGCCCGTGGGCCTTCTGCGGCCTGACGAGGACATTTACACGGCCCCTGTGTTTTTGTCACCGCTGCCTGTCCTGCTTAGCAGCAGACTGGTCCTGGCCCGCAGTGCGCATGCGTGGAATGTGTGCACACTCTCCGACTCCCCTCCTTCTCTCTGTCTCTCGACTCCTCCTCTCAGTCTCAGGACTAACTGATGCACACTTGCATCACTTGTTACGACTAGCAGTGACAAATATGGAACCGAACATTGACCATCTCATTAGCCAAAAGCAGGCCCATAGTTCCCATTGAAATACTGATAAGTTTGTTGATTTAACTTTACTTGTTCTTCATTCTAAATATTGTATTTGTTCCTGTTTTGTTTTTTTACTTCAAAATAAGATATGTGCAGTGTGCATAGGAATTTGTTCATAGTTTTTTTTTTTAAACTATAGTCCGGCCCTCCAACGGTCTGAGGGACAGTGAACTGGCCCCCTGTTTAAAAAGTTTGAGGACCCCTGATTAAGACAATTCAATTTTTTATTGAGTTGCTATCACATGCTAAGTACTAGAGATCAAATGTGGAAAGAGCAAAAACTACTATGGTCCCAGCTTTCTTGGAATGTACATTCCACAAAAGACAATTGAATAAACAAAATTATTTAAATTGCAACAAATTCTACAGAAGGGGAAAAAGACAGAGAGCCTGAGGCGGACAATGAGATGAGGATATTACTTACAGTAGTCAGAGAAGACCTCGCGGAGGTGTCATGTAAGCTGCGATTTGAAGGAGGAGAAGCCAGGTATGCAAAAAGCAGAAGAGAGCCTTCTAGGCTTAAAGCATGTTAATAACCCTAAAGTGGCAAAAGAAAAGAAGAGGAAGTCTAAATTTCATTTTAGCATGTCAGTTCTCCTTGTTGTGTGAAGACTGGTCTGCAGAAAGCAAAAATGACAGCCAGAGAATAGCCAGAGGCCAGTGCAAGAGTCTAGGAAAGGAAAGTGGAACCCCAGGCATTTAGAGCTAAAACAAAGCATGAAAGCCCGCCTCGCAGCAGTTTGAATTTTGTTATCTCAGCACCTTTCATCAAGTCATTCTACCCCAGTGACAACAACAAAGGGACCTGGAAGAGAGAAAACATCCACAATAAAGAACGGCTGCCCCATGGTGAAGTGGAAACAGGTGAGGGAGCAGGAGGACTCTCCAGCCAGGGGCAGCAATGCTGAAACTGTTCCAATGCTCCAGAGCTGCGCTGCCTATCATGGTAGCCATGAAAGCTTTATGTGGATAAATTTAAATTTAAATGAATGAAAGCTTAAGAAAATCGTTGTTCGATTTCTCAGTCTCACTATTCACATTTCAAGTGCTCAAAAGCACCTGTGGCTTGTGACTACTTATCAAACAGTACAGATTCATAGAATACGTCAATGGTCACAGAAAGTTCTCTTGAGCAGGGCTGCTTTCAATGGCTGAGATGTGAGGGAACATAGCAGCTCAGGAATAATACTTGTGATTTTCTGGCACATGAATGCTAATGTGGTCCAGGGGATATAAGCAGGACCAAATGAGTATGGTGGGGCTTCCATGGATGAAGATTGGAAGAGCAAGTGCCATGTAAAGAGAAGTGAGCAGAAAACATGCACTATGGTGTAAGAATCATTTTATTGCCCAAACCAAAAGATCCAGATCAGGCAGGAAATTGATTGAAGCCAAAATAAAAACAAATGGATTCTAAGAACTGAGAGTGGCAGAGAGATGAGCGATCTGGATATTGGTCAGTAATGAGTTAGAGAAAATGAGTGAAAGCCAGCCACGGTGGCTCACACCTGTAATCCCAGCACTCTGGGAGGCTGCAGTGGGTGGATCACTTGAGTTCGGGAGTTCGAGACCATCCTGAGCAAGAGAGAGATCCTGTCTCTACTAAAAAAATAGAAAAATTACCTGAGCATTGTGGCAGGTGCCTGTAGTGCCAGCTACTCTGGAAGCTAAGGCAAGAGGATCGCTTAAGCCCAGGAGTTCAAGGTTGCTGTGAGCTATGGTGCCAGGGCATTCTAATCAGGCCGACAGAGTGAGACTGTCTAAAAACAAAAAAGAAAAAAAAGAAAGAAAAGAAAATGAGTGGGAGCAGATTAAGTGGAAAGTGTGTCCAGATTTTTAAAATTTCATTGTCTGAGATCATGGGGTTGAGGAGAAACAGCCTGAGGGATGCTGAAGTCCAGCATGTAGCCATGTCCATGATAACTGACATGGATGTAAAGATTATATTCAAGAACTCTATGACCAGGAATTTTGAAGACTCATCAACATGGATCATTTTACCTTTTTACTATGAAAGACTTTGACCTTATATAAAGGTAGAAAAAGGACATAATGAGGAGGCACCGGTGGCTCAGTGAGTAGGGCGCCAGCCCCATATACTGAGGGTGGCAAGTTCAAACCTGACCCCGGCCAAACTACTACAAAAAAATAGCCAGGCATTGTTGGGGGCACCTGTAGTCCCAGCTATTCAGGAGGCTGAGAGAAGAGAATCACCAAAATCCAAGAGCTGGAGGTTGCTGTGAGCTGTGACATCACAGCACTCTACTGAGGGCAACAAAGTGAAGCTTAGTCTCTAAAAAAAAAAAAAGAAAGAAAGAAAAGGAAAGAAAAATGACATAATGAACCCCAATACACTCTTCAACCAGCATCAACCGTCAGTAACTTACAGCCATCTTTTTTCTTTTTTTTCTTTCTTTTATTGTTGGGGATTCATTGAGGGCACAATAAGCCAGGTTACACTGATTGCAATTGTTAGGTAAAGTCCCTCTTGCAATCATGTCTTGCCCCCATAAAGTGTGACACACACCAAGCCAATCTTATCGATGTGGATTTTAATGTCATCATTAAAGACACTGGAAGGTCTTGGTGTGAAGAAAAAAATATGGTAGCAGATGATAAAAACGATAAAAGGATGAATAGTCCTTGTCCCATAAATACACATACAAGGTGTGGAATTCAAAAGCCAGGCTAAGGCAGGAACAATGGAGCCTACAAGGCGTGGAATTCAAAAGCCAGGCTAAGCAGGAACAATGGAGCCCAGCTAGCACAGCATCTGGCACACAGGAGCCACTCAGCAAACGAGAAGGTGGGAAGCGATGCACAGTGGAGAGCTAGGACTGTCTCATTCCCATCTCCCTACAGCTGCGGGTATTTAAGCAGCAGGAGACAGGCACAGGAAAGGAACAACTGTCTTTCTCTCTGGAAAAGACCACATCTTTAAAAATCTAGGTTGTAGCAATGGATATGACCCCATAGATTATAATTATAATAATCCAGCCAAACCATATCATATTGATATCATATTTTCCTCATTTTCATTGAGGAAAAAAATGACAGAGCAAAGAAGACTTTCCCTGATGATATTGAAAATAAAACATGGTACAAAGGTCCATTAATGTGACTCTTGCTGGCCATCCATCACCCTTTGCCTTGACCTAATGAGGAGCTCTATCACCTGTGTGATCTGTCCTCAATAAGCACAAACATCCTCCATGAACCATTGAGTTTCTCTTTCAGGTTTACTGGGCACAGTTACAAAAATATGGTCATGTGGTGCCTCAAAGGCCTTCGAACGGTTTTCTCTATTTCTTTCAATGTTAATAGAAATTTGCGAGTGATGAAAGTACACAATCACATCAAAGGCTATCTTCAAACCTGACCTCCTGGGCATTCTTAGTCCTAAAAATCTAAATGCAATAAGCAAAAGCATACCTCTGTGTTTAAGAAAAGATTCTAAATTTACCTCCTTTGCTAGAGGAAAAAAAACACTAAGGTCTCCGGAAGTGGCAGTTCAATGTTCGGTTTCCTAAAACACCCTGTTTCAGTTTGAGTTTGTCAGTCTATTGAGCTAATAGGGTGGGTACCACTAATACATGTGGTTTACATTAATGCTATTCATGATGTTTATCCAAACTCTCTGCAGGAAGCCTCTCCACCATATGGTATTCATGTTTGTGTGTTGCTAAAATACATTCAGAATCCCCACTCTAAAGAAGAATTCATCAATTGCAACATAAATAAAACACATACCTCTGCATTTGTTATTGGAAAGTCTATTTTCAATCAGAGTAGGAATACTGCAACAGTATACTGAGAATTAAATGTTAAAATCAGACATCTTCCCAAGGCTGGATGGTGATTTGGGATCAGCTGATACCTGCAGAACAAAACGGATGCTTACAAGGGAGAATTTCAAATGAGCAAGAGTTTGCTGTCTTCAAAGAGGAGAGCAAGTGATTCAGTGCAAAAAGGGTAAATTTCCTCAGCACCTTCCTAACTGTGAGGACATTGTGCACATCTCAGGCAGACACTAAGTGATGCGGTAAAGCAGCAAATTAGAAGAATGTAAATTCTTTAGTAGGAATTGCACACAGGGGGAAAATGCCTCCTAATGCTCATATTTGTTTTCATGTAAATAATGTACACTCTTCCTACAATCAGACTGTCATGAGGCTAAGTGAGACATCAGAATCTTGCATAGATAATAGGCTGGACTTCAAAATGGCAGGAGGAGTTATCTCCCTTCTTGGGTGCAATTCTCCCTGGCAAATGTGAAAGATCTACCCGCCGCTGACATGCGGCAGTCTCCATCTTTTCACGTCCTCTCTTATTCTTGGTGTGCGCACACGTTGCCTCTCTCATCCTCTCCCTTTCTCCCCCTCTGATTTCTTATTACACTAAATTGTATGCTAATTGCTTGAGTGGTCCCAGATGATATCATTTCTATTGTAATTGGTGTAATTGCTATTGTCATTCCTTCCCTATCCTTCTGTCGCCCTTGCACAGCCCTAGTGGTGCCCAGAGCACTCGCTGAGGTGAATCGGAGCCTCCCTGTCACACAGTGAGTGAATCAGAGTGGCCTGTGGTTTCCTCTGCTGTCTCTTACAACAGGGAGACTCAGGACAATGGCTCATAGCCCCATCTCTAAAATTTCTTTAACTAGATTATCAGCTCCGCCTTCATTTTTCTAGCCCTGTCTCTCCACGTCACTCACAGACCATACCTCAAAATTCAGCACCTAATTGTGAGGGGCCTGGGCTCCCCGCCTCACCAGGGAGCTTCTCACAAATACACGCTGGGATGTTGTGAAGCGTGGTGTCGTTTGCTGCCTTCTGCTCGGTCCTGGCCAAGCAAGGTCTGATCCCAGGTCTCAAGGAACCCACCGCCTAAGGGCCAAAACTAACAAGTTTGCAGAATTTTATAATACTGTGCTCAGAAGGGAGTTAGCAGGAAGCTTACGATGCTCTAGGAGGACACCTGATATATTTGGGGAGTCCAGAGTTCCCGCTAAAAGGTGGTAACTGAGATAGGATCAGAAGGACAACAGCCAGGAAAAGGACTGGGTGGAACAATCCCAGGGAGAAGACACAGATGGAAATCTGCTGACAGGCTGGAGCATGGCAGCAAAAACCAAAGGATGGTACAACGTTCTCAGAGATGCTCAAGGATGGTGTGTTAGGTTGAATCATATGAAAACCACCAAATTTCACCTAGAAATTTCTGACCAAAGTATAGCATTTCCATACCTTATGAAATTGATAACATTATGTTTTTGTGGTTATTTCCCAATCATTCTACCTATGATTCACTTCAAAATAATTCCCCAGAGTGTTATTTAGAGAGTTTTCTTCTAGTTGGAGGGAAGACATCAGCTACCCTAACTGAGAATGCTCATTTTAGAGGGGATGGAGGGCCAGAAAAAATTTGAAAGACTCTAATGGAAACTTCATCCTCCCCCAGAGGCTCTACTAAAAAAACTTCAGCTATCTTCACAGTGGATCAAGTCCAGAGACTTCTTTTGTTAGCACCATGGATCTGAAAAAGGATTTTTTACTGGTGAAAAGGAGTGGTGATCAAGATGTGTATATTGACCAAGATGTTGTGCCGGCATCCCCCTCAAGCATGAACAAGAATCCAGCAAGCTGGATAGACTATGAAATTAACAACAGTGTTTGAAGCTTGATTTGGGAATTGTCATGGGTCCAGCTGCTGACTCAGAGGATTCTCTGTCAGTTGAATCTGGCTGAGACATTAGCTGACTCCCACTGCTAGACTATTGCCTCTTTGTGTGAAGGAACTGTTCATGCAAGGAGCTGTGAGAGCACTCAGAGGGACCTAAGGCTGGGATGTTATCAAGCAGGTGATATGACTCGTTTTGTGCCTCTTGGTCAAAAAGTGTTTGTGTCTGTGGCAGAATGTGATCGGAGCCTGGCTGTGCTTAAAACCTATTGTCAAAATTGTCCCCAAAGAGATCAATCACTGTCATCATCTCTCAACCACCAATATTAAAAAAAAAAAAAGTTTTATGTGGATAATCAAATTGGCTTAGGTTGGTTCTCAACAACACTCTAGTATAGTGATAAGCAAGAAGTTGTTAGAAAATCAAACTTAATTAAATTAAGGCTGCGACATAGGCTGAAATGACAGTATTAAAGGTACATATGGGCTATTAAGAGGGAGTGAGAGCTTTCTGGGGGAAGGCGATTTCTAGGGAGAACAGCCAGCTTCTTCTCTAAGAGATGCATAGTGCCACAATAAGAATGAATCTCAGCCCTGACCAGGTTCAGCATTATGAAATTATGTTCTGACCTTCACATTCAAAAAACTTCTATAAAAGTGCTATTGGGTACATAGAGTGCATGTTTCCAGGAAGAATGAAATGGCCATTCGTTCCTACTCACCCCCCAGATAATAGAGATGCTAAGGCCCAGAGATTTCACCATGCATTGCCTCCCAAACTTGTGCATGAATCACAGTCCCCAGATTACTGGGCCCCACCCGTGTCTAAAGCAGTTGGGGGAAGGGGTGAGATTCTGCATTTTTCCCACTTTCTAGGTGAGACTGATGTTGCAGGTTCAAGGACACCTTGAGAACCCTGCACTGTAGCACATTCCTTTCTTGCTTCTTAATTATCCTGCCCTCCCATCCAAACACACTGGTTCCTGATAATCCGGTCAGTTCCACTTACATGACCTCTAACTGAAAGCTGAAACAAATGCATTCAAAATAGCACTCCATCTTCTTGTGACAGTCCAAACCCTGCACTCTCATCTTAGGCTTAGCAAATGATCCATCTGCAGGGAATTTCAAGGACGTGTTGTGTTTTCTTCTGCTTTTTGGAGCACGGAATGTCAAAGAGGATATAATGCAATTGATCCTGGAAAACTTCTTGCTGCCAGATCTCAAAGGGTCTGGAAAGAGTAGAGCCACCAACTCTTCCCAGCTTTATCAAGGAAAGTTCTTCATCCTGGGAAACAGCTCAGCACTGGACAAACCAGGATAGTTGTTCATCCTGTAAAGTATGAACCTATACATGGGTCACTATCCTTTGTTCCAGCATGATGTCAGGTCCAGGAAGACAGAGATGACGTACTTTTCTAGGCCTTCATGCTCAACTGAAGGAGAAAGATAGGTAGATAACAGATAAATTAACTGAATATAATACATAGAAGTTGTTTCTGTACCAAGAGTTAAAGGAACAGCATTGCGCCTTAGAAGTAAAGACCAAGAGAACAAAAACATTGTTAATTTCCAGGAATTGTTTATTATAATAGGGAATGGTGAATACATTTAGAGGTGAAAGTGTAGATAATAAATACAGAGGTACAGTTCTCAGCTGGGAGGAGAGCGTGAAACAGAGACAGCTGAGTTACCCGGAAGGTGAGGGGGTTGCTGTCATTATACACATGCCCTGAAGTTGCCCTCCCTATTGATGAGAATCACCTATGCAACAGGAGAAACCAAAGGTGTAAAAAAAGGTAATCATTGATAGAGATGTTCCCAGAAGAGGCAGGAGAAGAAGAATTCAGTGTCATAACTGGAAGGCTGAGCCCTGGGGAGTCCCACCTTTCTCAGACCAGAAGAACTGTGTCCTTTTAACATCCATAATCTTTGTTCTAAACCCTTGAACTCCCAGGCTCCAGGGGCCCATTGCTCTCCCTGCTTGAAATGCAGATCCTTCCTATTTCTGCCAAGTAAACTGTAGGAAATCACCTAATTTTGTTGAGTCACAGTTTGGCTATTTATAAAATAGAGATAGCCCCACCCCATGAAAAATCCTATTTGTAGATTCTTCTTTCACTTACCTGTGATTCTGAACCTTTCAAAAAAACTCTGCAAGAAAGCTCTAGGTATATACCACTTCTCTCCAGAAAAATGGTCATCAATTCTGCATGCTATTTCAAGGGGTTGACCAACCACTTGAAGCCCATCATGAATTTTTCCCAGATTAAGACCTTTCATTGTAGAACAGGAATCCACAAAGCAGGATTTGTCAACACAATCCATTAGGGGTTGGGAGAAATGTATAATTTATCTACGTTTATATTTTCATTGTTACTTTTGCATTCATATAATGTATATAATACTGGCGCTAGAGTAATTGTATATTTAAAAACACATATTTGTGGTCTTTACTAAAGAATACTGCCAAATTGCTACCCGCTAAAAAGAAATTCATATTTTATGTGATTGAGGCTTAAGTAATAAAAAAGGGTAATAGAATTTCAGAATGTCTAGTACATGAGGGAACATAAGCAGACAGGAAGGAGTTAGGGCCTTCCTGGAGGTCTTTGTGGCATCCCTGAATCCTCCCCCACTAGGCTGCTGCCTGCTTTTTTTCTGTCTAGGCATAGCCCTGAGAGGAAGGAAGGAAGAAAATGATTAGTATTATCCTAGCCCACAAGACAAAGAAAGAGGATTTATTGCCATTCAACACTTAAGACCACCATACCCTGCCATCATCCATTTCCCTTTAAACAAATGCTGGTTGTCATCAGACAATTATTATGACTATGCAGCTCAGATCCTCCAATGAATCGGGGTTGATGAAACACTCCTCTCAAGTAAAGAGACTAAACTATTCCCAGGTGGCCTGATTGATTCCCTGGAAGTTGTGGTTTTCCAAGTGGAACCCTGGTCTCTGAGAAGCATTCCCTCCCTGCACTAGGATGGAACGTTAACTCTGAAGAAGACCTGCCTCCAGAGCAAAGCTCAGGGATGGATGCAGTGTGCATGCAGTGGCCCATAGAAGAAGGAAACAATTCCTGTGGCATCCTTAACAGCAGTGTCCTCAACCTTGAATGTTCATAAGAATTTCCCAGAGAGCCTGGGCAAACACAGCTTCCTGGACCCTATCCCCAAATAGCCTGTGGATCTGCATTTCGAGTAGGCTCACAGGTGACATCCATGCTGCTGGCTTCACAGCTGGCACCAGATCAGAGCCCCTGGACCAGTGTTACATCAACCATCTCCCCAGTTGTCTCTCTCCCTTGGCACTTTTAACTTCTGCCTCTCCAGTTTGCTGTATGCTAGAATGATTTTTGTAAAATTATTTTGCTCAAAATAATGTTGACTGTGACCCCCAGCTAATTCTCCAGTAAAGTCTAAATGACTTAAAACAGCCAACATCTAATATAATAGATTGTAGCAGAGGCTTTGTTTTGATTACAGTCTTCGATTGTACCAGTGCAGGCGAACACACAGACGTTTCTTTTTCTCCAGTTAGAGGCAATATGAAGATGCTCAAGGCCATTCAAAGTCCTATCAGGAGATCAATTAGGTGACCCACAGCAATCACACTTTCTCGTGGGTTCACCTTCACTAAGTCTCCGTCATCCCACAGTACACACTGCCATTTTACTCTCACCAAAACTAGAATGTCCCAGTCCCAGGATTTCTTCTTTTCTTACTTGCTTTTGATAAAATAAAAGTACTTCCTTTCCCAAGAGGGTGTTAAGATATAAAGGAAGAGAGAAACAGAAGTGTTTCTTCATCTTACTCCTAGTGTAGGTCCTCCTAAAAGCCACTGTTCTCTTATCATGGTACGGGGAGAATTAAGAACACTTGATGATCTGGTCTTCGTATCAAATTCTCCTGGTGTTTTTATTTTAAGTCAGTAGGCATCAGTGACTCTGCACTGGTCATCTTGTTAACAGTGCCACCATGCTGAGAGTAGGGGAAACTGGAAGTCACAACTGTAGAAGACAAATGATACTTTGCGACTGTCCACCAAGGCCTTAAGAAGGAATCTGGCTTAAAAACCTTTTATTTGAGCCACCACTGAGACAATGGAGAGAAGAAAGAAAAAAAGTCTGTAAAATAAGTAAATAAATAATTGAGAAATTAGATTAAGACATCCTTCCCCCTAAATTGTGGCTGCAGCCTTATGCCCCAATGCTAGACCTATCCCTGCTCACAATCTGCCTCCATATTCTTTTTTTTTTTTTTTAAATCATAGCTGTGTACATTAATGCCATCATGGGGCACCATACACTGGTTTTATAAACAGTTTGACACATTTTCATCACACGGGTTAACATTGCCTTCCTGGCATTTTCTTAGTTATTGCGTTAAGACATTTATATTCTACATTTACTAAGTTTCACATGTACCCTTGTAAGATGCACCGCAGGTGTAATCCCACTAGGCCTCCACTATTCTGACCCCTCCACTAACAAGCCAAAACCTGTAATGTTTAGGAGCTTGTTGAATTTTTAACTTTTAAAACTTTTATTTCAGACAAGAGTTGTGAATAGATTTTTCTTAAAGAATAAATTGATTTGATCAACTAATTTGGAAATATTCATTTACTGTAGGATTTTTCTAAGTGCTTATTAGAGTAGGTTCGAGGCAGGAAACCTGGGGCTCACACACGTATAAACACGCACGTACACACGCACACATGTGAAACTTCATTCACTTGCTACATTCACAGGATCATGGTACTCTCTTATCTCTTGAGAATGGTACAGTTGGCTGCCTTTATGTCCTCACTTAGCATCTCAAAATGGGCACTTCTTTTTTGAGAAGGGTTACAGCATGACTCAGCCACTTAGTTAACTGACTAATTAGCATTCTGTTGCCCATTAACAAACTAGAGCTCGAAATACTCTCAGATTTCCAAATCTTCTCAGTGTCAAGGACATTTGCTGCTGCCTGACCTTGTTGAATTTGGGCCTACTTAATACCCAAGAAGAAGCCCTCTTACTACCCTTAAAAGAAAAGGTATCATTTTAAAATGAGCTCCTAAATTGTCAGCCTCCTTACTGTACCACCTCTTTGAAACTACAATTCCAAATTAAAATTCTGTGTCAGGAGGAAAACATTAACCGAATTGCAAGCATTCTTACGAGCCTCATTTAACTCAGGTGCACGCATTTGAGAAGGCAAATTTACATAAAGGTTGTTTTGAGTTTGGATTGTTCTTTTCTGGGGGGGTGAGTGGGATCTATATATTCATAACTATGAAAAGGCTAGAGCTATAATTTAGATATAAAATTAAAATTCAGCTTTTGCTCTAGGGCAGCGGGGGGAAAAAGAGACAGCTAGCTAAATATTGAGAAAGCATAACAGTATGTAAATTACGTGCCCTGCAAACATACCAGGGTTCCTTTATTCAAAGAGAGAAACCTAAATGCCAATGTCACCGAAAAAAAAAAAAAAGATTCAAGTTATCCCTGAGTCAAAGCAATCTTTTTTTAGTATTATTAATTCCTCATTTATTTTATGTACACCTCTGTACGTAAATGTGAGAAAAAAGTCACTGTATTATCTCAGAAAACATTGACAGTCATTCATTCATTCAACAAATGTGTGCACAGTTTGCCCTGCTGTATGCAAGTTTTATTATTCCTCACTTAATTTCTCTAAACTTCAGAGTATTCATTCATAAAAATGAAAATAATAATAGCCAGCTAAAGAAGCTTTTTGTAAGAATGCAATTTGGGAGTCCCCCAAGACCACCCTCAGGTTCAATAGCTGGCTGGAAGAACTCACAGGACTCAGAAATGGCATTATTCTCACATGCCAATAATTATGGCTTATTACAACAAAAGAATAAAGACTAAAGCCAACTAAGGAGAGGAAATAGCATGAAGAAATGATAGGAAAATAAGGAATTTGAAAGAAAGAGCCAAATAAAACTTCTCAAAAAAGTAGTCTCTGAAATTAAAAATTCAAATGGATGTCATAAACATTGGATTAGAGACAGATAAAAGAGTGATAAGAATTCCAACTTTCATTATATGGTAAATGCTTGCACTTTTGCAGAAGGAAGCATGGAAAAGGATTCATTGTGCCTTCTTTGAAATAGTAGAAGATTACAATCAATAAGAAGTGTATTGATTGTAAGTCATGGTGGCCCACACCTAATATCCTAGCACCTTGGGTGGCTGAGGCAGGAGAATTGCCTTAGCCCAGAAGCCTGAAGTTGCAGTGACCTATGATGATGCTACTGCATTCTATTTGAGACAACAGAACAAGACTCTGTCTCAAAAAAAAAAAAGTGTATAAAAAATAATAGTTGTATTTTTTTTTTTTGAGACAGAGTCTCAAGCTGTCACCCTGGAGTGACAGAGTGCTGTGATGTCATAGCTCACCGCAACCTCCAACTCTTGGGCTTAAGCAATTCTCTGGCCTTAACCCCGCAAGTAGCTGGGATTATAGGCACTCGCCACAATGCTCAGCTATTTTTTGGTTATAGTTGTCATTGTTGTTTGTCAGCCCCAGGCTGGATTCGAACCTGCCAACTCTGGTGTACGTGGCTGGTGCCTTAGCTGTTTGAGCTACAGGCGCCAAGCCAATAGTGTATTTTTTAAATGGAATGCTGTTCAGAAGTTAAAATAAATGGATGAGATTTACATGTATAAATTTGTATAGAATGCATGATAAATTATACTAAGGTAAAAATAGATAAAGTGTTATGCCATTTATGTAAATTTCCAAAACTCAAAATACAACAGGAGTTTATATACATTTACATATATAAAAAATACATAAACATATATAGAAGGATACATGCCAGCAGTAGAATATTCCTCACCCTAGGAAAGGAGGGGTAGTGAATGAGAAAGGGAAGAATGCTGTGGGAGTTTCAACTTTATCAGTAATATTAAGTCAATAAAAAATGTTTCTAACTGGAGCAAACATAGCTAACATGCACCATGGAATACATTCATTTCTATGAAAGTGTCATGTTCTGTCTCTCCCTTCTCCCAACCCATGCTGTCGTATCAACCAGTGCTCAACCAGGAGAGCAACTACTGAGTATCTGTAGGAGATACATACGTCAGAGGAATTGGTGCGTAGAATTACCACCATGCTGGGCATATACCCAGAGGACTTGAAAACAAGGTCTCAACCAGGTATTTGTACGCACTGTTCACTGCAGCATCGTTCACAACAGCCAAAATGTGGAAACAACCCAAGTTTCTATCAACTGAGAAATGGGTTAATATAATGGGGTATATGCATACAATGGACTATTATTCAGCCATAAAAAGGAATGAAGTTGTAATAAATGCTACAACATGGGTGAATTTTGAAAATTCATCATAATGAAATAAGCCAGATACAAAATGATAAATATGACATCATTCTACCCATATGAAATTTCTGGAACAGTCAAACTCATATAGACAGAGAGTATATTGGAGGTTACCAGAGGCTGAAAGGAAGGGAAAATGGGGAATTGTTGCTTCATAGTTACAGAACTTCTGTTTGAGGTGATGAAAAGTTTTAGAAATACATAGTGGTGATGAGTTCATGGTAATGCAATATAATAATTAATGTCATTGAACTGTATGTTTAAAAATGTTCAAAATAGTAAATTTTATGTCATCTATGTATCTATTTACATAATTTTTACAAGCTAATAACATAATACCAAAAGCTATTGGTTTGTATATTTCAGGTAAGTAAATTATACAGTGTGTGAATGTATCTGAGACATAGCAGGGACCTCTCTTATGGGCCTGCTGGTCCCTCAAGCATAGAAATAAAGTAAAAACCTCAATCCCCTTCAAGGGAATTCTGGGTGCCTTACAGGCCTTGGAAAGCAAATGAGGATCTGATGGGGAGGAAGATGGTAATAACAATAAACCTCCAAGCAACTCAGAGTCCCAGGTACTTCAGTTCCCTGTAAAAACTAAAGATGACATCTTAACATATGTTCTTGAGTTGTTTTTCAGAAACTCCCACCAGATGGAGAATGCAGATAAGGGAGAACTGAAGATTAAACTGTGACCTCTAGTTTTTTCTTCTAAATTTCTCCAGAGGGGCCAGAGGAGAGTCACACCTGTTAGGAGCCTAACACCTGGCCCCACACCAACCTTCCCCTTCCCTCCACCTCTCCTCCTAAGACAAAGGACACAAAGGATCTTGTTAGCCCCACCCGGAATGTATGCCAGAGGTCCCTAATCCACCAAAACCCTCCAGGCGAGCTGTGGGATTTGCCCTCTGCTACCATCCAATATAGAAGGGGTCTCCAAGTGCCCCCAGGCACAGATGCCATCTTTGCTCTGCCCAAGCAGGTCACTGTCCCTTTCAATAAACCTGGCCTGAACTTCTCTGCTCCCCATCTGGGTGCCACAGCTACATCTTTCAACACTCACCAAAGCATTGCTTTCCAAGACAAGACCTTGCTTCCTTAACCAATTACTAAACAAAGAATCTCTGAACCCACTGATGAACCATAAGCCCCTGCTTCAGGATAGTCCACATTTTAGGGCCAAAGTGTAAGCTCCATGTATTGAGATATGATTTTGCCGGCAATTTCTGCTTTGCTGGACTTCTGCCTTTAAAAACCTTTGCCTGCAAGCTAGCAGGGAGTTTGAGTTGTAAGCACAAGCCGCCTATTCCCCTTGCATAGTGCTATGCAATAAAATGCCCCTTTCAACGGCACCTCCCAGCATTGGTGTCTAGCTTTAATGCATCAGGACAGACCCTTGTCTGGTTCGGTAACATCTCCTTAAAGCTGTTTTTAAAAAATATATAGAGAGATTTATTGCAAGGGATTGGTGTATGCAATCATGTTTCAGGAAGGTAGATACAGACAGAAGCTGTAGTCCATGGGAGGAATTTCTTCTTCCTTGGGGAAGCCTATTCTGCTATTAAGACCTTCGGACTGATTAGCTCAGGCCCCACAGATTATCTAGGATGATTCTCCTTACTTGAAGCAAACTGATTATAGATTTTAGTCACATGACAAAAACCTTCATAGCAACACCTAGATAGGTGTTTGAATAACCAGCAGTGTCTTAGCCAAGTTGATAATAAAACCTACCATCACATCATGTTCATGTAATGGATACGTCTTACTACCTTTGACACTGACATGGTTCACACTGTAAGAAGTTCAAGAGGGCACAAAAGTATGATTTTTAAATATAAATTATTTATTTAATCTATGTATGAAAATTATGTGTGTAATAATAACCTAGGTGTTTTTAATATCTCCTGATAAAGGATAATGAGTAATGTATAAGTGTCTAGCATAAACCCTGCATTTATTCTTAAAAAAAAAAAAAAGAACTCGGCAGTGCCCATAGCTCAGTGAGTAGGACGTCGACCACATACACCGAGGCTTGAGGGTTCAAACCTGGCCCAGGCCAGCTAAAACAACAATGACAACTGCAACCAAAAAATAGCTGAGCGTTTTGGTGAGCGCCTGTAGTTCCAGCTACTTGGGAGGCTGAGGCAAGAGAATTGCTTGAGCCCAAAAATTTGGGATGCTGTGAGCTGGACTCCAGGGCACTCTACAAAGGGTGACAGCTTGAGACTCTGTCTCAAAAACAAACAAACAAAAAAAGTCTATGTACCAGGAATTAAGTTTAGATTAAGGATGTTAAAATTAACAAGGTACAAAATCTGGCCTCAGGGAGTTCACAGTCTGATTACCTAAGTCTGCCCTGCAGTCCACCCTGGTTCAGAGGGCTGTGTAAATAGTCTCTATAACTGGCTTCCAAACCGCAGGCATTATGGTATAACACTTGGAAGACTCACTGGTAAGAAATTAAAACCCCTCCATTCTTTCAGAAACATCAGAGCCATTTCTTTCTGGTGTAATTCTTTTCATGAAAAAGTTTCCCAAGGCAGAACTTCAAATTTCCAAAGAAGCAGAAGCAAGACATCTGTTTTATAATTGAGATGTAAGGAAACAATAGTCCTAGTACCTGAGGGTACCTCTCTATTCTCCGGTTTATCTGATGTTAATTCCCTCTCTCACATTCTTGTTCTTGCTCTTTTTCCCCACTATTCTTTTCCTTTCCTTTTTCTTCTTTTCCTTTTCTCCTACTTTTTCATACCTTCACCCCCTCAGCATCTCTTTGGCCATTATTTAGCCGTGTGGTACCCCCACCCCCCACCCCCCTCAGGGTTGATGAAAATGCTGTAATCCATTTTCTACCCTGTTGGGCAGAAGGGTGCAAAAAAAAAAAAAAAGAAAGAAAGAAAGAAAAGAAAATCCTGTTCCAGGTGCAATAGTAAAAAATGGGAAGTTCTCAAGTTCAATTTTCCTTAAATTTATTTAATAATGTAGTTTTTTAAAAAGATGTTCAGTAATTATTTCATGTTCACGATGAGAATGAATGACCAATGACTTCATACTTTGGGGAAACTTTGTTTCACAAAAAGACAACCACTGCTATAATGTTGCAGCATATTCCTTTTTAAGACTTAAGAGTTCCCCTTCCTTTCCTCCACCCCCATTTTTGCTACCTTTAATTATTGAATGTCTTTCGAAAAAGGAAAATCAATATTTTGCAAACTAAAACTACAATCTCCACCCTTCTTGAGCATCAGGAAGCATGCAACCATGCGTGTAAACTTAATTGTGAAAAATAAATCAGCATTCTCTGAAAATTAATTTGCTTATGCTCTCAATGTTTTTCTATTGACAGAATGCATATAACTCCTTTAGGACAATAACATGGGTTATGAAATCTAATTCATATGAGCAAAGGGGTTTTGTTGTTGTTAAAATCATTTAATTTCTCATTCCTTTCAGTAACCATTTAATCCAAGTGAGCAGTTTTATTGCAATTTCAGAAGAGAAACTGAGGCAAATATGCTATTAAACCAAGAGATTTTTACCAGACATTACAAAATATTCCTGCATTATTTGCGCAGCAGAAAGCAAGTGCCATGTTGTATGTTATTAGACAAGGCAGAATCCCAGCACTGCACATTCCCTGACATTTTAGTTGAACAAAATCCAAAGGACCCTCCCAGGTGGATATAACTTGGCTTTGGGCAATTAGTGTCCAAAGCCACATTAACGTTGTCTTCCTGAATCTGCAACTTGACAGTCTGATAAACAATAGCCCTGAGAAAGGTGTGAACTTCCACTATTTATCTCAATGGGTTGTTAACTTCGAAACCTAATTATGATCACTTAAATGCCAACACTCTTAATCATTTCACTGCTGGTCACTGTACCAGAAACACCCAGCCACAGCAATGTGCTTCTTCCCCCGGCTGCTGGACTCCATTGCCCTGTCCTGATGTGCTTTTTCAGAATGTCTTCTTGTTAGTAGTGTGTTAGTAGTGTCAACCTTGGACTGGCTAAATGGGTATATTCAGCACTTGGGCCTGTGGGGAAGCAAACCTCCTATGACTGCTCTTAAAGAAAAGGAAAGGATATCTGTTGATTCATTTTTAGTTTGTTTTTGAATACTGGGCTTGCTGAGTTTTCCTTGTGGGAGTGTCTCAAGTCCTGTGAGTCTTGATAGACATCTAAGTCCCTTTGGAACACCAGAGTCATGACTGAGGATCATGTAAGATTGGAGCAGAGAGTAAATTTACGGAGTAATTGAATTTGAAGAATTTTCTAATATCATAGATTCCACTCTGCTTTCTAAAGTAGAAATCTTTTTGTACAATCTGACCAAAACCATGTAGCCTCTCTCTTAATATTTACCAGGTTACGTAACTTACTGCCTCACACAGAAACCCAGTCAGTGTCTGCTTCTTAGATTATTCCTTGTACTTAACGTAATTCTTCCTGTATACTGTATATCGGTTGGCCCAAATTCACTTATCACACAGGAAGTATTTATCTTCACATCTATCTTCAAATATTTTTAACAATTCTTTCATCCTAAATACCAGCAATTCATTTATAATGATGCCCTTTGTTGAATGCTTGTCATGAGCCAAGTTCTTTGCAAGTAACTCAATTGATTGTCAAAACTTCAAGAAGATATATTACCATTTTACAGATGAGGAGATTAAGACTCAGAAAAATGAAGCAAAAGGTGTTAGTAAGTGAAAAGGTAGGGTTTGAAGGCCCAGCAGGCTTACCAGCCAGTTTTTCTAATACTTTTCCCTTTCAGTTGCAATACCTTCCCCCCCACCTTTCTTGAAGCTCTTCCAGCTTAACAGTGTCATCTACCAAGCAGGTACCGTACTTATTTTACAATTAAGAAAACTGAGGCTCAGAAAAACAGAAGCTCTTCTAATTCCTGTACCCACGTTTCAGTTCTTAGTGACACTGCAGCATCAAATTGGTTGATCTTTTCCATTTGCGTGCAATATTGAAATAACAGGCCAGAGTCTGCCAATAGGGAGCTCACGTGCAGCCGAGTCCCCTGCAAGACCCGATATAGACATAATAAATTGATAGTGGCATTCTTCCCCACCAAGCTCAGACGTGGCCAAAATTCTCAATCTAGGGCTACAGGGAGTCGCTATCTATTGTCAGTCAACCGAAAGAATAAACCGTGTTTGTCAGCCCAGGCACTCCAACAATGGCCATTAGTCTGTTTGTACTAATAATATACTAAACTGAATATGACAAATTTCAAATGTGATAAATATGATTACACTGGGATGAAAGATATATATGATGAGAAAAATGTGTAACAGCACTCAGGCAAAAGTCCATGATTAAATAAAGAGCAAGCATTGACCAGAAGGACTAACGCAAGTGGCATCCTGGCCTTAAAGGGTCTACAATTCATTGATATACATCTCTCAGAAATCCAACAGGCAAAGACTAAAGGCAAAAGGAAATTATTTTCTTCCCACTCCAAAAGAAATTTAAATTGTCACTTGTTTGCAGTTCAGAAGAGAACTGTACAAGATGAATTTATTTTGTCCAGAAAAATCACTCAAAAATGAGTAGGTGTTGGTTATGGAAGCAGGAAAGGATGATGGAAGAAAAACAGGAAGAATGAATTAAGGGGTCCAAGCACCCTTGAGTTCAGTATATATTGTGGCAGAATTTTACTTTGATTTTTATAAAATAGTCATACAAAAAAAAAAACACACACACAAAACTCAGCATATAGTGGAAGGATTGTCCACTAGAAAATAAAGTTCATCTCTTCTCTAAGACAAATACGGTAGAAAACCTACATATTTATCTTTCTAATGAGCTCCCGTCTGAGGCCAGAGCCACTGTTCTCTCACTCAGAAAATGTCCAGGGCAGCAATTCTGAAAGTGAGCTCCTAGAGATCCAAACTTTCAGGCTCACTCCAGACCAAAATCAGAATCAGACACTCTGTGGGTGGGTAGAAGACTAAAATAGCAAGCTCTCCAGGGATTCTGAAGCTCTCTGAAGTTTGAGAACTACTGCTCTATGGGACGCCTACGAGGAAGAAGCCAGGGTTGGGCCAGCTGCAGACAATATTGTCATTACTGGAAACCAGCCACCAGCCAGTTCTCTGCCTCCATTACCATTAATTCAATGACAAAATGAAAAAGAAGGAAATTTCATGCAGCCGTATTTGAAATCTGTGCCCCAATGCGCTGCTGACCAAACTCTGCCTGGGAGCACGCACATCCTATTTTTTCACAGTCTCCTGAGTAAAAAGACTCAGGATTTTTTTTTTTTCACATAAGCCCTGCACCTGAGCTGCTAAGCAGAAAATGTAGGGAGAGATTATATATGTGCATGACATTTTAAATAGTTTGAATAAAACCTTTGGGTACAACCTTCCTAATGCATGTCTCTTACCTACAATGTAGGGAAGCATTCTTATAATCTATTAAAAACTTGACAACCCAGAATCTTATACCCAAACTCCAAAAAATGCACAGTATTCAGAATCATTTTATTAAAATAAAATTGTTACCCCTGTACACTCTAATGATCACTCTTTCTGAACCAACTAAAAACAGTTCCCCCAGTAAACTTTAAAGATTTTCTCAAATAAGTGTCATTTATTCAAGAAGAGCCATTTCCCTGAACATCTATTCCTCTTGACAACAGACAGATTTTGCTGTTGATAGATGTATGTCAAGCTCTAAAATAACAATAAAAAATCCAGATTGAGTGATTTTTCTCTGTTTATTTTACCCGTCAAAATGAGTCCACATCTCATAAGTGGACCAAACAAGGCAACTCACAAGTTCTTTTCTATTTTGCAAACTTAAGTTGGAAGATCGGCTTCAAGCTATTCCTAAGCAGAAGTAGGCTACTTCCAGCCATCTAGGCTACATCTAGAGAGTGATGCTCTCCTTTATACATTTTATTTGTTACCGAAGAGAGGAGAAGAGCAGAGACAGCCTCCAGGGGTATCGTGATAGCACTTCATCAAAGATGTTAGGATAATCAGAAGGCAACTAGCTCTCTCTGAAAATATCACATATTTTTTGATATGCCATTGCTTAGCATCCCTCAACTAGTAGTTAACATATTCCAGGTCTAGAGGAACTCAAGAACTATGAAGGTTCTGAAAGTTGAATCTATTTACAAGCTAACAAATCAACCACAGTTTTGAGCTAGACACGGTGGCTCACGCCTGTAACTCTGGCTCTTTGGGAGGCTGAGGCAGGCGGTTGCTTGAGCTCAGGAGTTCTAGACCAGCATGAGCAAGAAAGAGACCCCATTTCCACTAAAAATAGAAAAACTAGACAGGCTTTGTGGCAGGTGCCTGTAGGCTGAGGCAAGAGATCTCTTGAGCCTACAGATGCCCTGGCACTCTACTCAGGGCAACAGAGTGAGACTCTGTCTCAAAACAAAACAAAACAAAACAAAACAAATTAACCTTAGTTTCACAGAAAAAGACATACCTCTCAGGTCTGAGACAAAGGATTTTATTAGTCACAGCAATAGCAGTAGCTGGAAGATCAGTGTCTACATCAGTTACCCGAGTCCCAGTTTCCACAGTGATCCAGGAAGGGGGCTGAGTGATGCCTGCACACACAAACACACACACACACACAGCAAATTGCATCCTAGGAACGCAGCCTGGGCAACCTGGATCTTTTACAATCAACAGTGAGCCTGCCTAACCTTTGCCCTAGAGACAGACATTATCTTTATTACACTGGACAGTAAAACAAAACTTGCCCTTTGTTTTGCAGGAGACATTTTATCTGCTAAGGCTGTCCATTATATAAACTTCTTGAAATGATTGTTCCGAACAAGGCAGTTCCATCCGCTCACAAGACAAAAAGAAATGCAGGCGATCTACCGAGAATTCTCTCCGAACAATGACTAGCGCCACAGGCATGGAGGGAGACAGCCTCCCGGGTTCAAACCCCAGCTCTTGGGCACACCGAACTCTCAGTGCGTTTCCTAATCTCAAAAAGGGGGATAATAACAGGAAGCATTTCCAAGGGTTGTGCAAAGTAAGTGAGATAACACATAGTACAAGTAAAATGTCTGACAGAATGTCTGGTACGAACGTGGTTATTCCATTCACCTTACTGCCACATCTGGGAGCGCCGAGAGGAATCTCCTCAGCTGTGACAGAATTCCCAGTTATAATACAGTCCCCAAATTTCCAAACCTCCCAAAAAAGCAATTGTAGAAAAATATTATACAGCATGATACTTGACAGCATAGAAAATTTACTACATACACTTCTAATAACTGTATTTCTATTTATTCTAATATTTAAGGCTGTCTCGTGTATGTTTCTTAGCCAAAAAGACTAATAAAAAATAAGTTACCTATTATACAAAAAAATCCGTGGGCGGCACCTGTGGCTCAAGGAGTAGGGTGCCGGAGGTGGCGGGTTCAAACCCAGCCCCGGCCAAAAACCACAAAGAAAAAAAAAAAGGGAAACAAAAAAATCCAACCCTATCACTTCAGGTTGTTCCCTTTCACTTCCTTTTCTACTAAATCCAATACTGTCTTCATTTCAGTATCAGTCTGAGAGAAATTTAAATTTGAATTTTAGCCCCATATTTATAGAGCCTCTCTTGGCATCCTTTGAACAAGATACAGAAATGTGGGCTGCAAGAAAATACAGTTTAGTAGGCTTATGGGAGTTTGAAAAGCCAAGTAAAGAACTTCAATTAACCAGAAGCCATAAGGATTACGGGTAAGAACATGGAATCAGAGAGATGTGCAGTTAGAATCTAAGTTTAGTACTTCCTAGCTGCGTTGCCCTGATTAAAGATTAAGTGTGGTAATGTATGCAAAGAGATATTTGTAGCATCAGCTACATGGTAGGTGTTCCATAAAAGTTGCTTTTCTTCTTTTTCCCTCATTAATAAATTTATGGCAACCCACAGGAAATTGGGGGAAGGGGCTTGTAGAACTTTGTCCCTGTTCTCTGCACATTTTTGGATCAATTATTTGGATGAAAGTATCAATGGTATAATTATAATATTTGCAAATGGCACAGAACCGTGAGAAATAGACACTGTACTGAACGGCTAAATCAGTGTTCCAAAACTTCCGAACAGCCTGGAAACTTGGCCTAGTTCAAAATCACAAGATAACATTTAAAGGGATCAATATAAAGTTCTCTATTTGGTTCCAGGTTCCAAAAGTTTAACTCCATAAATTATATGATAGAGAAACTGAGACTTGAGTTTAAAAAAAAAAAAGTTAACCAGAGTTGAATATGATTCAGTATTTTTATAAAAATTAAATTGTGGTGGTCCTTCAATTCCAAGCTCTGGGGCTACCACAATCCAATCTGTTTTCCAGATTCCAACTTGCCTTCAATCCTAGTTTTGTGGGCAGAGGAACTGTACCCAATACTACTGGATCGCTGCCTGTTTTAATGCTCTTTACATTTCCTGAACGACATTTGGCATGCAATCCGCTGGCTTTCAGCTGGGGGAACTTGAAACACAGGCCTTTCAAAGAGACTCCACAGGCGCCGACCGCAGTCGCCCTGGAGAGATGGAAGGAAGCACCTTCCCTCCCCTCCAAGGCTGAATGCTTCTCCCTCCACCTCCCCTACTGCTGCCACTCAAAAGCTAGCCTTATATTCTCAAATTATTAAGCAATTTCATTAAAGAAATTAAATTACATTTAAATTATTGACATTTAAAAGGACTCCGTGTTAACAATATCAAATAGGAGAAAGAGAAAAGGACACACTTAAAAACCAATTATCTTGACTGAATCCAATCTTGCAATTTGCCTGCAATTCATAAAATGATTCCAGCTGTGTTTCTTTTGGTTTTTGCTGCTAGGAGTACTTCAGCAAATAGTCCCCAAACCTATACTATGTCTTTCTTGATTCCCCTTAGGAATCGTTATAGCAAAATCTTTAGTTTTTTTTCTTCCTGATACTTCAAAACAATCACATGATAAATGAAAAAAATATATTTATGGTACTATTGCTAGAAATACAAAGAGCAATAGGCCCGATTCTGCCCTCTGAGTGTCGGAAGTGCCAACTTCAGATTCCATGTTGAGGGGCAGAGGGAGCTGTCTTCCATCCCTTCCCTGACCATAAATTCTTCCCACCGATACACTTTTCCTAATTTCCTGGTCCCCTCATTTTGCTTGCTTAATTGTTGAGCTCTCTTGCTCTAAAACTGCAGGCTTGGCTATGTCCTGGAGCCTAGGAACAACTTTATCTGGGGAAGGAGGAGGGCATTTTGTGGCAACACTGGAATGCTTCAGCATCAACGCAATCTAACTTCCAATCGTCCCAGCACCTCGTGTTCGAGCAACTAGGGTTTGATTCCAAAGTTCCCTTGCCCTCAAGATCCACTACAGAGTAACGTTTTGGGTCCCCTGTGTCTGAATCCCTTTCCTCCCAGAGTGGGTTTCCATCTCCTGACTTCCTCTTGAATTCCTCCTCAGTTCCCTTTGTTTAATGGTTTGTACCTCACCCACTTCCCAAAGTTTGACCCTTGAGCACATGAAGGTGGTGGAGGGTGCAAGGAGGCCTCTGTACTATGCTTCCTGCCACAGTCCGACTTCTACCCACGGTACTCAATCTCTTTGTTTTTGTTTAAAGGAACTAATGACTTCCTAATCACCAAATTCGGCAGACAATCCGTAATTGTCATTTTAGTCCATTTTTTTCTATCATATTTAACAGTTAAGCCCCCCTCTTCATGCTCCTCTCCCCTACCAAAGACAACTCAGTGTCTTTACAGTCCCCAAATATGTATTTCATTTTACAGTTATGGCAACAGCGTCCTTCTACGCACCCATCACAAATCTGGATCTTAAATTAGCCAGGCATCGTGGGGGGGCACCTGTAGTCCAGCTACTGAGGAGGCTGAAGCAGGAGAGATTTGAACCCAGGAGTGTGAGATGGCCGTAAGCTAGGCTGACACGTCGTCACTCTAACCTGAGCAACAGTGAGTACCTGTCTAAAAAGAAAATATCTGGCTCTTCCAAGAGCTCCTTCTCTCTGTTTGTTCCCTGTATTCCTCTCTCACAAATCCTGTCCATTCTGCTTTCTAAGCCCCTGCCCCTTCTCATGATCTCTGCCACTGCCTTACTTCAGTTCTCAGCATCTCTCAGCGCACGGCAAAAGCCTCCTACTCATCCCTTCCCCTTCTCCTCCCACCAGCCTCCATCCCACTGTCAAGGATGGCTTTCCAAGTCACACACCGCACCAGGACAAGATCCAAAGGGGGGTCTGCTTTTGTGAGACCTGAAAAGTATCCAGTTAAGAGGACCCTCTGTAAAATAAAAGATTTTTTAAATCTCACTTTTTCAAAGCAAAAACATATGACCTTGGGATCTCCGGGCATGTTGGGAGGGTCCCATGCAAGTGACAGGCCCTGAAGCTTTGGTGTGATTCATCTCCTAATAACGCATGCCCACCAATTGCCAACGCCAAGATGAAAACTGTCTGTAGCTCCGCCCCCTCTGGAGGATGGCATTCAAACCTTTTATAAACACACATCTGGTCATCCGTTGGTCACATATCCTTCTATTTCTCATCTATTCCATATTCTAAACCCGTAGAATGATTTACCCTTCTCCAAATACAAGATGGTTTCTCCTCCCTTCCTCATCTTTTACACCTTTTTCCTTGTTTTAACCTGGAAAAATTCTATGAATCTTTCAAGAAACAAGCACCTTTTAATTCATTCACTGTGAGGGCTTCCCAGTCTGATTTAGTCATCTCCTTCCCTTGGTTCCATAAAACCTTGTATTTACCTCTCCTCCACACACCCCATTAGATTTTGCTTCTATCACTGGGTTGTAAGAAAGATGCTGCTCATCTTATCTTTTTAGCATCTAGTATAGTGGCTATCCCACAGAAAGTGTTCAATTAATGCCTAACGAGTGGGTAAATAAATAAATAGTTCTGGGCCTAATTACCTCCTGCTTCAAAATTTGTGAACATCAAGCTCTTCCCCATTTACTATTGGCCCCTTTCTGAACCACCCTGATAGAGAACCATTTACAGAACTCTTGCTACTACTTTTTTTTTTTTTTTTTTTTGTAGTTTTGGCCGGGGCAGGGCTTGAACCCGTCACTTCTGGAATATGGGGCTGGTGCCCTGCTCCTTGAGCCACAGGCACCGCCCTCTTGCTACTACTGTTTCCCTGTAGCCATCCTCCTTGAGTAACTTTATCTGGCTGGCCGGATTTCCTGGTACCAATTATTGAGAACATCCCCTCATTCTCCAAGCATGTGCTCCAGCCCAATGGCGATATCTTCGTGGGTGTGTATCACAGACGCTGTACTAGGTACTCATTTCTAGTTTGTATCTATTCATTATCTTCATCCAATAATGTTGCATCATAAGAGAGGGGAGTATGACTTGAACGTGACCTACAATAACTACCACCAGTTACTATAATGCAATTGTCATAGGGACAAGTATTATAGAGGAAAATAACTACCTCCTGCCTGGAACATAGATGTCTTCCACGGTGGAAAAGCTTTCTAGCAGGAAGACAGAGAATCACCTCTGCTTGTGGTTCATTTTGTCACGTCACGGGCCTCTTTTGCCATGCTCGGCCAGGGAAACTAAGCTGTATGATCCATTGATCAGGGTCAGGTCTCCCACAGCTTGCCCTTTGGAACCCGCCCTATCTATGTGCAAACATTTCTGAGACACAATTATCCTTTGAACTATCTAATGGGAATGAGTGTAGCCAAGACTAGAGCATGTCCACTCTGCACAGCATGTCAGCCTGACACACACGGGCTTCAGGGCACTTGCCGTCTTCAGGTATTAGGAATCTCAGTACCTCCTCTTAGGAGCTGTGTCAAAATGTGTCCGACTTCTTCCACAAGTTATTTAACCTCTCTAGGCCTATTTACTCAGCGGAAAATAAACTTGAGAGTAAGTGAGATTTTGAATATAATGCACTTAATGCAGAGTTTAATAAACAATGTTCTCATTACTATTAATTCTTCTGTTCTTACCACACACAACACAGAAACACGAGCACACATCATTGCTTTATAGGTAACTTAAATGCCTATCAAATAAATATCTTGATTCTGACTGCAGTTGGACTAACTTGCACAACTTAAATGTGCGGCCATGGATTTTTGCTTCAAAATATATCTGAAGCCTGATATTATGCTCTAACAGCTGGTATAACATAAGAAAGGATCAAAATATGAAATAAATAGAAGTTTGTATCGATCATCAATATAAAATAGCTACTAGCAAAATCGTGCCTGGTTGTAATTCTTAGACTACAAGAATTACAAGCATCCACTAAAAGTGACGAAAAGAAAGTTGACAGCCTCACAACAATTATATTGATAATTTAAGACTGACTGAATATTATCATTCAGGCACTGAAACCAAAAAATAATTACAGAAGAATCAAACCTAAAATCTTGCATTTGGGCTGCACCTGTGGCTTAGTGAGTAGGGCACCGGCCCCAGATACCGAGGATGGCGGGTTCAAACCCAACCCTGACCAAACTGCAACAAATGATAGCCGGGCATTGTGGCAGGCATCTGTAGTGCCAGCTACTGGGGAGGCTGAGGCAAGAGAATCACCTAAGCCTAAGAGCTGGAGGTTGCTGTGAGCTGTGATGTCACAGCACTCTACCGAGGGTGACAAAGTGAGACTCTGTCTCAAAAAAAACAAAAAAAAAAAAACTTGCATTTAAGCTCTGAGGAATATTTGTCTATTCTCTCCTCTATTCTATAAAAATTTTAAGACAGTATCACAGTATATATTTTAAGGAAAAGGCAGGGTCCTCTAAACTATGGGGTATCCTTTGCTGATAAACATTTTCATTTTAAAGCAAATGAGTTTCATATTGTTTGAGTTTTGTTATTTTTTAAAGATCCTAGTTTTAATTTCTTTCCCAAATATTCAGGAATATACTTTCTTTTTTCTTTTCTTTTTTTTTTTTTTTTTGAGACAGAATCTAGCTCTGTTGCCACTAGCTAGAGTGCAGTGGCATCATAGCTTACTGTAGCCTCAAACTCCTGGGCTCAACCAATCCTTCTGGCTCAGCCTCCCAAAGAAGCTGGAACTACAGGCATGCACCACCATGTCTGACTAATTTTTCTATTTTTGGTAGATATGGAGTCTCGCTCTTGCTCAGGCTGGTCTGGAACTCCTGAGTTCAAGTGATCCTCATACCTCAGCCATACCTCATGCCTGTGCTCTGCTAAGGCATATTCTTCAAACCATTTTTTTGGACTACTGTGGATAGGTTTTGTTTGTGTTTAACGTGCATCTTTTCCTCAACAGTGAAAATTTTCTTCCCATCATGAACTCTAGACTGATCTCAAAACTCTTTCCATGGCTGGCTTGCTTTCTCTGGAGATTCTGCAGGCAGAATTGTTTCACATGAGCCTCTGCAAGTCCCAGACCTCCTGGGAAAACATGATACTGCTCACAGTTGGGGTGGGCAAGACTTACATAAAACAGATTTAGAGTCGCTTGCTCTGCTCCAGCTTTCAAAGCAAAAAAGCCAGAACTTATCAATTGGATGTGGTATAAAATCTGTGTTGATTAACAGAACTACATTGACGTATCACAATGGCTTTAAAAACCCTGTGTGGAACAGGAAAATGCACCCAAAGGTCTATAATTGCATCTCTATTTAAATTTGGAGAGATAAACAAATCATATGAAAAAAGTAAAAATCAAGGATGTCATGCTGTTCTGCACATCACTTGGTCAGTCACAAGACCTTGCTATTTATGCAACATGAGGATTCCATTACACTTACCCCATCCCAATGTGAGGCTGTCAGTTTTCTTTTAGTAGATGCTCATAACTATATACACTAGTCTAAGAATTACAACCAGGCACAATTTTGCTAGTAGCTATTTTATATTGATGATCAATACAAACTTCTATTTATTTCATATTTTGATCCTTTCTTATGTTATACCAGCAGAAAGAGCGTAATATCAGGCTTCAGATATATTTTGAAGCAAAAATCCATGGCAGCACGTTTAAGTTGTGCAAGTTTGTCCAATTGCAGTCAGAATCAAGATATTTATTTGATAGGCATTTAAGTTACCTATAAAGCAATGATGTATACGTGTGTGTTTGTGTGTGTGTTAAGACATAAGGATTAATAGTAATAAGAACAATGTTAATTAAACTCTGCATTAAGTATGTTATATTCAAAATCTCATTTGACTCTCGAGTTTATTTTCAACAGAGTAAATAGGCTTAGGGGGGTTAAATACTTGTCCAAGAAGTTGGACACATATTAACACAGCTCCCAAGAGGTGGTACTGAGATTCCAAAAACCTGAGGATATCAAGCACCTTGAAACCCAGGTGGGTCAGGTTGACATACTCTTTAGAGTAGACATGCTCTGGTTTTTGCCTGTAATTCCTGTCACCCTGAAATGTATAAAACCAAATTGTAACCCAGCCTCTGTGAGTCTACTTGCTCAAGGTTTCTCGGGCATAGCTTCTGGCCATGGTTCTCAAATTTGGCTCACAATAAACCTCTTTAAATTATTTTGCAGAATATGGCTTCTTTTCCATTGACAGCATCTATTCTTTGCAGTGAACTTCTCAGCAATGTAAATTTTGAAAAGCTCCCAAGATCATTTTTAATGTCTTTAAAGTTTGAGGACCACTGTCATGGATGGCATGGCCTTCTTCCTGGTAGTAAGGAGCCGCTTATAGACTTAAAATACTATTTCCCACTAAAAAGGACAAGATCTCTTTGAAGAAATGACTGATTCTAAGTCTGGAGCAGGGAAAGAAGTGGTGAACCCAAGTGTTCTTATGTTAGCAGATAAGAAAATGCTCAGAAACCAAGGATGCCCTGGTAAAAGGACTCCAGGACATGATGATAGATAACCCTGAAAGTGGGATATTCCCCATGATGACTCTCAGCCCAGAAATCCATGCTTCCAGGACTCTAAGTAACACAAAGGGATATGCGGTGTTCAAAAGAATGTGCCATTGGCTAAAGGAAGTTACAGGGATCCTTCGGTCTATCCAACCTCTACTAAAACAATAATAAACCATGATTAGGTTAAAACTAATCATGATCCAGACATTCTATATTGTCTCATTTATTATCTTGATCAACTTAGGTAACTTTAATTATTTTGCTTTGCCAATTTTAAGGGCTTCCCTCTGGGGGATAATTTGAAAAATAAAAAAGAATATTGGCAATATGGATTATAACTAACTGAATTAAGAAAAATCCACCACCAATTCTAAAGAAAGAGAGAAGAAAGCTTATTTATTAAAAAATGCCAACTAATAAATGTTGGAAAAATCATCATTTTATAACCACCCATATAATAATGGATTTGGGTAAGCATCCTTAAGAAATGTTCAGATTCATGAGGGACTAGTTTTAGTAAATGTATATACACATCTCAAAGTATTACCCCATAAATTACTTGCTAATTACAAAAGGACAAAGGCCTTTTTAGAATACAGAGCTTTCAAGTCACACCTTAGCCAAGTGGTCAAACGCAACTGACAGTAGCAGAGGTGAACTGGCACGTGGTCATGATGCAGTGAGAGGTGTCTAGCCTCACCTCTGTACTACTTTGACAAAAAAGCAAATAAACTGACATTTTCTCATGAAAACTAAATTTCATGGACCAATGTTCATAACAGCATTATTTATAATAGCCAAAGGTAAAAACAACTCGAATGCGTGGACAAATAAAGAAGGGTATATGCATAGAATGGAATATTATTCAGCTTCTACTAAGAATGAAATGTCAACACCTTCTTTGCCATAGATGAACCTTGAAGATGTCGTGCCTGGTGAGATAAGCCAGACACAAAAAAAACAAATATGGTATGGTTCCACTCAGGTCAGATACCTAGAATCATCAAAGTCACAGAGTCAGAAAGTAGAAGGGCGGCTACCAGGGACTGGGGGAGGGCAGAAATAGGGAGTTAGTGTTGAAAGGGTGCAGAATTTCATTTTGATAAGGAAAAATTCTAGAAATAGATAAGGGTAATGATTGCAGAACAATGTGAATGCCTTTAACGCCAATGACCTGTAAAGTCAGAAATATATAAAAGGTAATTTCTCTTGTTATGTATATTTTACAGCAATAAAAAATAATTTCAACATGAAAGAATCTATAGGAAATTTTTAGAATGTCAGACATTCCACGAGACAACCATGGTGGCACCTGTCGCTCAGTGGGTAGGGCGCAGGGCTGGCCGCTTCGAACCCAGCCCAGGCCTGCCAAACAACAATGACAACTGCAACAAAAAAATAGCCAGACGTTGTGGTGGGCGCCTGTAGTCCCAGCTACTTGGGAGGCTGAGGCAAGAGAATCGCTTAAGCCCAAGAGTTTGAGGTTGCTGTGAGCTGTGATGCCATGGCACTCTACCCAGGGTGACAGCTTGAGTCTCTGTTTCAAAAAAAAAAAGAAAAGAAAGACAACCAGCCTGGACTGTTCAAATAAAAGCATTGTCACGAAAAATATGAAAAAATTTGGATCTTGTTTTGAGTTGTTTTGCAACATAACAACTAAATGCAAAGTGCAAACTTCAATTGATTCTTGGATTTCTTTTCAAAAAGCTACTAAATATCTTTGGGGGACATTAGAAGATGGGCTGTATATTAGACTATCTAGACTTATTGTCAATTTTTGTGATAATAGTATTGTGGTTATGAAGGAAAATGTCCTTATTCTCAGCAAATGGTATGCCGGAGTATTTTTGAGACGTGTCATGATATCTACAATTTATTTTCAAATAGTTCAGCAAAACGTAAGCTTAGAGAGAGAGAACAGATATGACATGTTAACAATTAGTGAATCTGGGTGAAGGGAAGTGTCTATGGTAGTTGATGAATCATTTTTTCAACTGTTTTGAAAGTTTGAATTTTTCAAAGTTAACCATTTGGCCTGCGAGTACTGTTTGCTGATTTCTGTTTCTGATGCCAGACTGGGTAGAAGTAGGAAACCATCCCAGGTCCCGCTCTAAATATACAAAAATTCTACATAAAAATATATTTTTTCCCTTCATGCATGGCTAGGTGTGGAAGCAAGAAGGAAAAAAAAAAAAAGCTCAACTTTCAGAAATGAACAGAATTTAAAGACAAAGTATTGAATAGAAGCTACACCAAACAGCCAAGGGCGTCCACACCTGGAATAGGGTCTGGGGCTGTGGGGTAGAGAGGAGGAGTCCCAGGCCCCTGCTAAGTCGGGAGCTGGACTGCCCTTCTGGGACCTAAAAAGGTCTCTCTGATCAGTGGAATTAAAAACCAACCAAGCAAACCCCCCCAACCTTACAGAACTGCATAGCCCCCAGCTGTGTGCCCACGGAGATGCATGGAAAAAGAGAGAAATCAGACACCCAGCCCAGCCCCATGAGTAGGTGCCGACCAAGTTCCCATTGGTCCAGAATCTGTAAAATCCCAGCAAAAGCAGATGGGAAGGAGCCCGTGGGAGCAGCTCCACAATCCGTTGCGGGAAGACAAGCCAGACTGGGATAGAAGTGAAAAAACTTGTTGCTACTTTATTCAGCTCTGGTTTAAAAAAATAAAATCAGCTCTCAGTCAAAGATTCCTGGAATTCCCCTTGTCTATCTGTAGGACCTGGAAGAGAGATGATATTAAAATGTCTGCTCCCTAACCCAGCCTCTGGAAATACATTTGAAACCCAAGCATCAGATTTTTCTGTTTGGCCTTAATTAAGTGCCTGATTACTATAAAATTAATTTTATTGGGGGGTAGGGGCGAGTGTTGTTTTGCTTTTTATTTGGAAAGGGCAAATGTTGTCCTGTTAATGCAGCACTCAGCATTTCAGACCTTCACAAAGGTGCAGCCTGTCTTCCTGCTTTGGTTCTGTATTTCCGAAAGTGACTTCTTCCTGGAGAACTCTCTGCCTCTTACGTTCTGATGATTTACTGAAGAATTCATTCTTCCGGTTCGGTGGCCTCTCTTACCGCTCAGCATTCCCCTCCTCACGTTCTGTAATCTACTAAACGCTGCTTGTGGCTTCTCCTGTCTGACAGCATGCAAGAATGAAGGGCATTTATGCACATATTCCCATTTTTAAAAGCACTGCTTTAAAAAAAAAAAAAAAAGCAAGCTTGATGTTGGCCTAATTAAAATCCATTTGGGTATGAGAGGAGGGAGATTGATTTTAGAGAATGATCAATAACAATGCCAACTCCAGCTTTCTCCTCCTCTTTCTGCAGTCGTCACTCCTCTTGTGGCTTGCGGGCTCCTCGGGACGACATTCTCTGCTCAGGCCTAAATCACGCTGCCTCAACCAGAAGGTGGGAAATGAAGGGGCTCAGGGAAAGCCTGTTGTCTTGCTACACAATTATAATTAGTATTAGAAAAACACTTTGTTTCAAGTGGTCTGAAAACTGCTCTCCTATAATTTCCACAAGTCCAATTAAGTCTCCTGTAATTTCTGTAGGTACAATCATTAAAACTTGAGAATTCTGTATTTGCAATTCACCTACTCGCTAAAATGCATTTGTGACCTCAAAATAGTCCTCACCTCGCTTTGGGGGTCAAAATTGTGCACATGCGCTAAGTGGCAACAACTTTGAGTCGCAAAACGTGTGCATTCCCAGCTAAAGTCAAACAAGGCAACCCTTGGCCTTCTTGTTTCAGCTCATACGTAGAACATCCTTTTCACGGTGTATTTAGTACCTCCTTTTTTCTCTCTGCATTTTTGGGCTTTCTTTTGGGGGGTGATTTTGCTGTTTAAAATGGCCCCCCAAGAATGGTACTGTATTTCTGTCTAGGGTTCTCTCTCTTTTTTTTATTTAAAGAGGTTTATTTTGAGCCAAATTGGAGGACCTTGACCTAGAGCCACTCCCAAGAAGCCTCGAGCAAGTGGACTCCCAGTCTAGTGCCTTCAAGCACAAAAAGGCTGCAGTGTTCCTCACCAAGTATATAGACGTGTTAGATAAGCTTCATTTAGGAAGGAGTTGTAGTGCTACTGGTCATGAGTTCAATGTCAATGAACCAACAATATATTTTAAACAAGGTGTCTAACAAAACACACATAAAGCAAAATTATTTATCGATTGTTTGATGAAAATGCTGTGACCAGAGGTTCTCAGGAGCCTAACTCTGTACTGCCCTTAAAAGCAATGGTTTGTTGTTTGCTAATTTAGTTTTGGCAGTGCAGTCATAAAACATGGGAATCAACTATGCTTCAGTATGCTGGCACACAGTTCACCTTTATCTGAAAAAACAAATGGGTTAATGTGGCTTTTACTTTTTTTTTTTTTTGGCCGGGGCTGGGTTTGAACCCGCCACCTCCGGCATATGGGACCAGCACCCTACCCCTTGAGCCACAGGCTTTTACTTTTTTAGAGGTGGAAAAGAATAGATGTTACTGAGGGAGAATAGGGAAGACTGTGGCTACAAATCACCTTGAAATTTTTCCAAGTTCTTGTTAGAACTACAAAGTGTTTCTCTGAGTATATATTGAGAGTCTGAGAATAATTGGACTGAGTATTCCAATGATGGTCAATGTGACAACCCCTGCTCTTGTGGCATATGCGACATTTCATGACTTATTTTAATAGGTTTCATTTCACCTGCTTTGTGCTTCAGACCACTCTATTTGATAAAGATGGATGTTATCCCTACTCCCAAATGGGCAACTGAGGGACTTAAAGAGGAAACAAATCGATCAGGCATCACAGCTTGTCAATGGCACAAGGGGGGTTGGAACCCAGGTCGTTTGCTGCAACTTGCTATTATGTCAAGGTTTACAAAGTACACTGCATTTCTCCTGCCTCTTTTGGCCCTTTCCTTTATTAGTGCACAATTACTGACCCTCAGTTTCCTAACCCTAAACCAGATTGTCACTAACAACCAAGCCCTCAAAAGAAAATGTGTGTTGGCTGCACAAGGCATCTTAGAGGCATAACACTGTTCAGTAGTCAGCTACTAAAGGAGGGCTGGATGCCCAACTCCAGACCATGGGAACGGGAAAGCAAAGGAAGTCTTATTTGTCTAGGAAAACAAAATACACACACACACAGCTACGTAAATCAGTGCTGTGAAATCAAACCATCATCACTTAAATCATTCACAGTTGGGGCATACTGGTAGGGCAATCTGGAGAGAGCAGTGATTGTTTGTTGGCAAAGGAAAATTAAGCTTTCAGTTCAGAATACATCTGCACACACAATGTGTGGTACAGATATATCCCCACGAAGTGCTGAAGACACAGTCCAGAAAATGGAGAGGTTGAGAGAATCAGCAGAGACCTTATGGAGAAGCAGATCCAGGGTCATTTTTACCTGTGGCCTATGACCACAGACTGCAATCACTACTCAACCAGGAGCTTACTGGCTCTTATATGTATCTCTGCAGTCTGTAGGATTGTTTGTATGGTGGGCCCAAGTAGGCCCAGGTAGCGCACTCAAGGCCACGTTTACCTAATCCATGATTGCCTACAGCAAGCCAAACCTGCAGCCCTTCCTTTAACTTTTAAGGTAACATTGTTACTTGTCCTTTGGGAAACAATCACATTATTGGATGTGAATTAAGAGACTATGATAAGCAAATAAGCTATTAATGGCAAAAAAAGAGCCCCTGTAGAACGAAGAAGCTAGACTAGACAAGTGTTCACCAAACTGAAGAAGGCAAAGTACAGCTGCCTCTCCGCATAAGCTGCCCTCTGGCTGCTGGCCCGGCAACGAGGTGCTGTAAAGAGATAAGACTCTGCTGGAGACAGAGGTTTCAAAAGTCCACAGTTCAGCCTGCCTCGTGACTGGTGTGGCTCTCAGAGTAGCCCTGTACAAACATACACACACACACACACACACACACACACACTCCTGCAGAGAAGTAACTTGCAAATTCCAGAGAATGCACTGGGCACTTTGGAAAAGCATCTTCTAGTGTTGCTTATCTGGGGGTGGAGGATGGAGAGGAAAGGAGAAGTATAAACAAAAGGAAAACATTGAAAAATTACCACGATCTGTCCTCAGGTCACCTGCTTACCAGACTGTATTGTCCACATTTTCCTTGCTTAAACTGCTCACAGAGTGGATCCAGAGAAAGCTGGACAGACAGATAAAGCCCCTCACCATATGGAGGGGGCCAAAAAAAGGTATACACATTTTAAGAAAGGAAAAAAATGTATTAAAATTGTAATACTCAAGTCATGTTTGACTCCTGCAATTACAAGAGAGACAAGATTCAAGATGCCAAGTGTTATCAGTATATATTGAGTACTGCTATTTTAACACACTATTTTTTCTTTCTTAAAATGTGTATACATTTTCTGGGCACCCTCTGTATATACCTCACTGCTGACAAGGGCCTTCCAGACTCCAGAAAGCCATGGGAGCACCCCCACCATTTATATTCCTAGGCGGAAAATTCCCACCTAATGGAGCAAAGACTCAGACACATGAGAAGGGAAAGACTTCAGAGCCCTCAAAGAGAATATGTTTTAAGGAAATATTAAGGGCTAGTAAGGTTGAGAAGAGGAGGGCCCAGGTGTCAGACACATTTGCCATGTTCTAGTAAATGAGAAATAATAACATATCTATTCTCAGAATTAAATGCTGCTTTAAGGAACAGGCAAACAGAACAGCTCTACTCATCCACACTCCTGGTCTCACCTGGGCAGACAAGGCTGGGAGCAGTCAATTCTTTTGAACAGAAGCTATTTGCTGCTGCTGCAGCTTTAACTATTCTATTGTTACTATGAGCAATCTACTTCCTTCAATATGGAAAAGTGTATTGACTTATTCACCTGCTCAAAACCGTTTTGAATGTCCGACAGCCATTAGGAAATAATTAGAGGGGAAATGCCCCATTGCCCCTTCCCCAGTGCCCCTCTAACAAGAGGCTTTCATTTTGTATTTTACATAGGAATGAGTCCTGGGTTCCAGGCCTGCCCCTCGGTGTAGGAAAAAGAGAAGGAGGGGGGTGAGTGGCAGGGCACCCATTTTTGCCTTTGTGACAGAATGTGACATTTATCCTTACCACTCTGCCAGATGCCTGATACTCTCGTGTTTATACAAAACATTTTTCTATTTAGTTGAATCAGGCAGCACAACTACAATATGTCTTCTCCCTGTGACTGCCTTTCACAGCCTTTGCCTTCACGAGACTTAGATGAGGTTTGGGTGATTCATGGCCCTTAAACTTCTCCAGAGCACTTTTTCAATTGGAAAATTCTCCTAAACTGAATGCATCATCAGCACGGGTGTCCATGCATAAAAGAACTACAAGCAAAACAATGAGCACCATTTTTTAAAACCTACGCTTAAGCCAAGAAAAACAGTCGTATCACAAAATGGTAAAAGACCTTATTTTTCAGTTTCCAGAAATCTTTCATGGAGAACATGGCCTATCTTTGTCTTAGGGCCCCTTATTCTAGACTTTCTAAATTGCAAATGAAAGAAATAGTTTCTATTCAGTTTAGCTTGTTTTCAAGTTATTAGCATGATATATAGCTACATAAGTAATGCCACCTGCTATATTTATGTAGAACTGATCACCCCTTGCCCACATTAATTCTTTTGTGCATTCTCTGGGAAAATGCTTATAGGTTTTTTGTATTTTAGGTGGGTTCTCATTACCATTTTTATTTTTTATGTGTTAAAAAGGCAGTCTTTTAAAATGTTTTAATATGAAAGAGGGTCTTTTGTGAAAACATAAGTTATACTGATGAATCCAAAATATTACCTGGAACTTCAAATTAAAAATCTTTGCTTACATTTTTAATTCATAGGTTAGGATTGTATGATGGAAAGAGTGCCCTGGTTAAAGTTAACAGATGCAGGCTCCAGTTCCTCTCAACATGGACTTGGTTTCACCAAATGCAAAAGGACATCATAAAAGTTTTCTATCCCAATGTTAGAGATATGTATTGTTTTATTTAACAAGTATTTATTGAGCATAACTATAAACCAGGAAAAGTAGTGTAGGCCCCTGGTTAAGAGACAGACTATGTAGGCTTGAATCCCTCCTCTCTCACTGACAAACTATGAACACTGTTTCTCCATCTATGAAGTGGTACCTACCTGGAGGGGGGAAGGGGGGAGGAGATTGGTTGTTCCCGCTTAACGGGCACAGTGTGAAGGTATATGGCACACCTCTTCAGAACACAACAAGAGGTACTCTACCTAACACATGCAAATACTGTAACCTAGTTGTCTGTACCCTCACAATAACCTGAAATTAAGAAAATAAAAATAAAAAATAAATGCTGTGTAAATCCAAAAAAACAAAAAAAGAAAAAGAAAGAAATGGTACCCATCCCATGGGCTTATTGTGAGGAGATACATCCAAGTTTTCTTTTCTTTTTTTTTTTTTTTTACTGTCTAGATTTTCCTTTTTTTTTTTTTTTATTAAGTCATTCGTGCATAGATCATAAATACATTTATGCCCTTATGGGATTCAATGTGTTGATTCTTTGTACAAATTGGAGTGCTTACATCCTACTATTCAACATAGCCTTCACCTCATTTACCCAATTACAGTATTAAGACATTTGTGTTCTACACCTGATAGATCCAACTTGTACTTGCAATATGCTCCATAGATGTGGTCCCCCTACTAACCCTCCCTCTATCCACCTACCCCCTTCCCTTCCCCTCTCCCTCCCCTCCCTTCCTTCATCCTAGGCTATAGTGTTTCATTTTTTCATATGCAAGTGTGAGTGATTATAAATTGGTTTCACAGTAGTACTGAGTACATTAGATTTTTTTTCCATTCCTGAGATACTTTACTAAGAAGAATATTTTCCAGCTCCATCCATGTAAACATAAAAGAGGTAAAGTCTACATTTTTTTAATGCTAAATAGTATTCCATGGTATACATATACCACAATTTATTAATCCATTCATGGGTCAATGGGCACTTGGGCTTCTTCCATGACTTGGCAATTACGAATGGAGCTGCAGTGAACAATCTGGTGCAAATATCTTTATTGTCAAATGATTTTTGGTCCTTTGGATATACACCTAGAAGAGGAATTGCTTGATCAAACAGCAGGTCTACATTTAGATCCCTGAGTGTTCTCCAAACTTCCTTCCAAAAGGAACATATTAGCTTGCATTCCCACCAGCAGCGCAGAAGTGTTCTCTTTTCTCCACATCCATGCCAACATCTGTAGTTTTGGGATTTGTGATGTGGGCTACTCTTACTGGGGTTAGATGGTATCTCAGAGTAATTTTGGTTTGCATTTCTCTGATGATTAAAGATGATGAGCATTTTTTTCATGTGTCTGTAGGCCATGTGCCTGTCTTCTTCAGAGAAGCTTCTATTCATGTCTCTTGCCCACAATGAAATGGGATCACTTGTTTTTTTCTTAGTAATAAGTTTGAGTTCTCTGTGGATTCTGGTTATTAGACCTTTGTCAGAAATATAACTTGGAAAATCCTCTCCCATTCTGAGGGCTGTCTATTTGCTTTATTTAGTGTGTTCTTGGCAGTGAAAAAGCTTTTTAATTTGATTAGATCCCAGTAATATATTTTTGATGTTGCTTCAATTGCCTGGGGTATCCTCCTCATAAAGTATTGTCCCAGGCCAATTTTTTCAAGCGTTACCCCTGCACTCTAAGAATTTTTATATTTTCATGTCTTAAGTTTAAGTCCTTTAACCAGTGAGAGTCAATTTTTGTTAGAGGAGAAAGGTGTGGGTTCAGTTTCAGTCTTTTACAGGTTGCCAGCCAATTCACCCAGCACCATTTATTGAATAGGGAATCATTCCCCCAATTTATATTTTTAATAGGCTTATCAAAAATCAAATGACGATAAGTGTCTGAGTTTGCCTCTTGGTCTTCAATTCTGTTCCATACATCTACCTCTCTATTTTTGTGCTGGTACCATACTGTTTTAATCACAATTGATTTATAGTACAGTCTGAAGTCTGGAAGCCTGATTCCTCCTGATTTGTTTTTATTTCTGAGTAATGTCTTGGCTATTCAAGGTTTTTTTCTGTTTCCATATACAATGAAGTACTAATTTTTCCAGGTCTTTAAAGTATGACAGAGGTACTTTAATAGGGATCACATTAAATCTGTAGATTGCTTTAGGTAGTATAGACATTTTAACAATGTTGATTCTTCCCAGCCACGAGCATGGTATATTTTTCCATTTGTTAATATCTTCAGCTATTTCTTTTCTCAGAGTTTCATAGTTCTCTTTATAGAGATCTTTCATATCCTTAGTTAGATATGGTCCCAGATATTTCATCCTCTTTGGCCCTGTTGTAAAGGGAATAGAGTCCTTGATTGTTTTTTCCCCTTGACTATTGTTGGTACATACAAAGGCTACAGATTTGTGAGTGTTAATTTTGTATCCTGAGACATTACTATATTCCTTGATCACTCCTAGGAGTTTTATAGTTGATACCAGGTATATAATCATATACCTGGTTTATACCAGGTTTTCCAGGTATATAATCATATTGTCTGTGAAGAGTGACAGTTTGCTCTCCTCTGGTCCTATTTGGATCCCCTGGATTGCCTTCTCTTGCCTGACTGCGTTGGCTAAAGACTTCCATTACAATGTTAAAAAGTAGTGAAGACAATGGGCATCCTTGCCTGGTTCCTGATCTGAGTGGAAATGATTTCAATTTTACTCCATTCAATATAATATTGGCTGTTGGTTTGCTGTATATGGCCTCTATCAGTTTAAAAAATGTTTCTTCTATACCTACTTTCTTAAGCATTCAGATCAAGAAAGGATGCTGGATATTGTCAAAAACTTTTTCTGCACCAATTGAGAGAATCATATGCTCTTTGTTTTTTAAATTGTTTCTGTGATGTATTATATTTATGGATTTACGTATATTGAACCATCCTTGGGTCCCTGGGATGAAACCCACTTGGTCGTGATGTGTAATTTTTTTATGTGTTGTTGGATTGTTTGCTAGGATCATATTGAATATTTTTGCATCAATCAATATTCATTAGAGATATTGGTCCATAATTTTCTTTTCTTGTTGGGTCTTTTCCTGGTTTGGGTATCAGGGTGATATTTGCTTCATAGAATGTGTTGGGAAGTATTCCTTCTTTTTATATGTTTTGGAAAAGATTAAGTAACATAGGTACTAGTTCCTCTTTAAAGGTTTGGTAGAATTCTGTTGTGAAGCCATCTGGTCCTGGGCTTTTCTTTTGGGGGAGATTTCTTATAATTGATGCTATTTCAGAACTTGTTATAGGCTTGTTCAACATTTCCACTTCTTTCTGGCTAAGTCTAGGAGGGTGGCATGTTTCCAAGTATTGATCTATTTCCTTCAGATTTTCATACTTCTGAGAATAGTTTTATGTAGCCTTCATTAAGGATTTGTTGAATTTCTGAGGAGTCTATTGTTATTTGGCCTTTATCATTTCTGATTCATGAAATTACGGATTTTAATCTTTTACTTCTGGATAGGTTAGCCTAAGGTTTATCTATTTTATTGACCTTTTCAAAAAACCAACTTTTTGATTTATTGATCTGTTGTATAATCCTTTCTTTTTTAATTTCATTTAATTCTGCTCTAATTTTAGTTATTTCTTTTCTTCTGCTGGGTTTAGGGTTGGAATATTCTTCATTTTCCAGTTGCTTGAGATGTCCCATTAAGTTGTTGACATCCTCTCTTTCTGTTCTCTTGAGGAAAAGATGTTATAAATTTCCCTCTTAGGACTGCCTTTGTGGTATCCCATAAGTTCTGATAGCTCGTGTCTTCATTATCATTTTGTTCCAAAAATTTGGTAATTTCCTTCTTAATCTCATCTATGACCCAGCTATCATTCAGCCTGAGGTTAGTTTCCATGTTTTTGTATGCGTATGCAGATTCCTGTTGTTACCGAGTTAAACTTTTATTTCATGACGTCCAAGAAAATACAAGGAATGATTTCTATTCTTTTAAATTTGCTGAGGTTAGACTTGTGACCTAAGATGTGATCAATTTTGGAAGATGATCCATGGGCTGGTGAGAAGAATGTGTATTCACTTTTGTTAGGATGAAATGTTCTGTAGATGTCTGTTAGATGCAAATATTGAATGGTTAAGTCTAAAATTTCTTTGCTTAGCTTCTTATTGGAGGATCTATCCAACACTGCCAAAGGAATGTTAAAGTTTCTGACAGTTATGGTGCTGGAGGAAATCAAGTTGCTCATGTATGTTAGAGTCTCTCTAATTGAGGCACATTCTGGTTGGGTGCATAAATGTTGATAATTGAAATCTCACCATGTTCAGTGTTGCCCTTAACAAATATGAAGTGACCATCATTATCTTTCCTTACTTATGTTGGTTTAAAGCCTTTGTATCTGCAAATAAAATTGCAACACCTGCTTTTTTCTGATTTCCATTTGCCTGAATTATAGATGACCATCCACACACCCTGAGTCTATGTTTGTCTTTTAAGGTGAGGTGAGATTCACGAATGCAGCAGATGCCTGGACTGAGTTTTTGTATCCAGTCAGCCAACCTGTGCCTCTTTAGAGGGAAATTTAAGCCACACACATTAATTGAGAGTATTAATAAGCCAGATAGAATTTTGGGTATGGAGTTTTTCGAAAGTCCAGTGGACATATTTGATCTTTTTGCCACTATGGAAGTTGGAATTTGAACAAAAGGTTCTGAAATCAACTCAAATCAGAAACCAGACAAGGTTGCCCATTGTCTCCAGTGCTCTTTAACATTGTAATGGAAGCTTTAGCCATCACAACTAGGGAAGAAAAGGTGATCAAGGGTATCCATATAGGGTCAGAAGAGATCAAACTTTCACTCTTCACAGATGATATGATTGTATATCTGGAAAACACCAGGGATTCTACTACAAAACTCCTATAAGTGATCAAGGAATGCAGCAGCACCTCAGGTTACAATCAACATTTATAAATCGGCAGCCTTTATATATACCAACAATAGTCAAGCTGAAAAAACACTTAAGCTGAAAAAATACTTAAGGACTCTATTCCATTCACAGTAGTGCCAAAGAGGATGAAATATTTGGGAGTTTATCTAAAAAAGGACATGAAAGATCTCTATAAAGAGAACTATGAAACTCTATGAAAATAAACAGCTTAAAATGTTAACAAATGGAAAAACATACCATGCTCATGGCTGGGAAGAATCAACATTGTTAAAATGTCCATACTACCCAAAGCAATATACAATTTTAATGCAATCCCTATTAAAGCTCTACTGTCATACTTTAAAGATCTTGAAAAAATAATACTTTGTTATATATGGAATCAGAAAAAACCTCGAATAGCCAAGACATTAATCAGAAATAAGAGCAAAGCAGGAGGATCACGCTACAAGACTTCAGACTATACCATAAATCAATAGTGATCAAAACAGCATGGTACTGGCACAAAAACAGAGAGGTAGATGTATGGAACAGAATAGAGAGCCAAGAGATGAATCCAGCTACTTACCATTATTTGATCTTTGACAAGCCAATTAAAAACATTCAGTGGGGAAAAGATTCCCTATTTAACAAATGGTGTTGGGTGAACTGGCTGGCAACCTGTAGAAGATTGAAACTGGACCTACACCTTTCACCATTAAGTAAGATAGACTCTCATTTGATTAAAGATGTAAACTTAAGACATGAAACTATAGGGCGGCACCTGCAGCTCAGTCGGTAAGGTGCCGGCCCCATATACCGAGGGTGGCGGGTTCAAACCCAGCCCCGGCCAAACTGCAACAAAAAAATAGCCGGGTGTTGTGGCAGGCACCTGTAGTCCCAGCTACTCGGGAGGCTGAGGCAAGAGAATCGCTTAAGCCCAGGAGTTGGAGGTTGCTGTGAGCTGTGTGAGGCCAGGGCACTCTACCCGAGGGCCAGAAAGTGAAACTCTGTCTCTACAAAAAAAAAAAAAAAAAGACATGAAACTATAAAAATACTAGAAGAAAGTGCAGGGAAAACTCTTGAAGAAATTGCCCTGGGTAAATATTTTATGAGGAGGACACCCCCCCACCCCGGGTAATTGTAGCAGCTTCAAAAATACACTACTGGGACCTGATCAAACTAAAAAGCTTCTGCACAGCCAAGAACACAGTAAGTAAAGCAAGCAGAGAGCCCTCAGGATGTGAGAAGATATTTGCAGGTTATGTCTCCGACAAAGGTTTAATAACCAGAATCCACAGAGAACTCAAACACATAAGCAAGAAAAGAACAAGTGATCCCATCGCAGGCTAGGCAAGGGAGTTGAAGAGAAACTTCTCTGAAGAAGACAGGGGCACGACCTATAGACATATGAAAAAATGCTCATCATCCTTAATCCTCAGAGAAATGCAAATCAAAACTACTTTGAAATATCATCTAACTCCAGGAGCCCATATCACAAAAGCCCATCTAACTTCAGAAGATTAGCCCATATCACAAAATGTTCTGAAATCAAAATGTTAGCGTGGATGTGGAGAAAAGGGAACACTTCTACACTGCTTGTGGGAATGCAAATTAATACATTTCTTTGGGAAAGATGTATGGAGAACACTTAGAGATCTAAAAATAGACCTGCCATTCAATCCTATAATTCCTCTATTAGGTATATACCCAGAAGACCAAAAATCACATTATAACAAAGATATTTGTACCAGAATGTTTATTGCAGCCCAATTCATAATTGCTGAGTCATGGAAAAAGCCCAAGTGCCCATCAATCCACGAATGGATTAATAAATTGTGGTATATGTACACCATGGAATATTATGCAGCCTTAAAGAAAGACGGAGACTTTACCTCTTTCATGTTTACATGGATGGAGCTGGAACATATTCTTCTTAGTAAAGTATCTCAAGAATGGAAGAAAAAGTATTGAATGTACTCGCCCCTACAATGAACAAATTTTTGGCTTTCATATGGAAGCTATAACCCAGTTATAATCTAAGAACAAAGGGAATGGGCGAGAGGGAGAGGTGGGAGGGGAGAGGATGGACGGAGGCATGGTAACTGGTGGGATTATACCTACGGTGGTGCATCTTACAAGGGTGCATGTGAAACTTAGTGAATGTAGAATATAAATGTCTTAACACAATAACTAAGAAAATGCCAGGAAGGCTATGTTAACCAGTGTGATGAAAAGATGTGAAATGGTATATAAAACAAGTGTATGGTGCCCCATGATCACATTAATGTACATAACTATGATTTAATTTAAAAAAAAGAAAAGAAAAGAAAAAATTGGTCAGAGCACACCTATGGTGCATTTTACACAGTACATGTCAAATGTACTAAGTATAGAGTATAAATGTCTTAACACAATAATTAAGAAAGTGTGGTGAAGGCTTTGTTAACCAGTTGTTGTATTTCTAATTGTATATAAAACCAACACATTGTACCCCATAAATGCATTAATGTACACAGCTATGATTCAATAATAAAAAAGTTTTGGGTTTTGAAAAAGAAAAAAAACACAAGAATCTGTACCCAGCACAGAGAGTAAACATTCAGTAAGTGTTAGGAGTCATCAATATTATTTTTACTGGTTGTAGACACTTTTTTGAAAATGGAAGCACAGAGCGGCTGTCATCAAGAAGGCTACCATCTAGTGTGAAGTAGATATGTAAACAGAGGAAACTGGTGACATAATTCCCACTGTAGAAAGCTATACAAGAATGAGTTGAGTAGAGGTGAATTCTTCACTTGCCGGCATCAATTGCAAAAACTAAAGTTGCCTTGTTCCTCCAAAGTTATATTTGAATCCATGGACTTGAACATGGATTCATGTTTAAGCTTAAACTCTCTTACATGTGTCTTCTTCTTGCAAAAATGAACTTTTTCCACACCAGTAAAAATTTTAGAAATTTTTATAATAGGACTTGAAACCAGAAGACATGATGTGTAAGTTAGAACTCTTTTTATTATATGGAAAAGAAAGTCAAATCAAATTCACTTAAGCAAAACCGGAATTCATTGCCTCAAATAGCTGAGAAATTAGAGTTCAGCTGGATTAACAAGGTCAGTCTCTCTCTCTCTCCCTCCATTTTATGTGTAAGGCTTCATTCTCAGACATGTTTTCCCACGGGTGAGCATCAGAAACACCCAGGGTCATGTTCTCCCCACTGCATAGACTCAGCATGAACAGAACTCCTCTTCCCCATGGGATCTGGCAAAAGTTCTTATTGACCCAACTCAAGCCCCAAGTCCATTTGTGAATGAATAGGAGTATGAAGTACCCTGTTTCCCGAAAATAAGACATCCTCTGAAAATAAGACCTACTTACAGGAAAGCTAAGACGTCCCCTGAAAATAAGACCTAGCACATCTTTGGGAGCACACCTTAAAATAAGACACTGTCTTATTTTCGGGGAAACAGGGTACTCTGCCTAAATTTTGGCCATATACCTACTGTTGCATCCAGGGATGGAGTCATTTCCATCTGACCACATGAAGATGGAATGAAGGATAGGCACTTCCCACAAAGAAAAAGGGTGGTAAGTTCTGTAATCAGAAGGACAGGCAAAGACTCAGCTGTAACTGTAATAGCTATATAAGCTTAGGGAAGTGCCAGAACCTTTCCAAATTTCAATTCTAGCATCAGGAGAGGATGAGTATTGGACTAAATCATCTTTATGACCATTCTTCTTTTAGAGTTTTTTAATTCTATGACCCTGCTTTTCTAGGAAAATGGCTAGTCTATGACATATTGAAAGACATTTAATTCTTAGAAATAAATTATTCTATAAGAGGAAATTTTTATGAATTTCCCAAAATGAAACAGTAGTGGCATGGAAGAATAAAGATGAAATGGAGTTGATCTAGGCCTCAGGGAACAATTTACTTCTGGGGAGCCCTGAGACACTGGCAAATATATTATTCCTTCTTCTCAAGGATTCACACAAAGCAACACTATCATAATAATCATTTGATTAGCTTTCACAGATTTTCCCTGGGGAAAATGGCAGAATTTGGTAAAGGTATTTGTCAATCCCATTTCACAAAGAGAAAAACTGGATGCAGAATTTGTGTTGTGTACTAAAGTGATGTGATAAGTTTAAAAATTAATTGAACTAAAATTAATCTAAAATATCACCCTCTGGCAGCATCCTCAGCAAAAGCGACAAGGTAAGATAAAATAAAAATCAGATTGTTAAATCAGACTTACATGTAAGAGATATTTAATCCACAGTATGAAACTTTACTGATTATTTCAAGGAGACAGTAAGAGTGAGGTAAAGCAGTGAGTGGTTTGGTACCATCAGTTCAGTTCTCCAGATTGTATTTCATGCCACCGTGGCTCCATTCTGGGCCCAGATCCGGTGCTGTCTCTGAGCAATGTGTATGATCACATCACTCACATGGAAGGAGCCATTTTTGTTTTTTTTTTATCATGAAGCACTTTTATGTTATCCTCAGTTACAATGTCTACATGACATTTTCTAGGAGTCATGCCCCCAAAACCCCCAGATTCTAGATTGATTTACTATAAAGAATCCTAGACAGCCAAGTCCATTCAAGCAGTTCATAGTTAAGGACTTTCCTGCTAGCAAATACCATTATTATGTTTGCAGGAGGTCTGCCTCTGGAGCAAGTCACCTTCTCTCTTTCCCAGGGCCATCTCCCCTGTAACAAGAGAGAATGCATTGCAGACTTGTTGCTGCATCCTTTACTTGCTCATGAGCAAAGGAACTGGAATGAAAGGTGAAGGTACCTCCCTCCCCAACCCACTGAAGCTGATTTGAGAAGCCAGAAAGCTTACACAATAGCCATGCAAATGATTGTACTTTGACCAGTTTAACCCAAGACCATCTGAGCCACTGGAATCAATCTGAATATAGTCAATTGCATGCAGTCTTTAAATATTCTAGTTTTCAGAATTCTCTCCAGATAGTGACTCATCTTACCCCTAAATTTGGTAGGGGGTGCTCCTATCCTTAGAAAAGTATTGCCTTTAACACTTATGTGGTATAAATTGAAGGGCAACAGAAAGCCTCCTAATACCAAAACATCAAAACAAAGTACTTGAAAATCTACTTTCTACTTTTGTGGAGTTGATTATTCCTCCTTTCTATGGAGGCCAAAGTATATCCAAAAGGCTGAATGTAATGGCTCAAGCCTATAAAACCAGCAATTAGGGAGGCCAAGGCAAGAGGATCACCTAAGGCCAGAAGTTTTAAGACCAGCCAGGGCAATATAGCAAGACCGCATCTCTACAAAAAATTAAAAAATAGTTGGATGTGGTGGCACATGCCTACAGTCCTAGTCACTCAGAAGAGTGAGGCAGGAGAATTATTTAATCCTAGTAATCTGAGGTTGTAGTGAGCTATGATCATGATCATGCCACTGCACTCCAGAGCAAGACACTTTCTCAAAATGAAAAATAATAAAATACCTCAAAAGTTAAGATAGATAGGTTCACTTACAATAAACAAATGAACCAGAGCATCATCTGTGGAAATAGGAGATGTCCCAGAGCTACCTGGGAATGTCACTTGATATTGTCCATTCTACTTCAGCAGAGGGATGTCAGGCATGGTGAAAAGTGGCAAAGAGAGTGAAAAGGGAAAATGGCAAATTCTGAGGGGACATTTTTTTTTTTATTGTTGGGGATTCATTGAGGGTACAAGAAACCAGATTACACTGATTGCATTTTCTGAGGGACATTTTTAAATCAGTTTTCTTCATGTAAATTACTATGATCTATAGATCTCTGACACAAAATATGGTTAGCTGGAGCATGATCAATTGTTTTCTGCATTTGTTAGAGATATGACAAGATTTGATCATTCAATCAATTATGTATTGAACTGTTTAAATTAGAAGAAACTGCTTTTAATTCACAAATCACACGAATAAGGGAGAGATAATGTAATCCTTTGCAGGAATGTTTATAAGAAGGTGAATTTTTTCTTTGTATTCTTGGCACTTAAACTTTTGAATTACAGTTCAAAGTTTTACTTATGTTTCCCAAGTACAAATTTCAGAACCGTATTCCTCATCACATGCAATCTTGACATTTCTAACAGTCTCCTCTTCCAACCACTAACTGTACCTCCAAAGCTTTGATAGAAGGCTTAAAACTCTGAACCATAATGACTCTTTGGAGAGAACCATTCCTAATTAAATCCAAATGGCTATTTCCTCCTCTTTTTCCATATTTGAGCTTAGATACCACTTCTTTCAGGAAGTCTTTTTTGATCTCCCACTGGCCTCATCTCTCTCAGGAGCCTCTCCCAAGTGTTCCTACAGCCCCTGCCCTACCTCTGTCAAAGCGCTCATCTCTCATCTGTCTCAACCACCAGAATGTTGGCCTCTGAGGGCGACAACCTCAGTTAGCAGGTTTCTATTGTCCCTAAATGCTTGAAACAACATCTGTCATATAGTGAACACTCAATAACCATTGAATAACCAATTTGACAAATGACTAAACAGGTAGGAATTAAAAGACTAATTTTTCATCAATTGCCATTCTACAATTTTAAATATACATTGAGTGCCTACCATGTGCCAGGAATGATGACAATGTTAAATTTATAACTTAAAAGACATGATGATAATCATTTCTTTTCTCTTACCAAGATAAAATGGTGTTATAAGAAATATACTTTCAAAATTCAGAAGTTTGTTTTTTAACTAGTTCATAGACTGTAAGTAGTTTCAGTCTCCCCTAGATGGTCATCTTTGGAATGCCAACAAAAGGTTCCCAAGAACTTAGATCAAAACAAGCTGTAGCAACCTCATGCAGGAAAGACCAGCCCTATAGGCTAATGTGAGACTTTTTATTTTTACTCTTACAAATTTTATCAACATTAAAGCTTTTGTTTGTTTGTTTAACACTCTTTACTGTCAGCATCTGTCATTAGCATGGTTCTTATCTTCCTAAGGATCCCAATTGAGATCTTTGGTAATTGGAGACAATAGGCATAAAATGTAGAGCAGGGGCTGGGAGACTGGAGTGTGGATGGAGGTTTAACATATGAGTGTTCCTGGACCATGGAGCAAGAAGCAAGATTGTAAGTGATAGAAAATAGAGCTCTAGGCAAATAGGAAGTAGGAAGGATATTTAGAGTTGTAGGGATAGTCTAAATTAGTAGAAACTAGGGCATATTTGGGGGCTTACCTGGAAAGTGCCAGTGAAGAAGGAATGATTAGAAACACACAAGACAAGTGGGAGGAAAACCTGCAGAATGGTCCAGAAGGTTCCAGAAAGACAGGAGAGAGGACACACCTAGACAGCCAAGGGGGATGGAATCAGAGAACATTGCCCTGTGAAACATCCTGGCAATGCCAGAGTATAGTCCTCTCGGTTACTACCTCTATCTGACCCAAGCTTCATAAATTCTGGGGAGACCAAGGAGTCAGTAGAAGGGGTCAGGATACAGAAGTGAACCAAGCACCCTAAGCTGACAAAATGAACACCTTCTCCCACCTGGACCACTATTTTTAAGGTACATGATGCTGTTGTGAATACTTAAATACAAATTAGCTTCAAAGCATAGTGAATGAATCCTAATGTGGACAGGTATGTACCCTTTACTGTAACTTTAGAAGGGATCCTCATTACTCTGAAGGATTTGGAAGTCTAGATAATGTGGACTCAATGACATTTGTGAGAGAGGAGATAATAGGACCACTGCAGAGGCTTTCTGGAAGATTCATCTATAAACCGTGGATCAGATGAATTGAAATGGGTAGAGAATGGAGGCAGGAGAGAGTCATACAAGCCAACCCTGAAAGCCCTCAACGACTCTTCCCAAGCATCTCACTGCCAGCTACACCTATTGTCTTTTTCTGACATTTCCTCTGTGCTTCTGAAAGAAAACAGTGCTCCCAGGTATTCAGTATCATTTAAAATAGATAACCTGTTAGGCTTGCTTCTTTTTAATGCCCTCTCTTTTTCTGAATATACAATCAGCTCTAACATCTAAAGGAAGGGATCTGTAATTCAATGCGGACTTGGGCTGCGCTTTGTCCTTTCTGAAGCATGTGTCAGTCTCCACTTCCTAGAATTCATCTGGGAGAGCAGTAGCAGCAGCTCCGACTGCAGCACTTGCAGCCCCCTAGTGGGGCTCTAGTAGTTCCAAGTTGAAATAAGACTGGCTGAGAACAAATGCAAATAAAGTAGTAAACCATAACCGGTGAATATAAGAATGTCTTGAGATGCAGTGAAATATTTTCTATAAAAATCCCATCATGAAAAAGAAATCATACAAACAAGCAACAGCAGCAACAAAAGTTGAAGCTCAGTGAGGCTGCTTCAATGAGAAATGGAACGTGAGAACAGAAATAAGACTAATACAAAATAAAGGTTCAAAGAACAACATCAGCTTGTGAAATGGCTGTACAGTCCAAATATAATGATCAAGGTATGGGAACACTGAGGATCACAGCCACACTTTGCTGTGTATTCACCATCAACAAGACAGTTTTCTTCCTGCAGTGTACCCCACCATTGCTTGCTCAATTTGGGAAATTGAGGCTAAGGGGGTGATGAGGAAAGGAAGAGTGGTGGTTTTCTTAACCCCAAGATTCACCACTTTTATAATATTACTATGATCTAGAATATTGCTATCTTTTTAACCACAGTGGTAAAAGCTAACTGGAAACAGGAATACGTAGACCTGTTGGGCTCTGCTTGCTAATTAAGTCCTTCCTTAGCAGTAAGATAGGGTCAAAATGCAAAGCACACAGATGTCACCAGGCTTGCTGTACACACTGAAGGGGATAAACTCTATGAAACCCAGAACTACAAATTCGCAAGTCACACCTAAAAACAGGAACTAGCAGAGAATGGCCATTCATCTCTTTATCCCTCAGCCCACCTCCGTCACTGTAAACTTGACCTTTGGTTCAGGATCCTACTTTGCCACAGAGAGACAGAAATCCAACCTGCTCGATTGTTCCCTTCTCCCTTGTTAATTTACACGAATAAAATTCTCACAGTCTGGAAAGTCTTATCTCTAATGAAAATCTCGGGAGGTTTTGTCCCGTCTGTTTCATCTATTCTATCCTCAGGGAAGAGGCATTAAAGCTGGCCATTGTCTCTTCTATAACAGCTCTCAGTGCCAAAGAAACGTTAAATTTGCTCCTGGCCTTAGACAATCATCACATTTTACAGCTGCAAGTGATATTAGAAACAGTCTCAAGCAACTACCCTCCTGTTTTCATCTCACCCGTCCCACCACTCACAATTTAAAATAGGAAGGAATTGAATTGAAGCCCAAAGTTATGGGTTAGGGGGACCAGTCCCAGGGTAAACAGGATGCTAATCAGGTTTTACCAGGGCACCGTGTAGTTTTTCCCTGGGTCCTTTAACATTTCCTTGTGTATTTTTCAACTGCAAAGAAACTCTGAGCTTCTCTTATAAGTAACAAGTTATACCCAGGTGATCACAAACTAATGCACAAAGAGTCTCCATGGTGAAGGAAGGGATGTAACAGAACAGAAGAGGCAGTAAGTTTGGCAAACTGCATTTCACACGCCAGGTCTAAAGATGGCAAACTTACAGGGGATGTATTATCACCCCATTGTTTAGATCAAAAAACTATGAATCCAAGTGACTTGGCTAGGTGCCCCAGTGGGTGAGCAGCACAGGGGCAGCCTCTGGAATCTGCTCTGCCCCAAAAGTCCACGTTGGTGGTTGCTAAAAACATAAGCAATATTCAGCAAACCTTTTCCTAGGCCCAAACTCTTATTGTTAAGAGTTTTCTGCCCAAAGTTTTTAAAAAGGTAAGGAGAACTTGGAGGGGTAGAGCAAGATGGCAGCCGAGTAACAGCTTCCCTGCAATTGGGCATGGTGAGTCTGGGAAGATAAGACTCCAGGCATCTCTGGCTGGTGGGATCTGCCTATAATCATCCCTTTGAGGATACAGGGAGTCAGCAAGGGAATTCTGGACCCCAAGAAGAAGACAAAAACCATGGAAAACTGGCAAGTGGTTGCGTGTGTTTGATCAACCTAATCCCACCAGCAGCCGTTAAGTACAAGAAGCAGTGAGACTGCAAACCAGAAAGGCCTTACCTGTGAACTGTTTTGGTGTTTTTGGACTTGGCACTCAGTTGAACTGCCTTGGGGAGAGCTTGAGCAGGAGTGCGGAGAACTTTGGGCATTGTCTAAGGCCCCAGACTGAGCCGCTGAGCTGGGCCACAGGGAGCCATTGTGAGAGAACTGCCCCGGCAAGCTGGGTCCTCAGGGTCCCAGAGCAAGGATCAGGCGGAAGCTACTAACCTAATGACTGAGCAGCCTAAAGGCGTGGACTGACCTGCCTTACATCCTTAACCCTTAGGGGCAGAGTGAGACTGGTTTTGGCACACTGGAGCCTCGGGCTGTTGCCCTAGGTAGAGTGCCGTAGCATCACAGCTCATAGCAACCTCAAACTCCTGGGCTTAGCACCGCCTGGACCTCCATAAGAGCTGCGCCGTGACCCCCGACCTGCAACCCACGCCCACGAGGCTTCAGCATGCCCTGTCCAAAAACTGCGGGAGTCTCGCAACCCCGCGTCCTCCCTCCTGTATCCTCCCTGCCTCTACACTGGCCCGCTCATCTGGCCAGGGATACTGGTAGCTGCATGCCCTCTGGAGCCCTCCCTGCCTCGGCGCAGAGCCTTTCTCCTGGCCAGAGACTGCTGGAGCCTTGGGCCCACTGTGCCAAAGTCACTGGGTGCAGGCACTCCCAGAGCCCTGCGCACCATCTCCTGCCCTGTTGCTGGATCACACTCCAAAGCTGCTCCCACAACCAGAACTCGCTAGCTGGAGCAGCCCCAGTGGTACTACACACAGTCACTCCCTACAAAGATCCAGCAACAATAGAGTGATCCTGCTGGGGTCTAATCTTGGAGAGACACCTCCCCAACTCTGAGGATGGCCAGAGGCAATGGTGAAAAACAATCATGAGGTGAAATCAACAGAAAAACTCTGGCAATATGAATAATCAGAGTAGATCAACTTCCCCAAGGATCAATGGGTGCAGACATAGCACAAGATCCCATGCACAAACAAATAGCTGAGATGTCAGAAATCAAATTCAGAATCTGGATAGCAAATAAGATTGAATTAGAATTCCAAGCAGTAACCCAAAAGATATCTCAAGAATTCAATGAATTCAAAGACCAAATGACCAAAGATTTGGCACATTGAGACAAGAAGTTGCAGCCCTCAAAGATCTGAGAAACACAGTAGAATTCCTCAGTAACAGAATGGAACAAGCAGAAGAAAGGATTTCTGATATTGAAGACAGAGCTTTCAAATGCTCTCAAACTCTCAAAGAGGAAGAGAAATGGAGGGCAAAAACAGATCACACTCTCAGAGAGCTCTAGGCTAATTCAAAGAAAACCAATATTTGTTTTATAGGGATTCCCCGAAAGCAATAAAGTGGCTTCACAAGGCACAGAGTCCCTTCTTCATGAGATTATGAAGGAGAACTTTCCAGACATGCCAAGAGATTCTTAAATTCAGATAGCAGACAGTTTCAGAACTCCAGCATGACTCAACCCAAATGAGACATCTCCCAGACACATCATAATCAATTTCAGTAAAGTTAATATGAAGGAGAAAATTCTGAAATTTCTTTCATCTAGTCAGCCAGATGAAAGAAAACCATCACCTACAAGGGGAAGACTATAGAAATAACTGCAGATCTCTCTGCTGAAACTTTTCAAGCTAAAAGAGGATGGTCATCGACCTTTAAACTCCTAAAAAAAAATAACTGTCAACCCAGGATCCTGTACCCAGATAAACTGAGCTTCATTTATGACAGAGAAATTAAATACTTCAATGACATTCACATGTTGAAGAAATTTGCCATAACTAAACCAGCTCTCCAGGATATTCTCAGACTTATCCTCCATAAAAACCAGCGTAATCCTCCACGATAAAATAAACCCACCCAGAAAATTTAGAACAAATTACAAATTCCACAGTCGCAAAAGGATTAAAAATGTCCACCAGACTCTCAAAAGGCTTACCAATATTGTCAATTAATGTGAATGGTTTAAATTGTCCTCTAAAGAGGCACAGGTTGGCTGACCAGATACAAAAACTGAAGCCAGATATCTGCTGCATACAAGAATTGCATCTTACATTAAAAGACAAATATAGACTCAAGGTGAAGGGATGGTCATCTATACTCCAGGCAAATGGAAAGCAGAAAAAGCAGGTGTTTCAATCCTATTAACAGATGCAATAGGCTTTAAACCAACCAAAATAAGGAAGGATAAGGATGGACATTTCATATTTGTTAAAGGTAATACTCAATATGATGAGATTTCAATTATTAACATGTATGCCCCCAACCAGAATGGACCTCAATTTATAAGAGAAACTCTAACAGACATGAGCAATTTGATTTCATCCAGTTCCATAGTAGTTGGAGATTTTAACACCCCTTTAGCAGTGCTGGATAGATCCTCCAAAAAGAAGCTAAGCGAAGAAATTTTAGATTTAAACTTAACCATTCAACATCTGGACTTAACAGACATCTACAGAACATTTCATCCCAACGAAACTGAATACACATTCTTCTCATCAGCCCACGGAACATACTCCAAAATCAACCATATCGTAGGCCACAAATCTAATCTCAGCAAATTTTAAAAAATAGAAATTATTCCTTGCATCTTCTCAGACCATCATGGAATAAAAGTTCAATCAATAACAACAGGAATCTGCACACCCATACAAGGACATGAAAGCTAAATAACCTTATGCTGAAGGATAGATGGGTTATAGACGAGATTAGGAAGGAAATCACCAAATTTTTGGAACAAAAACAACAATGAAGACATGAATTATCAGAACCTCTGAGATACTGCAAAGGCAGTCCTAAGAGGGAAATGTATAGCACTGCAAGCCTTCCTCAATAAAACGGAAAGAGAGGAAGTTGATAACTTAATGTGACATCTCAAGCAACTGGAGAAGAAGAACACTCCAACCCCAAACCCAGCAGAAGAAAAGAAATAACCAAAATCAGAGCAGAATTAAATGAAATTGAAAACAAAAGAATTATACAACAGATCAATAAATCCAAAAGTTGATTTTTTGAAAACATCAATAAAACAGATAAACCTTTGGCCAACTTAACCAGGAAAAAAAAGAGTAAAATCTCTAATTTCATCAATCAGAAATGGTAATGATGAAATAACTACAGACCCCTCAGAAATTCAAAAAATCCTTAATGAATATTACAAGAAACTCTACTCTCAGAAATATGAAAATCTGAAAGAAATCAACCAATACCTGGAAGTACGCCACCTACCAAGGCTTAGCCAGAATGAAGTGAAAATGATGAACAGGCCTATATCAAGTTCTGAAATAGCATCAACTACACAAAATCTCACTAAAAAGAAGAGCCCAGAACCAGATGGCTTTACATCAGAATTCTACCAAACCTTTAAAGAAGAACTAGATCCTATATTACTAAACCTCTTCCAAAATATAGAAAAAGAAGAAATATTACCCAACACATTCTATGAAGCAAACATCACCTTGATCCCCAAACCAGGGAAAGACCCAACAAGAAAAGAAAATTAGAGACCAATATCACTAATGAATATTGATGCAAAAATACTCAATAAGATGCTAACAAACAGAATTCAACAACACATCAAAAAAATTATACCCCACGACCAAGTGGGATTTATCCCAGGGTCTCAAGTCTGGTTCAATATACGTAAATCTATAAATGTAATTCAACACATAAACAAACTAAAAGATAAGGACCATATGATTATTTCAATTGATGCAGAAAAAGCTGTTGATAATATCCAGCATCCCTTCATGATCAGAACACTTAAGAAAATTGGTATAGGCGGAGAGGCGGAGCAAGATGGCAGCCGAGTAACAGCTTCCTTGCATCTGGGCACAGTGAGTCTGGGGATATAGGACTCCAGGCATATCTGGCTGGTGGGATCTGCCTATCATCACCCCTGAGAGGATACAGGGAGTCAGCGAGAGACTTCTGGACCCCAAGAGGAGGACTAAAACAGTGGAAAACCCGCAAGTGGTCGCATGTGTTCAATCCGTCTAAACCCGCCCTCAACTGTAAGTTCAGTAGCAGCGAGACTGCAGACCAGAAAGGCCTTACCTGTGAACTGTTTTGGTGTCTTTGGACTTGGCACTCAGCTGAACTGCCTTGGGGAGAGCCTGAGCGGGAGTGTCTTTGGCCTTTGTCTAGGGCCCCAGTCTGAGCCGCTGAGCCAGACGGAGCTAATAGTGTTTGGCTCTGGGTCACAGGCAGCCATTGTGAGCGATCTGCCCCGGCAAGCTCCGCCCTCAGGGTCGCAGAGCTGGAATTGGGTGGGAGCTGGTAACCCAGCCACCAAGTAGCCTAAGGGCAGGGTCTGAGCCGCCTTGCAGCCCTAACACTCGGGGGCAGAGGGAGACCAGTTTTGGGACACAGGGTAAGTGGATAGCCACTTCAGCAGTGATTCCAGCGACAAGCACTTCCCTGGGAAAGCTTCTGCTCAGCAAGTGAACAAGTTCAAAGTGCCTTTTAAGTGGGCTGAAGAGAGATTTAGGGTGTCTACCTGCTGGGGTTTGAGAAACTAGCAGCCTCCAGTCGTACCAGAACTGTGATTAACATCTCATATCCCAGAAGACCACGTGTTGCCCAGACAATATTCAATAACATATACATACTGCTTTGTTTTTGGTTGTGTTTCTTTTTTGGTTTGGTTGTTTTTTTTGTTTATTTTGATGTTGTTGATTGTTGTCTTGTTTTTTAAGTTCAACCTTTTCCATACAGATCCTTTTTCTTTCTCAATTTTTCTAGTTTAATTATAATTTCCCATTGCTGCCTATTTCAATAATTAGAACTTCATTTTTGTTAGTGTTTCTACCGCTATTATTTGGTTTTTCCAGCCAATTTTATCCCGTAAAGTTTTCTGTTCACTCGTTTTCGTTTGATTTATAGCATTTTTGTCTTTCCTCTCTACTTGGTGGAGGTGGGGTACTGTGTCTGATCAGGTTAGCAAAGAGCTGCTGACCTCAAGGGAACCACCCACCTGGGCACCCCCAGAAGGTGTTTTTTTTTTTTAAGGTTGTATCAAAGTACCCTACTGTACACCTATATTGCTCTGTCTCCCTCTTTCTGTGCCTCTCTTCTTTTTGTCAATATTCCTTTTACCCACCCCCTCTCCTTTCTCTATTTTTCTTTTTTTTTTTCCTTATCACTCGGTCCTCCTTTCTTTCATCCCTTTTTTGCTCTTCAACCTTCTCACCCTTCTGGCCTGTAACCCTTAGTCCACAGGCATGAGAACTTAAGGAGCAAGAGGAAGTGAAAGGAAAATTAGGGCAAGGAAAAAGATAAAAGAAATCACTCATGAGGAAGAATCAGCAGAAAACTCCAGGCAACATGAAGAACCAGTCCAGAACAACCCTGCCAAGGGACCATGAGGTAGCAGCTACTGCAGAGGATTCCACCTATACAGAAATGTTAGGAATGACAGAAAGGGAATTTAGAATACACATGTTGAAAACAATGAAATAAATGATGGAAACAATGAAGGAAACTGCTAATAAAGTGGAAAATAACCAAAAGGAAATTCAAAAACAGAATCAAATAAGAGATGAACGATATGAAGAATATAAAAAGGATATAGCAGAGCTGAAGGAAATGAAACAGTCAATCAGGGAACTTAAAGATGCAATGGAAAGTATCAGCAACAGGTTAGACCATGCAGAAGAAAGAATTTCAGAGGTAGAAGACAAAGTTTTTGAGATAACTCAGATAGTAAAAGAGGCAGAAAAGAAGAGAGAGAAAGCAGAACGTTCACTGTCAGAATTATGGGACTTTATGAAGCGTTCCAACATACGAGTTATAGGAATTCCAGAAGGGGGAGAAGAATGCCCCAGAGGAAGGGAAGCCATACTAGAGAATATTATAAAAGAAAATTTCCCAAATATCACCAAAGATTCTGACACACTGCTTTCAGAGAGCTATCAGACCCCAGGTCACCTCAACTCTAACCGAGCTTCTCCAAGACACATTGTGATGAACCTGTCCAAAGTTAAGACAAAAGAAAAGATTCTGCAAGCTGCCAGGAGTAAGCGCCAGTTGACCTACAGGGGCAAATCCATCAGACTGACTGCAGACTTCTCTAATGAAACTTTCCAAGCAAGAAGACAATGGTCATCTACCTGTAATCTACTTAAACAGAATAATTTCCAGCCCAGAATTCTGTACCCTGCTAAGCTAAGCTTCAAAATTGATGGAGAAATCAAATCATTTACGGATATATAAACATTGAGGAAATTCGCCACAACAAGACCAGCTCTACGGGAAATACTTCAACCTATTCTGCACACTGACCACCACAATGGATCAGCAGCAAACTAAGAACTCAGAAATTAAAGGACAGAACCTAACCTCCACACTGATGCAAAAGATAAAACTAAGCAATGGACTCTCACAAAATAAGACGAATAGAATACTACCACACTTATCAATTATCTCAATAAATGTTAATGGCTTGAATTCCCCACTGAAGAGACATAGATTGGTTGACTGGATTAAAAAACACAAGCCATCCATTTGCTGTCTGCAAGAAACACACCTGGCTTCAAAAGACAAATTAAAGCTCCGAGTCAAGGGTTGGAAGACAATTTTTCAGGCAAATGGAATTCAGAAGAAAAGAGGAGTTGCAATCTTATTTTCGGATACATGTGGATTTAAAGCAACTAAAGTCAAAAAAGACAAAGATGGTCACTTTATATTGGTCAAGGGAAAAATACAACAAGAAGACATTTCAATTCTAAATATCTATGCACCCAATTTAAATGCTCCCAGATTCTTGAAACAGACCTTACTCAGTCTGAGCAATATGATATCTGATAATACCATCATAACAGGGGAACTTAACACCCCTCTTACAGAGCTGGACAGATCCTCTAAACAGAAATTAAACAAGGATATAAGAGACTTAAATGAGACCGTAGAACAACTGTGCTTGATAGACGCATATAGAACACTCCATCCCAAAGATAAAGAATATACATTCTCCTCATCACCCCATGGAACATTCTCCAAAATTGATCATATCCTGGGACACAAAACAAATATCAACAGAATCAAAAGAATTGAAATTTTACCTTGTATCTTCTCAGACCATAAGGCACTAAAGGTGGAACTCAACTCTAACAAAAATGCTCGACCCCACACAAAGGCATGGAAATTAAACAATCTTCTGTTGAATAACAGATGGGTGCAGGAAGAAATAAAACAGGAAATCATTAACTTCCTTGAGCATAACAACTACGAAGCCATAAGCTACCAAAACCTGTGGGATACTGCAAAAGCAGTTTTGAGAGGAAAATTCATCGCTTTAGATGCCTTCATTCGAAAAACAGAAAGAGAGCACATCAACAATCTCACAAGAGATCTTCTGGAATTGGAAAATGAAGAACAATCCAAGCCTAAACTCAGTAGAAGAAAAGAAATATCCAAAATCAAATCAGAGATCAATGAAATTGAAAACAAAAGAATCATTCAGAAATTTAATGAAACAAGGAGTTGGTTTTTGGAAAAAAATAAATAAAATAGATAAATAATTGGCCAGACTAACGAAGAATAGAAAAGTAAAATCTCTAGTAACCTCAATCAGAAATGATAAAGGGGAAATAACAACTGATCCCACAGAGATACAAGAGATCATCTCTGAATACTACCAAAAACTCTATGCCCAGAAATTTGACAATGTGAAGGAAATGGATAAATATTTGGAATCACACCCTCTCCCTAGACTCAGCCAGGAAGAAATAGAACTCCTGAACAGACCAATTTCAAGCACTGAGATCAAAGAAACAATAAAAAATCTTCCAACCAAAAATGCCCTGGTCCAGATGGCTTCACTCCAGAATTCTATCAAACCTTCAAGGAAGAGCTTATTCCTGTACTGCAGAAATTATTCCAAAAAATTGAGGAAGAAGGAATCTTCCCCAACACATTCTATGAAGCAAACATCACCCTGATACCAAAACCAGGAAAAGACGCAAACAAAAAGGAGAATTTCAGACCAATCTCTCATGAATATAGATGCAAAAATTCTCAACAAAATCCTAACCAATAGATTACAGCTTATCATCAAAAAAGTCATTCATCATGATCAAGTAGGCTTCATCCCAGGGATGCAAGGCTGGTTTAACATATGCAAGTCTATAAACATTATCCACCATATTAACAGAGGCAAAAATAAAGATCACATGATCCTCTCAATAGATGCAGAAAAAGCATTTGATAAAATCCAGCATCCTTTTCTAATTAGAACACTGAAGAGTATAGGCATAGGTGGCACATTTCTAAAACTGATTGAAGCTATCTGTGACAAACCCACAGCCAATATTTTACTGAATGGTATAAAACTGAAAGCTTTTCCTCTTAGAACTGGAACCAGACAAAGTTGTCCTCTGTCACCTTTACTATTCAACATAGTGCTGGAAGTTCTAGCCAATACAATTAGGCAAGACAAGGAAATAAAGGGAATCCAAATGGGAGCAGAGGAGGTCAAACTCTCCCTCTTTGCTGACGACATGATCTTATAATTAGAGAACCCCAAAGACTCAACCACAAGACTCCTAGAAGTCATCAAAAAATACAGTAATGTTTCAGGATATAAAATCAATGTCCACAAGTCAGTAGCCTTTGTGTACACCAATAACAGTCAAGATGAGAAGCTAATTAAGGACACAACTCCCTTCACCATAGTCTCAAAGAAAATGAAATACCTAGGAATATACCTAACAAAGGAGGTGAAGGACCTCTATAAAGAAAACTATGAAATCCTCAGAAAGGAAATAGCAGAGGATATTAACAAATGGAAGAACATACCATGCTCATGGATGGGAAGAATCAACATTGTTAAAATGTCTATACTTCCCAAAGCAATCTACCTATTCAATGCCATTCCTATCAAAATACCAACATCGTACTTTCAAGATTTGGAAAAAATGATTCTGCGTTTTGTATGGAACCGGAAAAAACTCCGTATAGCTAAGGCAGTTCTCTGTAACAAAAATATAGCTGGGGGCATCAGCATACCAGATTTTAGTCTGTACTACAAAGCCATAGTGGTCAAGACAGCATGGTACTGGCACAAAAACAGAGACATAGACACTTGGAATCGAATTGAAAACCAAGAAATGAAACTAACATTTTACAACCACCTAATCTTTGATAAACCAAACAAGAACATACCTTGGGGGAAAGACTCCCTATTCAATAAATGGTGTTGGGAGAACTGGATGTCTACATGGAAAAGACTGAAACTGGACCCACACCTTTCCCCACTCACAAAAATTGATTCAAGATGGATAAAGGACCTAAACTTAAAGCATGAAACAATAAAAATCCCCCAAGAAAGCATAGGAAAAACACTGGAAGATATTGCCTGGGGAAAGACTTCATGAAGAAGACTGCCATGGCAATTGCAACAACAAAAAAAATAAACAAATGGGACTTCATTAAACTGAAAAGCTTCTGTACAGCTAAGGAGACAATAACCAAAGCAAAGAGACAACCTACACAATGGGAAAGGATATTTGCATATTTTCAATCAGACAAAAGCTTGATAACCAGGATCTATAGAGAACTCAAATTAATCCACATGAAAAAAGCCAACAATCCCGTATATCAATGGCCAAGAGACATGAATAGAACTTTCTCTAAAGACGACAGACGAATGGCTAACAAACACATGAAAAAATGTTCATCATCTCTATATATTAGAGAAATGCAAATCAAAACAACCCTGAGATATCATCTAACCCCAGTGAGAATGGCCCACATCACAAAATCTCAAAACTGCAGATGCTGGCGTGGATGTGGAGAGAAGGGAACACTTTTACACTGCTGGTGGGCCTGCAAACTAGTACAACCTTTCTGGAAGGTAGTATGGAGAAACCTCAAAGCACTCAAGCTAGACCTCCCATTTGATCCTGCAATCCCATTACTGGGCATCTACCCAGAAGGAAAGAAATCCTTTTATCATAAGGACACTTGTATAGACTGTTTATTGCAGCTCAATTTACAATTGCCCAAATGTGGAAACAGCCTAAATGCCCACCAACCCAGGAATGGATTAACAAGCTGTGGTATATGTATACCATGGAATACTATTCAGCCATTAAAAAAAATGGAGACTTTACATCCTTCGTATTAACCTGGATGGACGTGGAAGACATTATTCTTAGTAAAGCATCACAAGAATGGAGAAGCATGAATCCTATGTACTCAATTTTGATATGAAGACAATTAATGACAATTATGGTTATGGGGGGGGACAGAAAGAGGGAAAGAGGGAGGTGGGTGGGGCCTTGGTGTGTGTCACACTTTATGGGGGCAAGACATGATTGCAAGAGGACTTTACCTAACAATGGCAATCAGTGTAACCTGGCTTATTGTACCCTCAATGAATCCCCAACAATAAAAAAAAAAAAAAAGAAAAGAAAATTGGTATAGAAGGGTCATTTCTTATACTAATAGAGGCCATGTACAGCAAACCCACAGCTAATATCATATTGAATGGAGTTAAATTGAAATCCTTTCCACTTAGATCAGGAACCAGGCAAGGTTGCCCATTGTCTCCATTGCTCTTTAACATTGTAATGGAAGTTTTAGCCATTGCAATTAGGAAAGAAAAGGTGAACAGGGGTATCCACGTAGGGTCAGAAGAGATCAAATTTTCACTCTTCACAGATGATATGATCGTATATCTGGAAAACACTAGGGATTCTACTACAAAACTTTTAGACGTGACCAAGGAATACATTAATGTCTCGGGCTACAAAATCAACACCCATAAATCTGTAGCCTTTATATATACCAACAATAACCAAGTTGAAAAAACAGTCAAGGTCTCTATTCCTTTCACAGTAGTGTCAAAGAAGATGAAATATTTGGGAGTATACCTAATAAAAGACATGAAAGATCTCTACAAAGAGAACTATGAAACTTTAAGAAAAGAAATAGCTGAAGATGTTAACAAATGGAAAAACATACCATGCTCATGGCTGGGAAGAATCAACATTGCTAAAATGTCTATACTACCCAAAGCAATATATAATTTTAATGCAATTCCTATTAAAGCTCCATTGTCATATTTTAAAGATCTTGAAAAAATAATACTTCGTTTTATATGGAATCAGAAAAAAACCTTGAATAGCCAAAACATTACTCAGAAATAAAAACACAGCAGAAGGAATCACGGTACCAGACCTGAGACTGTACTATAAATCGATAGTGATCAAAACAGCATGGTATTGGCACAAAAACAGAGAAGTAGATGTCTGGAACAGAATAGAGAACCAAGAGATGAATCCAGCTACTTACCATTATTTGAACTTTGACAAGCCAATTAAAAACATCCAGTGACAAGCCAATTGAAAACATCCAGCACTAATAAATGCTACATTTTATGGGTCTGAATATGGCATCTTGTGTTTATCACTGAATAAATTTCCCTTTTTAAACCAGCTAGCTACATGCCTGGGTCCGATCTCTATTCCACCATTATTTGCCTGCTAATGTGACAGGAAATACTATGACATATTTCATGCAGTCCATCACCTTCTTGTTGTTTTTTGAAAGGTTGCTTTAATTTCCCCTGAATAATTACACTTCCCATCACTGTCTATATTTCCAATCTCTCTTCCAAATTAATAAGATCGCTGTAGATTCTGATCCAGCTCCCCAAGGATCTAGAAACTTGATTGAGTCTATTCTGCCAAGCTTTGGAAAAAGTCTCTCATCAGTTGACATATAGTAATCAAGTCTTTTTTTTGGTACATGCAACATGAATTCTCTCATTCTGGATCAAGAAAATTAGAGGGGCTTATTCAGAGAATGTGAGAGAATCCCACCCTAACAGCAGCAAGTGAAATAGAATATTATTTCCAATGTCTGATGCTTTCCATGTACTTATCCTTCTTCATTTAATCTCTCAATATTCTGTATTGATGGTTCATCTGAGTGCTATTTCTTTAATATTATAAGCCTCTAGAGAACAGAGATGATATTTGTTATTTCAGATAGTTTCCAAAGTCAAATATGTGTCTCATGGGGATAGGAGTTAGGAATTGAAATGTGAGACACAACGGTGACTCTCAGTCTCTCTGGAAAGTCTCATTATCTCTCTCTCTCCCATGTTATCTCTGCATCTGTTTTACCATCTCACCATTTCAGCACTATTATTGTCTTCATCATTTCTGAACATCTTCTTCATTTGCTTTGTCCTGTATATAGCCCAATATTTGTTCCTCAGTCCCGAAGTCTACATGAACTTAAAGCTCAAGGGTTCAGAACCAAGCATCAACAGCAGTCTCTCTTTTTCTTAATCCAATTCTCAGAAGGAACTCTGGTCATGGATTGGCCACAGGGTCAGTCAGCCTTGACTGAGAGTCCATGCCTGGGTTAGGTAGCCACAGTGGGAAATGGTTGAGCAGAGGGACACGTAATCTGTAGGGCTGCTCCAACCTGCTGCTGTGAGCACCACAGGTTCTCAAGAAAGAGCCAAAGCAGTGGGGTCAAATTTATCTGGTGCACACACACCCATAGCATTTGCAATTCTTAAGGCATGTGCACATATCTAACATATTCTGAATATCCACATTAAAAACATGATCACTTTTACCTCCACCTAACAGGGAACAATCCAAAGTCGCCTCCAACTGCTCTGTTTTGAGGTAATAATATGGGAATGTTTTTCTCCAAATGAAGTTTCCACCTCCCCTAGTTTACAATTTTTCAACTTACAGACAAAATAGTAGATTTAATCACCACCTCCAAATACATATGAACAAAGGAAAAACAATACGTAACTAAAACAATAAAGAAGTAAAAGGAATAGGACTACAAGATGGCACCAGTTGAAAACACATACAGCAGGCAATGGTAGGTCTGCCTCACCTGTTCTCCCCACCCCAGATACAGGCAATACCTTGTAGGTTTGGGACCTGGAAGTGGCACTGGAGGTGAGATGATCACGTTACAATGAGTTATAGGACAGGTTGAATAAATCCCAACTATATCTGCCTATTGACACTTCCTTCACAAGCTGGTGAACTACTTTAAATTTGACAAAAGAGAAAGACTGTCCCTGGAAGAGTTCCTTTGTCCATCATCCATCAGCAAGAAGAGCACTAGTGAGAATTCCCATCTCTCTCACACGGCAGCAGCCCATTTTTATAGATACATTCTGGAGAGTTGATTCAGATTTGGAAACGAGTTGAGGCATGAACCTTTCTGAAGTCCTAGTCTAAGCCAAGACCCTGTCTTACTTAGCTCTTTGGTTGCATTTCCAAGAAGCAGAGCCTGTGATGGGGAGTTCTTACATAAGGAAGTCATTGGAAAAGTGCACTCAGGAGCAGGGCAGGGACAAGGACAGGAAGTTAGCAAGTTAGCAAGTTAACCCCAGGAAGAAGTAGCTCTTGTTTATCTGACGGAACTCTCTGACAGCATCCACTTGGTATCTTAGTCTAAATTCTCAAGAAAGAATCTAAGTAGCTGCGGGCCAAGGCTATACTCACATAGCAGCATGACCTTCCCCTCTAGAAGCAGTGGATGATGAAAGTTTTTTAGAAGTTATGAGCAGAGAAAATAATGAAATCCACAAATATATTACATGAATAAATAAATTAATATTTATTTAACATCTTTTTTTCTGCATAAAACTGTGGAAGGAACAAAGGAAAGTAGCACAAAGTTTCTGCCTTTGAAGAGAATATCTTGGAGAATGAGCTAACCCTACCCAAAATATAAAATACATGACAATGAATTAAAACAGTCAGAAGATTGTATTAGAAGATAAATAAATGATCGGTTTAGTCTCAGAGGAACAAAGACATGTACCCAGCTAAGTGCATGGAGTTGGCAAAATGTAGAGGGCCAGATAGTAAAGATTTCAAGGCTTTGTGGGTCATTTGGTCTCTTTTGAAACTACTCAGCTTTATCTTTGCAGTGCAAAATAGTCAACATGATGTGTGAACTAATGACCATGACTGTGTGTCAATAAAACTGTATTTTAAAAATGGGTAATGAGCCATATTTGACCCACAAACCATAGTTTACTGTTATGAACTAAATGTTTATGCCTCCCAAAATGCATATGTTGAAGCCCTAACCTCCCATGTGGCTATATGTGATGCTGAGGCTTTAGAGGAGGTAAGGTTAGATGAGGACATGAGGACAGGGGCCTGACGTGGTAGGATTAGCATCCTTAGAAGTGACACCAACAGGCTCTCCTGTGCTGTCTCCCTCACTCTCTCCTTGCCTCCAGGCACACAGAGAGGAAAGTCCACAAGGAGAAGGCAACTTCCTGCAAGTCAAGAAGAGAACCCTCCCCAGAAACTGAACTGTCCAGAGCCTTGATTGTGATCTTCCAGCCTCAGAAATGTGAGGAAAAAATGTTTATATTGTTTAAGCTACCCAGTTTGTGGTATTTTGTTACAGCAATTCAAGCAGACTAATACTTTCTCTAACTCCTAGCTAAGTGTAGTATTATACACAGGTAAGAACCAGAGTACTTAAGCAGAGGCAAAGTTTGACACAAAGTGGAGTCTTGTGGAGGACCCTGGCCATCCAAAAACAATGGTCAATGTTCAGTCGTCTTCTTACCTGACCCATCAACAGCAACTAATTTTCCTCCCCTGTTGTAGTCTTTCTTTACAACTATAGTTTCTTGGTTTTCCTCTTCCATCAGTAGCAGCTTCTTTCCAATCACTCTGGTCATGTTTCCCAATCTTCCCTCCAACTTCTAATATTTGAGAGATCCAGGGCTCTGTTTTTGATCTTCTTTCTGCTCAGTCTATCCACACCCACATCTATGGTGAGCTCAACCTGTAAGCTGATGTTTCCCAAATTTGCATCTCCAGGAAAGATCTCAAAACTATGCTCCAAATGTGCACATCCAACTTCTTACTTGACAGCCCCATCAAAATGTTTAAGAGACTTCTCAGAGTCAAGTGTCCAAAGCTTAACTCTTCATCTCCCTCCAAATCTTCTCTACATATAATCTTCATCTTCTCTATTATTTCTCTTGCTCTGCCAAAGACCCAAAAACATTTTCAAAACTTAAAAGTGTATTAATTTATAAGGAAAATATAGATGAATTCCCTACAAATAGACATTATTCCTAAGAGCCACATTTTTATGATCACAATTCAATACAGTTAAAAATTCACTTCTATAGATATAAACAACTCCTAAGTAAAAGAGGAACTCAAGATTTAACTGCAATTTATTGAGAAATTAATGAAATAGATGCATTAAAGCCAGCTACACCAACTGTGTAGGGTGTAGATAGAGGAAAGTGTATATATTCAAGTGAATTTCAAAATAAAAAAGTAAACATTCAGCCCAAGAAGTTACAGAATCACAAAATAACCCTAAACAAAGTAAAATGAAAGAATTAATAGTAAAAAAATTAATGATACAGAGAAATTTTTTAAATAAACTTGATCATAAAACTCAAAATCTGATTCTTTGAAAATATCAATTATTTATGCCCTTTCATAAAGATAATCACATTATTAACTAAAAAAAGTTAGAAAAAGCAATTAACAGTGAGAAAGTATAAATATGTACAGTTATAGAGAAATGCTTGAAATAACAAAAAGAACTATACAAATATGTAACACCAAAATAAATAAAAACTTAGAAAAGACAATTGTTAAAGAAAAAACTACTGACAACCCAAAAGAACCAGAAAGCTCAGTAGGCCAGTAATCAGAATAGAGATTTAAAAGTTAGCTAAATTTCTATTTCTGGAAAATGCATAAGTCATGGATGACTTTACGGGTAATTTCTAATTTTAAAAAGCCATGATCCCGACATTATTTATATTGCTCCAAAGCATAATGGCATTGGTGCAGGGGCCCAGGAGTCTATACACTGGATTCTTAGATGTTTCAGCCTAATTTCATTATGAGAAGCAATGCTTTAGAAGTAAGTGCCTGCCTCAAGACTCCCAAATATATCTGTAATGAAATTTGATTGTCTTCCCCTAAATGCCTCAAGACGTGGGGTACTGCCTAGAGGCTTGGCAAAAAAGATGCCCCTATTGGATAACAGAGCCTCTAGTTAGCTACATTAGAGCTCCTTGAGTTTATGGTTTGGAGGAAAGATGGCTGTGAGTTACAGAGTGACAGGATTACTATAAACCATCACTTAAAGAATAATTTTTTCCAATTTTAATATAACCTAGAGTTTTCTTATTTTACTAACAATCATAGATCAAATTTATAGTCAAATTTCCTATGTTAAACTGTATAAGTTAATTGAGAATAAAACATTATGCCTTTAAAAGATACTGATTCTTGTCCTAGTGCTTTTTTTCTCCCTACCCTGACACCCTATAATAGACATTGGTTGCCCTTATTTGCCCAACATTATTTCCCCCTTTTTTTAATAACAACATCTCAGTGTTTTCTTTTTTTTTTTTTTTTTTTGTAGAGACAGAGTCTCACTGTACCGCCCTTGGGTAGAGTGCCGTGGCATCACAGGGCTCACAGCAACCTCTTAACTCTTGGGCTTATGCGATTCTCTTGCCTCAGCCTCCCAAGCAGCTGGGACTACAGGCGCCCACCACAATGCCCGGCTATTTTTTTTGTTGTTGCAGTTTGGCCGGGGCTGGGTTTAGAACCCGCCACCCTCGGCATATGGGGCCGGTGCCCTACTCACTGAGCCACAGGTGCCACCCTCAGTGTTTTCATACAAGTCACACCACTCCCATCCTCAAGCCAAGGTGGGCACCTGACTAAGGCAAGCCAATCATTGAGTCCATCCTCCCAGGCTCAGTGATTGGTTTAAAATGGGCATGCGGCCCCACCCACCTCCGGAAGAGCTGCACTGGGATCAGTGATCAGCACCCTCCCAGACCTCTGGAAGAGCTATGCAGGGATGTGATCGGCACCCTCCTGGACCTCCAGAAGAGCTGCACCAGGACCCGCTATCGGCACCCTCCCATCTCTGGAAAAGCTGCACTGAGACCTGTGGTTGGCACCCTCCCGGACCCAGTAAGAGCTATGCCTGCCTGGACCCTGGTAAGAGCTGTACTGGGACCCATTACCCCGCCTGCAAAGCCTCACCATGCCCTGACCAGGAACTCCAGGAGCCACGCAACCCCACATCCTCCCTCCTATACCCTCCATCCCTTCACACCACCTGCTTGTCTGGCCAGGGACTCTGGTAGCTGCCTGCTCTGCCTCTGAGTGGAGCCCTTCTCCTGGTCAGAGACTGCTGGAGCCCTGGGCTCTCTGTGCCAAAGTTGCTGGGCGCCAGGCACTCCAAGAACCATGTGCACCACCACCCCCACCCTGTTGCTGGATCCAGGGGTGTCACACTCTGGAGCTGCTCCCACAACCAGAACTCCCTGGCAGGGGTAGCCCCAGAAAAGCTAACCAGAATCACTCCCTATAAAGATCCAGCAACAACAGAGTGATCCCCCAGGGTCTAATCTCAGAAAGACACCACCCTAACGCTGAGGACAGCCAGAGGCAACTGTGAAAAACAATCATGAGATGAAATCAAAGAAAAAACTCTGGCAATATGAATAATCAGAGTAGATCAACTCCCCCAAGGAACAATGGGGCAGACACAGCACAAGATCCCATGAACAAACAAATAGTTGAGATGTCAGAAATTGAATTCAGAATCTGGATAGCAAATAAGGTTGAATTAGAATTCCAAGCAGTAACCCAAAAGATGTCTCAAGAATTCAAAGAATTCAAAGAGCAAATGACCAAAGATTTTGACACATTGACACAAGAAGTTGCAGCCCTCAAACATCTGAGAAACACAGTAGAATCCCTCGGTAACAGAATGGACGAACAGAAAAAAAGATTTCTGACATTGAAGACAAAGCTTTTGAATGCTCCCAAACTCTCAAAGAGGAAGAGAAATGGAGGGCAAAAACAGATCACACTCTCAGAGAGCTCTGAGATAATTCGAAGAAAACCAATATTTGTCTAATAGGGATCCACAAGACAGACAAAGTGGCTTCACAAGGCACAGAGTCTCTTCTCCATGAGATTATGAAAGAGAACTTTCCAGACATGCCAAGAGATTCTGAATTCCAGATAGCTGACAGTTTCAGAACTCCAGCATGACCCAACCTGAATAAGACATCCTCCAGACACATCATAATCAATTTCACTAAAGTTAATATGAAAAAGAAAATTCTGAAAGCAGCCAGACAAAAGAAAACCATTACCTACAAGGGGAAGAATATTACAATAACTACAGATCTCTCTGCTGAAAAATTTCAAGCTAGAAGAGGATGGTCATAGACTTTTAATCTCCTAAAACAAAATAACTTTCAACCCAGGATCCTGTACCCAGCTAAACTGAGTTTCATTTATAATGGAGAAATTAAATACTTTAACGACATTCACATGTTGAAGAAATTTGCCACAACTAAACCAGCACTCCAGGATATTCTCAGACTTATCCTCCATAAAGACCAGTGTAATCCTCCACCACAAAAGTAAACCCACCCAGAAAATTTTGATCAAATTCCAACTTCCACAGTCGGAAAAAGATTAAAAATGTCTAACGGACTCTCAAAAGGCTTATCGATATTCTCAATTAATGTGAATGGTTTAAATTGTCCTCTAAAGAGGCACAGGTTGGCTGACTGGATACAAAAACTCAAGCCAGATATCTGCTGCATACAAGAATTGCATCTTACATTAAAAGACAAATATAGACTCAAGGTGAAGGGATGGTCATCTATACTCCAGGCAAATGGAAAGCAGAAAAAGCAGGCGTTTCAATCCTATTTGCAGATGCAATAGGCTTTAAACCAACCAAAATAAGGAAGGATAAGGATGGACACTTTATATTTGTTAAAGGCAATACTCAATATGATGAGATTTCAATTACTAATATTTGTGCACCCAACCACAATGCACCTCAATTTATAAGAGAAACTCTAACAGACATGAGCAACTTGATTTCCTCCAGTTCTATAATAGTTGGAGATTTTAACACCCCTTTAGCAGTGCTGGATAGATCCTCCAAAAAGAAGCTAAGCAAAGAAATTTTAGATTTAAACTTAACCATTCAACATCTGGACTTAACAGACATCTGTAGAACATTTCATCTCAAAAAAACGGAATACACATTCTTCTCATCAGCACACGAAACATACTCCAAAATATACCACACCCTGGGCCACAAATATAACCTCAGCCAATTAAAAAAAAATAGATATTATACCTTGCATCTTCTCAGACCATCATGGAATAAAAGTTCAACTCAATAACAACAGGAATCTGCCCACCAATACAAGGACATGGAAGCTAAAAAACCTTATGCTGAAGGATAGATGGGTTATAGATGAGATTAAGAAGGAAATCACCAAATTTTTGGAACAAAACAACAATGAAGACACGAATTATCAGAACCTCTGAGATACTACAAAGGCAGTCCTAAGAGGGAAATGTATAGCACTGCAAGCCTTCCTCAATAAAACAGAAAGAGAGGAAGTTAATAACTTAAGGGGACATCTCAAGCAACTGGAGAAGGAAGACCACTCCAACTCCAAACACAGCAGAAGAAAAGAAATAACCAAAATCAGAGCAGAATTAAATGAAATCAAAAACAAAAGAATTATACAACAGATCAATAAATCCAAAATGAATCATTCTCTCAGAGAACTCTGGGATAATTCGAAGAAGGCTAATATCCACCTCATTGGAATCCCTGAATCCAATGAAGTGGCCTCGCTAGGCACAGAGGCCCTTCTCCATGAAATTATGAAAGAGAATTTTCCAGACATGCCTAGAGATTCTGAAATTCAGATAGCAGACAGTTTCAGAACACCAGCATGACTCAATCCCAATAAGACATCCCCCACACATATCATAATTAACTTCACTAAAGTTAATATGAAGGAGGAAATTCTCAAAGCAGCCAGACATAAGAAAGCCATTACCTACAAAGGGAAGAATATTAGAATGACTGCAGATCTCTCTGCTGAAACTTTTCAAGCCAGAAGAGGGTAGTCATCGACTTTTAATCTCCTAAAGCAAAATAACTTTCAACCCCGGATCCTGTATCCACCTAAACTGAGTTTCATTTATGATGGAGAAATTAAATACTTTAATGACATTCATATGTGGAAGAAATTTGCCATAACCAAACCAGCTCTTCAGGATATTCTCAGACCTATCTTCCATAACCACCAACCCAATCCTCTACCACAAAAGTAAACCTCATTCAGAAACTTTTGATCAAACTCCAACTTCCACACTGGCAAAAGGATTAAAAATGTCCACTGGACTTTCAAAAAACTTGATACCCAAAATTTTACCAGACTTATCAATATTCTCCATTAATGTGAACGGCTTAAACTGTCCTCTAAAAAGGCATAGGTTAGCTGACTGGATACAAAAACTCAGGCCAGATATTTTTGCATACAAGAGTCATATCTTACCTTAAAAGACAAATATAGACTCAAGGTGAAAGGATGGTCATCCATATTTCAGGCAAATCATAATCAGAAAAAAGCAGATGTTGCAATTTTATTTGCAGATACAATAGGCTTTAAACCAACAAAAGTAAGGAAGGACAAGAATGGTCACTTCATATTTGTTAAGGGTAATACTCAATATTATGAGATTTTAATTATTAATATCTATGCACCCAACCAGAATGCACCACAATTTATAAGAGAAACTCTAACAGACATGAGCAACTTGATTTCCTCCAGCTCCATAATAGTCGGAGATTTCAGCACTCCTTTGGCAGTGTTGGATCGATCCTCAGATAAGAAGCTGAGCAAAGAAGTTTTAGATTTAAACCTAACCATCCAACATTTGGATTTAGCAGACATCTAGAGAACATTTCATCCCAACAAAACTGAAAACACACACTTCTCATCAGCCCACGGAACATACTCCAAAATCGATCACATCTTAGGTCACAAGTCTAACCTCAGCAAATTTAAAGGAATAGAAATTATTCCTTGATGGGTGGTGCCTGTGGCTCAGTGAGTACGGTGCCAGCCCCATGTGCTGAGGGTGGCGGGTTCAAACCCAGCCCTGGCAAAGCAACAAAAAAATAGCTGGGCGTTGTGGCAGTGCCTGTAGTCCCAGCTGCTTGGGAGGTGGAGGCAAGAGAATCACATAAGCCCAAGAGTTAGAGGTTGCTGTGAGCCATGTGACGTCATGGCACTCTACCCGAGGGTGGTACAGTGAGACTCTGTCTCTACAAAAAAATAAAAATAAAAAAAATAAATTATTCCTTGCATCTTCTCGGACCACCATGGAATAAAAGTTGAGCTCAGTAACAACAGGAATCTTCATACTCATACAAAAACATGGAAGTTAAATAACCTTATGCTGAATGATAGCTGGGTCAGAAATGAGATTAAGAAGGAAATTGCCAAATTTTTGGAACAAAATGACAATGAAGACACAAATTATCAGAACTTCTGGGATACCACAAAGGCAGTCCTAAGAGGGAAATTTATAGCACTGCAAACCTTCCTCAAGAGAATGGAAAGAGAGGAAGTTAACAACTTAATGGGACATCTCAAGCAACTGGAAAAGGAAGAACATTCCAACCCCAAACCCGGTAGAAGAAAAGAAATAACCAAAATTAGAGCATAAATAAATGAAATTGAAAACAAAAGAATTATACAACAGATCAATAAATCAAAAAGTTGGTTTTTTGAAAAGATCAATAAAATAGATAAACCTTTGGACAACCTAATCAGGAAAAAAAGAGTAAAATCTCTAATCTCATCAATCAGAAATGACAAAGACGAAATAACAACAGACTCCTCAGAAATTAAAAAATCCTTAATAAATATTACAAGAAACTTTATTCTCAGAAATATGAAAATCTGAAGGAAATTGACCAATACTTGGAAGCACATCACCTTCCAAGACTTAGCCAGAATCAAGTGGAAATGTTCAACAGGCCCATATCAAGTTCTAAAATAGCGTCAACCATACAAAACCTCCCTAAAAAGAAAAGCCCGGGACCAGATGGTTTCATGTCAGAATTCCACCAAACCTTTAAAGAAGAATTAGTACCTATATTACTCAACCTGTTCCAAAAGGTAGAAAAAGAAGGAAGACTACCCAACACGTTCCATGAAGCAAACATCACCCTGATCCCCAAACCAGTAAAAGACCCAAGAAGAAAAGAAAATTATAGACCAATATCACTAATGAATATAGATGCAAAAATATTCAACAACATCCTAACAAACAGAATCCAGCAACACATCAAATTATACATCATGACCAAGTCGGTTTTATCCCAGGGTCTCAAGGCTGGTTCAATACCCGTAAATCTATAAGTATAATTCAGCACATAAACAAATTAAAAACCAAAGACCATATGATTCTCTCAATTGATGCAGAAAAAGCTTTTGATAATATCTAGCATCCCTTCATGATCAGAACACTTAAGAAAATTGGTATAGAAGGGACATTTCTTAAACTGATAGAGGCCATCTACAGCAAGTCCATAGCCAATATCGTATTGAATGGAGTTAAATTGAAATCATTTCCACTCAGATCAGGAACCAGACAAGGCTGCCCATTGTTTCCATTGCTCTTTAACATTGTGATGGAAGTTTCAGCCATTGCAATTAGGGAAGAAAAGGTGATCAAGAGTATCCATATAGGGTCAGAAGAGATCAAACTTTCACTCTTCTCAGATGACATGATCGTGTATCTGGAAAACACTAGGGATTCTACTACAAAACTTTTAGAAGTGATCAAGGAATACAGCAATGTCTCAGGCTACAAAATCAACACCCATAAATCTGTAGCCTTTATATATACCAACAATAGCCAAGCTGAAAAAACAGTCAAGGACTCTATTCCATTCACAGTAGTGCCAAAGAAGATGAAATATTTGGGAGTATACCTAATAAAGGACGTGAAATATCTCTACAAAGAGAACTATGAAACTTTAAGAAAAGAAATAGCTGAAGATGTTAACAAGTGGAAAAACATACTATGCTCATGGCTGGGAAGAATTAACATTGTTAAAATGTCCATACTGCCCATGGGCAGCGCCTGTGGCTCAGTCGGTAGGGCGCCGGCCCCATATACCGAGGGTGGCGGGTTCAAGCCCGGCCCCGGCCAAACTGCAACCAAAAAATAGCCGGGCGTTGTGGCGGGCGCCTGTAGTCCCAGCTACTTGGGAAGCTGAGGCAAGAGAATCGCTTAAGCCCAGGAGTTGGAGGTTGCTGTGAGCTGTGTGAGGCCACGGCACTCTACCGAGGGCCATAAAGTGAGACTCTGTCTCTACAAAAAAAAAAAAAAAAAAGTCCGTACTGCCCAAAGCAATATATAATTTTAATGCAATTCCTATTAAAGCTCCATTGTCATATTTTAAAGATCTTGAAAATATAATACTTCGTTTTATATGGTATCAGAAAAAAACTTGAATAGCCAAAACATTACTCAGCAATAAAAACAAAGCAGGAGGAATCATGCTACCAGACCTCAGACTGTACTACAAATCGATAGTGATCAAAACAGCGATGGAACTGGCACAAAAACAGAGAAGTAGATGCCTGGAACAGAATAAAAAACCAAGAGATGAATCTAGCTACTTACCGTTATTTCACCTTTGACAAGCCAATGAAAAACATCCAATGGAGAAAAGATTCCCTATTTAACAAATGGTGCTGGGTGAACTGGCTGGTGATCTGTTAAAAGACTAAAACTGGACCCACACCTTTCAGCATTAACTAAGACTCTCACTGGATAAAAGATTTAAACTTAAGACATGAAACAGTAAAAGTAGTTGAAGAAAGTGCAGGGGAAACTCTTGAAGGAATCAGCCTGAGTGAATATTTTATGAGGAGGACTCCCCAGGCAAATGAAGCAGTATCAAAAATACATTACTGGGACCTGATCAAACTAAAAAGCTTCTACACAACCAAGCACATAGTAAGTAAAGCAAGCAGACAGCCCCCAGAATGGGAGAAAATATTTGCAGGTTATACTTCCCATAAAGGTTTAATAACCAGAATCCACAGAGAACTCAAATGTATTAACAAGAAAAGAACAAGTGATCCCATCTCAGGGTGGGCAAAGGACTTGAAAAGAAACTTCTTTAAAGAAGACAGACGCATGATCTACAGACATATGAAAAAATCATCATCATCCTTAATCACCAGAGAAATGAAAATCAAAACTACTTTGAGATGTCACCTAACCCCAGTAAGAGTAGCCCACATAACAAATTCCCAAAACCAGAGACATTGGCATGGATGCGGAGAAAGGGGCACACTTCTACACTGCTGGTGGGAATGCACACTAATACGTTCCTTCTGGAAGGATGTTTGGAGAATACTTAGAGATCTAAAAATAGACCTACCATTCGATCCTATAATTCCCTTACTAGGTTTATACCCAGAAGACCAAAAATCACAACATAACAAAGACATCTGTACCAGAATATTTATTGTAGCCCAATTCATAATTGTTAAGTCATGGAAGAAGCCCAAGTGGCCATCGACCCACGAATGGACTAGCAAATTGTGGTACATGTATACCATGGAATATTATGCAGCCTTAAAGAAAGATGGAGACTTTACCTCTTTCATGTTTACATGTATGGAGCTGGAACATATTCTTCTTAGTAAAGTATCTCAAGAAAGGAAGAAATAGTATCCAATGTACTCAGCCCTACTATGAAGCTAATTTATAGCTTTCACATGAAGGCTATAACCCAACTATAGCACAGAAATATGGGGAAAGGCCCAAGGGAGGGGGCAATTCAGGGTGGAGGGAGGGTGATGGGTCGAGCTACACCTACAGTGCATCTTAGAATGGGTACAGGCGACACCTACTTAATGCAGAATACAAATGTCTACATACAATAACTAAGAAAATGCCATGAAGGCTACGTTGAACAGTTTGATGAGAGTATTTCAGATTGTATATGAAACCAGCACATTGTACCCCTTCATTGCACAAATGTACACAGCTATGATTTTAACAATAAAAAAGTAAATTAAAATAAATAAATAAATAAAATGGTCATGTGACCATCATAGTCCAATTAGACTCCCTTTTAACCCTTTAACTAGAAAGGCTGAGAGAGAGAAGCTCTCTTTTCTGCTGGTAGGGAGGGTCTACTCAGGAATGGAGCCACACAGACCTGAGATGGAGATATTGCTTCCTGGAGGTATTCTGAGCACCAAGACTTCTTTTGCCTGAAGCAAGGCTTAGGCATTTCAACTGCATGAGGCATTAAGGTTTCTTTTCTGCTTAAGCCAATTTAAGTTGGATTTCTTTCACTTGCAACCAAAATATCCTAACAATCATTCCCCCCAAATTATGCAGTGTCTTATTAAAAAATAAACCTCTTCTTCTTCTTGACTGCTTGACTCTCTCCCATGCCTCATTTGGTATATAGAATTCAAAAAGGAATGGATGCAGCCAGTTCTTTCTTATCCTTCAGAGATTCAGTCTTATACCGGAGGCAGATAAGGTTTTGTCTATTTTTGTAATGCAATACAATGAGGTAAGTTACACAGGTTGAAAGAGCTTTTCTGCACAGGATGGGAAAAATTAAATCAGCTTGGAGATTGGGCAAGGTCTTCACAAAGGAGGTGACATTTAGCTAGGCCCCAGAGAGAACAGATAGGGTTTTTCCAAATAAGACAGGAAATGAGGTCAAGGCACCCTAAGTGGAGAATGGCAACTACTTCCGTGGAGTTGAAATGCATAGGACACTGGAATAAAAACCAGGGGAGTGGCTGGAAAGGCAGATGGGAACCCGTGTACAACTTTTGTCACTATGACAGGCTAAGGAAATTAGATTTTCATCCCAGAATCACTGAGACACTGTGTTGAGACTTGGAAAGATTTTAAAAGAATAGTGATATGATTGAACTTGTGCTTCAGAATGATAATTCTAGATGTGCTATGGTGAGCAGATCACAAGGTGGGACCACTAAGAGGGTAGTCAGTGTAGTCAGGAGTTTGTCCATAGCAGTCTGCCACATGAGGAATGATGGATGCTCCATCAAAGATAAAAAGGGGCTTGATTTGAGATAGACCTGATGAGTAGTTACACACAATGGACCAGAAAGGCAGCGGCAGAGGAGCGTGAAGGTTTCTTTGTAGGAGGGTGGCCACAGAGGAGCATTCTGCCCCATTAAGTAATGAACGGCCTGGGGCAGAGTGAATTGGAGGTGTTAGAGCTACAGCAGGCTGGAAAAGGAAGATCAGGTATCACAATCACAGATACAGGAAGGAACTACGGAGTCCACAATGCCTGGGTTAAAAATCATAATTCCATCAGGCTTTAAGTGCTCAATCTGTCTAACCTTTATCTTCCCTGTGTGTAAGATAAGGTTAACATCACCTGTCAGGGCAGTTGAATGAATAATTTGAGACCACACATGGAAAATAACTGCATAGTTTTTGACACATGAGGTAGACTCTAAATAAATGCTAGTATCTTTCTTTCCTGTCATTGGTTCTGGCTGCCTGAGATTTTGCAGCCAGCCTACATGGGCATGGGAGTGAGGTAATGCCCGAGATTGCCTGGACACATCTGCTCTGCTATATAGAGGAGTACAGGGTAGTAGTTAAGAGCAAGGCCTAGAGGCCAGACATTTAATCACAAAGACTGAGCCTACCTCATCAGGGAGACCTTTACAGGCACATAAATTGCCACATCTTTAACACAACTGCATAAATTCAATTTATTCTGAAGGAAAAAAACTTAAATTATCATCACATATTCCCACATGCAGGTTTAAAGAGGAATGCTGACGTTACCAGTAAACCACTCACTCTTCTGGCACATCAGCTGGAATTTTTGTATTCCTGTGAATGAGGCTTGAACTCTTGTAATTGGTAAATTTAATAAGTATTTTATTGAACATCTACAGGAAGTAGATTCTTAAGGAAAGAAATACTAAAGATTAATCTTTCAAATTTTCATTACATGTTACATGATGTTTGGTTTCATATTAATAAACAAGTTTCAGATTTTTTTCAGAATAATAATCAATGTCAGTGTATGATGTTTATGAATATTTTTTAAGAACATGGAAATTTTATCTGAAATCAGTGAGCTGTCTTGGCGTTTCTTACTTTTTCCTGACCAGTTAATAAAATTGCAAGAAATGTCATATAAAGACAAAGAATTCAGGCATGCAGTGAATATTGACTTGTGTGGTTTTCACTAACATTGGCTGACCTGTTAGGTCAATATGTTTTGAAGTTTATTTAACAAGTCAATATAATTTATTTCAGCTTAGATTTAGATTGTTTTAAATTTCTGGAATCTTTTCTTTCTTACAAATATAAAACTACTTACTGCCAGAGTATATTATAGCGTGTTTGTTAAAACTTAAGTTCTTTGAGAATTAGAAACGTCCTGCAAGATAATGGTTTCTTTCAAAATAATACAAGCCAATTTAAAATGACCCTTTGTCTTTCTCCCTTTCATTTTGTGTGCCCTTATTTCCTTTAAAGAGCTATAATGTCTAGAAAGCTGTACAAACAATTAAGCTAAATCATTTTGTAAGCGGTTCTATGAAATGCAAGAGTGATTTTTTTCTTAAAGTCCAAATGTGTAACTCAGCTTACATGAGCATATAAGCATATTTTGTTTAAATTACATTTCCATCTGACAATATTAATTTCATCAAGGAAGCTTAGTATAAAATTAATTATAGCTATCATTTATATTATTTCATCTTCCCCTTCCATTGAAGCTTCAATGAGAATTCATCAACTGAAGGGCATGATTCACATTTTAATAACAATAATAAAGAAAATAACCAAAACTATTTTTTATCCCCCTCCTTCTAGAATTCTGTGATGAAAGACTTTCTTTTTTTCTTTTTCTTTTCTTTTTTTTTTTTTTGCAGTTTTTGGCCGGGGCTGGGTTTGAACCCACCACCTCCAGCATATGGGGCCGGTGCCCTACTCCTTTGAGCCACAGGCACTGCCCTGAAAAACTACTTTCTTAACGTCATCCAAAATGTAATACTATATTGTGAGGTTTCAGGAGACATGCTTCTTGTGGATATAACGAGAGTAGATCTAGTCATATTCTCCTGCTGACACAGAACAATTCAGTTTCATTGACTTTGGTGACTAACCTCGTGATTGTTTGAGAATCAAGTTCCAAGAAAGAATTTGTACGAGCCTTCAAATGCCATATTATTGAGCATGAAGATAAGAACAACTACCTTTATTCATGCACCAATTCCAGAACTCTAAGATATGTAAAGAAAATAACCTCCAAAGTCTAGAATTTTTCTTCCCTGCCCAACCTCCCATGAAAGTTCATGGCTGGCAATGGAGTAAATGCCTGTAAGAACTGATTCAGGTTGCAGGAAGCAAAGTCAAAGCAGGTGATAAGATACATACGTACTCAGACATCCAAGGAAGAGGAGAGAATTTCTAGAAATGACAGAAGGACTTCCTGAGGTGTACAGAGATAAGGACAATTGTGAAGAAATTTTCATACCCTTAACTTTCATTTGTACTTTTTCCTAAAACCAATCAGTCTGAAAATCGGGGGAAGAATTATCCCGGCTCTCTAATCCTCCCTCCACTTCCATAGTTGCCCTGTATTGTAGGTTTCCTTCTTCAGGAATAAATGCTCACCTCTCACACCCCATGAATGGACCTATGCTGCAAAACTTCCAGGATGTGGAGAACAGGAAAATTCCAAACAGCAGCGGAGACCAGGGCTCACCTCGTCACTCTACTCACGTGCTCACTCCATGTAAAACGCAGAGGCAGAAGTGATGATTATTTTCTTGTAACCTCATCTCTTCTACTCTCCAATTATTGTCAAAGAATAAAGAACTTCTGAGGGAGAGCAACAAATATGAGGAAAAATTGAAAGAGTGTCTCTTGGGTAAACATTTTGAGGGACATTTCACATGATCCCTCAGAGGGTCCCAAGCAGAACTGAGCTTCAGTTGCCCACAGTGGTGACTCAGGACTCAGCTCACTAACCTACCCAAGGGTTGGCTTTTCCTCCTCCCTTAACCCTGCCTGTCTCCCCTGCCCATCCCTTGGGAGTTGCTTTTCAGAATAAGGCACCTGCCTGCAACCCTTGCCTCAGAGGGAGCCCAGGCCAGAGTATTATTGTTGCATATTTTGCATGATTTCAGAAGAAAAGGTCAAGATTTCTGTGACTACTTCTATAGAAGGACAGTGTATCGTTAAGTATAAAGAATATATATATGATAACAAATAACTTAATTTCTTATATGTTCTTATATTATTCACATAGGAAAAGGAAACATTTTCATTAACCTTTGCCAAACACTATTAGATGCTATAAATATATATCCATTTTTTCATTTTGGGCACAAATCTCCCACTGCCTGCATTTGTCAACTACTTCTATGCTGCTATAGCTCATGCACTTTAGAGTTTAAGATTAAAAGAAAGACATTATGTTATAGATAACTACCATAAATCATGCACTGAGCAATAATGTTTAATGTATTTTTAATTTAGTACAATTTTTAATTTAATACATTTATAAACCCTACAATTAATAATGGTCATATGGTTTTTTAAATTTTACAGTTTTTCAACTTTTACACAAATCATAACCTGTAGTCCTAAAAACATAACATCTTTTTATATTTAGGTGTCACATAAAATGTCTCCAAACTATATTCTAGGATATAATATCTTAAATTCTACAAAACAAGCTTCATTTAATTAGAATTGGTTCTTTTTTTGCAGATTCAAGTCTGTTCTAATTCTATCAGAAACATAATTATAAAAAATAAGTTTCCATTTAACATAAAATTAGAATTTATATATAATAATTCTCAGATGTCATGACTTTTAAAGATCTTTGAGATAACTTTCTAGATAATTAAAATTTGGCATTGATATATAAATCTTTGTTCAAAAACAATGGAGGAAAATTCCTAAAGTATAAAATGCCAAATTTTATGGGGTTATGACCCTAGTTTCATGTCATCTTAACACCATAAACAAGAGGCCTCTTAAGTTAAAGACTAATAGGAATAGTAGCTGATAAATTGTAGGATTTTTTAAAACATTTCCCAGATATTGGGAAATTAACTGATTTTAATGACTGGAAAACAAATCCCCCATGATACAGATGGCTTCTAACACTTGCAGTTTATAAAATTATGTGAGGTCATAATGAGGTCATCATCTGATAAATAACTTAACATATTTTTTATTCTAGGTTACTGTGTCTTCTGGCATATAGTTTATAAGAACTTCAAATAATTGAATGACATTCCTATATCAAAATTCCTGGTCCTACCACCATTTGTTGGCAAATTTCCTTAGTACTCACCTATAGATTAAGAAAGAAAGAAAGGGTTCAGGGCCTGTGGCTCAGCAGCTGGGGCGCCAGCCACATACACCAGACCTGGCAGGTTCAAATCCGGCCCAGGACTGCCAAACAACAATGACAACTGCAACCAAAAGATGGCCGGGCATTGTGGTCCCAGCTGCTTGGGAGGCTGAGGCAGAAGAATCACTTAGATCCAGGAGTTTGGGGTTGCTGTGGGCTGTGTTGCCACAGCACTCTACCCAGGGTGACAGCTTGAGACTCTGGCTCAAAAAAAAAAAGAGACAAAGAAAGGAAGAGATGGAGTGGGGACGAGGGATAGGGAGGAAGGAGAAAATTGAAGTTGAACTCTGTCATATTCTAATGGTAAGTAGTATTTACCTATAGATTTACAAACTAATTGGAAAATCCATATTTATTCATCTCAGCAGGAGATGCATTTTCAGTAAACTTTATATTTCATATTTAATAATTATAAAATTTGGTAATACATTTCTATGCTTTTGATCAATTTTGTGCAAATGCACTAAAAATTGTTAGCATTTACAGACTTACTACCAATGGTAATAAAAATACTAATTTAAATGTATACACATACTTTTATTGTCATACAGTGCCTCTAAGAAGTAATTTTAGTGATCTAAGAATGAGATGAGTAGATCTCAGATGGGTGCAACTTTAGATGCAGAAAAGAAGGGACCAAGCTCAGACATTTCTAAGAAGAATCTAAAGGCACAAGGAAATTTGGTAATCCATTTATTTGCTTTTGACCAGTTTTGTACAAATTCATTAAAATTGTTAGCATTTACAGACTTATCACCATATAGGACAAGAGAGATGAAATAAAGAAAGGCAGCCAGAAGCAGTGGCTCATGCCTGTAATCCCAGCACTTGGGAGGCCGAGGTGGGTGGATTGCCTGAGTTCATGGGTTCGAGATCAACCTGAGCCAGAGCATAGCCGGGCGCCTATAGTCCCAGCTACTTGGGAGGCTGAGGCAAGAGAATCACTTAAGCCCAGGAGTTTGAGGTTGCTGTGAGTATGATGCCACAGCACTCTACCAAGGGTGACAAGGTGAGACTCTGTCTAAACAGAAGAGAACAAAGTGAGACTCTGTCTCAAAAGGAAAGAAAAAAAAATCAATGAAAGCATCAAAAAAGACTCAGAAATTTTGACTCTGGGTATCTGGCAGAACCATGATTTTAGTGATCCGATGATGATTAGGGCATTGCTTTTGTGAGGCTAAGATTTATGAGGGAAGGTGAAGTCCAGTGTTCCACACAGTATTTTGTTTTTCCTTTTTTTATTTTAATAGATTCAAGGGATACAAGTTGAATTTCATTACATGTCTGTACTGTATAGTGGTGAAGCCTCAGCTTTTAGCTATTACCCAAGTAGCATATGTTGTATCCATAGATAATTTTTCAAACCTTATTCCCTCCCAATCTCCCTCTTTTTGAGTCTCCAATGTCCATTACATCACTCTGCCACACAGTGTTAAAAATGCAGAAGATGGGACAGGAGGGGGCTGGCAGTGAAGAATTTGAGTCAGGCCATGGGTAAGTTTCATATCACCTGACATCTTTGCATTCTTCCTCCAAACATTTAAGCAAGCTTGGACCAAGCCAGGCAGGTTTTATCTGTACATATATAATGATCTTCTCTGTGTTTGGATTATTAATGGCCTTTGATGTCACTTTAATTTGAAAAGTAGTTAGGATTTTATTCTTTTTTTTTTTTTTAGGATTTTATTCTTGTCTTCACAATACTCATTGATTAAAACCTTACACATCAACTGTTCCCATTTTTCACAGAAATCCTGCAACTTCACTGTTCTAAAAAGAAGATGTCAATTTTGCTAAATCTGCCCAGCTATTCTGGGTAAAACTGCTCTCAAAGAGTTAAAATGCTAAGTCATAAGCACTTCCCTGTTTTCAAAACTGACTCACTCTTCAACTCTAGACCCAGGGAATTGACCCTCTTTACCAACTTTGATGCTTCACAAAATGTAGTTTTTTATAGCTGTGTACATTTTTCTACATAATTATAAACAATGTGACTTAAGTTTGAAATGATTTTTTTCTTCTTCCAGTGATGTCTGCTAATAACCAACTTCCAAATCTGTTTTTGTTGTTAAATATTTATTTTAAGTGACAAGAACAGCATTTTAAATTCACTTGGAAAGATAAGTCAAAATTAAAACAATAATATGGGTTAGTACAACTCTGACACTTTAGCCACTATAGTTTCATGTTGTTAAGAAAACTACATCTCATGGACTGTGTAATGGTCCGTATTTTTATCTGCTTTTAATAGTCTACTTTCCACATTGCAAGTTCTTCTTCATAAATCTGTCTACTTGACAGGAAGTTAAGGTTCCAGCCATAATTTGTTTACTACCTTTGTTCTATATAAATTTAACGTTGACCAATGAAATTATCCTGACTCCTGCCTCTACCAAACTCCAAATATTACAATTTTTTATTATTTTTTCAAATATTACAATTTTTAAGCTACAGCAACTAGATCATTTTGCTTTATTTTAAATTTCTCCAAAAAATTAAATTTCTTTCTTGTTAACAATGTCTTGAATGTTTTCCCATTTCCTGTGATACTACTTTGCTTAGACTTCCTCATTCCTCATTAACTAATTCACTTACTTGTGCCTATATTTCTTCTAACATGTAATGTAACTTGAATTCTCCCTCATAACTACATGTTTTTCCCTGTCATTTACCTCCCTTGAAGAGGAGGAAAGAGGTAGTGATGCAGGACAAGGTGGCACCACAACGTGCTGCCTTAGTCCTGGCAGCGTTGATGTTGCTGCGGATGGAGGAACCAGCTTGCTGGAAGGGTGACACCTGCGGGAGACACACTGGTGCCTTGCTGTCTCCTACCCATGCACTTCTGACTGGACAATTTTATGAATGGTGCCTTGCTGTCTCCTCCACCTTCCCCTTGCACTTCTGACTGGTGGATTTCATGTAAGCTGAGAGTTCATTGGATAGCTGGCTGTAACTGACCAAGACCCACAGCCTAAAATTCAACATTGAGTTACAGAAAACAACCCTCCTGCCACTATATAAACCCCTGAGCAGAGAGCCCAAAGACAGACCTCCTAGAGGGAGCAGAAGAGCTTGTTCCCCTCCTCGGTTTTCTCTGCCAGGAGGTTTGATTTTTTGTAGTTGTTGTAATTTTTGTTTCTGTGAATAAATCCTGACTTACCACTGATCCTGTGGTCCAAGGAGACCGGAAGTCCAGTATCAGTAGGAAGGGTGAGGGAGGGAGGGAGACAGATTTGACAATGATCACTAACATCTCTGTGTTCCTAGTATCCTTGGGCCACTCAAAGGCCCCTTCAGTTGTGTGTCCTTCAAACCAATTGTGTCCTTTTTAGCCAAAGACATTTACTGATGACATCCATCCATACACGTATTTCTATCTCTATTATTGTTATGGGAGAGTATTATGTCTTCTGTGCATTAGACTAGAACTAAAAGAAAGGTGATACTTAAAATTATTACTTTCATCTAAGTCAATCTTTCATGAGGTTTAGAGTATGCTAAAGTCCTATATATAAAGAACAGAGCCTTGCATGCCTTTATTAACACTACAAAAAGGTTTCTTGAGTTTTCAGTATTATTTTAGGAATGTGGAAGCATATAATCTGAAACTTAATGATTTGGAAGATGGCTGACCAGAGACACCAGCTGCCAGGGAATCTCAAAGAGAAAAAAAAAGTTTTAGATTTAAAAAAAAAAAAAAAAAGCATAGATTGGATGTAATTCCACGGGAAAAGTGCCAGAATCTGTCAGAGATTCCAAGGGAAGAAGTTGTGGAGTAAAACAAGAAGGAGCAAGGTCATGGGCAGAGATCAATGCTTGGAGTTCAGTAAAAAGTGTAAGTGGAGTGGTTGTTTCTCCCTCCCTCACATCTCTGGAGTCAGCGGGCTCCCAAACTGCTGCAGAGCCTTCTGCCCTCATGAGCCCAAAAGCTGCTGCTGCCATTGACCTGGGAGCTTCTTGAGGACAAAGTGCCAGGCTGCCAGAGCCCTGGGGTCACTCCCCATCCCCACTAGCCCGACGGCAGGTACTATGCTGCTGTTTCACTCACAGTGCACCTTTGCCCTCTCCAGGGGCTTCAGCTCCTCAGTTTTCATCTTCCTCATTCCCACACAAACATTCCCAATGCCAGCCCAGACTGTGCAGGGAGTGAGTTGCAAGGGAACGTCATGACCCCAGGGCTTGGACATTCTGGAGAGAAGGACAGAGATGACCAGAGAGCTAGTCCTCCATTCAGACACCATTCCTCCCTTCCCTTCCCTTCCCTACCCACAGACAGATGATTGAGCCAGGGCTCTCAGAGGCGGCTATTTCCCCTCTGTTGGTGTGTCCACCTCACTGAAGTGGGGAGTGGGGCTCAAACCTTTCCTCTTAAAAACATGCAGCAAACCAAGGGTGGTCAGACTGTGAGCTCTTTGCTCAATAGCGTTCCACAGTCCTGCTTGCCCAGCTGCTGCATCAGACCAAAGCACAGGAACATCAAACCTTCTTGAGAACCTCATAGACAACTTGCGACTAGCATGCTTCTCCCTGGCTCAGTCAAGGATTGATCTTTAAGGACCCAGGGACAGGCCCACAGGCCAGATCCTGTATCACCAGGACTGGATCTGTTGCTTGAGGACATGAAAGAGAGAGATGTGAACTAATCTGGGAGGCAGAGAGAGCCTGTGTGGGCTGAACTGGGAGGGGAGAGCAGCATGGGTCTTAGCTGCAGGCCACTTGTGAAGTACCACTCCCCACACAGGCAGGCCATGCTCTTGTCCCAGAACAGGATCCTGAATAGGGAAGCTCCAAGCCTATTGCAATAACCAGAACAGTTGGATGTTGGCACAAAAATAGAGACATAGACCAACGGAATACAACAGAGAGCCCAGATATAAATGAAACCTTCCACACACAGCCAACTTGTCTTTGGCAAAGCAGACAATAACATACACTGGGAAAAAGAATCCCTATTCATAAATGGTGCTGGGAAAATTGGATAGCCACATGCAGAACAAAGAAACAGGATCCATGTCTCTTCCTACTCAAGATGGATAAAATACTTAAATGTAGGCATGATGCTATGAGCATTCTAGAAGAAAATGTGCAAAAAACTCTTCTAGATGTATCACCCTAGGCAAAGAATGTATGAAAAAGCCCTAGTGCCGATCACAGCAACAACAAAAATAAATAAATGGCACTTGACTACTTAAAACTCTTCTGCACAGCTAAGGAAATAATCAACAGATCAAGTAGACAACCTACAGAATGGGAGAAAATATTCTCAAGCTATGTATCTGATAAATAGCTAATAACCAGAGTCTACAAGCAACTCAAGAAAATCAGCAAGAATAAAACAACCCCATTAAAAAGTGGGCAAAAGGCATGAAAAGAAGTTTTGCAAAAGAAGATAGACAAATGGCCAGTAAATGTATGAAAAAAATGCTCAAAGTTACTAATCACCAGGGAAATGCTATTTGAAGCCACAATAAGATATGACCTTACCCCAGTTAGAGTGGCTTTTGTTAAAAAGTCCAACAATATATGTAGCTGCTGGCATGGATATAGAGAGAAAGGAATGCTTATACACAGTTGTTGTGACTGCGATTAGTACAACTTCTATGAAAAATAGTATGAAGATTCTTCAAAGAACTAAAAGCAGACCTACCATTTGGTCCAACAAGCCCCCTACTGGGTATTTACCTGAAGGCAAGGATGTTATTTTATCAAAAAGAGACCTGCACTCAAATAATTACAGCAGCACAATTCACAATCGCAAAGATGTGGAATCAACCAAAGTGCCCATGAATTCGTGAGCGGATTAACAAAATGTGATACATGGAATACTACTCAGCCATAAGAAGGATGAATTAATGGCTTTTGCAACAATTTAGATGGAACTGGAGACCTAAGTGAAGTATCTAAAGAATAAGGAAACAAACATCGCGTGTACTTGTTATTAAATTGGAACTAACTGATGAGCACGCACATATATGGAGGGAAATAAACTCAGTGAAAAACAAGGGCGGAGGGAAGAGAAGGTGGGCAAACAGCCTACTTAGTGTCCACAATGATCACTATCTGGGTGACAGGCACACTTACAATGCTCACTCAAGCATTACAAAAGTGATCCACATAACTGAAAACATTTATACCCCTGTAATATTTTGAAATTATAATAATAATAAAAATAAAATACTTCCAAAAAAGGAACTTTATTATTTGTATAGATAGCTGATTTATAAATATTGTTTTTAAAAACCTTGACCTCAGGGCAGCGCCTGTAGCTCAATGAGTAGGGCGCCGGCCCCATATGCCGAGGGTGGCGGGTTCAAACCCAGCCCCAGCCAAACTGCAACAACAACAAAAAAAATAGCCGGGTGTTGTGGCGGGCGCCTGTAGTCCCAGCTGCTCGGGAGGCTGAGGCAAGAGAATTGCGTAAGCCCAAGAGTTAGAGGTTGCTGTGAGCCGTGTGACGCCACGGCACTCTACCCGAGGGCGGTACAGTGAGACTCTGTCTCTACAAAAAAAAAAAAAAAAAAAACAAAAACCTTGACCTCAAAAGTAACTTCTATAGATATTATTGAAAATTATCATCTAAATTTAGTTTTTGACAAAAAAAATCTTTAGCTTTATAATTTACATTACATTTCTAATATCATTACAATTTCAGTTATGAAATTTTAAATTGGCTTTTTAACATTTCATTTGGACGTGTCATTTTAACAGTCGCAATGTTGTGAGCACATTAAATTCATTCGCTAGTTCCATAACTATTTTTTACACTAAGAGTCATACCATCTTAACAGTCTTGCTAACTCCTGCCTCTTCTTTCTATGGGGGATCAAAAGAGTTAATTTGTCTACACTCCAAAGGCATTCAGTAAAGCTGATGAATTTTCAAGGATGTATGTGCAAAGGCCAATTCATGCAAAATTTTGAAATTTTCAAACTTTCCCTTGAAATGTTCACACTTTGGTCTCTTAGTTTTGAACAATTCTCCCAACTTTAAAATGATCCTTCTTTCATCTGCCAGGTGTCCACCTTCATGCTCACTCCTCATTATAACTGCCTTTCAGAAGAAGTGTTCAGACTAATGCACACTGGTATGTAATTACTGTTTTCAAGGGATGTGGAGCCAGAAGCTCCAGTTGAGTTGAAAGTCTTTACTCTAAAAGATAGGATATCCTAATGAGAATTTCAGAGTGCAACTGGAACATAACACTTCAGTGGGGAGAAGACCCCCAACTACAGGGTTAGTGGGCTATCATGGCAGCCTTTATTTTCTAGACCCTTAGCCCATGGGACAGATTAGTGCCCACAACATGGGATTCTGCCACTTGTCAGAAAGAGGACCTGGCCTTCATACCTTGTACCTTCTGATAAAGTGGCTGGCATTTGCCATCGCTTTGAAGATTGGAAATAGTAAGGGAGAGAACTAGAGAACTAGTTCCCAGTTCCCAGCCTTAAATAAGATAAACCTAAAGCGGGAGATAGGGCAGTGAGAACTGCATTACAGCAGAGTAAGATCAAGTTTTTGTAGAGGGGACGGTAGCACCCTCTGGGAACACAGAAAAGGAACACTTAATCCAGCCTTGGAAAGTCGAGGAGGGCTTCCCAGCAGAGGCCATGGATCAGCTGAGGCCCCAAAAGATACATCAGGGTTAGCCAGGCATAAAATGGGAAGATGAACAATACTGAGCTGAGCACACATGCACAAAGCCTGTGAGGAGAAAATCATCACCTTTCACTCGGAGAACCACTTCCAAAACAGAAAGAGTGGATAGAGAGGGAAAGAAGGAGAACGGAGCTGCAAGGGAAATCAAGGCCCAGGGAAGGGAGACTTGGTAAGCCACTTTAATACATTTAAATGGAATCCTGAGGCAATGGGAAACAATTGTAGGGTTTTCAACAGAAAAATGACATGACCAATTTTATATGCTAGGAAGTTTATTCTGGAAGCAGTGTGGAAATGGATTGAGGATGGGCATCATTGAAGTCAGGGAGACCAGGGACAGGACTGCAGCAGTAACGCAGGCAGTAACACCACGGCCTGCGCTAGGGGAAGGCAGGCTCCGAGGAAGAGCAGGGCCAGGGCATCACTGCTATAGGCTCCATGGGACTCAGTAACTGAGTGGATGAGGTAGGGGTCAGGAAGAAAATAGCCAGCGGTGTGCAGAGGAGTCCTTGATATGACAACACAGACACTTTCTAGAGGGACAATAATGAGTTTGGTTTGGGTCAGGTTATGTTGGAGACTCATAAAGAAAGGCTGCTGCTTACTTCTATAGGTATTACCCAACCCAAGGGGTGCCAGTCATTTAGACTACAGTGAGAATGACCTGCCACGGAAGGGCAGGAACCAGCTGTATAAATGCGTATGGTGGCCCTGGCCAGAGCTCAGGAGAGAGACTCCTTGGAGGTGAAGGCTTGAGGAGCAGTAGCAGGTAGACAGTATGTGAAGCTGGAGAACAGATGAATTCCCCCCAACCCCACAGAAAGACCAGCTCGAATAAGAGGGCCACGAACCAAGAGAAACCAGGACATTTGCTGAACAAGCAAAAGAAGAGAAACCCACAAAACAAATTAAAAAGAAGAACCAGCAGGCGCAGAGAGAACACAAAGGAGAAAGTGGTCACCGATGCCCTGGGAAGAGGAACTTAATTACAGCTTAGGTAAACAGCCACCAAGTGGAGTGTGGTCTCCGAGTAAGAGACTCCTCAGAATCTGCTGCGAGGGTGTGAATCTGAGGAACCCGGCATAGCATACAGAAAGCTCATGTGGCTCATCACTCTTTGCAGACCCATAGGAAGTGGAGGAATGGGAGTTATATGTTATGATATAAAGAAGGAAGCATTGATAGAGAAAAAAAGAACGCTAGGTAGCTTTGCAACTCTCCAGCAAGAAAACCTTTGGCAAAGCTCTTTATGTCCTTGTTCACAGTTTCTACATAGTCACTAGAAGAAGGTTGGATTAGGTGTTTAAGAGCCCCCCCAACTGTAATATTATGATAAGACAAAATAATTAAAAAAAATAACCAAATATCTAGGACTAATAGTACGTTAGGTGCTAGAGATGCAATAAACAAGGAATGGAATAAAGCCAGTCTTGTCCTTCTGGGCCTGATGCCAGCAGGTTAATATACTTGTCAACTCTGTATCACGGCAAGGTGGCAAGCGCTGTGATGGATGCACACGCTGCTACAGTAGAGAACCTAACTGCTGAGTCTTCATGGAGGTGACCCCCCGAGGACCTCTGCACCATGAGGAGGAGTCCTCCGGGCATGGTGGAGACTTCAAGGAATCTTATGCAGAAGACATGGGCTGTGCAAAGGCCTGGAAGGATGTAGAGCAGGGAGTTTTCACTTCTATATGGCTAGAGAATGAGAACATGGAGGGACACAGATGCAACTAGAAAAGTGAGCGTGGAGCAGAGAGGTCACTACACGTCTTACATATTATAGTAAATGTTTAAGTGTTGTTTTATGAACAGACATTTCTACAGAGATTTCTATATGTGCCAGGCAGTGTTTATTTAATCCTTGCAAAATCCTGTGCATTAAATACTACCATCCTTCCCCATTTCACAATGAGGAAACTGACACAGAGGTTAAGTAACCGGCCCTTGTATAACTGAGAACCTATTCAGTGATGGAGCTGAGGTTCCAGCAGAGGCTTTCCGACTCCCAAGCTCCTGCTCTTCACCATACCATATGCTATAGGAGGGGGAAGCCGATTAGATTTAATTGGAAATAGCAGCATCTAATTTGCATTTTAGAAAAGGCTGAATTGATAGCCAGGCGTGTGGCAGGAGCCTGTAGTCCCACTTACTTGGGAGGCTGATGCAAGAGAATCGCTCAAGCCCAGGAGTTTGAGGTTGCTGTGAGCTGTGATGCTACAGCACTCTACTGAGGGTGACAAGTGAGACTCTGTCTCAAAAAAAAAGAAAAAAAAGGCTGAATTGAAGGGGAGAAAGGGGTTCTTTTACAGTATTTTGGGTTAAAGACAACACATGCACACACAAAGCAGTGGCAATTTTGAAAAGGGAGAAATGTATAAGATGCTTAGCAAGCACCAGCTGAATGTGCAAGCAAAATAGCAAGAGGAATCCAAAATAATGCCCAGATTTCTGACTCAGAGAACCAGGCAAATGACAGTGACTTTAACTGAAATTGAGAATAGAAGAATTTTAAGTGTGCTGAGTTAGAAATAAAGTAGAATATTGGAAAAGTAGGGTCTGGAACTCAGGAACAAAGTTTGGGTATTAATATGGGAATTATCAAAGTGGATGATGGTTAAAGCTATGGGAATAAAGTAAGGTCATCAGGAGAGAGTGGGCAGAAAGCTGAAATCGGAACCTTAATGTTGAATTAGAGGAAGAGAGAATTGAGAATGAGGGCAGCTAAGGTAGGAAGAAAGCCAGGTAAGAATGGCATCACCTTTCAGTATTTAATATTTTTGTTGTTTAGGTTTGTGTTAGAACAGAGGTCTAAACAAACTGTGACACTGCACGTCTGTAACCCACCTTCTAAGTTCTTTATGGTCAGGAATCATGTCCAGTCAATTCATTTGTATGCCGCCAGGCCTAGAATAGACCAGACAGACCTTTGTAAAAGACTTGATAAATAAATAAAACTTCTTAATGGATAGACTTTTATGCTCCAACACACTTTTTTTCACATCTCTTGGGTACACAGACCACCTTGGCAAAATATCTCATCCAGTTTTCTAAAACAAAAGACAAACAGTAGCTCAATCTGGTATGTCAAATACCTAAATGCTCCCCAAATGAACACATTAACCGTGGGGCTAAATTCTAGATCACCTTCCTTAAAAATTATAAAGCATCCCACCACAATTTGTTATGCAAAATTCAGGCAGTAAATATTACAAAGAACTTGGGCTCTGGAGTTGAGTAAATCTGATTGCAACCTACAACTCTGGCAGGCCTAGTCCTCTGCCTTTGGGCAAGTCACTTAATCTCACTAAGCCTTGGTTTTCTCCTCTGCAAAATGGTAACACTATCTACAGGACAGACTGCTAGGAGGATGACACACTTGAAGTCCCTAGAGTGGCTGCTGTCATAAAGTAGACATTAGACCCTTTCTTCTCTTCGGCAGTCTTGCAACTGATTCATTTTCACCTAAAGAATCTGAGCACCAAGAAGCACTCCCCAGAAGCTTCCTCTGAGGCTTAGGATCTGCAACATCACCAAGGACCAGCAGGTGGTAGTGGTGCCTGTTGGGGGAACCCTAGGTCAGGCGTTCCTTCCGTCAGGGTAATTATCTACTCAGAGCTAAGCACTGAGTTCCAGCATGCTGCATTCCACTATTATAAGCTCATTAAAATAACAGTCTCTGCAGATGAAACATAAATCACCCCCACGCGTGCATATTAACAATAAATATATATTATTAACATGTAAGTATCATTTGAAATAATGGAAAAGAGCTACGTAGGTACACATCACATAACTTCCTCATAAGCGAGCATAAACTGTTTTTAATTTTTTTTTCACTTAACCTTGATTTTAATTCTCTCACATTAATTGTGATTCATTCCTATGTTGGCAGAAGGCTAATAGCCTTAACCTTAGAATTTGGCAAAACACTCTATGGAAAAAGCCCTTTGTTCTTTTCACCTGCTCGTGGATTAAATCCCCTAATTAGCAGACGTAGGTGAGAGCCACTTCAGCTGTACTTCAAAGGCGATCTCAGCTTCTGCATGCCATTTCTCAGCTTGGCACTCTTGGGCCTTCCTGTCTTTATCCACACTGAAGTAGCAAATACTCTATGGGCTCCTTGAAGCCCAGGACCATTGACTTCTAATCAAAACCTGGTTCCCAGAGTTACCCTCACTCCTGCAGGGTGCCCTGATTCTCTGTGCTTGCAGCAACCGCCACATTACCAGACCACTCTGCTTTCTTTTGAATGCTGACACAGGGTTACGTTCCGGTCGCTTTGTGTTCCACAGTTCTTGGCATACTGTGCTCATTTCAACCTTCTGCTTATAGACGCCAAATGTGTTCATTTCTTCTTCTTAAACCTTTATGCAATTTTGAATGCCAAAAACAAAGAACACTTTAAAATGACAGAACCTTTCAAGAGAGTGAACTGCTACCTTCCCAAAAAAAGGATTCACAACTTTTGACCAAGTGATTCTATTTCTTTTGGAAATAAAAGAAGGCAAAAATATATCCGTAAGGATGTCAATTACAGCACTATTTAATATAACAAAGAAATAGATGATCCAAATGTTTATTGGAGGATGGTTAAATAAATTATCACTGATCTGTACCTTGGAGCATGATATATTTGTCAAAAGACCAGGAGGTAGAACTATATCAAGTGAATGGAAAGAAATCTATGATACAGAAAGTAAAAAATTAGCTGCAGAATAATATATCTACAATGATCTCATATTATTTTTTTAAAAAATTTTACATTTGTGCTTGTATATGCAATTTTAAGAGTGTGGGAGACTATGCAAACGATTTAAAGGAGGGTGCCCTAAGGAATAGAATTTAGGAGAAAGGAGATTTTATTCTCTATATGAAATATTTTCATTTAGCTTGACTATTGATTATAGTGAGCATATATTACTAATTAAAGAGAAAAAATAATAAATTAACATATTTAAAATTTTTAGCTGCTATAGATTAGGATAGTAATAGTAATGGATCTGCTTAAAGTAATGTTGGTGCTTATTTTATGACAGTTCACAATGTTTGATTTGAAATAGCTCTTTTCTTTTGAAACTCTCCCCCTTCTTCCCCTGGGTTTACTTAATTTTTTTGGACAGAGGGCACTCATACCCAGTATTTCCTGGTAAGAATTTATCTTGGCTTGCTTTTCTTCGTTTGGTTTGTTTGCTAACAGTCACCAGCTGTGCAAGCTCCCTCTGTAATTTCTTGCAACGTTTTCTAAAAGAATAGGGCCTCAAGTACAGGGTTTCATGATAAGGTCTCAAGTTCCATGTAAAGTGGAAATTTTTCAGTGCCATGACATGCCAAGGAGGGGTAGGGCTGCTTTACTTCCTTTAACCATTTATAAGCCTACGAAGATGTCATTCTGTACCTGTAAGCCAAGTTCCTCTGGAACTGTCATAGATTATTTTTGAACTCTAGCTGTTTTCCCACTCTAAAATCTATGAGTAAAACCTGCCACTGTCCCTAGATTCTTCTTTTCAAAAGCTTATCAAAAGGAACTTTCAATCCCTAATCATATCTTTTAATACTTACCCACTGTATTTTTTTTTTTAAGACAGAGTCTCACTTTGTGGCCCTGAGTAGAGTGCTATGGCATCATAGCTCACAGCACCCTCAAACTCTTGGGCTCAAACTCTTGCCTCAGCCTCCCAAGTAGCTGGGACTACAGGTGCCTGCCACAATGTCTGGCTATTTTTAGAGCTGGAGTCTTGCTCTTGCTCAGGCTGGTCTTGAACCCATGAACTCAGGCAATCCACCCTCCTCGGCCTCGCTGAGTGCTAGGATTATAGGCGTGAGCCACCGTGCCCAGCCCAACTGCATTTTATTAATAATCCTCTCTACCTTCACAGTAGATCTGAAGGTTTATGCGTATGTGGTCCTTTATATCAGATAACAGGTCCTAGTCTTTTCTCCTATTATCAGAGTTCAAAGTGTCATTGTTGCTTATTTTGCCCTTTTTAAATATTTGGCTTTTGGTAGCCCAAAGCATAAAGCCAAAATTATACTATGAGCCATGAATTTCATATAAATACAGGTTTTGTTTTTCATTTAATTATCACAGCAATAGGCGGCACCAGTGGCTCAGTGAGTAGGGTGCTGACCCTGTATACCGAGGGTGGCAGGTTCAAACCCAGTCCTGGCCAAACTGCAACAAAAAAATATCCAGGCACTGTGGCAGGCGCCTATAATCCCAGCTACTCCAGAGGCTGAGGCGAGAGAATCCCCTAAGCCCAAGACCTGGAGCTTGAGGTTGTTGTGAGCGGTGATGCCACAACACTCTACCAAGGGTGACAAAGTGAGACAGAGTCTCTTAAAAAAAAATTATCATAGTAATACAATCATTTTTTACATTAAGGAAATTGAAGCTCAAAATTAATTTATACAAGGAGAAGCTAACTGCTGCTAAGTTGTAGAGTCAAGTTTCAAATCTATTTCTACCGAAAGTTTATACTTTTAAGTTTTATCATGCCGTTTCTAACAATTAATGCAAGAAAACTAATACTGATTGGTCACCTATGACAGATCAAGTATTAAAAAATACATGTACTAATTCATTTAATCCTTAGCCAAAACCTATTCCAATAGCAGTTATGCCCATTTTTGTGTGAAAAAAAAAAACCTTGGTCCTTGGAGAGGTTGAATACTTGCCTAACATCACACAGTTTGTAGGAGAAAAAAATCCAAGATTCAACCCCAAGTCTGTGTCCAGAGCTCCTGCTTTCTATGGTATCGTATACAGCATTTCTCATGGATTCACCATGAGACCAGCTTTGAAGTGGGTACCATTATCAAGCCTGCCCGTTTTGTTTAGATGGGGACCTGCCCTATTGCCCTGGCTAGAGTGCAATTGTGCAATCAGAGCTCATTACAACCTCAAACTCCTGAACGCACATGATCCTCCTTCAGCCTCCCAAGTAGCTAATTTTTTTTTTTTTTTTTTTTGGTAGAGGCAGGGTTTCGCTATGTTGCTCAGGCTGGTCTTAAAACCCTGGCCACAACTGATACTCCTGCCTCAGTGTCCTACAGTATACAATTACAGATGTGAACCACTGCACCTCACCTGTCATCGTCATTTTATAGATTAAAGAAAAACAGTTTCGAGAAGTTTAGTAACTTGTCCCCAAGTCTATTTAGTGGGTATAAAAGGAGATTAAGATCCAGGCATGCTGACTGTGGCACTCTCAACCAAGCACTTAATGGACTATTCCCCCAGAAATGCTTTTTTCAGAATCAATGTTCTAACAAAAACAAGAGAGAAATTTCCTTAGGTATGCATAGTACAAAATGTAACTTTTAAAGAGAGAGAAGGAAAAGAAGCAATCTGTTAAACTAGGAGTGGCCACTGTAATCTAGCTGATGGAACACTCTTTCTAAATCTATGACAGATTATTAATTGATGTCCGCAGAAGTGTCCTTTAACATATTGTCTCCTTCCCTGTAGCTACTGCAGGAGTGAAACCTCCCAACTTCAGGAGGAAAGGAGGGCAGCTCTGGAGTTGTATAAATAAGGAAATTGTGCAATGAACTGTGTGGGAGGTGAAAGGCATTTAGTATCCAGTCCTTCTCCTTTCAGGATGAGCTTACTCATCCTCAGTGTTCCAGGTCAGGAAAAAGCTCTGCCAGATGAAGGAATGGGCCTCCTTCACAGGTGAGGCCAGGGCCGTTGACCCCCCCATCAGGAGGGCATGGCTTTAGAAGCACCAGTTTGATAGTGGTGATGGATTTGCACATGTTCCTGTGCACGCTCACGGGCAATGGCTAGTACTTCTGAGGATACTTGATTCAAGGGCCATTGTTGTCATGATATATGAGATTAGCAACAACCTTAGCTACCTTCGTGCCTAAGACAAAGAGAAAGAGCAAGATCTCATGCAAACTTAAACCCTGTGAATATGTGGCCTGATTTCTCTCTAGCTTTGTGCAATTAAGGAAGAGATAAGAAACTATTACAAGGAGCGGTGTCTTTAATGTCAGCAATAGCTCCTGTTTCCAGGAGTAGGATAAAACAAGGAGCTAAAGCAGAGTGCCCTAAGCCTAGTCTGAGACAGGTTCTTTTTGGGGTATGTGTTAGATTTATAAGCCTCCAACTTCTGTGCTTTATAACAAGGCCATTCAGTATAAATGGCCTTATAGAAAGACAGATGCAATATTTCCTGATGGTGGGAAGCAAGGAGGCAGAGGAGGGAGAGCCGGCCTTATTATGCAAAGGAGTTATAATAAGGCTGTTTTTTACCACCACAAGTGGCCCTTTGAGAAGATGAGTAGTGAGCAAGAGCGGGCAAAGGGCTAGAAGCTCATTTATCTAATAAAACCTGATTACAAGCAACAGGTGCACTAGCATATAAACAACCTTGGCGTCATCAAGAAATTCTGAAGAAAGCTGCTTCAAATTGCAAATGATATGACTTTCATCTAATGATAGATATTAATTATACAGGGAAGATTGCAATAGGCCCATAAAATAGGTGTTTGCATCCTCATTATTCAGTATTTCATGCCATGATGATAAAGCAATAATGACAGAATAATAAACAAGCTTTTCATTTATTTATTTGCCTCATTGAAAACTACACCTTGAAAGTCAAATCACAAAGTTCAAAGGAAGAGGGCAAAAGACGCACAAAAACACCTATAAGAGGTGAGCACAGAGGTCAGGGGCGAGAAGAATAAGGGAGAGAGGAACTAACAGACAAATGGCAAGACTTGCTTCTCTCCATGATAAACATGCTCCTAAAACAGAATCAGAATTAGGACAGCAGTTTTCCCTTGTAGGTGATAGCAGCACTTCGTTGATGTGTTCAAAAATGCCTGAATCTTTTGAAAGAACAATTATTCCTTTAGTTGACCTGGTTGGGGCACAAGATGTGGGGGATAATATTGAGAGGCAGAGAACACATAGGATCCCGTGTCTTATACTCAGCAGCACCTGTTACTTTTATTATTGCTAAAGGCTCCATCAGCTCCTGAAGCCTTTAGTGGAGCACATAGCCAGCCTGTGGGAGAAAAAAAGTGGGTGGAAAGGAGCCGGAAGGACTGTGATTGTGCCAGAAGAGAGGTGAGGGCAGGAAGTGGTGGGAAGAGAGGCAGACATCACAGGGAGCAAACCAACCCACAGCCACACGTGTGCAGAGAGACAGCAAAGATCTTTATCATGATAATTCACAAAGTCAGACCTCACAAAGATCAAGGGCAAAAGAGGGGAAGGACTGGGTGATGTGGGGAGAGAGGAGAGGCAAAGATCGACTACTCAGAGTCCTAAAATAACCCTGTGAGAAGAAACTTCTCCCTAAGTACCCTGCTTGGGTTAACACAACATAAAATTCCATCCCCTCGCCATCCAGCAAGCCTCCTGCCTGCCTTGCCAGCAATTCTTACTGCTTTGAACCCTTCTCAGTTAATGTTTTTGGTAGATGTATTTTTCAAAACATTGGCGAATCTTAATTACTTATGACTCATCTATTTTTTGTCTTAATGGAGAGATGAAGCAAATTTTTTTTATCTCAAAGAAAAATAAAGTAACTATTTATCCACTGTCTATTTTTTTTTTTTAATACTGTCTTTGGAGAAAAAAGCAAAGGAGTCCTATTTGGTATTCACCAATTATGTTATTTGCATGCAAATCCAGTCGTACCTGGTTTACCTGGTTAGTAATATGAGCATGGAAAACCAAACTGGAAAAAGTAGATGGTGGATAAATATGGAAAACCCATTAAGTTAGATCTCACTAATTCAGAAATGGTGATAGATCTTACCTCGAGAAAATGTACCTCTCATTTATCAAAAGAAAATGGTAGGCAAATTAATAATGTAAAAAGAATTGAAGGAAACACCGTTTGACCTACTAAAGCAAACAATACCTTACCTTGCTCAGATGTCAAATACTACACGTGTCTAAGTCTCCAGTGGGGGAGATTATAGCCTATTTCTCATGAGCACAGTCATGAAATAAGCCACTGGCAGACAGACTATTTTTGTTTTAAAATTTAGATAGAATTCTTTGTTAATTTAAAAGCGTACTCTCAACTCACAGACAATGTGTATGTTGCTACATACATATTAAATTTATATTTAGCTTGTAGTTAACTTATTTCTGGATTCTAGGACTCTATATCCCCAGGAATAGAGTGACTTTGTTCAGTAGACTTCCCAATTCCCTGGTCTTGGGTTAAAGGACTCAAGATTGAAAAATGTCATCATCCTCTGGAACACTGTTTTTTATATTCAGATGGAGTATTTTTCACAAAAGCAGGTGTCAAGACGATTTAGGGTGATTATATCTTCCACGTAGCCAGAAGAACAACGAAGGAAGACAGAAAAGTGTCATGATCACAGTCCTTGCTCCATCTTTACACCTTAAATTTAAAAAAAATCCCAGATCGTTGGCAAAACTTGTCACTCATTCTTCTCTATTTCAATTCTCTAGGTACCTGATGGCTTAGCTAAATTCCAGAAGATGTGTGTGATAGTTATAAAGTACCCATGAACTACCCCAGATATGAGAATTCAAGAATGAAAGCTGAGGTCCTATCTCTTTTCATAAAATTCTCTGTGACCCATTCACCTATGTTCATTGATTTATTTGTTCCATGAAGATTTACTGGGCCTTATTACACAAAGAGTAATTAGAAAATAAGTGATTTAAATCCCTTTCCTCTAAGGCATATATAGGCTGGAGGTTCTGGGGTTGGGGTGGCAATTTGGGCAAGCTTTGAATGGAAGCAAACATAAAATAGTATGTGAGAAAGATAGAAAAACAGATATGCACATTTTCTGTCTCTTTTTGAATGAAGAAGCAAAATTGGGCTCTGCACCCATAGCTCAGTGGTTAGGGCACTGGCCACATGCACCAGGGCTAGTGGATTCGAACCCAGCCAGGGCCTGCTAAAACAACAATGGCAACAATAACAAAAAAAAACAGGGCTGAGGCAAGAGAATCACTCAAGCCCGAGAGTTTGAGGTTGCTGTGAGCTGTGATGCCACAGCTCTCTACCGAGGGTAACATAGTGAGACTCTGTTGGGAAGGGAAGGGGGAAGGGAAAGGGAAGAGGAAGGCAAGGGGAAGGGAAGGGAAAGAAAAGGAAGGGAAGATGATATGATCGTGTATCTGGAAAACACTAGGGATTCTACTACAAAACTTTTAGAAATGATCAAGGAATATAGCAATGTCTCAGGCTATAAAATCAACACACATAAATCTGTAGCCTTTATATATACCAGCAATAACCAAGCCGAAAAAACAGTCAAGGACTCTATTCCTTTCACAGTAGTGCCAAAGAAGATGGAATATTTGGGAGTATACCTAACAAAGGACGTGAAAGATCTGTACAAAGAGAACTATGAAACTTTAAGAAAAGAAATAGCCGAAGATGTGAACAGATGGAAAAACAAACCATGCTCATGGCTGGGAAGAATCAACATTGTTAAAATGTCCATACTGCCCAAAGCAATATATAATTTTAATGCAATTCCTATTAAAGCTCCATTGTCATACTTTAAAGATCTTGAAAAAATAATACTTCGTTTTATATGGAATCAGAAAAAACCTCGAATAGCCAAAACATTACTCAGGAATAAAAACAAAGCAGGAGGAATCACGCTACCAGACCTGAGACTGTACTATAAATCCATAGTGATCAAAACAGCATGGTACTGGCACAAAAGCAGAGAAGTAGATGTCTGGAACAGAATAGAGAACCAAGAGATGAATCCAGCTACTTTGATCTTTGACAAGCCAATTAAAAACATTCAGTGGGGAAAAGATTCCCTATTTAACAAATGGTGCTGAGTAAACTGGCTGGCAACCTGTAGAAGATTGAAACTGGACCCACACCTTTCACCATTAACTAAGATAGACTCTCACTGGATTAAAGATTTAAACTTAAGACATGAAACTATAAAAATACTTGAAGAAAGTGCAGGGAAAACTCTTGAAGGAATTGGCCTGGGTGAATATTTTATGAGGAGGACTCCCCAGGCAATTGAAGCAGTATCAAAAATACACTACTGGGACCTGATCAAACTAAAAAGCTTCTGCACAGCCAAGAACATAGTGAGTAAAGCAAGCAGACAGCCCTCAGAATGGGAGAAAATATTTGCAGGTTATACCTCCGATAAAGGTCTAACAACCAGAATCCACAGAGAACTCAAACTTATTAGCAAGAAAAGAACACGTGACCCCATCTCAGGGTGGGCAAGGGACTTGAAGAGAAACTTCTCTAAAGAAGACGGATGCACAATCTACAAACACATGGAAAAAAGCTCATCATCCTTAATCATCAGAGAAATGCAAATCAAAACTACTCTGAGATATCACCTAACCCCAGTAAGAGTAGCCCACATAACAAAATCCCAAAACCAGAAATGTTGGCGTGGATGTGGAGGAAAGGGCACACTTCTACACTACTGGTGGGAATGCCCTCTAATACGTTCCTTCTGGAAGGATGTTTGGAGAATACTTAGGGATCTAAAAATAGACCTGCCATTCGATCCTATAATTCCTTTACTAGGTTTATACCCAGAAGACCAAAAGTCACAATATAACAAAGACATCTGTACCAGAATGTTTATTGCAGCCCAATTCATAATCGCTAAGTCATGAAAGAAGCCCAAGTGCCCATCGATCCACGAATGGACTAGCAAATTGTGGTACATGTATACCATGGAATACTATGCAGTCTTAAAGAAAGATGGAGACTTTACCTCTTTCATGTTTACATGGATGGAGCTGGAACATATTCTTCTTAGCAAAGTATCTCAGGAATGGAAGAAAAAGTATCCAATGTACTCAGCCCTACTATGAAGCTAAATTTTAGCTTTCACATGAAGACTATAACCCAACTATAGCACAAGAGTGTGGGGAAAGGGCCAAGGAAGGGGAAGGGAGGGGGGAGGTTTGGGTGGAGGGAGGGTAATAGGTGGGGCCACATCTATGGTGCATCTTAGAATGGGTACAGGCGATTGCACTAATTTACACAGCTATGATTTAACAATAAAAATAAAATAAAAAAGAAAGAAAAGGAAGGGAAAAGGAAAGGGGAAGAAAGGGAAAGGAAGGGAAAGGAAAGGGAAAGAAAAGGAGTGGGAAGGTAGAAAAATTTATTGTCTAGGGGGAGAATTAGGCAAGAGAAAGGAGGGGAAGGGAGGGGAAGGGAAGGGACAGGTGGGGAGAGGAAGGAAGGGAAGGGAAGGGGGAAGGGAAGAGAAGGAAAGGAAAGGAAAGGAGAAGAGAAGCAGCAAAATTGAGTGGGGAAGTAGAAAGTAATTCTCTCCCCGGAGAATTAGGCAAGGCCATAAAGCAATGATTTCCAGCCAGCTGTTGCAGCACACTGGTGAGAGGATATTAAGTGTGCTGAAAATTTTTTAAAGATAATTAATCAAATTATTTTTGAAAAAAGTTCAAAGCACAGTAAGTATATTCTTTTTTATTTTTTTAACTTTTTTTGGATCAACATAATTTAAGTGTTCCATGGAATTTTAAGTATAGGGTCAAGTGTGCCGTGAGATTAAAAACAAAAAAAAAAATGTTGAAAAACGCTGCCCTAAGGGATACGGCAATAGTTAAGGTGGATCTTCAAAACTGTATTCAGCATGACATAAAAGTGAGCTGTCCAGGGGAGAGTAACGTGATAAGCAAAGAAATTTACATGGGATACTGGAACTATAAGGTGATATTCAAACAGTGATTTGGGATTTAGATACATGAAGAGAAATATTAGAAGGTAAATTCAGAAGAGTAGACTATTCAAACAACAGACATTTGTCAAAAATACTCTACTAGACATTAAGGATAAGAAGTTGGACAAAGACTGTTCTACCCATAATGATCCCCTTAGGTCAAGAGCACTGGCATCACCTGGTTTTACCAGACCCTACTCTAGGGTTTAGCAAAATCCCCCAGGTGACCCTGATGCACATTAAGTTTAAGAACCACTGATGTAATATGTTGTCCTGTTTTTAAGAAGCTTACAGTTTATGGGAAGAGACAAAATAGAAAACCAGCAAATTTTGTGTAGTATAATAAATGCTGCAAGACAGGTAAGGACTGGATATCGTGGTGAGCTGTCAGATGGGGACATGTCAAGAGGGGGAAGAATGCAGTTGTTAAGCTATACCCAAATGTGCCAGTGTTGTCTGACTGAAGATATTTGCCAATAAGTAGATGGAACCAGTAATTTTTATGCGTCACCTTTATGTACCAATCACTGTTAGATCATTGTTTTACTTAATCCTTCACCACTACTTCTTTGGTTTAATACACCATCATCTCTTGCTTGTACTGTGCAACAGCCTCAAGTGGCTGAGAAGTCCCACCCCTCTTGCTCCTCACTAGTCTATTACACTGCAGCTCAAACAGTATTTTGCCATCAACCTCCTTAAGATATTCTCTCTTTTTTTTTTCTGAGACAGAGTCTTGTTCTGTCACCCAGCTAGAGTGCCATGGCATTAGTCTAGCTCACTACAACCTCAAACTCCTGGGCTTCAGCGATCCTCCTGCCTCAGCCTCCCCAGTAGCTGTGAATATCAATGTGTGCCAGGATGCCCAGCTGATTTTTCTATTTTTAATAAAGAAGAGGTGTCATTCTTGCTCAGGCAGGTCTTGAACTCCCAAGCACAAGCAATTCTCCTGCCTCAGCCTCTCAGGGTGCTAGGATTACAGGCATGAGCACCATGCCTGGCCTAACGTTTTCTTTAATAGCTCTCTGTTGCTTCCTTCACATGGTTTATAAAGCTCTGGTGATGCAGTTCCTGTTACATCTTCCTCCTGGCACTCCCCAGTGCTCACTCAACCACACTCTCCACTTCCTTCTACACAGACAATTTGAGCAGTGTTGCTCCCTCCGTTTAAATATTCTTCCATTTTTTTCCTTAGCTCAGGTAAGCCTTGCACCAGCCCCCCTTCAGATTTCAACTTAAATGACTTTCCACAGAGTAGCTTGCCTGACCTCTCTGAAGATGTCACATCTCCCTATCAGAGGATTACTTGATAGGATCCTTTCCACAACTCCAGTATAACCTCACTGTGTGATGAATTAATGGTCTCACCCACCAATTTAACTTCCACCAGAGCCAGGGACCTCAACTGTTTCTGTTAAACACTTTTTCCCCCTTAAAATGGTGCTGGTTCATAGTAACCAAGCAATAAATATTTGTTTAATCAATCAATCTATTACTACAGAAAGTATTTCCAGACAGAAATGCCAATGGTCATATTTTGACAAAACATCAGTAGCGTTACATGCTTCAGAGAGGTTTGGTGGATTAAGGGCTTAGAAATCATGATGTATTCTGTGATTAAAAGATCACTGATACTGGCTGAGCAGGATTCAGCACAATACCATTAAATTGGGTAAGTGGTGAACAAGCAAAGGCTGGAAGGTAGACAGCCTGATTAACTACAAAAGTGAAGCAAGAATTGACAGAGATACTCAAAGGAGGTACCAAAGTCAAAGAAAAACTGACTTTCGGGTAAGAGAGACTTAGGTAAGTAGAAAAAACAAGAAAAGAACACAAGATTGACATGGAAGAAAAAAGATACGTAATGGATAAACGAGACAGAAGAGAACAAGATTAACACCACATGTGGAGAAATCGCCCTTAAAAAGGAAGAGTAGCACATCTTGCTTTGAAACCAGAAGGAAAGAGATAGAGATGGGTAAAAACACAGGAATTCTGAGACTGAGAAACTAGACGAACTCAGAGAGTCTCTCCCACGATCTCGCCCTTACTCTCCTTCCAGTGTATGTTCTTTGGCATTCCTTGCAGGTGGGATGATGGTTCACCACACAGAATTCCTTATTTTCATTTTGCCTTCATATATATATTTCTTTTTTCAGTCTATCTTCTTAAAAGGCCATTCTCTCTACTTATCACCTTTGTCACCACTGCCCACCAACACTGAACCTTCAGAGACTTCAGCCTTGTCCTTCAGTCACCCACTTTTCTCAATTTATGGACTTTATCAACCATGATAATGACCCTTTTAACACTAGTTTAAATTTACCCCAATGAAAACCTCTGCCATCACTGTTGCATTTACTTTCACTAAGTAAACAAATATTTATTAAATATCTATGCTCCAGGCTTTGTAGTGGGGTTTGGAAATATGAAGGTGAATAAAATATAGTCCCTGTCTTTGAAGAGCCTATAGTCTAATGCATAGGGTGATTTTTTAAATGACAAAAAAGTGATAGAGAAAATACTTTGCAAAGGAAGTACATAGACCAAGGGTAGAGTAGTAAGTGGCAAATTTGGCCTTGGAGGTCTCAGGAAAGACTTCAGAGAAAGTTTAGTCCCAAAGGCAGAAGTCAGGAGCTGGGGTCAACCCAGGTTGCAGGTTAGCTGAAAGGAGGCTGTGATCGGAAACAGAATGAGGGCTCCTAGGGAGAGGACTCATTCGACAAATGTTTGTTGAACACCTGTGGGTGGCAGGCCTGAGCAAAGATGACACCCAACATGGGCTCACTCCCAGGCTCCTGGGTGTTCTACTTTGAGCCTCAGCAAAATTGTGGAGGAACTTGAGTTTATCTATCACTACCTCCGTTTCTGAATCTTTTGTCTTCCTCCTTCATGGAGCTGTTCTTCATCTCCTCAATGTCCACTGAGATTTAAGAAGTTAGGTTGGGGAAAGAAAATATAGTTGCCCAAGGTACAGCTAAATAAAAACTATTTGCATATGTTCAGCCTGCAAAATCCATCAACAACAAAGCAAAAGAAGGAAACAGCATTCCCATTTATCTTCTTCAGAGCTCTAGACAAATAATAAATTACAATGAAGATAATATACTAGTAAGCAAAGCTAGTACTTATTGAAGAATTAATTGTGTTCCAAGGTTCGTGAACAGTGTTTCAGATGCAGTCTATCTTAAGTCACACAATAATTCTATGATGCAGGAATGATTAACTGAATTTTACAGAAAGAGAAATTAAGCCTTGTACTACTAATAAACAGTGCCTCAGACTTCAAGTTTGTGGCTTTTCTTCTTCCATGCAATCAGTCAAGTCCATTTTAACTGAATTTCACCTATAAATTTTGTTGAAGAAAAGAGGCAGCTCCGGTGTTAATTAGAAATAGTCTTCTCTAGATGTTTCTCCGCTTTAATGATAAGAATTTAGATGCAGGGCTCGCTAATGTTGTCAACAGAGGTATTTGAGATTAGAGGGATCTCAAATTTGAGCATCCCTCAAATAATCCCAGCTATGTCATCCCCAGCGGCTCTGCCCATCCACTGGCCCTTAGACTAACCCTTGCTCTACAGTTTCAGTCACCATCAATATAACGGACACAAGTATCCTTCTTTATTATGACTAACCACGTAAAATGCATTAAAAATGGGTCCATTTTAATGGATTTTTAATAGATATGAAAGGCCTTTTTTCTGTCTGGCTCTCTGTAATTGCTGCTTTTCTCCCTCCTCAAGCAACTGCTTTGACATTCTAAAGTCATGCATTTTTTAAGACATGAGCTGCTTGGTATTTTATTCCACTTAATAAACACCGTGGTGGGCAGAATCATCTCCCAAAGATGTCCACACCCTAATCCCTGGATCATGTGAATGTGATACCCTGTGTGGCAAAAGGACGTTTGCATATGTGATGGGCAGATTATACTTGTAAGTGAAATGGGGACGCAAGAGGGTCAAAGTCAGAGAGGTCTGGAGACACTATAAGGCTGGCTCTGAAAGGGGACAGAACACTTTGAAAGGCAGGAACACAGGCAGCTTCAGAGCCTCCTGAAGGAACAAGACTCTGCCAACAACTCGAGGTTGGCCCAGTGGGGTATATTTCAGACCACTGACCTCCAGAACTGGAAGATAACAAATCTGCTACTAAACCCATGAAGATTTGGTACAAAGGCAATAGGAAACTAATTCAAATAGCTTTTCTTTTCCTGTTCCTGATACTTTGTCATTAGAACTACTACCTGCTCCAGAAAATGAGTTGAACAATTAAGTTACCAGTATATAGGTAGCTCCAAGTTTCTTTGTCAAAAATACAAATGCAATAACTTTATGATAACTCTAAATATGAGTCCTCTATTATAGCAATTCTCAAACTTGAGAATGCATCAGAATCACCTGAAGAGGTTGTTAAAACAGATTGTGAGTCCCCACCTCTGGCGTTTGACTTAGCTGCTCTAGGATGGGACCTGAGATATTATATTTCTAATAATTTCCCAGGTGATGCTCATGTTGCTGGTGTGGGGACCACGCTTTGAGAAGCACTGTTCTATTTGTTGCTTGGAACTTCTTTGTTGCACAACTGAAACAGACACATTGAGTCCATAGGTGAATGAAGTGCTTAAGATCTAGACTGGGGGTGGGGTCGTGCTAAACTGTCAACTCAGAATGTGAAGTCTGCTGTTCACTTTACCACAGCAGCAGGCACATTACCTAGAACAGTGTTCAGCGAGTAATTCATGAATGAATCAATGTCATGACAGCAATTCATTCATTCATTAGTTCCATTCCTGCTATGGAACTGCATCCCATGCCCGAGGCTCTGTTTCACATGGTCTTATGGGAAGATAAAATGGAGAAACAAACAAGTAAAACAATCTCTCTCCTGAGAGAAATAAGAATAAACTAAATAAGTTATGTGGAATGTCAGAAAGTGATCTTTGGGCTTGGTGCCCATAGCACAGTGGTTACGGCACCAGCCATATACACTGAGGCTGGCGGGTTCAAACCCAGCCAGGGACAGCTAAAACAATAATGACAAGTGCAACCAAAAATAGCCGGGCATTGTGGCAGGCACCTGTAGTCCCAGCTAGTTGGGAGGAAGAGGCAAGAGAATTGCGTAAGCCCAAGAGTTTTAGGTTGCTGTGAGCTGTGATGCCACAGCATTCTACCATGAAGGCGACATAGTGAGACTCTGTCTCAAAAAAAAAAAAAAGAAAGAAAGAAAGTGATCATTGCAATGAGGAAGAAAAATAAAAGAATAGGTGCTAGGGAACAGACTATCAACTTAAATACTATGGCAAGTCCCCTGAAGCCCTAATCAAACTCATTCATGAAGAATACGTCTGCCCTTTGTACTACTTCAACAGAATGCCTGAGACTGGGCCACTTATAAACAACAGAAATGTATTTTCTCACAGCTCGGAAGCCTGTGAAGTCCAAGATCAAAGAGCTGTCACTGACTGTCTACCAAGGGCGATCTTGCTGTGCCCTGACGTGGCAAATGAGCAAAGTAGCCAGGGAGTCCAACACTGTGTGAAGCCTCCTCTTGTAAGGGCCTTAATCCCAGTCACAGAGACAAACGCTCACGCCCAGTCCCCTCTTAAAAGCCCCACCTCCTGATGCTGTCACTGGCAACACCAGAATCTTGGAGGAGACGTAGTCACACCAGAGCAATACTCCTTGAGCTCCTGGCTGCTGCAGTTCAGGCGGGCACCAAAATACCACAAATTACAGAACCGGCAGATAGACTAGGTCCTGTAGGAGTTTACAACTTGTAGGCCCAAAATAGAGGATATAATTACCTAATGTTTGTCCCACTGTACCCACCTTCCAATTACTAACAACCTCCTCAATGTAGCTGCAGAGAACACTGAAAACATTGTTTTTTTCTTTATTAAATCATAACTGTGTACAGTGATGCATTTATGGGGTACATGTACTGATTTGATAGACAATGTGAAATGCTTACCTCAAACTGATTAAAACACTCTTTTAAGCATATACCCAGGGGCAATGAGAAACTAGTGGAAAAACATGCATCTCTTTTCTTATCTTTGGTCTATTACTTTACCAAGTTTTAAAAAGAAAATGTTGAGGGTGGCGCCTGTGGCTCAAGGGGTAGGGTGCCAGTCCCATATGCCGGAGGTGGCGGGTTCAAACCCAGCCCCGGCCAAAAACCACAAAAAAAAAAAAAAAAAAATGTTGAGAGAGAAAAAGATAGCAACGTTTTTTACATTTTTACCTTACATTTGAATATTCGTGTCTTCTTCACTCCCAAAGCTCTTCTGCACGTGATCTCACATTTACAGGATCAAAAGAGGGAAAGAATTTAAAGAGCTGGTTCAACTTTACAACTCCAGAATGAACATATTAATCTTCTTAAGCAAGTAGATGTGAATTATGCACATTCTCAGGCCTACTGGGGGAGAGAGTTAAGTAGACTATACAAAGTAATATGCAAATTTTTTAATGTTTCAATAAAGTAATTGTGGAGCTAATTAAGCCGTTTGGGAGATGTGTCCTTTTGCATTTGAGGCAGCCTCAGGAACTGACTTGCCTGTCTGTACACAGAGCTGTAAATACAGAGCACAAATCATTCTTGTTTGACTACACAATGAGTCTAACTCAATAAAGCAATTCTTGGTTTCTCTTGTAAATATGAACAAGACTAGAAATGTAGAAACTTCCTTTAGTATACTGGTACAACATAACCACAATACTTTGAGAAGTTCTTATTGAAGTCAAAGCAGTCATTAATCCTTTTCTTTTTTTTCTGGGGGGAGGAGAGGGGGAGAGGAGGGCCTTGCTCTGGCACCTGGGGCAGAGTGCAACTGTGTCATTATATGTCAATGTAACCCCAAACTCCTGGGCCTAACTAATTTAATCTTCCAAACAATATTCCTTCAATCAATTCTACTTCTCTTCCCTGGGTAAATGCTCTGGGTAAAAGAAATCACACTGAAAATAAAGAAATTAAAATTGGACACATATGTGAATAAGAGCCTAGCCTTCCCCAGAACTTGCAAATAACCTAGTAATTTAAAAATATCCCAGTATCACATTAGCTTTTTAAAAGAAAGCACAATATTGTTTATGAAAGGGCTCACCAGGCTACTTAGTTGTCAAGTAAAAATTTCATTGTTCTTTTAATAAATAGAAATAGGTAAACCATCCATTTTTCTTTTAATGTTTTATATTTAGAACAACTAAGCTTTAAAATCCATATTCTCAAGCCACATTTTAAAATAAGGATTAAAAATTACACAAAAGGAGAACAAATTTTTTAACTGATAAACTAAATGAAATAGGATTTCTCTAGTAGCTAATGAAGCATGTCTTTTAACATTGTAAACTCAGGAAAGGCCACTTGAATACAATGTAGAAGTGTATGTTCATGCTCAGTTCATTAGTTTTAGTATGCCCTGCTAAAATATCTTACTTGCATTTTTGTATCTGCCAAGATGTCAGTTCTGATGTGACTCTCTTCGGGCGAAATGTGGTTTGCCTTCCCTCATTTTTCGCTGACACAGAAAATGAATGATTTCTTACCATCATTTAAGATAATGCTATCTGAATCATGGCAAGTCCAAGTATAAACGAGGTGCACGTGTTAAGTGATCTGCAGAAAGGTACAATTTTACAACTGGCTGGATTAGTTCGGGGCATGAAAATTTAGCAGCTAGACTAACCAATTCTAGAAATAACTTCTAACTGAAGAAAAAATGTTAAAATACATAAAGACAACCAGCTTTTAATGTCCTCATTTCCACTTGCATATAACATTTGACTTTAATCTGATGTATATGTAAGTTGCTTCCTGCAATGTTAAGCATTAGCTATAACGCACCCTTATCTAGAGTACATTTGATGATTTGAGTTGGCCATTAAAATATTTAAATTGAGCACTTAAGTACAGTTTAGAAAATTATATTCTCTACATTTGAAATAACCATAAATAAAACTCTCTTTAAATTATTATGGAAGAATAATGCTAAGTGAAAAAAGCAGAATACAAAATTGAATTTACACTGTAATTGCAACTATATAAAATTGGTTATGCATGCAAACAAGATTGGGAAAAAACATGGAAGATACAAGTGACTGATCTGTTAAGGAAGTAGATTGGAGGGGTTTCTTTAAAAAAAGTCTTTACTTTTTACAGAGTTATCTATATAGTTTTCAAAAATATTAAAACTATTCTGGGGAAAAAAATGTCTTTTCTCCTCTTGGATCCAATGTTAGTTATCAAAACATAGGAAAGATAGTTTGGGTGTCAGGGAAGCCAAAAGCTAATTTTTTTCAAGGAAATTTATTTTTAAAGTGCATGATATTTTTACAAATATACTAATGCATAATCTTTACACAGACATTATTATCATTCATCAGTAGCATTGCAATTCTCAAAAATACTAGTCTTCCAACCAGAAGTAATCACGGAATCATAATAAAGACAAATGAACTAAATTACTGATGAAGTTGAAAGCTGCAGTATTTTGATTAAACAGCCAGCAGGAATTGTCAGACTAATTAACTCAGGGTCAAGCTGCTGTTGAACCAAATGGCAGAACTATCAAAATCCAATACAGGCTATGCCCCATGACTTCACTAAGACTATGTATTTGTACTTAAGAGTAATGATCTGTTATGTTAAGAAAGTTCAGCTCAGTAAAATAACTGCTGTTGAAAACTATTTGTGCCAAGGCTGTTGTCAGCAAATCACTCAACTTCTGATAATCAAGTTCGCTCTTCTCAATTCTGAAAGCCAGGGAAGCCTAGCATCTTTATAGGTAATGTACAGGGGTCTATAATCTAACACTCACATCCTGACCGTAGTAACTTACAGTGAGAAGCAGGATGAGCTGAGGCCCTGAGAGTACAAGTACCTTTAAGAATTCAGGAGTAAGCCAATTGTCAGCGGTGCCGGAGATGGAAAATGACCCCCAAAGAGGGAGGAGCCAAAGACTGAACTCTTCTGCCCCTTCATTTCTCCCCTACAAGCACCAACATGGTGCCTGAAGTTAAGATGCTGAGATCTTAAACCATTCTGGTCCAATGCAGCTCCTGGCTTTCTCGGTTTCCTTCATTGCTTCATTTCCTGTACTAAATGTTAGTCCATCACACAGATATTTAGAGAGCTTAAAGTTACTACCCTGAGTTGCAAGTTATTGATACAATGTCTTAAGCTCTAAGAGTACAGGTGTCAACTGTCCACACTTCCCTCCCGCAAAAATCTAACAACTGAAGTAGGTCTACTGGCTTTAGTTTAAGTGAAAGGAGGGATTGACTAGGAAACCAGATCAACGTTGTACATAGTAAATCGGGTAAGAGGTAAAGGGAGCATGCCATGCCGGTAAACATTGGTGGCTCTTACCTAGGGCAACGTTGTTCAGTTGTCACAATGGAAGCAGTTGTTACAAATGGGGGTGGTGGGGATTTCAGTGACATGTATGGGAAGAGGCCAGGGATGCTGCTAAAATATCCTACAAATGCACAGGACGAAAGCCTACTTTATTTTTAAGTATCCAACCCAGAATGAGCTGAGATGTTCAACTTCTCTGCCTTCTAAGCCAGGGCCAATCTAAGGCCCATGGACTGATGCTGATTTTGTGAGAACGTTTTTTTTGCTTATCTGTGGTGTCGGATATCATGAGAAGTATGCAGGGACCTTTTCTGGCTAACCAGCTTTTGCTAGTGTTGTGTATTTAATGGGTGTGATGCAAGACAACTCTTATTTTTCCACTGCATGGCAGAGGGGGGAAAAGAAAGGTTGGACACCCCTGCTCCCTGGCACTTACCCCACATTATTCTAATAAATGTAATGAGGACTCTGGTGCTTGGAACTTAGATTTCATCTCTGCTGCACCAACTATATACAGGAAACATCCTAACTGGATAAAGTATTTCGACCCTCTCAGGGCCAAGGACCTCTACTTCCTCTTCACTTCAGCTGAGTCAAACACATAACCATTCTTCAGACCTTGCCACTGTGCAAACTGAATGACATCGCCTGTCCTCTTTCTGGCTTCCCTACCAAGGCTTGCATAACCTTCATATAAGGAAGGAGGGAGAATTTCCTTTGTTTTTATCAAGAGTGTCTGGAACACTGTGGGATGGAAAGGGGAGAGAGAATAAGGCCCTACCTGTTACACATATGTTATCATCTCTTTAAATGATGATAACATTTATGTTATCTGTTTAATAACATTTAAAACTAGATCCCAGGGCGGTGCCTGTGGCTCAAAGGAGTAGGGCGCTGGCCCCATATACTGGAGGTGGTGGGTTCAAACCCGACCCCAGCCAAAAACTGCCAAAAAAAAAAAAACTAAATCCCAAATAGTCCTTGACTTTTACACAGTAAGATCTTGGCTGAACTATACTGGAATCAGTTTATCCATCTACATTTAGGCCTGGATTAAAAGAAGTTTGCACAGATTACTCCATCCCTTTCCCCCTGAACCCCACCAGTGTGCTATATCTTAAAGGGACGTTAATATTCTTAGTATCTATTTAGAAGAAGTAGGTCTCCTCCTCTGTTCTCCCAGGTATTTTAGGTCAAACCCATCCTATTAACTATTTTATGCGCTGTACTATGCCTGGCACAAAGAATACACATGTTAAATGTTTAACTAAATTAACCAAAGATGCTGTGAGAGAATTTCAACATTATGTTCACTGCTTCAATCACTTGACACACTTTTATTGACTATCTCCCAAGTGCTAGGTGTGTGAAAAGCTATTCAATTACATTCTTTCACTCTCCATTGAAGTGCTTTTCACATGTAAAAATTTTGACCTTTGCAAATATTTAGCACAAGACTATTTTATTGCAGTTAAAATAAAACTTAAAATGTTCCCCCACAATCAGCTGCGCATTAGCATGCACCAGCCTAATTAAAAAGCAAGAACTGTAACAGGAGAAAGGAGATGGGCCATATGTGGATTGCAAAGAAATAAAAAGAACTAAGTTGTACAATCAGGAAGAGCCAGTCTAGATCTTAAAGGTCAAATGAACATTGCCAGACTGGTTTTTTCCACGTGGGCCCCTAGTTATAAGATAAGAAATGAAGCCTTTCAAAAACCACATGTAAATATCTTTTTCTCTTTATAAAGAAAAATAATCCTTTTAAATAACGGAGAACAGAGGCCTCCGTCAAATTGTAACCTTGAACTTGGTGGCGACCATAACCATCCTTGGTTGGTGTAAGTGGGATCTCAGTAACTAGAATGGCCTCTCCTAAATGCTCTTGGTCAGAACTGTTTAAAATTAAGTTGTTCTGGAGGATAAGATGAGTATAGTGCCCTTTTGGTCAGATTACAAATAGAGCAAATGTCCTGGGCCCAACATTTTCCTTCAAGGTTAGATCGAGAAGGTATGCAGGGGCTTTAAGCTTCATTGTGGAATTTAAAAATTAAACCAGGATTAAATTGGATAGCTATCTATGGTAAGAATCATGGCTTTCTTCATGTTTCACAAACCTAGTAAAGCACCCAGTACAAGAGAAGAGCCAAATTAATATATGCCCCATTTTTTAAATGGAGAAATTATTCATCCTCTATTACCATTTAACTCATGAGTTCATTCCTTTGTTACTGCTGTGTACTATTTCGTGGCATGAAGGGCACCACAATTGTTTACCCATTCACCTACTATGAGACATTTCAGTTGTTTCCAGTTTTAAAAAATTACCAATAAAAAAGATATGAATGTTTATGTACAGGTTTTCTATGGCTACAAATTTTCATTTCTCTAGGATAAATTCCAAGAAATATCATATTATTATTTCAAAGATAAGCCATGAGGAAGAGCTACATCACGTAATAGTGCAACCAGCAGAGTGATTAGCACATTTATAAGCCCGTTCACATTACCCTAAATGGCTAATTGCTTTGTGCGCCTCTAGTTCTGGCTCTGCCTTGTAAGAGCTCTTTATTTTTCCTTTATATGAAATTCATGTCTTCTCTTCTACAGCTCTTTCAAAGCTGTGTTTGATGATGAATACACTTGTATTCAGAGATTCTCAGAGTGTGGGTCCGGGGACCTAAGAGACTTCCAATGACCTGTTCAGGGATTGTATGAAATCAAAGCAATTTTCATAATAATTTGAATGATTCATTTATTAGCCTTTTCACTCTCACTCTCTCCAGAGTTTACATAATATATGATTACATCGTCACTAATGGAATGTGTGCTTCTGTACTGTAATTTTCTGTTTTAATTTTCATGCTATATGTATATATCATTAGATATATGTGTAACCCACATAAAGGTTTGGAAAGCCTTAATCATTTTAATAGTGTAAAGGATTTCTGAGACCACATAGTTTGAAATAACTAGTTTCCATCATTTGTATTATTTCTGGTTGTTCTGTAAACTTTCTGAGACCATGGTTCTTCAATGGTAGGACCTATATTCTCCAATTATTTACAACTATCAATACTGCTTATAACAGTAATTTGGGAACATAATAAATGGTGATAAATGGATGATAAAATGTGATGGAGAAATAATAACCTTGCTTTTCTGGGACACGTTTATGAGATGTTGTCTAAGAAAGTGACTACCTTAAACCATAGGACGTCTTTCATCCACTAATTTTCAGATATAGGCCTCCTGATTCTATCTGAAACAGCCTAGGCCCAACTTTTAAAAGGATCAGAAGTAGATTTATTTGGGTAAGGGTTTGGGAAGAGACTAAGGTGTTTTATCTTTTTCCCAAATATCACCATCAAATATCATTCTATATAATTTTGAATGGTTTCCCACCCAGATAGCTACCCCCTGCTATTTACTCAGACATTAGAAAAAGAGCCATTTTTTATAGAAATAGTAGATTAAAATAGTAGATTAAAAAGTTTTTGTTGCAGTTTTCAGGGGGTAGAATGACCACAGAAGTGTGGAAACTAGAACCTCTCTTGCCTCCTTAAAATTTCCTAAAATGTTTGTTTCAACGTAGAAAGACAAACTATTGATATATGCAACAACTTAAATGTATCCATAAGTGAAAAAATTCAGTCTTATAAAGTCACATACGATACGATTCATTCACATAATGTTCATGAAAAAAGAAGATTATAAACATGGAGAAGAGATTGGGGTGGGGAATCAGCATTTTGGGATCCTGATGAAGGAGGCAATAGAGAGTGAATAAGGCTATAGAGAGATGGAAGAGGGAGCCCTTGGTGCTGATGGAATAGTTCTGTATCTTGACGGTACGGTTCCATGAATCAACAATGTGTTAAAATGACTCGGAGCTATACACACACATTTTACCAATGTCAGTTTCCTTATTTTGACATTATAGCATAGTTAACCTAAAATGTAACTGTCAGGGGAAATGGGGTGAAGAGTACACTGAAGCTCGCTGTATTATTTCTGCAACTTTCTGTGAATCTATAATTATTTTAATATAAAAAGTTTTCTTTTTTTCTTTTTTTAAGAGACAGAGTCTCACTTGGTCACCCTGGATAGAGTGCTGTGGCGTCACAGCTCACAGCAACCTCCAGCTCTTGAGCTTAGGTGATTCTCTTGCCTCAGCCTCCCAAGTAGCTGGGACTACAGGCACCCACCACAATGACTGGCTGTTTATTTTTGTTGCAGTTTTGCCAAGGCCAGATGTGAACCCGCCACCCCCGGTATATGAGGCCAGCACCCTACTTACTGAGCCATAGGTGCTGCCCATAAAAAGTTTTCTTAGTAAGCACAGTGGTGCACACCTACAGTCCTGGCTACTTGGAGGGTGAGGCAGGAGGATTACTTGAACCTAGAAGTTAGAACCCAGCCTGGGCACCCTAGTGAGATCCCATCTCCAAAAAAAGAAAAAAAAAAAGAGTTTCCTTAAAAGTTTCTTGAGTTAAAGAAATCATTTTTAACGCATGTTTAGTTTAATACATAGAGAGATGTTACGGATGAAAATATTTATAGATATGTATATTGTTATGGGTCGAATTTTGTCCCTCTCAAATTCATATGTGCAATTCCAAATTCCCAGTACATCAGAATGTCACCATATTTAGAGACAGATAATTAAGGTAAAACAAGGTCACATCGGCTGAGGCAAGAAGGATCACTGGAGCCCAGGAGTCTGAGGCTTCTGTGAGTTATGATGCCATGGCAATTCTAGCCTGGGGAAATAGAGTGAGACTTTTGTCTCAAAAAAAAAAAAAAATGAGGTCGTATTTGTAGGAACTAATCCAAATGGCTGTTTTCCTTTTAAGAAGAGATTGGGACACACAGGTACAGAGGAAAACCATGTGAAGACACAGAGGGAAGATGGACATCTACAAACCAAGAAGAGAGTCCTCAGAAGAAACTGGCCTTGCTAACAGCTTATCTCAGATGTCTGACCCTCAGAATTCTAAAAAAATAAATTTCTGTTGTTTAACCCACCCAGACTGTTATACTTTGTTAAGTCTTTGTTATACTTTGTTATAACACTTTGTTACGGCAGCACTAGTAAAATACATAATAGCATATATACAGATTAGCAGGTATCTATTCATTCACACACATACTTCTTTCCTCTGTGAGCTAACAGGCCATAGAAGGAATGACAGCAGTAGTGACAGGCACAGCTAGCGCCCGAATCTTGGTCTGTCATACCTTTCTCCAGTTAAAGGAGCCAAGGCTCTTTGGACGAATAGCTGATTGTGAGACTGGGGCAGGAAACCTACAAGATGAATCTGGAATATCTTGTAGAACCAAAACGTGAGGGCACGCTAAAGCACACACGTGAGCGTGCACACACACAGATGCGGACGTGTGAAGATCAGAGAGGCCAACTAAACGGGCTCCAGGAGCCAACGCTAGAGTACTTTGAGCAACAAAATAAATAAAGTAGCAAAAAGTTATTTCCAAAGTATAAAATGAAAATCCATGAGTCTATCAAAATCAACTCATCTATTTGATGGGAAAAAAAAAAATGAAGAGATGAATCTTCCGTGCAGAACAATTCCAAACACAGGTCTTTCCGTGCGTGCCCCACCCTCGGAGGTGAACGCATCTTCGCACTTCGGGGCGTCCTCCAGCCACACTGAGTTCCGGCCACTGAGCACTGGCTATGCTCAGTCACCTCCTTCCAAAGCGTACAGTATGGAAGGAGAGTAGAAAAGGGCAAACCTGATGAGGATTACCCCAGCCAGGTGATTGATATCAACAGCAACAGGAACAAGTCATGCTGGGAGTACGTACCTTTGACATGATGTGACAAAGATGATACTTTATGTTCCCGGTCTTCCTCGTAAAGGCACATAACCCCAACCATAAGGAAAACATGATATCAATCCCAAAGGGGGGACAGTCTACAACACCTGTTTAATACTCCTCAAAACTGTCACAGTCATCAAAAGCAAAGAAAGTCTGAGGAATGGTCACAGCCAGGAGGACATGACATCTAAGAAGACACACATCAAAATCTAATGTGCGTGGCACCTGTTGCTCAGCGGGTAGGGCGTCGGCCACATACAGTGAGGCTGGCGGGTTCAAACCCCGCCTGGGCCAGCTGGAACAACAATGACAACTTCAACAAGAAAATAGCCGGGAGTTGTGGCAGGCCTGTAGTCTCAGCTACTTGTGAGGCCGAGGCAAGAGAATGGGAGGCTTGGGAGGCTAAGCCCAAGAATTTGAGGTTGCTGTGAGCTGTGACGCCACGGCACTCTACCGAGGGCAACAGCTTGAGACTCTGTCTCAAAAAAAAAAAAAAAATGCAATGTGGTATCCTGAAGGGGGGCTTGGAACAGAAAAGAGACATTAGATACAAACAAAGGAAATCTGAATAAAGTATGGACTTTAGTTAATAATAATGTTTAAATATTAGTTCATTAACCGTAGCACACCAATGTAAGATTCTAGTAGGAGAAACTGGGAAGTCTTAGTACAGTCTTCACAATTTTTCTTTAAATTTAAAACTATTCCAAAGTTAAAGTTTATTTTTTACGACACTAAGTTCCCTTCACATAGTCTCTGTGAATTATAGTCCTCAGCGTCGCCACGTTCATGGATGTGTTTCTCGGTCCTTTGCTTTTTAATCAGCTTCAGACAGGATGTCCCTGTATTTAATGGGGACTACCTATTCGGGCGGATCCTCTTTCTTGGATCTTAGACTATAAAGCCACACGGAGATTCATAAATTGGAAGAGTCTGGTGGTGAAGATACATACAAAAACAACAGCAAGAATAAACAGAAGGAGGCCATTGTGAAGACGCTCTAGCGGTTAGTAAGCAGAAGCCTTTGGGTAAGGGAGAGAGGAGAGAGCAGCTGATCCAGAGAATAAAGAAGACGGAGGGAGGCCGGGCTGAGTCGCACGCAGGGCTCCCGGCCGGAGCTGCTGCCGCATCTTCAGAGCTGCGACCCATCTCTGCACCTACCGTCATTTCCTAACAGCAACAAGCGACTGGGCAGTTCTTCCTGGGGCTCAGCTGTGTGATTGTTGAGATTTCCTTCCTTCTTCCCTTTCTTCTTCCTTCCTTCTCACAGCAACCTCTAACTCTTGGGCTTACGCGATTCTCTTGCCTCAGCCTCCCGAGTAGCTGGGACTACAGGCGCCCGCCACAACACCCGGCTATTTTTGGGTTGCAGTTTGGCCGGGCCGGGTTTGAACCCGCCACCCTCGGTATATGGGGCCGGCACCTTACCGACTGAGACACAGGCGCCGCCCTTTCCTTCCTTCTTCTGTTTCTTTCTCTCGCTCTCTCTTTTGCTTTCTGAATAGATTTTTTTTGTAAATGTAAGCAGGTTTTATTAAAATTTTATTTCAATTATACTGCATGTCTCTCTCTATATTGGATCACCATATAAATATATTTCATACTGTGGATTGTAGGAAAAATAATTGTTTTTGTTTTTGTTTTTTGTTCTTTTATTTTTACATACACATATGTTGATTAGGTTTCCATGTTTTGCCTTTACAAAATTAAAGAGGCTTAAAATTTAATAACAATGACAAAGTTTAAGAGAAGGACTAGAAACAAAAACTTGGTACAAAATGAATGAACATAAATATATTCAGAAAATAAATCAGAGAATTGCTGCATTGAAATAATTAAGCAATAATAATAATGCAAAGAAAATAAAATTCACACTGTCAAATATACATTTTTTTTAATTTTAGTAGGAAACCAACATTGAGCTTCGATTTGTTCAAGTACAGGGAAAGACGGAAAAGATGTAGGAGTGGTTCACCATTTGATAAAATGCCACAATTGCACACCTAAAGACCTTACATCCAATATGACTCTAACCATAAGTTGCCTTATGTTCTCACAAAGGATAAAACTACTATTCCAAGCAGATGTATGTAAGATGCACTGGACTCAGACAAGATTGAAATTAGTATGACTAACTCACAGAATTTCACAATAATGCAGGTGAACGATATCAGAACACCTGTGAAATCCGTGGGCTTGAGCCCTATCATGTCTTTTGCCCTTGATACTCTTTCTGATTTAGGTGGTGAAGTTATCTTAAATATATTTATCAACCAAAAAATCTATTTGGGTAATGACAGACCATATCTTGTAAACTCTCTTCAGTCTTCTCATCGAGGACTCTAAATTATTAAGATGTAGAGACCTCAGCAGTATATAAAATATTTGTATACAATAACACCCACTTAAACTAAACTTGATAAAGAGCCCTTTCTTTAAAGAGGGGTAATGTTTACTCAGGAAAGAGTCAAAACTCTTCTGTCAGTGTCAGTACCACGTAAGTAAATATTACATCCCAGGAACATCAGCCTGTTCCTTTCCTACATCTTCTTTGTAGAGTAGGGTGTAGACTTCCATTGTAGGGATTACATCTTACACTGATCTGTATCCACTTCAACACCTAGTGCTCCGCCTTACCTCAAAAGGGTGCTCAGTGCATTACTGTTGATTTGGGCTGTAAAAAATAGTCATCATTTTCACAGACATAATTCAAAAGAATGACACTATATAGGAGCAAAAAAATATATATCACTCAAACATTAAAACATCCACCTCTGTTCTAAACAATGGGATTTTTAATTGTCAATTTGAATAATTGCCAGTGTTTAATGAATGTTTACTATGAACCCACCACAGGGTTAAGTGCTATACAATACATCTATATTATCTCCTTTAATAATCTCAACAACGCTTTAGGTAGCTATTATCATTATCCTTATTTTACAGATGAGGAACCAGGTTTATGGAAGTTAATTGTGAAATAATTAGTTAATTGCATTTTATTAGTGCATTCTTTCTTGGTATCATTAAACCTATATGTTTATTTAAACCATAACTTTTATTTTCTTTTCTAAGCACTCAAAATGACTTCAATTATTTAAGTTTTTACTAAACACAAGTTTTCTTAAATTACCACTACTCCTCCTTGAAAAAAATTACAATTTTTCTATTAAAAAGTAAGTTAGCCAAGAACTATAAATTCAGCTGTCCTATTAAATACGATGCCATCATTTATGTTTCAATGTGGGTTTGTATGTGTATACACGTATCTTAAGGAAAAGCTCTGTCTCCTTTACAAAGGCATGATTAATTTGAAACAAATGAACATACTCCTCCTGACTTAGGTGACAAAGTAACACAAACCTAATGTAGTTACTTAAATCTTAAATATATTTATCATCCAAACAGTATTTATACCATGAATGGAAATGGAAACAATAATTCTCTCCATTTCAAATATGTTTGCAGCTCAGGAATTTGGTTTATATTTTCTCTGATACTCTATTTTTTAACTGATTTGTCTTTTTTGAGACTTATCATCTAAAAGTTTATAATTCATCACAGTACGCTTGAGACTTCTTAGAAAGATTTACTGTGCAGCTGGTGAAACCTATCTGACTAGAGTCAAGTTTGTGGACATACTACAATATTAGAAAGTACAGGCGTTTCCTGAAAAATCTCACATCCAACAAAATTATTCACTAAACATAACAAGGTACCTGTGGGAAAATGGGATTAGGGGTAGAAAACTCAAATCTCTGTAGTGAGAGAACTAATGGGATCAATAACAGTTGATACAAAATCATTATACAATTAAGAAGACGTGATAGATTTTTATGATACGATAAATTAATACTGTAGAATATATATAACATTACTTAAGAAAAAGTGACGGTAGCTTGACAGATGTGGGCATAGGGAAAGGTTGATTGCTAAATGATAGAGATGAGAAAATTGCATAAAGATGTGACAGACTCACTCTCAGGAAGCACTTCCAAGACACAATGCACGGCCAAATCAGCAAGAGGAGCTTTCCGTGTGAAAACACAAAGCTATCCTGCAATCCCATTACTGGGCATCTACCCAGAAGAAACAAAATCTTTTTATCATAAGGACATTTACACTAGACTGTTTATTGCAGCTCAATTTACAATCGTCAAAATGTGGAAACAGCCTAAACGCCCCACCCCCCAACCCAGGAATGGATTAACAAGCTGTGGTATATGTATACCATGGAAGACTATTCAGCCATTTAAAAAAACGGAGACTTTACATCCTTTGTATTCACTTGGATGGAACACATTCTTCTTAGGTAAAGCATCACAAGAATGGAGAAGCAAGAATCCGATGTACTCAATGCTAATATGAAGGCAGTAGATGAGCTAATATGGGGGGTGGGAGATGAGCAAGTGGGGAGAGGAGGGAGGGGAAGGGGATCACGGTGTAGGCACACCTTTTAGGGGCGGGACACAATTACAAGAGGGGCTTTATCTAACAAATGCAGTCAGTGTAACCTAATTCTTTGTACCCTCAATGAATCCCCCAAATTAAAAAAAAAAAAAACCTCACAAAACTGGACTTTTCTACGGCCTGTTGCTTTCAATCTTGTTACTTACTTTATGTATGTTTAGCTACTGTTACTGTACTTTAGAGTGCAAAGCATTAATATGCTTAGAAAAATTGATAAACCATGGAGACCTCCCATTTCACAGACACCATTCCACTCTTTACCCATCCATACTTAGCTAACTTTCCTAATTCTCATTTCAGAGCAAAACTAACCGAGCCTCAGGAAATTATCTTTGTCCCCTCCCCATTCTAGACTAGTGAATAAACATCCAATATAGTTATTGCTTATTAAATTTTAATCATTTTAAAAACATCTAATCAAAAATTAAAACTCTACTATTTAGAGCCTTCGTTTTTTTAGAACTACACATACATTTTGAAACTAGGTTTGGAAAAACAAGATAGCCATTAGATTTTCTTATTTTTGCCTTGGGATTTCTTGTGTATTAAGTTTGGGGGTTTTTTAATATTTGAAAAACATTTAGACATATTTCTATACCCCATTTTCATCCATAATTTCAAGTTTATCCAGTAACTTTCAGACCCTAATTAAAGTGGGTGGAAATAAAAGGCTTCAACATTTTATTAGTCCTGTTATATGCTACAAAATATAATTTTTGTTTCGCCTAAATTAAAATTTTTCATGAAATAAAAATAAAATGGTTATATAGTTATTTTTAACTTTTTAATATGTCTTCACACCTATTATTTTTTCAGAAGTAACTACTCTCTGGAGGGTTTAAAATGCAAACCAGATCTAGTTCCGCTACAATTTCTCTAATAATTAGTCCTTGGATCCTCAGTATGAAAATTATTTTTTCAAGGCCGATGATGTTTTTTTTTTTTGCTTTTTTTTTTTTTTTTTTTTTTTTTTTTGTAGAGACAGAGTCTCACTTTATGGCCCTCGGTAGAGTGCCGTGGCATCACACAGCTCACAGCAACCTCCAACTCCTGGGCTTAAGCGATTCTCTTGCCTCAGCCTCCCAAGTAGCTGGGACTACAGGCGCCCGCCACAACGCCCGGCTATTTTTTTGGTTGCAGTTTGGCCGGGGCCGGGTTTGAACCCACCACCCTCGGTATATGGGGCCGGCGCCCTACTCACTGAGCCACAGGCGCCGCCCAAGGCCGATGATGTTTTATGACAACATCTTATTAAAATAATTTCACTCTGAGCTAAATTTTCTCACCTTAAGTTACTTTAAGAGTCAAAGCGTTACCTGTATGAACTTGGTTTCCAGGTTCCTTGACATTTTAAGGTTGTTTGTTTTTTAATCTCCAGAAAGTATACTTCTCTTCCAGACTTTAATCTCTTCTTCTCCAAAAATACACTTCTCTGCTTCATTAAGCCTCTCTATAATATCCAGAATTAAATTGCATACTTCATTTATTGTTGTGGTTATAGATTGCTTTTGTCTGTGTGTGTGCAGCGCTGGCAATGACTTTGAAAGGGATGACCTGAAGTTTTCATCATTCAATTTATATTATTTTTTATTTCTGGAAAATTGTTTACTAAGAAGTTATTTAACCTAAAATAGAGACGGAATTGTTAATGAAGTGTTGGGATGGGGGAGGGAGGGCAATGATGGCTCTCTGCCAATAGCTTTTCTGTCATGAGAAAAAATGACATGTGAAAAAAGAGGAGTGATATTTTTCTGTCTATTTCTCAAGATAGAACAAAGACTAGATAGGATAAATTATACAGAAACATATTTCTACTCAAACGGTTTTAGAGGTAGTGAGTTATGCCCTCTTAAAGTACTTTACTTGGGGGAATTCCCAAAATGAACAAGATATTTTACAGAATGAGTTTGTCAATTTGTATCCCTATCAGTCTTCCGTGAGCCTTTGGCTGAAGGGTAATTACAGCAAAACAGAATCCTGTGGTGGGTTAGAATCAAGATAATGGGGATGAGGGATCTGGGTTCAAGTTCCAAATCCGCTGGAGGCAAAATTATGTAACATTAGCTGCACTTTTTAAAACCTCTCTTTGCATCAGTTTCCTCTTCTATACAATGAGATCAAAAGTAATGTCATAGGATTTTTTGTAAGGATTAAATTAATGTATATAAAATATGCCTGACAACTTGTATGCATTATGTGTTAAACTATGTGGTATGGATTTCTTCTGTGCTGTCTTAAATGTTTTGGAATTAGAAAAAAAAAAATTAGGGCAGCCTATGATTCCAAAAACTCCTCCCTTCAGTTTTCCCTACGTACAGATAGTTTTTCATGAAAATACTCAGCTCCAAGGGTACATGTGAAACTTAGCAAATGTAGAATATAAATGTCTTAACACAATAACTAAGAAAATGCCAGAAAGGCTGTTAATCAGTGCAATGAAAATGTCAAATGGTCTATAAAACCAGTATATGGTGCCCCATGATCGCATTAATGTACACAGCTATGATTTAATAATAAAAATAAATAAAAATAAAGAGTAGAGACTTTTGATTTGTTCGTTTGATGATGCCTAAGCATTAGGAGCAGCTAGTCTGTAGTAGGTGTTCAATAAATATACATTGAACAAATGAATGAACCTGTCCAACTACCTCATGTTTTGAAGAATAAGTAGATGTATTTAGGATTATTCTATCATGACAATTTCATTTAATCTGAAATGAAGGCCTCATTTGTAATAACCAGGACATTAAAAACAAAATGAGAAAGCCTTCAAAGTGAGGAAACATGTCTAATTTCTCTGTGTTTTGCTTCTTTAAAACTCTGCACTGGAAATGATCCTTTAGTAAGGCATCTGTGAACACTTTTCTATTCTTGGCATTTTAAACAGTATGACTCTTTTGGTAAAGTGCAAACATTATGGAGCACAGACCAAGTGCAGAGCTAGCCCACAGGAAGAAAGCCTGAGAATTTTTATTTCAATGGTAACAAAATAGATTAGTATATAATCTGAACCCTATAAACCATGTGTAGGCTATCAAACATTCAGAGATTAACCCTTTTAAGTGCATTGATCATATGGTAGATCTTGGCATGGGTCTCAGGCATGTGGTTTTCTGTTATGAATCCATAACTGTAATCTGTTTCAACGGGATTATTAACTGTTCCTACCACCCTTCTCTTTCCCTGATGGATCCCACTCCTATGGCCAATTAATTATCCATTTCATTAATAAAAATTAAATAATTATTTTCACTAATCAAAGCTCAAATACATAAATTGTATAAAATTTCTCTTATTGAATCTTTTAAAATCCACATATAATACTATGAAATTACATTTTATGGTTATATTAATGCCCATGTATAATGTCATTAACACTCAGATATTTGTCCCTGAGGAAAAGTCAACATGGGGAATCTCAGAAAATATTAGCAAAATATCAGGAAACCACTGAAAAAACGTTTAAAATGTTGGAGCTAAAACCTGTGGGTTTCTATAAAATCCCATCACTATTCAGCCAATATAGTGTGATAGTTATAAGAAAAGGCTTTGAAATAAGAAAGACTTGGGTTTACTCTTTCATTTACTGTGACTTGGATCAGTGATTCACATTCTCTACATTTCAGTCTACTCATTTGTAAAATGAAGATGTTAATCCCACCTTGTAGAATTATTGTAAGGTCTAAGTGAGTTAATGTATAGTAAAACACCACCACACAAAAAATATGCAAAAGGCAAGTTATTATTAGTCTGGCAGGGTGGCTCCTGCCTGTAGTCCTAGCACTCTGGAAGACCAACATGGGAGATTCCCTTGAGGCCAGGAGTTCAAAACAGCCTGGGCAAGAGCAAGATCCCATCTCTACTAAAAATGGAAAAAAAATCAGTTGGATGTTGTGGCAGGTGCCTATAGTCCTAGGTCATCAGGAGGCCTAGGCAAGAGGATCCCTGGTATCCAAGAGTTTGAAGTTGCTGTGAGCTAAGCTGATGCCACAGCACTCTAGCCTAAGTGACAAACCAAGAATGTCTCAAAAAAATAAAAATAAAAAAGAAGGGAGGAAGAAAGTAATTAAACTGAATAGCTTCTGTACAGGTAAGGAGACAACAAATAAAGCAAACAGACAACTTTCAGAATGGGAAAAGAATGCATATTATGAATCAGACAAAAGCTTGATAATGAGGATCTATAGAGAACACAAATTAATCAACAAAAAAAGACCCAACAATCCCATATATCACTGGGGAAGAGACATGAACAGAACCTTCTCTACAGAAAACAGACAAATGGCTAGCAAACATATAAAAAAAATGCTCATCATTCCTTATTATCAGAGAACTGCAAATCAAAACCACCCTGAGATATCACCTAACCTCAATGAGAACGGCCCACATCACAAAGTCTCAGAGCTGCCCATGCTGGCGTGGATGTGGAGAGAAGGGAACAATTTTACACTGCTGGTGGGACTGCAAACTAATAAAACCTTTTGGAAAGAAGTATGAAGAATCCTCAAAGAACTCAAATTAGACCTCCCATTTGATCTGAAATCTCATTGCTAGGCATCTACTCAGAAGAAAAAGAGTCATTTTATCATAAGGACATTTGCATTAAACTGTTTATCGCAGCTCAGTTTACACTTGCCAAAACATGGTAACAGCCTAAATGCCCACCGACCCAAGAATGGATTAACAAGCTGTGGTATATGTATACCATGGAATGCTATTCAGCCATTAAAAAAGATGGAGACTTTGCATCTTTTGTTTTAACCTGGGTGAAGATGGAACACATTCTTCTTAGTAAAGCATCACAAGAATGGAGAAGCAAGAATCCAATGTACTCAATTCTAATATGAAGGCAGTAATGAGCTAATACAAGGTGGGGGGTAGGAGAATGATGTAGTAGGAAGAGTGATGAAGGGAGGGAGACGGGGATTCACTGTACGGAGCATCTCTTGGGGGTGGGACACAATTATAAGAGGGACTTTACCTAACATATGTTATCAGTGTAAACTAATTCTTTGTACCCTCGATGAATCCCAAACAATAAATAAAAAAGAAGGGAGGAACAGATCTCTTGCAAAGAAGCAAAAAAAGTTATTGTTAATATTATCTATGATAGTCATCAATTTATTTAAAAATACTTACTGAGGACTAAATATGCGTCAGGTGCTGCTTCACCTTGGTAATACTGAGAGGGATTCCTTTGACCTAGAAGGAAATAAACTTTTAAATAAATGGTGCAATAAAGTATGCCTGGTTGTATGATGTAAGTCTATAATAAGTGCAATGAGAACACAAAACTTCAATTCTACCCAAGGGGGTGGTGTTTAAGAATGAGATGGTTGGGCAGCGCCCATAGCTCAATGAGTAGGGCGCCGGCCACATACACCTATGTACACCAAGGCTGGCGGGTTCGAATCCAGGCCAGGCCAGCTAAACAACAATGACAACTGCAAAAAAAAATAGCCGGGGTGGCTCAGCACCTGTAGGTCAAGCGGCTAAAGTGCCAGCCACATACACGAGAGCTGGTGGGCTGGAATCCAGCCCAGGCCTGCCAAACAACAATGACAACTACAACCAAAAAATGGCCAGGGATTATGGTGGGCACCTGAGGCAAGAGAATCGCTTAAGCCCAGTAGTTGGAGGTTGCTGTGAGCTGTGATGCCACAGCACTCTAACAAGGGCGACAGCTTCAGGCTCTGTCTCAAAAATAAATAAATAAATAAATAAAAAATAGCTGGGTATTGTAGTGGGCACCTATGGTCCCAGTTACTTGGGAGTCTGAGGCATGAAAACACTTAAGCCCAAGAGATTGTGTTTGCTGTGAGCTGTGACCCCCTGGCACTCTACCGAGGGCAACATAAAAAAAAAAAAGAAAGAAAAAAGAAAAGAAAAGAAAGAGATGGCACACTGAAGGATATAAATAGTAAAAGGTTACTAGGCAGACTGTTTACAGAGACATGGGCAAGGTTTAGGGAATTCAGAAGGATGGTAAAGCCCCCAAGGATGAATGGGAGGTAGTTAACACCCCTAGGCTGAAAGGAAGAAAGCTATTTCCAGTATCATGGGAGAGCTGTAGTCATGGCACAGGTCAGAGCAAAAGCACTGCCAACGCAGGGATGAAAGCATGGGGAGTAGAGGGCATTTTAGGGAGACAGCACAACAAAAGCAAAAATACAGAGCTGTTGGGGAGAAAAACCAAAACACACCATAGTTGTGGATAGTAAAATGCAAGGCCAGAGATGTAGAAATCAAATCATAGAAGGCCTGGTATATCACACCAAGGCATTTGGACCATATCCTATACAACCAATGACAGCCTATGCCCCCAAATGGCTAAAAGGATCTATGGCTAATTAAGTCCGTGTGTATGTGTGTGTGTGTGTATGTGTGTGTGCCTGCACTTAAGAGAAGATCATACTGAGTAAATAGTTTCTGTGTCTATTTCCCTACTTCAGACTTTTCTAACCAATGCTGCTAATAAAAATCACATATGTTATGGAGGACACTGTACCATTCCTAATTATTTTAGGGTAATGCATTTAGTTACACACTAATTGAAGTTGGAAGAGGTTCAGAAAGCAATTAAGTATTACTTGGACTAGAATGGTGAAATAGGGTGTGTTGTCCTCTCTACAGAATTTGTGCTGAATGATTGCACTGAGCTGAATTGACATTTTCCCCCTAAATTCCAGAAAGTAATTCAGTCTCCTTCTCTTTTTCTCCAAATGACATGGAAATGAGAAAAAAAAAGATGCTAATGCAAGTATATTTCCCTATTTAGATTTGCTCTTGCATTAGGTATTTAGACTAAAAGCCAAAATGATCTTATGGTGAAGTCTACAAACTCCAAGTCACATATAATGAATCATCTGTGTTGTTTCTTTCCTATCTTGTCAATAGAAATACAAGAGTTGTATTTAGAAGCTTATTGGAAAGTAATTATTAAAAGAAAAAAGACCTTTTATATGCTGTACCTATTCCTTTTGGGGGGCCCTGTTTATATCTTTTGTATAAAAAGAGGAAAGAAAATATGTTCATTTTCTTTGCACCCAAACACAAATCCTAACTTGCAGCATGCATTTTTTTTAATAATAAGCAGAGATTTTTTTTGCAGAAGATATTTTTGAAGTCTAGGCACAGTCTGGAACCACACAGCAATATGGCCCAGATTAACCAATTATAGAAATTAAGCCTTTAACTCTAACTCTCTTGGCTACTAAAACATGAACTAAAAATTAAACAGATTTGTGGCTATTTCCGTATGTGTATTCTATTTTATAACTGAAAAGTTTATCAAGTTAAATTGATTACCTAACTTTATTTTGGCCTAGGTCAATTATTTTTTATTGTCCAGTTTTAAGGTTTTAAAAGCAGCAGACTAGCTTAACTCATAGAAAACACATGATGGTATACACAATTCTATTTTTTTAGCTTTTACATATTCTGGATTTAGATACAACCAATGTTTAATTAATTCATTGCATCTTAAAATAAGTGTGTGGCTTAAAACACCAACCTGATAACTTATTTACTTAGAGATTTCCTGAGGGTTGGGGTGGAATCAGAGGAATAATTAAGTCACTGCAGGTCTCTAGTGTATAATGGCAATTTAGAAATTCAAGGGAAGATTTGCTTCCTCTCAGGAGGAAGAGTTTCTATAGACAAAAAAAGTAAGAATTAAAACTCAGGGGAAGTGACTGCATCCAAGGAATGAAGGGAAGATTTTACTTCAAAAGTAGGACAATTTAGAAAAAGACCAGCTGCTCTAAAGCCCAAGGAAGAAGCAGACAACAGATATTCAAGAACTCCTTGCTCATTTTTTAACGAGCAGAGAGTCTCCCATGGGGAGCTATAATTCGTTCAGTGTTGCTGGAAAGTGGAGCTCGTAGGGGACAGCAGTCTCAGATAAGCTGGAGAGCAGTCCTTAGACAGTGTGCCAGGAATGTAAACGTCATTTGGTGGTAACAGAGAGCCATGAGGAATTTGAGGAAGAGGAGGGGTTCGCTATAGTTTGCCCTTGAGAAGTACCATGTAGAGCAGTACAGAGGCTGCATTTAAGGGTGTGAGCCAGGAAGCATCTTAGCAGATGACACACAATACTTGTAAACATTGGAACATTCATGATTAAACTGATCACTGTTAAAGAATAACTCCAAAGGTTTAGACTTGAGGATACCAGGCTCAAAATTATATATATATATATTTTTTTTTTTTTTAGAGACTGAGTCTCACTTTGTTGCCCTCAGTAGAGTGCCGCAGTATCACAGCTCACAGCAACCTCTAGCTCCTGGGCTTAAGGCGATTCTCTTGCCTCAGCCTCCCAAGTAGCTGGGACTACAGGCGCCCACCATAACACCTGGCTATTTTTTTTTTGTTGCAATTTTGGCCAGGGCCAGGTTTGAACCTGCCACCTCGGTATATGGAGCTGGTGCCCTACTCACTCAGCCACAGGCACCATCCTCAAAATAATTTTTAAGAAGAAGTAAGAGGTATACTTTATAAATTAAAGTTGCAACAGGAAGTAGGAGAGACACACTAATTGAGATAATTCAAGACAGGCTTAGGGAAAGGACTGTGGGCAGGGAATAGGAAAATGTAAGGGGTAGTTCAGTACCCGGGGGCTAGAACAGGGCAGCTGTTACCAGCCCAGAGCCTGAAGGAGGAGGGGAACGAGCTGTTGGACTATGGGGAAGAGCCATGACCCTGGGCAAAGGTCACAGCCAATCCAAGGCAAACCTTAGGGACAAAGCTGAAAAAATACCTCCCTTCCCCTTGTTCTCCTCCATTGCCCCATCTCCTGCCTGGTCTCCTCTTTGGCCAAGCCCAGTCAGAAACCAGGAGGCAAGGGGGTTTCTGACAGTGCATACAGAACTGTCTCCTGGACCCAAACAGATGACGGAGAAGTGTGAAAAGTGGGTCCGGAGGAACAAATGGGAGTTATCCAGCACAATCCACCTTTTCTACCCCCCAGGATCCCCTTTCCTCCATCCATTCAACAATTTATGCCCTAAGCCACAGTACACACATCATATCAGCCACTAGATCCTAGCAGGCTGCATTCAATTCTGTCATACTGGTTGTCTGAACCTAAATTAGCCACCACCAGTGTGTTTTCAAATAAGGCAGCAGAGAAAAATGAGAGAAAAGCAATTACAGGGCCTAAGTATAACTGTTGTGGGGCTCCGTGTGTCTGTGTGTGCATGTGTGTACACATGTGTGACCTACAGTGGGAATCCTAACTGCCCCCTTTTCTTTTTTAAAGACAGGGCTTTACTCTGTTACCCAGTGGTGGCATCATAGTTCACTGCAACCTCAAGTTTCTGGGCACAAGTGATCCTCCTCCTGCTTCAGCCTCCCAAGTAGCTGGGACTACAGGCACATGCCACCAAGCCTGGCTAATTTCTCAATTTTTTAGAGACAGAATCTCCCTCTTGCTTAGGCTGGTCTCGAACTTCTGGCTGCAAATGATCCTCCCACTTGGTCGCACAACTAACTACCTCTTTCCACTCCCCATTCCACGTTCCACTCACTCTGCCAGCACCTCAGATGAAAGGGCTTCCTTACCTGACAGAGTGATCTACACTTTCATTTCTGCAGCACAAGTCTTTGGTGGTCTTGTCTTCTAAGTTATCACAATTTCCTGTTGATAAAGACTATTTAGAAAAAAGGAATACTGAACAAAAAGGAGTGAATGCCATCCAAAAGTAAGTCCTCTGAGGTTCAGACATAGTCCTCCTTGCTCCACGTGGTCTCCAAACCCAATTTCCCCTGGTAATCAATTACCCAGGCAGTACAATAACTGAGGAGTCAATGCCAAATCCAAATCCTATACACGTTCTTTCAGGCCTGACCTGGCACCAATACAAAGGCCTCACCTGTCAGGCACAGAGCAGGGAACCTATTCTCCCCACACCAGACTCTGTGCACAGCCTATGTACTGCAGTCTCTGGAAGAAGTGGCAATGAAGAACTCAGGTCCCCGTGGGCTGGCCCTGCTCTCAGGCATATCAATGTCGCTGCATTGGTACTTCCATTTGCAAAATTTCTGTATTGGGACAAGCCTCCCATGGGATGCTATTCAGGTGCTTCTGCCATGACCTCCTTGAACGCTTCTTTAGTGTGACTCAGAACTCCACACTTTACTACTAGTCCCTCTTCTTTTCCTCCCCACCAGCCCCAGGGTCCACCAACCAGCAGGAGCCTTTTATTTTGGAGCTGCCACAGCATGAGACAGTCCCCCAGTCTGCACTGAGACATCTGACCTTGTCTGGTGCCATTCCATGGGGAAAAATAGATCACTGGGGAGCTGTCGCCCTTTCCTGTTTGGTCTCCTGTTTATACTATCAAAGTGGAATAAAGGCTCAAATGTGGCTCAGTGCCCATAGCTCAGCAGGTAGGGTGCCAGCCACATACACCAAGGCTGCCCCCCTGGCCCAGGCCTGCCAAATAATAATGACAACTACAACCAAAAAATAGCAGGGCATTGTGGTGGGCACCTATAGTCCCAGCTACTTGGAAGGCTACCGCAAAAGAATCACTTACGCCCAAGAGTTTGAGGTTGCTGTGAGCTGCGACACCACAGCACTCTACCGTAGGTGACATAGTGAGACTGTCTAAAAAAAAAAAAAATTAAGTAAAAATAAAGGCTCAAATGTTATTTTCATTTTGTTTCACTGTCTTAACTGACCACCTTGACAACTGGCAGCTCTATCTCTGACAATAACAACCTCCTCCCCTATCAATTCAGTGGAAAGAGGAGGCTAAAAAGATCAGGGGCCAATCTCTGCTTCCAATTTATCCCCTAGCCTCTGCTAAGATAATAACCTAAAAACATCATCACGTCCTAGGTAGAATGGGAGAGATTAGTCCCACTGTTACACTCCCATTTATTTTACCAGTCTGGCCCTTAAAAAAACTGGATACATCAGATGATAGTGGACTACCATGAATTTAACTGGAGGCAAACTCTAGTCTCAGCTTCCGGTCATGAGTATATTAGTGAATTCGTTCCTTTTTAATATCCATGAGAAAGGAGAATCAGAAGCAGCTCAGATTTAACTGGGATGTGGGGTGGGGGGGGAGAGCAGAGGAAATGGGAGAAAACCTATCTAATGGGTGCAATGAGTACTATCGGGGTGACAGGCACACTTATAACCCTGACTTAAGCATTACAAAGGTGATCCATGTAACCAAAAACGTTTGTACCCCCATAACACATTTTTTAAAAAGGTACTGGGATGGATAACAGATTATATTCACAGTCTGGTCCTCTCCTGCCCTTTATTATGATGTGGCCCAAACGAACTTGACCATCTGAACATTCCAGAGACCATCACATTTGTCTGCTATCTTGCTAATACCATGTTAATCAGATGTGATACGCAAGCAGTGCTAAGTACTCTGATGATCTGGTAAGACCCAGGTGCTCCAGAGGGCAGGATGTAAATTCTATAAAAATTGAAGGATGGTTGACCAGTCCCAGTGGCTCACGCCTGTAATCCTAGCACTCTGGGAGACCAAGGTGGGTGGATTACCTGAGCTCAGAAGTTTGAGATCAGCCTAAGCAAGAGCTAGCCTCCGTCTCTAAAAAATAGCCAGGCAAGGGCAGCAGCTGTGGCTCAGTGAGTAGGGCACCGGACCCATATACCTATGGTGTCAGGTTCAAACCCGGCCCCAGACAAAATGCAGCAAAAAAATAGCCAGGCATTGTGGCGGGTGCCTGTAGTCCCAGCTATTTGGGAGGCTGAGGCAAGAGAATTGCCTAAGCCCAAGAGCTGGGGGTTGCTGTGAGCTGTGACACTGCAGCACTCTACTGAGGGTGACAAAGTGAGACTCTGTCTCTAAAAAAAAAAAAAGAGCCAGGCATTGTGCCGGGTACCTGTAGTCCCAGTCACTCGGGAGGCTGAGGCAAAAGGATCACTTGAGCCCAAAAGTTTGAGGTTGCTGTGAGCTATGATGCCATGGCACTCTATCAAGTGTGACGAAGTAAAACTCTTGTCTCCAAAAAAAAAAAAAAAAAAATTAAAGATGCCTTATCAGCTAAGTTTTATGGGTGAAGAGTCTGGACTTTCTAAGACATTTTCTGCAAGGTAAAGAGGGAGCATGTTATTACACTTAGCACCTTCTAACACTATGAAACACAGGCCTACCAAGGGCCTCTTCATGTTTTCAAGACAGCACACTAAACTTAAACTACTGTTCGAATCCATTTATCATGGGATGCAGAATGCTGCTCATTTTCAGGGAGATCCAGGATGTTCTGGTGGAACTATAGCACATGTACAAGCCAGGCTATAGTACAAATAATCCTGTTGCTTAGGCCATATGACAAGGCATACCCTGATGGTATTGGAGGTGACAGATAAAGAAACCGTGAGGAATATTTGTCAAATTCCAATGGGAAGTTGCAGTATAGACCTCTAGGATTCTGATCAAGACCAAGCACTTTCAGCGCAGAGTTATACACCATGCCAAAAGCAACTCCCAGCATGTTGTTGAGTCTGGGTGAAAACTAAGGGCCTATGTGATAGGAGGTGCCCATTATGAACTAGGTGCTATCAGACCACCAAGTCACAAGACTGAGCAAGCTCACAAGCAACCTGTCATATGATGGAAATGATGCATTTTATATCAAGCCCAGGCAGATCTAGAGAATAAGTAGGTGGACAAATAGGTAGCCAAGACCTGCATGTAACTCATGACCATTGCACCTACAAGGGTGTGACAATTAAGTTTTCAAACTTGCCACCATGCACTTACATTGACAGCACTGTACAAACAACTTGATAAGGTTTAATAACCTTGGTATATCAGTGTCTCACAGTTTTGTTCATGTTGACATGTGTCAGTGTCTTGCTCAGTGATGTTCCTTATTGTAGTTGTGTGTTTTTGTGTGCCTGTACAAGAATGTCAGAGCTTGAATTAGAGCAACAAAAACTAGTAAATCTCTTGTTTAATTTGGCAAGAGTGGAAGTAAAATCAGAGACATGTTAGTCCAAGTTTATGGGGACAATGCCATGAAGAAAACAGTAGGGTACAAGGATTTCTCTGAAGGGAGAGAAAGTATAACAAGCAGAACTGATGAGAACATTGCAAAAATTTGTCAACTTGTGTGTCAAAATTTTCAGCTGACGATGAGAAGCACAGCAGGCTAAGTAAATATTGATAAACAGTTAGAAAAATCTTAACTGAAACCTTGCCCAAAAATTCATGGCTCTTTCATCACAACAATGCACCAGCTTACACAGCACTGTATATGAGGGAGTTTTTAGCCAGCAAACAAATCATTTTATTGGAACACCTTTCCTATTTACCTGATATTGCTCCCCCCCACCCCCAGTAATTTTTTTCCTTACCTGAAGATAAAAGAAATGTTAAGAGAAAGAAATTTTGGTGATATTCAGGACATCAAGGGTAATATGATGACAGCTTGATAGCCATTACAGAAAGAGCTCCAAAATTGCTTTGAAACGTGGACTAGGCCCTGGCATTGGTGCATAGCTTTTCAAGGGGAGTACTCTGAAGGTGACAGTAGTGATATTCAGAAATGAGGTATGTGACACTTTTTCTAGGATGAGTTCTTGAACTTAATTGCCTATACACCGTGCCCTCAGCTTATTCCTATCGACTCACAGGAATTCCCCAGAACCAGTTGAAGAAGCAAGAAAAACCTAGAGTTGGATGATGTGACATTTTGACAGGAGTCCCCAAAAGATTGCAGTTACATTGCACACCCACCAAATGGATGATCTTAAAAGACAGTAATAAAGAGGAATCCTCCTGGTAGGCAGAGCTTTGGGTAGAAAGAGAAGTCACCAAAATAAGAACATATATGGACTCAGTGGCAGTTTTTGCTAGCTGGTCAAGGGCTGAAAGGTCACAATGGAAAGGTCTGGGAGAAAAGATGTGGATGGAGCTATGACAGTGGATTTTTGTATCACACATCAATGCCCACCACACAGCATCCACCAAAGGTGAAGCACAAAACAACTAAGTGGATAGGAAGAGTCAGTCAGTAGATGACAGCCAGGTTCTCTCTTCAGCCTCTCCAATGTTTGTACAATGGACCCATAATTATGGCCAGAGTGTCAAGGAAAAAATGGATGCTATACACACATCTAATAAGTTGGACTCCCTCTTACCAAGGCTGATCCATCTACCTTACTGATGGGTATCTGACCTGTTGTCAATAGAGGCAATGTTGAGACCTCAGTTCAGTTTATCCCTCAAAGAGCCCAAGCAGCCATCTGGTGGCACATTATTGGACCCATCCCACATAGGATTGACAGGGATTGATGTGTTTTCCAGGCATGAGTTTAACTTTCCTGCCCATGATATCTTGAACAGCATTCCTATCTAAGGGATGTGGAGTGTGAGGTTTTCTAACACAAGTTCATTTTTCACATCACTCTCTACCAAGACCTACTTTTTGGTAAAGGGGGGACGTCAGTGAGCATCTGACCATGGACTTCACAGGCTTCATTATCCAGATTGTGGCAGCCTGATAGAGCATTAGTATGGCTTCTTAAAGGTGAAACTAAGACACCAGGTTAGAGATGACATTCTTTGAGGATAAAAAGATAAGCATATATTTTTCAGGATGCAGTACACACTTTAAATCAATGCTATATGCTGTGCCCCAGTAGCATATACAGGTTAGAGAATCAGGGTAAAAACAGGAGTGTCCCTTTCTATTGGCATTCCTAATAACCCACTTGGAGAATGTGTGCTTCCTATCTCTGCAGTGTTTGGCTCTGTGAGTCTGGAGGCACTGTGTTTTTACTGGGGTACAGTTTCAGAGTTCCACTAAAGGTAAAGTTAGAACTGACATCTGGTAACTTTTTAATTTTTTTTTTTTTGAGACGGAGTCTCCAGCTGTCATCCTGAATAGAGTGTCATGGTGTCATCATAGTTCATGGCAACCTCCAACTCTTGGGCTTGGGCTCAAGTGATCCTCTTGCCTCAGTTTTTTCTATTTTTAGTAGAGATGGGGTCTCACTCTTGCTCATGCTGGTCTCGAACCCGTGAGCTCAAGCAATCCACCCACCTCAGTCTTCCAGTGTGCTAGGATTACAGGTACGAGCTACCACACCTGGCCTAACTTTAGGATCTTTACCCCAGTAGATCAATAGGACCAAAGAGGTTAACAGACTGGAAGGAATAATTGATGCTAATCTTTATAAGGATATGGACTTGCTACTACATAATTTTGGCATAAAAGAATATGTTTGTCACTCGGGTGATCCATTGTGATATCTTTTGCCATTTTCTTGTCTACTTTTAACTATTATTGTCTCTTTTCAATAAAATGTTATTAATAGAACACATTATCCTGTTCAATATTATGTTATTTTTAAAATTAAACAGAACATTAGTGGCAACAAAACTAGTTTCAATCAATCCATTCATTTTTAATTTCAAGATATTAAGGGGATACAAATAATTTTTGTCACATGGATACCTTGTATAATGCTTAAGGTGGAGCTTTTAATGTGCCCATCACCAGAACAATGTTTGTTGTACCTGAAACATAAGTTTTACTTCTCATTCCCTCCTACATTTCTATCTTCTTCGTTTCCAATGTCTTTCACATTTCTTTGGGCCTGTGTGTGCCCATTGTTTAGCTTCCGGGTGCTAGAGAGTATATGTGGTGTTTGTTTTTCCAATTCCTCAGATAATTTGCTTAGGATAATGGTCTCCAGATCCATCCAAGTTGCCACAAAAGGCATTATTTCATTCCTTTTTATGGCTAAGTAGTACCCTGTGGTCTATATATACCACATTTTCTTAATCTACTCATGAATTGATGAGCACTTAGGTTGATTCCACATCTTCACAATTGTTAATTGTACTGTAATAAACATTTAAGTGCAGGCATCTTTTTGATAAAAGGATTTTTTTTCCTTTGGGTAGATAAACAGTAGTGGGATTGCAGGATCAAATAGTAAGTGAGTCTGCATTTATTTCTTTGAGGACTTCCCATACTGTTCTCCATAGAGGTTGTACTAATTTGCAGTCCTGACATGCAGTAAGCATGTCTTTCTCTCTGCATCTATGCCAACATCTATTGCTTTTTCACTTTTTAATAATGGTCATTCTGACGGGGTGAGGTGGTATATCATAGTGGTTTTAATCTGCATTTCCCTGATGATTAGTGATGTTGAACATTTTTTTATATGTTTCTTGGCCATTTGTCTATTTTCTCTTGAAAAGCTTCTGTTCGTGTCTTTTGACTATTTTTTAATGGGGTTGTTTTTGAACTTGCTGAGATTTGCTTGTGGCCTAAGATAAGATCAGTCTTGGAGAATATCCCATGTACTGATGATAGTGCATATTCAGTAGTTTGAAGAATGTTCTGTAAATGTCTGTTACATCTGTTTGTTCTAGAGTCCCATTTAAGTCCAGTGTTTGTTTTATTTTCTGCTTCAATGGTCTGTCCAGCTCTATCAGTGAGGTATTGAAGTTCCTGGCAGTTCTAATGCTACTGTTTCTTTCTTTTCTTAGATCTAGTAAAATTTGATTTATGAATCTGGAAGCTCCTGTGTTAGTGCATGTTAATATGTTTAGAATTGTTATGTCTTCTTGTTGACTTGCTCCCTTTACCATTATATAACAAGCATCTTTTTCTTTTTTAGCATTTTGATTTAAAGTCAACTTTATCTGATATGAGAATGGCTACACCAGCTTGCTTTTAGTTTCCATTTGCACGGATTTTTTTTTTCATCCCTTTACCTTGAGTCTGTATAAGTCCTTGTGAGTTACATGTGTTTCTTGGAGACAACATATACTAGCAGTGTGTTTTTCATCCATTCAGCTGGTCTATGTCTTTTAAATGGAACATTAAGACCACTAATGTTCAGTATCAGTATTGATATGTAGAATATTATTCTATTTATCACATTGGATGGTATCTTGTTTTATTTTCCCTCTCATGCTGTTGTTTTATAAGAGCTGTGAGCTTTCTCTTTTGGGTGTTCTTACACTGGTGAGTATTATTTTGCTTCATGTATAATGCAATTGTAAGTATTTCCTGTAGGGCTGGTCTAACAGTAACAAATTCCCTTAGTGTTTGTGTATCTGAAATGTCTTCATTTCTCCATCATTTATGAAACTTAGTTTTGCAAGATATAATATTTTTGGCTGGAAATTTTGTTTAAGAAGACTGAACTTTTAACTATTAATGGATAAGTATAGTAACCCCAATCTGCTGAACTCTGTATCACTCTGCAAGTGATAATAACCAAATAAACTTTGATAATGATTGGACAAAGTTGGTAAGTCTGTGCACAGCCACTACCCCTGTCACTGTAGCCTATTAAGCATGTACTGGAGAAAAAAAGAGTACTTGACAATGACAGAATGAGTCATCTTGTTCATCCAATTATTGAGATCCTCTTTCACTGTGAAATGGCCTCTGATGAGCATTTACATGGGACACAAATATCTTCATACTCTGTTCATTCCAAGGAGTTCAAACACATCTCTCTCCCTTTCTACTTTGTGATCAATACTCCAGTAGGTCCCTTTGAAGTTCCTGAGTATAAAAACTATTATCAGCTTCTCTGGAGTGAATGCAGATCTATTCCGAGGCCCTTTCTTCTCCCATGCAAAGTGGCAAAACATATGTACTGCTCAAATTTGGACACACTGGTAGTGGGATTGTGGTGCAGCAGCCATCCCAGTCTTCCTGTTTCCAGCATCCCAGAACCCATGTCTTTTTATTGTCTGTCAACTCCTCGTAGAAAGAACTTAAGGCAAAGCAGTAGAAGCAGGCACCTACAAGTCTGAGCCACTGTCACTGCTTGGGAAATTTGTTGAACTTTTTAGAAACACATGGGTCTGGCTCCATGTATACTACATTGGCACAGCCCATGGGCCAAATCCAACCTCACACCTTTTCTTCAGTTTGTATTCTTTGCAAGCTAAGAATGGCCTTTACATTTTCAAGTAACAGGAAAAAAATCAAAATAAAAATATTTCATGACACATAAAATTGCCAGATTCAAATTTCGGTTTAAACAAATAAAGTTTTATTGAAAGACATCCACATTCATTCACTTGCATATATTATTATGGCTACTTTTGTGGTGCAAAAGCAGAGCTGAATAGTTGCAACAGAAACATATGGCCCTCAAAGCTGAAAATACTATCTGGTCCTTTATAGATAAAAATTGCTGACCTCTGATAAATGCTACTTCCATTCTATAATGAAATGCACCATACACATCCAATTTTATGGTTCAGTGGATCACAACACACATTTAGCAATTTGGATATCCTATGGTCAAGAATTCAATCTGCTCCAAGACCAATAGCCAGTCAGGATCTTCTTTTCTAATGAATAGTTGTTGGCAGAATAGAGCACAACCTTATTCCAAAACTCCGGGTGTCTGTGTTGTGATTCTTTCATTGGGGCTTGCCAGATTCTCTGTATAGTACTTCTATCTGCCATTGTCAAAACAGATCATTGGTTTCATTTGGTCACAGTGTCCATGCCTGAATTGCAGCCTGAACTGTCTCAGAGCTGTTTCTTAGTTCAGGTCCCACTGAAAAAACAAGTTATGGAGTTACGCAGTAAATGGGTTGGTATAGCAAGCGTAATCAGCCATATATGTTGTCTCAACAACCCAGAGAGGAACATAGAGCATTGTGAGGGGTACAAGGTGCGGGCACTTCTTTCCCATTTCAGAGTGGATGTCCCAATATGCCTCAAACCACAGGTCCCCTATAAACCTTGATACTGTAGCTCCTTGGATTTTTACAGAGTTTCTCTGCCACCCTATGATAAGTATCAAGAGGGTGAGAGATGTTGATCCCTGTGAGGATATGTTTACCCTAATAAACATTATGAACATTAAACTCCTTCTCACAGTGTACTTCCTGGAGAACCCAATGTGTGCCCCGCTGGAGCAAGGTAATAATGGCATATTATTGTCCTTGCTATGTAAATGCAAGCTGTTTCTGGTTTCACTTAAGAAAGGAAATAGAAAATAAGGCATTTTCATACCAGGTACTAGGGGCTCTATTGTTTTGCTTCAGAAAAGGTACCACATCTGGAACCACAGCTGTGCTAGATGTTGGTACATGTAATAGTCAAGGTTCTTCAAAGAATATAAATATATATTTATATATTTATATAGATACATGCATGTATGCATATAGCCAATGATTAATACTAATTCCAGGTGCTCAGAACACTGACTCAAAATCTTGAGTAGATGAATTTCTCTATCTTGGCACTTCTTTTTTTTTTTTTTTTGTAGAGACAGAGTTTCACTTTATCACCCTCAGTAGAGTGCCATGTCATCACAGCTCACAGCAACCTCCAGCTCTTGGGCTTAGGCGATTCTCTTGCCTCAGCCTCCCAACTAGCTGGGACTACAGGGGTAAGCCACATTGCCTGGCGTTTTTTTGGTTTTTTTGTTTTTTTTTTTTTTGCAGTTTTTGGCCGGGGCTGGGTTTGAACCCGCCACCTCTGGCATATGGGGCTGGCGTCCCACTCCTTTGAGCCACAGGCACCGCCCATCACCCGGCTATTTTTTTTGTTGCGGTTTGGCCAGGGCTGGGTTTGAACCACCCACAGCATATGGGACCTGTGCCCTGCCCACTGATCCACAGGCGCCACCCTCTTGGCACTTCTATATATGCTCCCCAAGCTTCTACTGATTAGAAATTTTTGTGACTTTTTCTCTGTCTGCTCTTTAGACAGGCATTTTATTTCTTCCTTCATGTTCTGTTGGTATCTAACTTCCCTCTAGGGCTTAGAAGGAATGAGAGAACACTGACAGAATTGGCATCAATTTGTGAGTTTCAGGGAGATCTTGAGGATCAAAGTTCAGGGACTCAGCCATGATGCTAATACCACATATGCCCATATTCTTTGTTTGGGAGTCTTATTTCTTATCCAACAGTGATCTTATTACAATTGTACTTTAAGGGCGAGGTGTGGTGGCTCGTGCATATAATCCTCGCATTCTGAGAGGCTGATGTGGGCAGATTGCTTGAGCTCAGGAGTCTGAGACCAGACTGAGGGAGAGTGAGGCCCCAGCTCTAAAAATAGCCAGGTATTGTGGCAGGTGCCTATAGTCCCAGCTACGCAGGAGGCTGAGGTGAGAGAATCTCTTGAGCCCAAGAGTTTCAGGCTGCATGGTTGAGGTGAGAGAATCTCTTGAGCCCAAAAGTCTGAGGTTGTGTGGTTGAGAATGCCATGGCACTCTACCAAGGGTGACAAAGTGAGACTCTGTCTCAAAACAAAATAAAACAAAAATTGGCCTTGAGCTTTGTTCTCAACTATATCTGCCATACAACTGTAAGAAAGAGAGATTTTTTTTTTTTTTTTTTTTTGTAGTTTTTGGCCAGGGCTGGGTTTGAACCCGGCACCTCTGGCATATAGGACAGGCGCCCTACTCCTTGAGCCACAGGCGCCACCCGAGAGATTGTTTTAAAGATGCGAGGGTGGCTTTCTGGCTTTCCATACATATTCTTAGTTGAATTTTCAAAGCTTTTAATGTCTCTTTTTCTTTATGTATGCTTTCTAGGGCCATAAGAAAACGAGTGACTCTGCACTCTGATTAATCACTAAAATTGCCATAGCAACTACACACATACCACTTTCTCTCCATCCTCTGCTACCACCTGTGATTATCTGAAGATCATAATGGCACAACATGCTATTGATTATACACATTCCGTTTCTCCCTGGAAAAGTTTATTCCTGTACTCCTCAAATACATGAAAAGACCAATCCCAGAATCCTGTTTTGAGGATCTATTTTCTTAGGTCAGTTATGGGACCAATTACGGTATCAGTCTAAGTCCAAGCAGGAAACAGATGGCATACAAAATCCAGACTAATTCTATGAGAATTTAATAAAGGAATTATTCACAAAGGTGTGGATAAGATGAAAGAATACTTCAAGAGACAGGACTGATACAACCTCTGGGCCCAAACAGAAGAGAGAAGGGAGTAGTTCCTGGAACCCATGAAGAGTCATATAGAGGTGCAGCCTTGAGAGTAGTGACCTGCAGTTAACTCATATAGCCAGCCCAACAGGACCCTGCTGCAAGGATGCTAGTTAGGTAAATCCTTCCTCCCCTCCTTGGATTTCCCATCGGAGCCTCCCACTGACCCAGCCCAACCACTGTCAACAAGCGGGGGAAAGTCTATTGGTGTAATAAATACACCCCCCAAGTAGTAAAAGTAGTAAACACAGCCTCCTAACAGCGGGATAAAGAAAGATTCCACATACATTCAGGGAGACAAATGGAAGACACCTAGCACAGAGATTAAATGTTAGGCTGCAGACTGAATGGTAGAATTTCAGCCTGTGGTAACGTTCTGTGGTAAAACTGAATAACTCCAGGAACGAGATCTGTAAATAATGACGCTGGAAGTCTCCCAGTGAAAAGTCAGCTTGATGCCCAATTACCCTACTGCAAACCCAAACACAGAAAATCCTTGTCCATTCCAGAGAATGTCAAATCATTTTTTAGTGCCTTGATCTTAAACATAAAAGTATAGTAATGAAAGCTTATCATGTTAATGATGGATCAAACAATTATACAGAATAAAAAAGAACATAGAGTATTTAGAGATAAGTCAGGACGAAATATTATCAATATCCTTAAAGGATTGGGCGGTGCCTGTGGTTCAGTCGGTAAGGCGCCGGCCCCATATACCAAGGGTGACGGGTTCAAACCCGGCCCGGCTGAACTGCAACCAAAAAATAGCCGGGCGTTGTGGTGGGCGCCTGTAGTCCCAGCTGCTCGGGAGGCTGAGGCAGGAGAATCGCTTAAGCCCAGGAGTTGAAGGTTGCTGTGAGCTGTGTGAGGCCACGGCACTCTACCGAGGGCCATAAAGTGAGACTCTGTCTCTACAAAAAAAAAAAAAAAAAAGGATTAAAAGTAAAAATTTTATTCATGAAATAATAAATAGCTATAGAAAGTAACAACAACTAACAAATAGTCCAACATTTAGAGTCTGAATTTAATATTCAGTGGAAGAATTTTAAGGTAATATCAAGGAATGATCCCAGAAAATAGAACAAAAAGATAAATATATGGGCAAAAGATAAGAAAATTTAAAAGGAAATTCAGAGAATGCAATATGTCATGATAGTTCTTGAAGAAAAAAAATACTGGAGGAAATTATCAAAGAAGTAAAATGAGAAAAAAAAAAAAAAGAAATAAAATGAGGCAATTTCCCAAGACTGAAAATCTTGACTCTCTAGATTGAAGGGGACCTCATTTTCAGCACAATGGTTGTGGGGAGAAAATCATTATGAAAAAATATCATCTCAAAATTTCTGAATGTTGGTTATAATGAATAGATCCTTTCATAAAGTTAAAATAAAAGTTCCTGAAATTATAAGGATATTGGACTTTTCGATGGCAACACTGGAAGCCAGAAGACATTAGAGAGATGCCTTCAAAATTAATTGAGAAGGTCTAACAGACATTGTTAAACATGAAAAGAATTGAGTTTGTTTCAGATGTATCCTTCCTTGAGAAGGGATGGATAGACACGTGCATTTAAAAATGGGGGGAGAATACACCAAGAGATAAAACGTGGAATTTAGAAAACAGGGGACTCCAACACTGGAAAGCAAAAAAGGGAAGCCCCAGAAAATTAATTATATAGCAGAAACAGAGAGTGACGGGTCTAGTTTGGAGCTGGAGAACAAAGTTCTCTAGGATGGAGGGCTCTTGGAAAGTTAAGTGAAACTTACAGATCATCTGCTGCCATTGCATAAATGGCAAATTGCATTGAAAGCTATTTTATAAGTATGCTGAATTTGAGAAGAATTAGTTAGATGTACCTTGAAAATTAAGCAAAAGAAAAATGAGTCAATTAATTCATGAAAAAAACAAAAAAGTTGTTCATGTAAGGAAATGCAATCATCATACTCCACTTAACTCAGCTGTGAACAGTATTTTAACATAGTCAAACCAATGTAAGAACAGAATATTGATTTCAGAATATCGGGCGAATGTGAGAGAAGGGATGAAGGCATAAGATGATTCAATCCTTGACTAAAATAAGAAGTCTATTGGTAATATACAAAATTAATCAAGCAAAAAAATAATGATACAAGATAGCTTTCTGAAACACTGCCTTCTGTTAACCCAAACCAGATTCATTTTCTCCTTCCTTCCTCCCTTCCTTTCTCCCTCCCTTCCTCCCTCCTTTCCTTCCTTTCCTCCTTTTTTTCCCTTCCTTCCTTCTTTTTCCTTCCTCCCTCCCTCCCTTCCTTCCTTCTTTCTTTCCTTCCCTCTTCCTGACAGGGTTTCACTGTGTGCTATGGCTAGAGTACAGTGGCATCATCATAGCTCACTGCAACTTCAACATCCTGTCTCAGCCTCCTAAACAGCTGGCATGCACCACCACACCCAGCTGATTTTTTTTTTCAGATTCAATTTCTTACATTGTTCTAGTGCAGTGTTCTAGTACTGCAGTCCTAAGCAATACTCTTGTGTCAGAATAGATAGCATGGGCATGGTGGTATGTCATTGAACATATAACAATTGGTTCTCCAGGAGGAAAAAAAAAGCTCTGAGTGTAGCATTTTTCCATTTCCAAGGCATAAATATTCTCACCATAACTGATTTCAAGCTGCCAAGATATTGCTTCTAAACACAGGGTTAGGAAGAGAAGCACACAATAGACTCTCATAAGCTACCATGAGCCAGCTCCAGCACACCATCACATGGGAGGTGGAGTTCACCCTTCCTCACTTGACACCTGCCCCTCTTCCTGCTCCAATATTAGCATTAAAAGCATTCCAGTCTAATATCCTCAACTCTCTCCTAAATCCTATCTCTATACAAAACCTTGGCTTATAACCAGATGGCTATTACAGGGTTTTGTTTTTTTTTTCAGTAATTTTTATATATACATGTATTCTCCTGTTTGCTCTTTTAGTAAAGTCTTTGTGTAAGTTTAAGCCTCATCCATATGCAGAATATGAAGCATTTTAATGCATTCTAAAAAATATCTTATTCAAATAAAAAGATGGCCACAACACTTTGTCAAGTAAAATATAGCCAGATAGCTGGGCACAGTGGCTCATGCCTATAATCTTAGCACTCTGGGAGGCTGAGGCCGGTGGATTGCCTGAGCTCCCTGAGCTTACAGGATTGCCTGAGCAAGAGTGGGATCCCATCTCTAAAAATAGCCAGGCATTGTGGTGGGCACTTGTAGTCCCAGCTACTCGGGAGGCTGAGGCAAGAGAATCACTTGAGCCCAAGAGTTGGAGATTGCTGTGAGCTATGACACCATGCACTCTACTGGGGGCGACAAAGTGAGGCTTTGTCTCAAAAAAGAAGAAGTAAAATAAAATAAAGTGGGATAAAAGACAGCATTTCCTGAATAGTATCAATTCTGTGAAATCTACAAACACAGAGCATTAAGATTTGGTACCCCGGACTTGGATAATGACATCTCTTTATGGTAGACATTTTCAACATCATTATTATTAATAATTATTTCAGCAGCAATGGAGAGGCCCTCTTTAAATATAGTGGGAAGAAAGGATATTGTTGAGGAAGAGCCTAAGCAAAAGGAGAGCATGATGTCACATTGCCATGATCAGAAAAGAATGACTTACAGGTACAATCTAAAACTTTTATGGTAGAAAATTAGGCATGAGAGTGTAATGAATTCCCACATACCCATGACACAACCTCAACAATTACCAATGTGCAGTCAATCTTATTTCATTTATACCCACAACTTCCACCTCCTTCCAGCCCTGAATTATATAAAAGCAAGTCAAAGACATAATTTCATTTCATTTGTAAAACTTTCATTATATATCTCTTAAGAGCTAAAGATTCTCTTAAAACATAAACACAATACATTAGCACACCTAAAAATGAACAGCAATTATTTAATATCAAAACTAACAGTTCAGTGCTATCATCCCTTCAATTATCTCACAATTTTATTTCAAAAATTAAGCTAAATCAGGGCCAAAATTAAATTCATACATAGCCATTGTGTGGTTTATCTGTCTCTATTAATCTTTAGGTTTTCTTCTCCAACTCTTTAGTTTCCCCATTAAAAATTTATTTAAAATATTATTTCCATTTCCTATTAAAGAAACCAGGTCCCGCTGTCCAGATCGACTCCTTGCATCATGGTTGTGTCATTAAATATGTTCTTTCTTCTGTACTTCCTGTAAGTTGGTAGTTAGATACAAAGTCTTGATCACATTCAGGCTCACTTATTTTGTCTCAACTATTTCATAGATATATTGGTTACTTCCATCAGGAAGCACAGAATGACTATCTCTTTTTTGTGACACTAGCAGGCATTTATGATCACTTAATTCAGTAGGGGTTACATAATAGTGGAATCGTGAGTCCTTATTCCTTAACTAATTGGGATTACTTCTAGTAAAGGATATTTTACCCCCTCAACTATCAAGTTACTCTAAAATATGATTTAAATAAATATACAATAAAAAATATGCAGCACAATGCTGAATTTTTCTCTTTACTTGCCATTTGAAAAATACTGAATTGTTTCTCCAGTACTTTCCAGTGGTGACCAAGTTTATTCATGAATTCATTTAATAAATTTCAATCCAATTAAAATACTGAAGCTCCAGCTGCCCAGTGAGAACTGACCAGGTTGGCTCCTGAGTTCTCTGCAAACATCTCTGTCTTGAGTTGCTTTGTTACTTCCAGATATAACAAAATGTTCCGAGCTCATATTGCAGATATCTTGCCCCAAATTTGTAATCAGCTACTTCTTTGGGAGATATGGTTCCTTCTCAAAGGAAATGATGCTTTGAGACACCATCTGAGTGCTAAGGATGCTGATGGCTACTGCATTATCATTGTTTCTCAGTCTTTTCAGAGAAAACAGAAAATATTTATAAGATGTTAGGGATACCTCCTATAAAAATCAAGACAACAAGGTTTTTATTTAACCTCTCATGCATTGTTTCTATATTTCCTTTCTCCCATGCCAAAAATGAAAGTAATTAAAATAAGCCAGCATACTTATTTGATTTATCTCATGATATGCATCAACAGAAAGGGAATAGCAATATCACCATCTCATGGGCACATTTTTTTTAAAAATCCCGGGCGGAGACAAGAGGGCTGACTGAAGCCAGCTTTCCACAGAGGCTCCTGTCCAGAAGGAGAGTTAAAGGACAGAAATTTAGCAAGTAACCTGGTGGATTAGAGCTGCACCAAGAGAGAAAGTTGAAGAACACACATCAACCCCACTGAGGCAAGCTGCGACCCCAAGGATACAAACAAAAGGTACAAAATCCATCACCAAGGGGATGGGAGTCCCCTCCCCCATGACAATGGCTTGGAGTGCCCCACAAACAAACGAGCAAAGTTCAAAGGTTCTCCCACTATACTCCACAGGAGAGACCCTCTAAAAACTGGACCTACCTCCCCTACTAGGGTGCCATGGCGTTCTCCTGCCAGGCATAAAACTGTATGAAACTGTATATATTCTCTACCTGCAATTCTGAGCTCCCAGCACTCCCCTCCACTCTCAGTCTGAGGTCTGGAGGCCTGACCCCAGGAGTCCAGATTCTTGGGTGATTTCAGAGGGGTGTGGACAGGGCCTGGACTGCAGCTGGTCAGTGCTGATTCTGTGGCATGGAAGTGAGGAGAGGACGGTCAGCTAAGAGGGAACCACACTGGAGCGGTGGTGCCCCAAGGTGCAGAGCAGCAGCCATTTTGGGCAACAATAGGGCTCACCCCTGGATATTCCGAAGCCACACCCCCTATCTGCCTGGGCAACCAGCAGAGGCCGGGCATCTTTTCAGGTGGCAACCACCGCAGAACAGATCTGGGACTGAAACACAGGCCCAGTGAGCAAAGGGTTTGCCTGAGGCGGTACCAGCCTGGGTGGAGCGCGGGGACTAGAAAACACACACACAGAGCTAGGAAATTCCCAGGGTGGGACTGACCCAGAGGACCACATTACTGAGCCTAAGATGCACCCGGCCCTAAAGGGATTGTCAGCCTATAGACAAAGGAAGGCAGGAGGCTAGAAATGACAGCTAACCGAATACAAACCTGCAGGAGCAAAGACAGGCCCTGAGGCGCAGGTTCTGGGAACTCTAAACAGCTTCTCTTCTGCAGGGGAATTTAGCAGGGACAGAAACAAATTCCCGCAAAGTTGTTCTCCTCAGTCAGTAACAGGGGCGGGGCTGGAACTGAGTGAACACCCCCACCCCCAGCCTCCATCAAGTGCCCGAGGTTGTCAGGCCTCACATCCCCCTGCTGGATAGAGGCAGAGAGCAGCGGCCTGGCTGAGCAGACATAGATTTCCTTGTGATTCAGGCAGGTGCAAACCACTGGAGTATCTGCTCATTGGAGGCAACTGTGTCACAGCCCTGTGGGGTGATTAGTGACTGGGTGTGACAGAGATGCAAGGTGGGAAAGAAGGCATCAACCATCCCAGACTAATCTATTTGCTGGATGGGTCCTCCTGACTTCACGGAGCACCGGAGCAAGTCACATTTGAGTTGTCAGCAGACCCCTGCGATCCAGTTGCCAGAGACCTTTTAAACTCTCCCACCTGAGACAGGTGCTCACTGAGACAATTGATTTGGACCTTTTGAACTGAGCCAATTGCCCAAGGACTATCGAAGTGGTGCCCTGGGTGTGTGGTTGTACGAAGGTTTGATTTTCCTTTCACAATAGTTGCCTGTGGGGGGTGGGGTGACTTAATTGCTGGTATTTCTCCACAGCTGAGACTTCAACCCAGAGTAACTGTTTCACTAGGGTCAGACAGAGAAAAGCTGAAAACAAGACAGAACCACTTAGCCCCACAACAACAAACAGTCCCAAGTTTCTCAGGTCGTAGCACTGTATGGGTCCTCGACAAAGTTTCAGGGGAAAAGTCAAATGGTGTAAAATAATCATGGGTCAGAATAAGCAGAAGAACTCTGGTAATATGCATAACCAAAATAGATCAACGCCCCCAAGGAAAAATATGGCAGATGTAACTGAAGATGCCATTCACAAACAGCTGGCAGAGATGTGAGAAATCGAATTCAGAATTTGGATTGCAAACAAGATTAACAGAATGGAAGAAAATTTGGAATTAGAAATTCGAGGAGCAATTCAAAAGTCAGAATTAGAAACTCGATGAGAAATTCAAAAGCTGTCTCAAGAATTTAACGAATTTAAAGACAAAACCACCAAAGATTTTGACACACCGAAGCAAGAATTTGTAGCCCTCAAAAATCTGAAAAATACGTAGAATCCCTCAGTAACAGAGTGGAACAAGCAGAAGAAAGGATTTCTGACATGGAAGACAAAGCTTTTGAACGCTCCCAAATTTTCAGAGAGGAAGAGAAATGGAGAGCAAAAATGAATCATTCTATCACAGAGCTCTGGGATAATTTGAAGAAGGCTAATATCCACCTCATTGGAATCCCTGAAAGTGATGAAGTGGCCTCACAAGGTACAGAGGCCCTTCTCCATGAAATTATGAATGAGAATTTTCCAGACATGCCAAGAGATTCTGAAATTCAGACAGCAGACAGTTTCAGAACCCCAGCACGACTCAACCTGAATAAGACATCCCAAATAAGGCATATCATAATTAACTTCACTAAAGTTAATATGAAGTAGAAAATTCTGAAAGCAGACAGCGTAAGAAATCCATTACCTACAAAGAGAAGAATATTAGAATGACTACAAATCTCTCTGCTCAAACTCTTCAAGCCAGAAGAGGGTGGTCATCAACTTTTAATCTCCTAAAGCAAAATAACTTTCAACCCAGGATCCTGGATCCAGCTAAACTGAGTTTCATTTATGATGGAGAAATTAAATACTTTAATGACATTCATATGTGGGAAGAAATTTCCCATAACCAAACCAGCTCTTCAGGATATTCTCAGACCTATCCTCCATAATGACCAGCCCAATCCTCTACCACAAAGGTAAACTCACTCACAAACTTTTGATCAAACTCCAACTTCCACAGTGGTGAAAGGATTAAAAATGTCCACTGGACTTTCGAAAACTCAATACCCAAAATTTTACCAGACTTATCAATATTCTCCATTAATGTGAATGGCTTAAACTGTCCTCTAAAGAGGCACAAGTTAGCTGAGTGGATACAAAAACTCAGGCCAGATATTTGCTGCATACAGGAGTCACATCTTACCTTAAAAGACAAATACAGACTCAGGGTGAAAGAATGGCCATCCATATTTCAGGCAAATGGTAATCAGAAAAAAGCAGGTGTTGCAATTTTATTTGCAGATACAATAGGCTTTAAACCAACAAAAGTAAGGAAGGACAAGAATGGTCACTTCATATTTGTTAAGGGTGATACTCAATATGATGAGATTTCAATTATTAATATCTATGCACCCAACCAGAATGCACCTCAATTTATAAGAGAAACTCTAACAGACATAAGCAACTTGATTTCCTCCAGCTCCATAATAGTTGGAGATTTCAACACTCCTTTGGCAGTGTTGGATCAATCTCCAATAAGAAGCTGAGCAAAGAAATTTTAGATTTAAAACTAACCATCCAACATTTGGATTTAGCAGACATCTACAGAACATTTCATCCCTACAAAACTGAATACACATGGTACTCATCAGCCCATGGAACATACTCCAAATCGATCACATCTTAGTTCACAAGTCTAACCTCAGTAAATTTAAAGGAATAGAAATTATTCCTTGCATCTTCTCAGACTACCATGGAATAAAAGTTGAGCTCGGGCGGCGCCTGTGGCTCAGTCGGTAAGGCGCCGGCCCCATATACAGAGGGAGGCGGGTTCAAACCCGGTCCCGGCTGAACTGCAACCAAAAAATAGCCGGGTGTTGTGGCAGGCGCCTGAAGTCCCAGCTGCTCTGGAGGCTGAGGCAAGAGAATCACTTGGGCCCAGGAGTTGGAGGTTGCTGTGAGCTGTGTGAGGCCAGGGCACTCTACCGAGGGCCATAAAGTGAGACTCTGTCTCTACAAAAAAAAAAAAGTTCCTCAGTAACAACAGGAATCTGCATACTCATACAAAAACATGGAAGTTAAATAAATAACCTTATGCTGAATGATAGCTGGGTCAGAAATGAGATTAAGAAGGAAATTGCCAAATTTTTAGAACAAAATGAAAATGAAGACACGAATTATCAGAACCTCTTGGATACAGCAAAGGCAGTCCTAGGAGGGAAATTGATAGCACTGCAAGCCTTCCTCAAGAGAACGGAAAGAGAGGAAGTTAACAACTTAATGGGACATCTCAAGCAACTGGAAAAGGAAGAACATTCCAACCCCAAACCCAGTAGAAGAAAAGAAATAACCAAAATTAGAGCACAATTAAATGAAATTGAAAACAAAAGAATTATACAACAGATCAATAAATCAAAAAGCTGGTTTTTTGAAAAGGTCAATAAAATAGATAAACCTTTGGCCAACCTAATCAGGAAAAAAGGAGTAAAATCTCTAATCTCATCAATCAGAAACGACAAAAACAAAATAACGACAGACTCCTCAGATATTCAAAAAATCCTTAATGAATATTACAAGAAACTTTATTCTCAGAATTATGAAAATCTGAAGGAAATTGACCAATAATTGGAAGCATGTCACCTTCCAAGACTTAGCCAGAATCAAGTGGAAATGTTGAACAGGTCAATATCAAGTTCTGAAATAGCATCAACCACACAAAATCTCCCTAAAAAGAAAAGCCCGGGACCAGATGGCTTCATGTCAGAATTCTACCAAACCTTTAAAGAGGAACTAGTACCTATATTACTTAACCTGTTCCAAAATATAGAAAAAGAAGGAATACTACCCAACATGTTCTATGAAGCAAACATCACCCTGATCCCAAAAACAGGAAAAGACCCAACAAGAAAAGAAAATTATAGACCAATATCACTAATGAATATAGATGCAAAAATATTCAACAAGATCCTAACAAACAGAATGCAGCAACACATCAAACAAATTATACATCATGACCAAGTCGGTTTTATCCCAGGGTCTCCAGGCTGGTTCAATATACGTAAATCTATAAGTATAATTCAGCACATAAACAAATTAAAAAACAAAGACCATATGATTCTCTCAATTGATGTAGAAAAGTCTTTTGATAGTATCCAGCATCCCTTCATGATCAGAACACTTAAGAAAATTGGTATAGAAGGGACATTTCTTAAACTAATAGAGGCCATCTACAGCAAGTCACAGCCAATATCGTATTGAATGGAGTTAAATTGAAATCATTTCCACTCAGATCAGGAACCAGACAGGCTGCCCATTGTCTCCACTGCTCTTTAACATCGTAATGGAAGTTTTAGCCATCGCAATTAGGGAAGAAATGGTGCAAGGGTATCTATATTGGGTCAGAAGAGATCACACTTTTGCTCTACATAGATGATATGATTGTATATCTGGAAAACACCAGGGATTCTACTACAAAATTCTTAGAAGTGATCAAGGAATACAGCAGTGTCTCACGTTACAAAATCAACATTCATAAATTGGTAGCATTTATATATACCAACAATAGTCAAGCTGAAAAAACAGTTAAGGACTCTATTCCATTCACAGTAGTGCCAAAGAAGATGAAATATTTGGGAGTTTATTGAACAAAGGATGTGAAAGATCTCTATAAAGAGAACTATGGAACTCTAAGAAAAAAATAGCTGAAAATGTTAACAAATGGAAAAACCTACAGAAAAAACCTCGAATAGCCAAGATATTATTCAGAAATAAAAATAAAGCAAGAGGAATCATGCTACCAGACCTCAGACTATACTATAAATCGATAGTGATTAAAACAGCATGGTACTGGCCCACAAACAGAGAAGTAGATGTCTGGAACAGAATATAGAACCAAGAGATGAAACCAGCTACTTACTATTATTTGATCTTTGACAAGCCAATTAAAAACATTCAGTGGGGAAAAGATTTCCTATTTAACAAATGGTGCTGGGTGAACTGGCTGGCAACCTGCCAGCCAGAAGACTGAAACTGGACCCACACCTTTCACCATTAAATATGATAGACTCTCACTGGATTAAAGATTTAAACTTAAGACATGAAACTATAAAAATAGTAGAAGAGAGTACAGGGAAAACCCTTTAAGAAATCAGTCTGGGCAAGTATTTTATGAGGAGGACCCTCCGGGCTATTGAAGCAACTTCAAAAATACACTACTGGGACCTGATCAAACTAAAAAGCTTCTGCACAGCCAAGAATACAGTAAGTAAGGCAAACAAACAGCCATCAGAATGGGAGAAGATTTTTGCAGGTTATGTCTCTGGCAAAGGTTTAATAACCAGAATCTACAGAGAACTCAAACATATAAGCAAGAAAAGAACAAGTGATCCCATCGCAGGCTGGGCAAAGGACTTGAAGAGAAACTTCTCTGAAGAAGACAGGCACATGGCCTACAGACATATGAAAAAATGTTCATCATCTTTAATCATCAGAGAAACGCAAATCAAAACTACTTTGAGATATCATCTAATTCCAGTAACATTAGCCCATATCACAAAATCCCAAGACCAGAGATGTTGGCGTGGATGTGGAGAAAAGAGAACACTTCTACACTGCTAGTGGGAATGCAAATTAATACATTCCTTTTGGAAATATGTTTGGAGGACACGTGGAGATCTAAAAATAGATCCTATAATTCCTCTACTAGGTATATACCCAGAAGACCAAAAATCACATTATAACAAAAATATTTGTACCAGAATGTTTATTGCAGCCCAATTCATTATTGCTAAGTCATGGAAAAAGCCCAAGTGTCCATCAATTCATGAATGGATTAAAAAATAGTGGTATATATACACTATGGAATATTATGCAGCCTCAATAAAGATGGAGAATTTACCTCGTTCATGTTTACATGGATGGAGCTGGAACAAATTCTTCTTAGTAAAGTATCTCAAGAATGGAAGAAAAAGTATCCAATGTACTCAGCCCTACTATGAAACTAATTTATGGTTTTCATATGAAAGCTATAACCCAGTTATAACCTAAGAATATAGGGAAGGGAGAGAGGAGGGGAGAGGGGAGGTTGGGCGGAGGGAGGGTGATTGGTGGGATTACACCTGCAGTGCATCTTACAAGGGTACATGTGAAACTTAGTGAATGTAGAATATAAATGTCTTAACACAATAACTAAGAAAATGCCAGGAAGGCTATGTTAACCAGTGTGATGAAAATGTGTCAAACGGTCTATAAAACCAGTGTATGATGCCCCACGATCACATTAATGTACACATCTATGATTTAATAATAAAAATAAATAAATAAAATAAAACTTTATTTAAATAAATAAATAAATAAAATTAAATAAATCCCTTGAGGATTTCCAGAAATAATTTTTGAGTAGCTAAATATCCTGTCCTCAGCAGGTAAGGTCAAGAACAAATACCAGAGTTGCAGGCTAAGTTGCAGACTGTACCCAAATATGCTGAGTCCCAGAATAAACAGGTTACATATCCATTGGATATACTGTGGGTCAAAGGCATTATCCACTTACTGTTTGAATGGGAAAATGTAAGTTCTAAAGAAACAATTTTCAAATATTTTTGAGAGTAAAACTAACTCAAGTGAGGAGTTATGACTGTAATTTTTCTTTTCCTAATAGATATTATTGATAAGACAAATCAGTTACCTAACATTTACTCCAAAAATATTATTAGTAGTGTGAAATTTTTGGGTTCCTACCTGTAAAATTCTATGCTCCACAGTTAAACTATTTGTAAAAACAAATAATACCAGTTTACCAGGTGTCAAGAGGAAAAACAGTCAACTGTGATCCAAGGAGTCTACTTAGAACTTAGTGTAGGACAATATTTAGAAATAAACATATCCTACTGCAAGCACACAAAGTGAACTCAGCGTGAGTTTAAAATGGCTTGCTTTTTTAAGGGGCTTAAGGGACCTGGCTCCCCCGGGACACATGCAGAGTTGGTTTGCCTGGAGTTAAAAATTCCACAAGCCCATTTTCTGAAGTTGTGCGCCCCATGAAGCCTGAGATCAAAGGGCATGCCACCCTTCCTCAGAGATACAGGCCAGAGGGTTGACGTATGTTAACAACATATTGTCAGTGGTCTGTAGGTGCTCTGCCCTGAGGAAAGACACAGTCATTACTTCATACTGAGTAAACTGAGTGAACACTCGAAGATACTCTTCCATTAACTCTGTTCCCCTGTGGCTACTTTCTTCTTTGTGATCTTTATTTAGATACCTGCCCAGAGATTAGTCAAGTGACTAGAAGAAGATGTTTACTACAGAAGTGATTGTGTTGATATGGTAACAGGATATTTCTTTTCAAGTTAATTTCAGATAGGTAAAATGAGGTAATGGTGAAACTAACAGATGATAAATTAAGTGTGTATGTGACTAGAAAGGTATAAAATCAAAACCCTGAATTAATAATTTTGCTACATGCCATCCCATCCCGTGTAGTCTGTTTCTTGACTTAATAATTACAGGAGCAAGTTTATACCCACGGCAAAGCTGGTGTTCGTTTGTGTCTCTGGTCACGCAACACTTAGCCCACACTTCAGTGGTTACTGTGATGTCAGAATAAATAATCATCAAGATAGAAAACAATAAAAGTGCCCAAGCAGCTTCTTCTTAACGGGAAACCCACAAAAGGCAGGGAACCTCTCTACTGAAGGGACCATTCTTCTGCAGTGAGCAGAAAGGGTGATAATTCAGAATGTACTTGTATTTTTATTCTAGAATTTAGAAGAACTTTTCTATCATCTTACAAGCTGATATCCAGTGTGTATAACTTAAAATTTTCTCTCCCTGTCATTTAAGCCACTAGTTCATTTAATTTCTCTCAGTACTTTTTCCTATAGGACTAAAACTTCAGAGGTAATTTGTAAAGGAAATTTGTAAAGGAAAACATTTACAGCCAGGTGGCTTAAAGGTTACCTTGAAAATGTTCGTCTTCATTAGTCTTCTTGAAAGGCCATGTTTCCTTAACTGTATATCATTCTCTTTTCCTCCACAAACTAAATTTGGCTTGAATCTGTATTAAGGGATACATTATTGTCTGTTGACTTCCAGAGAAACGGCTAAGCACCAAGAAAGCAAGCACTTAGCTGCTTTTAGTTATGATCAACGGTTTGCTCGTAACAGCCTAAAAGGATCAAAAGGGGGCAAGGGAAGGATGCAGAAAACCTCTAATAGATCATCACAATACTTCTGAGGTTGTTTCCAGGGAGAACAACATGTATAGACTTCATTACGAACAATGAAGTGACTGACAGGTAATGACCACAATTGATGTTGCTGTAATTCTGGATGGGGTATAACACCATGCATATTTAATGGACAGTATCTGTATAAAATTTATCTCCCATCCTACCCTAATGCCCCCATAAACGGCTACACAGGAATAGAACGAAATGACATTCGTGTCATCTTTTATCTCTGTCGGGGGCATTAACCTATGCCTGGGGGACTTCTCCACCCGTTTGTCTCTGTGTTGTTTTGGGAGTAACCCCAAGAACAATAAGTAGCATTAAAGGAAGAGGGATGAGCTACAGATGTTCAACCCATACAGATAAATCTAACCTACTCTCTGGTTTTGGAAAACATGTTTTTTCTGGGAGTAATAATCACCATAATGACTACCATTTATAAGAGAGCATGATACTATTTAATCCACAAGGAAGGTATCTTCATCTCTGTTTTACAGCTGAAAAACGTTTGGCCTGGGGAAATTAAATAACCTATCCAAGGTATTTAGCTAGTAAGGAATTAGAATAAACATTTAAGTGCAGAAGTGTATGACTGCAAAACCAAAAACTACAATTTTTCTTATCATCATTGTAAACACTAATGTTTATTATCAGCCTTAAATGTGCCTTAAGTTCTTTCATAGATTATAAGCACCTGGAAAGTAGATTTATAGCTCAAGTACAACATTAAAAATGCTCTGAGCAACGTATTTTATGATAATTTAGTATAAGTAGGCTTAATTTAGCGTAATCCCTGTTTTCCAGGTATTGGATCCCAGGAAGAATACTTTTTCCTAGAGATGAACACGATTCAATTAAAAACAATGTTGGATATTCTGAGGTAAATAGTATGAACCTAAAAGAGACTCCAATGTCAAATAAGTTATATCCTATTTTCTATCTGATACGCTTTCAGAGGCTGTTGATGGGTGAATTAAACCATGAATAGTCTTTTTCAGAAGCTTAGTTTGGTTCTGGGAGTCAGCTGTACCTAGCATGGTTGGGGAAAAAAAAATGCGGTTAGTCTCACCTTCTTCACATATGCTTGGCTTAAAGATGACTAGCTTACCATCTCTTGCCTTAATTTTCTCATACATTAAAAGGGATTAATAATATTTACTTCACAGTATTATTATGAGAAACAAAAAGGAAAACTTCTTTAAATTTCCTTGCAAAGGGTCTAACATAGTAGATGCTCAACAAATATTACAAATATTGGCACTTAACTTTTACTTCATAAAAATCCAATTCAAGAAAGATCTGCTTAGTCTTTGCAACTGCAAACAGATTTTTTGTTGTTGTTGTTGTTGAGGATTCATTGAGAGCACAAGAAGCCAGGTTACACCGACTGCATTTGTCAGGTAAAGTCCCTCTTATAATTGTGTGCAAACAGATTTTTTAAATTACTAAAACGCAATCCCCCATAAGCTAGAATGGGAAGAGATGTGTGCAAAGGTATCTGCAATGTGATATAAAAAGTGCTACTTAACAGAATGAACAAAGTGGAAACACTACGAGAGAAGTTAATTCTGTGGGATGTCAGAAATCTTTTGCAGAAACAGAAGAGTTTCAACCTGTGTTTATTGGAATGTAAGGGGAAAATGATAAGAATTCAAAACATTGCTAATGCAGGTAGGGTTATGTAGTAGAGACTTATATGATATCCATTCATTCAAACATTTCTTGAAAGCCAACTATGTTCAAGGTGCTATAAAACATAGTAGGGCAAAGATGTGATACTTCCTTCAAAGAGTGTAGTGATTTATACACTGGAGTACTTTACATTTTTATTCCGAACTTTTCTATCACTTATTCTTTTGAAAATCATTATTAGTATACTTGGGCATGATTATAGTCAATGGTCATTGAGACCATTAATTAGGTCAGTAATAAAGTATAATAGGAACTCTATCTAGCACCATGACGATAATTAAATCTCTTCATAAATTTCTCTCTCTTTTTTTTCCCCCTTTCCTCCTCCACAAAACTAAATTTTAGTTCAGGTTAACTTCTGAGCTTCAATTGTACGTACTAGATATACAAACATGAGCAAGACACATCTGCCTTTGAGGAGTTTAGTGAGGAGGGCCGGGAGCAGTGGCTCATGCCTGTAATCCCAGCACTTGGGAGGCAGAGGCGGAGGGACTGCCTGAATTCACAGGTTCAAGACCAGCCTGAGCAAAAGTGAGACCATGTCTCTAAAAATAGCCAGGCTTTGTGGTGGGTGCCTGTAGTCCCAGCTACTTGGGAGGCTGAGGCAGGAGCCCAAGAGTTTGAGGTTGCTGTGAGCTCTGATGCCATGGCACTCTACTGAAGGCAACAAAGTGAGACTCTGCTCACAAACAAACAAACAGACAAAATAAAAGAAGAAGAAGAAGAGTTTATCTGCATAGATTTATGGCAAAACTCCTTCCCAAGATTTATACTCTATGAAAGCCTAAGGGGAAAATAACATAAAGCAACATCAAATTTATTAAATATTTCTTTAAGTGTACCTGCAGAATCATTTTTCTCCTAATTTCTGTAGGCACACAAGAAAACCAAATTAAGTCTTAGATTTATTGCCTGCTTTGGGCATCTTGACATACTACTGTGTAAACTTAAGTCTCTGTTTGCTTGGAACTGTTGGACAGAGGCATCTTGTATTTCTCACTAAGAAATTTTATAAGAAACAGACAAAGGCGATTAAGGCAATAGATAGATTGCAGTGACTTAAGTAGACCTGGCACTCTACAATAAAACAGCACTCCTGTTTCTCAGACCAGATTGTATTTTTTGAAAATCCAGCTGTACATATGTTGTTTTTAAGACATACTCCTAAAATATAATAACACAGAGATATATGAGAAAAAATAATGGGAAAGAAATATTAGGCAAACACCACTCTCAAGAAGGCTGGAATCAATATGTAACGCAAATAAAGATAAAGATGGGTAACATAATAGTAAAAGGAAAAAATCACCCAAAGGATATGACAGTCATAAACTTTTATGAGCCTAATGACAAAACGAAACAAAAAAGAAGGCCATTAGCAGTAGAAATTGACAATTCCAAATCATAGTAGGCAGTTTTAACAAATCTCCATGAGAAACAGACGTATCAAGCCCACAAATTAAAACAAGTGAGTAGGATAGAGAATATTTCAACAGTAAAATTAATAAGCTGGTAAGAATGGACGGGTCTAACACCCCGCAGTGAGCCAAAAAAATGTACATTTTCAAGTAAACATAAAATATTTACATAAATTAATCACGGATTAGTCACAAAAAAGTCTAACACATTTTTAAAGAATTATCTACTTAATCTATTTCTTGACTACAAAGCAACAATTAGAGATAAATACAGTGGACCCTCATGGTCCGAAGGCACAGGTGCACTTCACATGCAGATTTCTTCTACCTCTGCCACCCCTGCAGCAAAACAAATCCTCTTCTTCCTCCTCCTCAGCCTATTCAACACGAAGATAATGAGGATAAAGACCTTCCACTTAATGAGTAGTAAACAAATTTTATTTTCTTAATAATATTTTGTCTAGCTTCCTTTATTGTAAGAATACAATATATAATACATACAGCATAAAAAATATGTGCTAGTCAACTGCTTAGGTTATCAGTTAGGCCTTCTGGTCAACAGTAGGCTATTACTAATTAAGTTTGGGGGGAATCATAAGTTACAGGCAGATTTTTGGCTCCAGGGAATTGGAAAAAACTCAAGATGTTTAGAAATTTTTAGTACATTCCTTGTAACACATCAGTTAAACAGGGACTCAGAATTATAAACTACGGTAGAACCCCCATAGCTGACTATCTCCCTGCAAAGTTGAGCTAATTTTCATAGACCAGACACTTACCACGTGTACACATCCATACAGTAGGCCTAGTTCCTTACGTTGACCACCTCCATATGTTGACCAGTATGTTACAGTCCCTTGCGTGGTCAATTTACAGAGGTTCTATTGTATTTAGAACCAAATGACAATTAGGTTACATCAAAATATTTTGGTATATCAAAACATGTGGGATGAAACCAAAGTGGATCTTATATTGAAATTTATAACCTACATATGTATTCATTTAAGAGGAGGAGGAGGAGGAGGAAGAGGATAAAAGGAGGGGAAGGGTTGAAAATAAACAAAAATTCAACTCAGAAACTAAAGAACAGAGTGAACCTGCAGAGAGTAAAAGGTAAAAAAGAATACCGGAAATTAATAAAATAGAAAATAAAGAAAAAGTAGCTCAATCAAACCAAAAATTGGTTTTCTAAAAGCAATACCTAACAAATTCATAACTCACAATTTTTAAGATAACTCTTACAGTAATCTGGTAAACTCTTAATGTTTCATAATAAAATGCTAATCCAATCTTTCTTTTATTGTCAGGTGGTGTATAATGTAGCCCATGTTGTTGGACCAATAAAAGTTTCCATGTGGCTGGGTGCCTGTAGCTCAGGGGTTAGGGTGCCAGCCAGGTGCACTGGGACTGGTGGGTTTGAACCCAGGCCTGGACTGCTAAACAAAAACAATAACAACACCAAAAAAAAAAAAAAAAAAAAAATAGCCGGGCGTTGTGGCGGACACCCGTAGTCCCAGCTACTAGGGATGCTGAGGCAAGAGAATTGCTTTAGCCTAAAAGTTTAAGGTTGCTATGAGCTATGATGCCATGGCACTCTACTGAGGGCAACAAAGTAAGACAGTCTCTATTAAAAAAAAAGTTTCCATGTGATACCAAGAGGAAAATGCGGTATGTGTGAACTTGAGTAATTAAAATGGAATATTTATTGGCTTAGTCAACACATTATTTATGTTTGAATCAATATTCCTTCTGATGCATATTACAGATAATAAAAATCAATTTGGTTGGAGGGGTCTCAGAACCCAATAATGTATAGAAAAATTTTGCATTTCTATATCCACTTTCATATCATGAAAAGAAAACCAAACCTATTGGCATTTATTTGCTTTTATTGTATGGTGTCTCTTCCTCCCTTCCCTGGTCTCACAAACCCCACTTCCTCACTATTTTCTGTTGATGTTTTCTACCCATCCTTTACTGTCCTGGTAACCCTCAGGAACACAATTCTTGCCCATTTCCATAGCTGGGCTTTTCCAGTAGTCTTTTTCCTCAGGCACTCCATGGCTCCCCACCTCCTTTGTTACAACTTGACCTTCCCTTTCCATTTTCCCATTTTCTGTCAGTTTCTACCCTGTCTTTTCTCTTTTCTACCACTTTAGTCAGAAAGGTAATAGGACTTTTTCATCCTGGGGAGCCTGGAATGGATTATCTCAGAAGACAGGAACCTTATTCTCTTTGTTAATGACTCATTTTATACTTTGATCATGGAAATGTAAAGAAGGCAGAAAAACGCATTTGGCCGACCATGGCCTTCTATGATCTTCTTTAATACTGAGAAAGGTGATACAAACTGATTACTGAAGGGTTTCAGGATTTTCCCTGAAAAATCGAAGGTAGTAACAAAATCTCACGTGTTTGTCAGTGACACCCGAGGATTCTTACTTCAAATAAAAGTAATTAGATATGCCAATGTATATCCTGGCATCAAAGAGATGTACTAATAAAAATAATTTTATTAACTCTTTTTTTCTAGGTGGAATTATGACATATATGCAAGGACCAAATGCTTTATTTAATTGCTGTCATCTTTTCTCCAGATGTGGGATTTGTTTTTTGACATTGCACAAACCTGGTGGCAATACTTAATTTAAACAAATTCTGAAAGCACCAAGTGGATTTCAGATGTTGTGTTTTTACATATATGCTTGGCATATTTGACAAGTAAGTATTCTTGTCATCTGCCTTCTACCTTTTGATTTGATCTGACCTCCAGAATTTTTGGAACAAAATAATAAGATATAAATTGATAGGATACCACTGCACTCCTTCCACATCTTTTGGTAATTATTATTTATAAGTACAAATAGTGTCAGATGATTATATATTAAAATAAAACTTAAAAAGCAACTTCCTAGACCCTGGAACAATTTTGACGTTAATGCCTTTGCTCACGATTAGAAATGTAAAGTATTATAATATTGAATATGCATTCTCCCAGAGAGTCTGATTCCTTTCATCTGGCTATTGTACTAAAAGATCAATCCCCAAATAAAAATGAAAAGAAATTGAAAACTTTATTACCTTTCCTTATAGACAGGTATGAATCATATAATCTAAATTAAATGAAATGGAAGAAACCTTGGATAGACATGCAGTAACAATATTTAAATTGTCTAGGGATAGTGATAATTTATTCTTTTTAGGAAGAAAACTTGGCAATAATGGTCAATGCAGTGATTTACAATGTCATGGTAGAATTACTTCTTAAGTTCAAGAGGAATTTTAAAATTTATGCTATTATAAATACATTTCTGGATTTAATGTATTTGTGCATAAAACTTCTTGCCATAGGTTAGGTTAATTTATTTAGAGCAGTTTCTCCAAAATTGAATTGCTGAGTAGGCATTTAAAGCCTCATTTAAAATAGCCAAAGCATATATAAAGATAATACCCATTTATATTTCTACCAACAAGGTATGAGAAAGCCCATTTTCATCACATTATTGACATCTAGCCTGCTCTTGATTTAAATAAAAAAAAGTACTTTCTGTAGGAATAATTCACCAAATCACTAGTATTTAGCAGGAATTGATATTTTTATTGTCATTTCTTTAGATGCTTTTAGCAAAGAGGATTATAAGTGTTGAAAAAGAGAAGAACAACTTACTTCAATAATTCTGCATCATTCAGATCTCTCTTTGCCTCTCCACATATTCTGGTTTATTCAGCAAATCTTTATTGATTAATTATTATGTTCTAGGCTCAGTTTTAGTCTATAGGAAGCAAAAGGGATTAATATTCACTGTTATTCTCAAGGAGGTTATAATTATGATTGAATCATTTTTCTAAACAGCCTGTCCCAAAAGTTCAGAGCAACCTTCATACTGCCTACTGTAAATAACTCTAGGGAAACCTCTTCTAAGCTATCTCTGACATTGATGTTATTTCCAAATCATTATTTCAACAACTGTATATTATATTATCAACTCCCATACTTAAGGCATTAACTGGGGAGATAAAGCAGTATGTAAAAATTTACAAGATATTCTGTGGGTCTATTGGGAGACTATCTCCATGGGCCTCTAGTGTTTCTGAACATCCTAGGATAGCTTTTGTTTTGGATCATCATTGTATAGTGAATAGCACTAGAATGTAGAAATAATGTCTGCCTTTGTTTCTGTACTATCTAGAATAAAGGTAATGTCTATCTCTGGAGGAACAGAGAGAGTTTGCTTGATAAAACATTTGGTTCCCTGATCCCAGGGGTTCCTAGTTATAACACAGCCCCCTGGGTAAGCAGCATCTATCTAAGTCACTTTGAGTCACCCCTGGGATGTGGGGACAAGGGAGACTGATGAGAACATAAAGACCATGCTGCCTGCTATGCCAAGAGTAATCCATCCTTTGTGTCTGATCCAAGAGTTTCTTGTCTCCTGCCAGCATCCATAAAAGTGTGGCAGGTCAACTTGTTAGCGTCCTAGTTGGTGATATCTCAGACCTTCACAGTTCTTGATAGTTCCATTGAGAAATTTTCTTTAACAAGGATATTAAGAAATGCACACGGATAACCATGATAACCACAATATGTTAAAATTGTTGTATTAGTAATGCAAAATACTTTAGAGAAGGACAAAATTGATTCTGAACAAGACATATTTTCATGTAGGCTGTTAAATATGAGATTTGGAGAATTATCCAAGGTGTAGAGAAGGAACTTGTATGGGAAAAGGAAAGAATAAAAATTATAATTCCAGGCGGTGCCTGTGGCTCAACGGAGTAGGGTGCTGGCCCCATATGCCAGAGGTGGTGGGTTCAAACCCAGCCCTGGCCAAAAACTGCAAAAAAAAAAATAAAAAAATTATAATTCCATTCCAATTTCTCTGACTATCCTTTCTCAGTGTCTTCCCCTGCTCTGTGCACTGCGGCTGATGGGTTAGAACCTGGCCAGGGCCTGCTAAACAAAATGACAACAACAACAAAAAAATAGCCATGCATTGTGGCAGGCGCCTGTAGTCCCAGCTATTTAGGAGGCTGAGGCAAGTGAATCGCTTAAGCCCAGGAGTTTGAGGTTGCTGTGAACCGTGACACCATGGCACTCTACCAAGAGTGACATAGTGAGACTCTATCTCAAAAAAAAAAAAAAAAAGGGACAAATGACTTTAGTCTTTGGAAAAGGTTCAAGTGTGACTCTAAACTATGTGGCAATATAATCACAAAATACTTGGAAAATAGAAGATGGGACTTTAAGATGTTTTTACAAATGAAACAGTGAAAAAATAAAGGTATTTTAATCATCTGAGATATAAAAACAGTGTTAGATAAATGTATTTTTATTTTAAAATAGAATTTGGATGGGAGTTTGGTTAGGAAAGCAGAGATATTGCTCATGAATTTAGAGTCAGAATTTCTAAGAGGAGAGAGTTTGCATAATCATTTTAATGGTATCATCTTATACCACTTTAGCTTGAATAGTTTAGAGCAGAGTGGAAGTCAGTGCTCCCCCAGGCCTATCTAAATGTAGTGTGATTGTGAGGATAGATCAACTTAATTTGGTTATTTCCTGATAGGCATGTTTATCTTTCATTTAGATGTAATGTTGAGAATGCAAAAAAAAAAAAAAAAAATTAAAGGCATTTACTTGTTGCTAATAATAAAGTAAAAAATGTAAAAAAAATTACAAATTCAAGATTATTTTGTAGAGGAAATGCAAATGTAGGCCTAGAATGGAGGCATAAAAAAATAACATTATCCTCATAATCATATACTTAAATATTTCCTTATGTTTCTCAACATTCCATGGCCTCTGGCTGTATTCCAGTATTTTCTTTGTAATTTTCTTGTTAAATATGGCCTCTCCAAATATCCTCAACTTTTTTTCTTATTTTTCTACTTAATAAGTGTTCTTGCTAAATTTAGGAAAAATTAATCCAGGTTCATAGGTCTATTATTAAATATTCTTGACCCTGCCGGGCGCCGTGGCTCACACCCATAATCCCAGCACTTGAGAGACCAAGACTGGTGGATTTCCTGAGCTCAGGAGTTCAAGAACAGCCTGAGCCACAGTGAGACCTTGTCTCTAAAAATAGCCAGGCACTGTGGCAGGTGCCTATAGTCCCAGCTACTTGGGAGGCTGAGGCAAGAGAATCACATAAGCCCGGGAGTTTGAGCTATGATGCCATGGCACTCTACCAAGAGTAGAGGGTGACAAAGTGAGACTCTCTGAAAAAGAAATATTCTTGATAACTCATAGAATCATATACACTAGTTGGTAACTATACTCAACTTTTATTACTTTTTAATACTTGTTGAAATATTTTAAAAATATTTTCGCCTAATTATGTAAAAAGGAAAAAAAATAATGTAGAATCTTCAGTTTCCAAGCAGTGGAAATGAAAATTCACGTTTTGTCAAGTAGATTGGCATTATATATCAAAAACCTTGAAAAAATGTTCATACCTTCCAATACAGCAATTCCTCAGGAAGGAACTTATATTAAGGGAAAAAAAAGTCATGTCTATGCCTAAATATTTACCTTTAAGAATAGTCATAAGGCATTATTAATAACAGAAAAATTATAAACAAGTCACATTTAAAATTCGCCAAAATTACATGCCAATCATAAAGAGCTGGATAAGTTATAGTATATTCATATGATGAGACACTATTCATTAAAATCACATTTTGGAATATATATCTACGTGGAAAAATCTTTACAACATATTGTTCAATGAGAAAGTTAGACTACAAAATTATATTACAGATTGATCTACATTAAATAGATAAACACACATATATACACAAAAAGTATACACCAAATATAAAGAGTGATAAAAAGTCAACTCAGGGTGACGGTAGTTTAGGCCATATTTTTTCTTCATTATGTTTTTCTGTATTTTAAAAATGTTACAAAATAGACGTTTTACTTTTTTAAGTTTCAGATTAGTATGAGGGCACGAACAATTAGGTTACAATGTTTACATAAAATGGACATTTTAAACACCATGTTGGGAAAGTTTTTAATTTGCTTCTGAGGTAGGGGAAAGTCACACACTCTTTAAAACAAGGGTTTGGGAATGAGTAAAAAATCTATTAGGGAAGTGTCAATGGAAAAGAAGCCAAACTCTGTAAAATAATTAATTGAAAGACGTTTATTGTGAATGGAATGTATGTGACCACAGTCTGAAGGAGTACACCCCAGAGAGCTTAAGCTAAGTGGGCTCACTGTGGTTGGGTTACCAGTTTGGTTTGAACACACGAGGGAGACAGGAATTACATGTAAAGGCATAAATCAATCATGGAAGGCATTCATGGGGTTGGCCTCAAAAGGCAAGACATCTCGAAGTAGAGCGTTACAAGTTGTGGGTGGGTTTAAAGATTCTTTGATCTGTAAATTGTTAAAGAAATGAAGCTTTGTAGGCTTGGAATGTTTTAAGATAAGAAAGTCTGTTAGTAAGCCACAAACATAGACCCAAGTGATCTGTCAAATAGGCTGACAGATGACCTGCAGGTGTGGTTTAAGCGTCCTCTTGTTAACCTTAGGCCTTTTAATAACTTACTAAGGATATTTCTAAGACGGGAGAGAGGCATGATGAAGTATGTCTGACCTCCCTTCTTATGACCAGCAACTCTGGGGCCTGCTTAGACAAGACAGGGGGTCCATTCAATTGGCTGAGAGGCTTAAGATTTTATTTTAGTTCACAGAAGTTATGTATAATCTTAAGCAATTTTTTTTTTTTTTTGAGACAGTCTCACTTGGTCTCCCTCAGTAGAGTGCTGTGGCATCATACAAATTCTTGGGTTCAAACAATTCTCCTGCCTCAGCCTCCCAAGTAGCTGGGGCTACTGGTGCTCACAACACCCAGCTATTTTTGGAGATGGGGTCTCACTCAAGCTTGTCTCCAACTCCTCAGCTCAGGCAATCCACCTACCTTGGCCTCCCAGAGGGCTATAGGCATGAGCCACTGCTCCCGGCCTTAAGCAATTATTTTTGTGTGTGTTTGTTATTACCTAAGCAATTCAAAGTACTTAAATTAATGGGACATTCTCTAGCCTTCATAGACCAAAAGATCTGAATAATAAGAGAGGTCAGGGAGGAAAAATGTGCCCCATCTGAACAAGTATAGTCAGAGGCCCAGGACAGAGGCCCATCCAGCATAACCACGATCTTCCCTATCTTTCTCTTTTCACTGCTTACTACAAAAGAGGGGCAAAGATGTGCAACCTAGGAAAACATATATGATGGCCTTTCTTTAGAGGATTTGTCAGCAGGGAGCTAAAATCTCATTATCTTTCTAGGGAGAGACTTAAAACTGGAAGCCATCTGTAATTGCCTGTGCACTAAACTGCCTTTGAAGCTTCAAGTCATCAAAACAACAAAACTATGTACATTCAGGGAAAATTTGGGGCACTAATACATATTTAATAATATTAATTCTTATTCTGCCACTAATTATAACAAAATGAAAGATTTTCTACCTATGCTTTGTTATACTAAGTAGATAAACAATGTCATGAACTGTAGACTCTTCTAGGTGGAAAGACCTTTGCTTATCTATTTCATAAGTGATACAGGCAATTAATCTGTTTTTTAACTAATATTTCAAGTGTATTAAAAGTAATTTATTAACATATATAAAATGAATAGTATTACTTAATAATTATACTTAATTTTCAGAAATGGCTTATTAAAACTGCAGAATTGTACACATAAGCTATGACTCAAACACTCCTCTGGGAAGCTCTGCACATAACTTCCAAAGCTACTTCTCCGTAATGGCATCTGCTCAAGCGGAGGTCTTATGCTTGATTGAGAGTAAAAGCACCATCCACAAAGCACTAGCTTCTTCATGAACTCAAACTTATGACCTATGCAGTTATACACACATACACATGCATGCACACACGAAGATTTGGGCAAACCGAAAAGTTTAAATTTTTATCATGTATGTTTTTATTTCTGATTATTCTTGAAATTTAGAAGCTCCCACAGCTTCAACCATAATGCCATCTGTTCTGATGAACTGTACTTAATGAACAAAAGGAACTATTATTTTAAATGTGGTTTCAAAACTGCAGGTTATGACCCATTACGAGTTGTGAAATAAAGTTAGTGACTAGCTCTAAAAAAATTTAAACACAAAAGAATAGATTAAAAGATCAGGATGCAGTAGGCATTATAAGTATACAAAATAAAAACCATTTTATAAATCTTTTTTTTTTTGAGACAGAGTCTCACTTTATCGCCCTTGGTAGAGTGCTGTGGTGTCATAGCTTGCAACAACCTCGAACTCTTGGGCTTAAGTGATGCTCTTGCCTCAGCCTCCCAAGTAGCTGGGACTAAAGGTGCTCACCACAATGCCCAGCTATTTTTAGAGACTGGGTCTTGCTCTGGCTCAGGCTGGTATTGAACCTGTGAGCTCAGCCAACACACCCTCCTCAGCCTCCCAGAGTGCTGGGATTACAGGTGTGAGATACTGTGCCTGACCATCATTTTGTGAAACTTTTGTTTCAATTATATTTATGTGAGTGTACGAGATCATAACATGTATTTTTTTCTTTTCTTTTCTTTTTTGGGACAGAGTCTCACTATGTTGCCCAGGCTAGAGGGCTGTGGCATCAGCCTAGCTCACAGCAACCTCAGACTCCTGGGTGCAAGTGATCCTTTTGCCTATAGCCTCCCTATAGCTGGGACTACAGGTGCATACCACCACACTCGCCTAATCTTTCTTTCTTTTCTCTTCCTTCCTTCCCCTCTCTCTCCCTCCCTCCCTCCCTTCCTTCCTTCCTCCATTTTTTGAAGAGATAGGGTCTCACTCCTGTTCAGACTGGTCCGGAATTCCTGAGCTAAAGGGATCCTCCTACCTTGACTTCTCAGAGTGCTAGAATTACAGGTATGAGCCACTGTGCCTGCCCAACAAAGTACATTTCTGAATATTTTTTAAGAACCTGTCTGAAATTATCTATAGGAGATATGCTTTTTAAAAAAAAATTATTTCTTAATTATTTTTGGTCACCCATGAATCGGGAGAGACAGGCTTTTTAATGGTACTTTTATCTACTCACTATATATATACACACATACATCTCTGGTACAAATATATATATATGTGCATCTCTGGTACATATGTATATCCTATATATTCACTATATACCTGTACACACACACAAACATAAGTATCCAGCCACATGTCTCTATTTTTCATAGCACATGGTGGGATACTTTCCAGACAACTCTTGCATATATTGCTTTCTATATACCGAGTGTTAGAGATGCAAAGATAATTTAAAAAGTCCTTCTGAGAGGTAAAGTCCTGGTAAAGAAGGCTACAGATAACCTAACAAACCATAACAAATATACGAACAGTTTTAATGTGTTGTAACTGCTAGTCTGGAATCATAATCTCCAGGTCAGTGACAGAATATAGATCTCAATTGGAATGAAATTCACATTTTCAGATAAATGTAAAACTTGGGCGGCCAATCCAATTGGCAACATTGTCCTAAGGGATTAGAATATCAAAAGTCTTGACTACTGCTAGATTTGATGAATGCTAATTGTTTATAATCAAGAGATTGGGGCAGTGTAAAAAAGAATCAAGAAAGACCTGCAGACATCCCCATGTCTAGTGCCTATATTCCCCTGCCCTCACCACCAGGCCCAAGTGAAAGGCTGCAGGGGATGATAAGGAGATAAAACCATGACAAAGGACAAACAGAGAAGGTCTGAAGTTGTCTGCTAAAGGTGCTCCTTCAAAGCCAGAGCCAAAGCCTAAAATGGTCCCTGCGAAGAAGGGAGAGAAGGTACCCAAAGGGGAAAAGGGAAAAGTTGACCCTGGCAAGAATGGGAACGAATGGCCCTGCAGAAAATGGAGATGCCAAAACAGAGTGTGCATGGAAGTCGAAGTTGTAGGAAGTAGGTGCATTTTTGATAACTGTACTCTGGTACACAGTTAGAAATATTTTTTATCAAGCTTTATAAAAGTGCAGAATTTTGTTTTACTTTTTAAAAAAGCAATTGTCAGTACATAAAAATGCTTCATTGTTATTTTGGGGGGAAATATTCTATGTCAAAAAGAGAATATCTCCAAAGCTGAATTAATATGGGGAGAACACCTTTCCCTTATAGTTCTGGCTTCCAGAAGGAGGAATTCCCTGACCTTGACACACACAGCCACCGTGGCACAAAGACCTTGTGGTGCGGAAAAACTAAAATTCATTTTTATGTCTTCTTGTCCCTCTCCATCTTCACTACAGACTTAACTTCTTTAAATCCAGGAGCCCTGACCCCCTAAAATTGGCTACCAGTCAGTCAGGCAATCCAGACTGTCCAGAGACATCACTGAGATGGTGCCTGTCAAAAGGATAGTGGTTCTGTTTCTAGATTGTGGATCTTTGAGTATATTCTTCCATTTTCATTTTATTTGCTGAAAGATAGGGTTGGTTTGTAAAAACTTGTTCAACAATATGCTAAATGTGAAATGTCAGTCCTCACTCCTTATATAGACTGCATTAGGTTTCAGAGAGTCTTTCTGGTTTTTGTAGTTCTTTGAAGGAGGGAGTTTAAGAGTTGTTATATACTGTTTACAATTGTCTGTGTGCTGCCTGAAATACTGTGATTGTTTATGAAACATGTGTTTAATAAAACTGGATACAGTTTGGCTTAGAAATAAGAGATGCAATGACGTACAAAATAATATAAAGCAAGAAGATGATTCAGTCCATTGATTACTGAATTCAACAAACATTAATTGAGCACTTTCCGTGTGCTAGGCACAATAATAGCAGCTGGAGAAACAAAGGTGAATAAAACACACATTAGGTGGCCACAGTTAATTGTTGTCTAGTAGGAAAAGCTAACATAAAAACAGAAAATAAATTATAGTGCAATTAGCATAGTTAAAAGAAAGTATTGCAAGTGCAATGGTAACCAGAAAAGGGGTCTCCTTGGAGGAGGAGACAACATTTCACGGAATGCATAAATTTGGATTTGGAATGGGAGTTTCGCAGCAAGAGAGAAAGAGAAAGGCATTCTAAGGTGAGAGAGTAACTCATACAAGGGTACACACTAACACATTTGGGCAATTATAAGGTGGCACTACTCCCTGATCAAAGTCAGAAGGTAGCCTGTAGTAGAAGTGAGGCTGGGGAGGCAGACCCAGCCCCAGGAGGCAAGACTATTTGATGCCATGCAAAGCGCTTTACACATAACTCCAGTGACAATGAGGACGCAGATACCGTGGAAGGCTTTGTTCAGAGAGTGACTTGCAAGTTAGCTCTGATGACTGCATGGAAATTAATTGAAAGGCCAAAGAACTCTGGAGATCTAGAAAACCATGAGGGCTGTGAACTTTGATATCATAATTGACCACTGACATATTATGCGACCCAAGACATCCTGATATGAGAAAAACCAATATTTTTATCTTGCAAAGTTGATAATGCAGAGAATTTACAAGTTATGTGTGTGTAACCAGCAGACTCACAGTTAGGAAGCTGGGAAGTGTCCACCACATGAGCCCTGTAGCATCTTATGCCTGATTCACTCTTGGGTTTATCAACAGCCTTAGATTCTTCAGCATATTAAGAGCCATCAGGACTACTGCCTGATTTGCAGAACAATAAATTAACTGCATAGACTTGGGATTTGGGGGTTGAAGTCCCTCAGCTGGGTTTCTCATTTGAGGAGTGTTCCTTCACTCCTTGCCGATGTAACTATTTTTCCCTTTTTTGTATTTTTTAAATTTTTATTTCAGATATAAGGGTACCCATGATTAGGGTATATCGTTTGCTTTTGTAAGGTTAAAATCCAAGTTGTACTTGTGTCCTCACCCAGGAAGTGTGCCAATTACCCATGCAATGAATCTGTTATTTTTTATTTATTTATTTTTTTTGGTAGAGACAGAGTTTCACTTTATCGCCCTCAGTAGAGTGCCATGGCTCACAGCAACCTCCAGCTCCTGGGCCTAGGCGATTCTCCTGCCTCAGCCTCCCGAGTAGCTGGGACTACAGGCGCCTGCCACAACGCCTGGCTATTTTTTTGTTGCAGTTTGGCCGGGGTCGGGTTTGAACCCTCCACCCTCGGTATATGGGGCCGGCACCCTGCTCACTGAGCCACAGGTGCCGCCCGTATCTGTTATTTTTCTAACAACTAATCATTCTTGATTTTCTAAGTCTAATCAAATTATGTGCATTTGTCTCTTATTTTTTCTCTACATTTTGCCCTACTCAAAGCCAACAGTTCTTGAAATAATAATAGCATATAGGGCTGGGCATACCTGTAATCCCAGCACTCTGGGAGGCTGAGGCAGTTGAATTGCTTGGCTCACAAGTTCGTAAGTAGCCTGAACAAGAACAAGACCCCATCTGTAAAAAATGGCTAAGTGTTGTGGAGAACAGCCTGAGCAAGAGGGAGACCCTGTCTCTAAAAACAGCAGGGGGTTGTGGTGGGCACTTGTAGTCCCAGCTACCCAGGAGGCTGAGGCAAGAGGATCACTTGAGCCCAAGAGTTTGAGTTTGCTGTGACCTAAGATACCATCGCACTCTTGGGAGAGAAAGTGAGAATCTGTTAAAAAATATATATATATAATAATAGCAAATACTTCCATAGCACTTTCTATGCATCAGGCACTATTCTAAATGCTTAATATATATCACATGATTAAATTCTCATGTCAACCCTATGAGATGAGTACTATTACTATTCTCATTTTTCAAAGGAGGAAACAGCAAGTTTCCTAAGGTCCTAAATAGGAGCAGAGTCACTAATCAAAACCAAGCCATTTGGCTCCGGAGCTGATATTCTTAATCACTATAATATGCCGCCGCCCACAAATCTCAGTTTATAAAGGTATTCTGCAGGAACAGTGGACGGTGGACCAATGCATCAAATTTTGACTTAGAGGTAACTTTCCTTGGATGTTCCTTTTTCATAAATTGCAAAACCCTATAAGTTTTGTGCCCACACCTAGTTTTTACCCTTGTATATACATGGTTTGCCTCGGTCCAACAAACATCTGGAAGTGCAGTCCAGTTAGATTGTAAGATTACTCTCTTGGCTAATGTTTTTTTTACTGTTAATGCTTTCCATTTTACAAATAAAGTCTTTCTGTAAGAGCTCCTCTGGGAGATAAAACTTAACTAAGAATTTGCAACTCATTAAAGTTTCTTTTCTTTAATACTCAAGATTGAACTGAAACTTCGGCACGGTCAGCAGTAAGAGCAGATCTAATGTAAGTCCTTTATTGATTTTTTAAAAAGTTGATTACATTAATCTTTTTACTTTTTATCTGGTCTTTAGGTCATAAGTCACCAGTCCTTTTGTGAGAGGAAACTACTTCTTAAATTCCCTCAAGCTTTTAAAGAGGATATTGCAGTAGCACAAAGTTATATTTAAAAAAAAAAAATCAATCTACCATTTAAAGATGTAGGGTCTACTTACTGGTTGAAAGACCTGTGACCCTGTCCAATAGTAGATGTTTCCTGTGCCATTTTTGGAATCTGAGCTTTATTTCCAGAAATGATGAATTATTAAAAAATATTTAGTTCTCGCATAGCTTTTTATCATTTTGAAACATTCTTCCGTATTTGAGCAAATCTTAGAACTTTATGGCTCTCTGATTCCGAGTAAAAGGTATACTAAAATACTTTCCATTTTAGTCAAGACTTTTTAAAAAAACTAATATGAATGACACAAAGGTCAAAACATTTAGCAGATGAATTTTGTGAAAACTACTGTTAATGCTTCAAAGTGAGAGAACCAGGAAGGTGGGTGTAGAAGAATCTGTGTTCTTCTTCAAATGCTAATGGCCTGGATAACTCATTGGCACAGACCCTTTAAAGGCAGGGGGATGTTTCCAGTCTTTTGGGGCGGGCCAAGCAGGTACGGTCTGCCTTACCATTGAATATGTATTGAAAATAGAGTTGATATGAAATCCGTTCACCTCTGCAACCACTCACCTTGCTAGTTTCAAATAATGTTAAACTAAAGAATATTAGTATACAAGTTAGGATGTGCCTCAAGAAACACGACTCTGACATCCACCCTTCTATTTTGAGCTCTGTTCATAGTGAGCAGGCCGTGCTAAATATTGGGCAAAACCCAGGAGTTACCATGCAAACCAAACTGTAGGTCTAAATCCCAACACGGCCATCTACTGAGTTGTGCAATCCTGCCAATGTCTTGGATCACATATCCAGAAAATGGAAATTATCCCAACCCTTAAGATTAGAAGAAAACTTAGCAGCGGTGGGGTGGGGTGGTAGAGGGTCGTGCGGTGAGTGCGTTGACCCCAGTAGGCTCCCAGTAATCCAGTTTCCCTTTTCCTGTGAGCGTTTATGGCTGTTGGTGGCCTCGACTCCCGCCATCTGCAGCAGCCTTTTCACACGATGAAGGTGCTCAACAGAATGGTCACCTACATTTATGTGGGCACCGATCATCTACCACCTCTCTGCTTCTCGGTGCTTTGGTCTTTTTCACCTGCCTAGAAGGTGCAGCTTAAACTGGCGGGAGTAACTTCCAGCTTTGTCCGTAGAGTTTTCAGGTTAGGGGCAAACACCAAGGCGTGCTGCCCGCCTCGCGGGGCCGTGGCACCCTCCGGGCCTATCTCCTTAAAGTCTGGCAACTGGGCAGCAAGATGGGGGCACCGCAAGGATCTCTTTTGTGACCCTTATCAGCCACTCGGTTGCCTGGGAGTGGGAGGCGACGGCGCCCACCACGACCACTCAGGGAAAGATCCTGTGGCTCCGGAAGGGCTCCGGGGCGCCGGCTAAGCTGCAGGGCTCGGAGCGGTCGGACGGGGGAGCAAGAGGTAAAGCTTGCGGAGCGCGGCGAGCGCAGTCGCCGGGCCGGGTCGGGCCTGGGAGCCGACGCCGAGCGGAGCAGCCGGGTGGGCGGGGGACGGAGGCGGCGCCGGGGGGCGGGGGCGGGGGCGGGGTCTCCCCGAGCTGCGCAGGCGTTGCTCGCACCTTGTTGATTAGTCAGAGCTGGGAGCGCTGCTATGGCGTTTCTCAGACCCGCGGCTCCTCCTCAAACGCTCGAGAAGGAGGGAAGGAGGGGTAACGGGAGGAGGCGGCGAGCGGACGGCCGCCGCAGCTGCAGACCCGGGGCCAGAGGAGGAGGCGGAGCGGGAGCCGCCGCAGCCACTCGGGCCGTCCGCAGCCGCGGGGCTGCTCCGAGTCCTCTCCGGGCTTGAGGGCACGCGGGACCCCCCAGCCATGGCCCGCCGCGGCCGCTGAGCCGGGCGCCGGCCCCCTCCCTTCGGGCTGCCTCAGCCGTCGCGCCCCCCGGCCGCAGCTGCCCGGCGCCTCCCGCGCGCCCCGGACCGCGAGCGCGAGCAGCGGCGGCCGCCGAGGCGCGGGTGGTGCCGGCGGCGGCGGGGGCGATGGACCCGGCGCCCTCGCTGGGCTGCAGCCTCAAGGATGTGAAGTGGAGCTCGGCGGCCGTGCCGCTCGACCTGCTGGTCAGCACTTACCGGCTGCCCCAGATCGCGCGGCTGGACAACGGTGAGTCCCGGCCGGGGCGCGGGGCAGGCGGGTGTGCGCGCGTGTGCCCGGGAGGGTGGGACCGGTGGGGAGTGGGCTGCTCGCCCCGGAGCGCCGGAGTTGGCTCGAGCGGATGCCGCAGCCCTGGCGCGTTGCTCTCATCTTTCCCCCAGCAGCAGCCAGAGAGGTGCAAATCAGAGCCCTCGCAGTATAATTAAAAAGGACGCCTTCAAAAAATCAACATAGGGAAAACCTCTGCAGATAGTCATCTTGGACGCGAGCGATCCCCCCATCCCCCGCCCCCCTCCTGCAAGAATTACTCAACCCGAGAAACCCTGAAGACTTAGTTATCTTAGGCAACTTTCTACGAAAATAATTGTGCACCGTTGGCATCTTATTGGGGGTGCTTGTCTCCCTAACCTCCCTACCCCCCGTTTCTCTGCTCCCCCTCCTCCCTGCAGCAGATTTAAGGGGAAAAGCTCCTGGGTGACCAATGAAAGGGATCACATTTCTCAGAGACCTTTTATTACAGCTTGTCTGTTTTGTTTAACCCAACTGAAAGTAATTTAGGGCTGTGTGTAGAAAATGTTTTTAGCAGAAGTGATGGTATGCTTAAGGTTAATTATTAGCTTAGCACATTTCTAGCCTGGAAAAAAAAATTAAGTCGCCAAAACATACTCATTTGGAACCCCAGCTCACAGCTAAGAAGCGTGTGTTTCTTAAAATTGACGGCCAGAAACCAAGCAAACATCCCCCACTGTTCTGCCGTGTGACATCTGGTAACAACTAGATGTGCAGACTGTCAAGTAAGAAGACACCTTTCAGTTTGGGAGTTGTGACTTGTAAGGTGGTAATTCAGGTGTATTTGGTCTTCTCTTGTTTTTACCATAACTTCAGTGGGCTTTGGCTTCTTGTGATTTTGGACTGTTTTCAGAAGGAAGCCTTGCTATGGGGCGGTTGGAAGCACCCTGGCCCGGGCTGGCAGACAGGCAGACAGAGCTGTGACCACACAGGCCGAGTCAGAAGAGCACGAAGCAGAAAGATGTCATTTCACGTCACAGGCACTTGGGTTACTCCTTGTTTTCTGGGGTGAAAGGGTGTGTAACACGAGACAAATAATGTCCAAAGAATTTTTTATTCGGTTTCTTATCTGTGGGGTTAGATTAACACTTTGAAGCACTGATGTGAAAAACACGGAAAGTTCAAGAAAGCTGGAAAATAATCTCGGCCTGCTGGATTTTCTTGTTTGCTTGTTAGTAGGGGTTGGCATTGTAAATAAACCTGGAGTTTTTAAACTAGTAATGACAGTAGCTGTTGAATGTAGGAGAGGGAGGACAGGGGGTGTACTGAGGCATTTCTGCTCTGAGTGGGGGCGGGAGGATGTTTAGTGCTTTAAATATGCAGCCACAGACCTGAGTTTGTGTGTTTGTATTCATTGTGTTTCATTTCCTGCTCCAAAAACGTGTATATTGGGGCAGCACCTGCGGCTCAAAGGGGTAGAGCCCCGTTCCCATATGCCGGAGGTGGTGTATGGGTTCAAACCCAGCCCCGGCCAAAAACTGCGCAAAAACCCCAAAAACGTGTATATTGGTGTATATTGGAAGGCTGAGAGTCCTCCCCTTTTTTGACTTCTCATCTCTGCAAGTACTGCCAACATTTGTTAGCTAGGCGGGAGCATTGGTGCATGTGGTGTGAAAGTCACTCAAAAGCTTCATTAGACTAAAAGTTTAAAGAGGCTAAATATCAGTTTCAGACATAACTTTTATTACCCACTTTTCTATCCCTGCCATTCATAAAAAGGATCTGAATCAGCAGTGTACTCATCCCACACTTCTTTTTAAAACGAAGACGTGGGTAGCAAGTTTTAACACTGTGTCCTTTCAAGCTGTGGAATGGATTTTGGTCACTACATGTAATTCCAGTTCTCTACTGTACATTTCTCTTTTTTTCTTATGGCTGCTGGCGAATCACAGTGACATACACACATTTCGATTCATAGCCAAATACAGCTTTCATTTAACAAACTCCTCTTAGCAGAAGTGATGGTATGCTTAAGGTTAATTATTAGCTTAGCACATTTCTAGCCTGGAAATTTAAAATTTAAAATTTCAATTTTTAATTAAAAATTTTTTTTTTGTTAATATGGTTTTTAATAGCTACATAATATTCCATGGGATGGCTATACCATATAATTTCATCCTCTATCGTGGACATTAAGTTGCTTTAACTTTTTGCTGTTATAAGTTGTGGTAGAATGAACACTCTTGTACATAAATCAGTTTGTTTTGGTTAGAATATATTCCTACATTGCTGAACAAGCAAATCAATCCTTTTTTAAATCCTTGATGCACATTATCAAATTGCTTTAGAAACTAAAGGTTCTACTCATTTTCACTGTGGGAGTTCCACTGTGTCCACACTCTTAAAGTAATAAGTATTTCTAAAATTTTTTGCTAATTTGTTGGGAGGAAAGTATTACCTTAGCAATTTAAGCAGGGTAGACTTTAAAGAGTCAGATTCTGTGATTATTTTAAAACATGTTCACAGCAATGTTCAGAAAAGGACGTGCTCACCCATTTATGAATGCTGTAGGTGAGAGCTCAAGTTTTCTGCAGCCCCTATCCTGTGAATGTCTTTTTCCCGGTTTTAGTACTGCGGGTACATTTTCTACATGCACGTGACTACTCTGTACTCAGACATGAAAGGTAGTCATTTTCCAAATCACTTGTTTTAAAACAAACTAGAAAGACATCGGAAAACATGCCACTGGTTGACATTATGCTAAAAGAAAACTCCTGCCTAATTTTAAGCAATCATTAAAGAATATTAAAATTTTAAAAGAGTTGGTTATCAAAGGGCTACTCTGTGCTGCCATGTTTCTAGGTGCTTAATATGAATTGTTTCTAATCCCCAGCAACCTCATTTTAAGGACTTTGGGAACCTGAGATTCAGAGAAATTTAGTGGTTTGCCTGAAAACTCAGACTTAGCATATGGTGGGGTGGGATTTCCAGCCGACTTTCTGACTCTGAAGACCGACCTCTTATCTGAAACTCATAGGAGAGGGGAGTGGGGTTGAAGTAGTTCTGACGTCTACTCTAAATAGCTTCACTGTCTCTGAGAGCTGGAGGACCAGGTAGGCAGTGTTTTTAGAACAGTGTAGGTAGGGAATAAAGTGCTGGCCTCTTCCCATCCATCAGAACTAAATGGCTTGTTCCTTCCCACAGGAGTGGCTGAGAGGCAAGGGGCAGGGATAAAGAAGAGAGGTTACAGAATTGGAGAAAGAAGGAAAAACATGGACTTTTAGGGCTTAGGGTATGTAGATGTGTCTGTTGAGATGACACATCAGTACTGGGTTAAAATACGAACTATACAACATGTAAAGAGCTCTATGATTCTTTGTATTGTACACGTCACTCCTGAAATGCCAATTAAATAGATACAGTCAATAGCACATCTCCAGTGGTGAAATATGTCTTTATATGATAAGATAAATGCAAAATTAGTGAATCTTTATGAGTATTGCCCCTATTCGGGGCAACCCAAAGAGAAGTACTCTAGCAATGTTAATGCTCCTCAGGAGATTGGATGAAATATGTCTTATCAACCAAAGTCTAACCCAGTTAGCAATACATTTAAGATCAGATATTTAAACTGATTGATCATCAGTCTTATAAATTGTTGGCTGTTGAACCAGGTCCAACTAATATGCTCAGAATCAATGATAGGACAGAGAGAATACTAATCCCTGTTCCACCTCCAACCATTCTCATTCAAAATTGGGGTTCTGTGGGAAACTGTTTTTCTCTCTCTTTATTTCATCTTGGAAAGACCCTGAAGGCTTGGTAGTTCAAAAAAGATTCTGTGAACCTGTGTACCCTAAGCACATTTTTCAGTTATTGCCTAAAACTTTTTGTCCTGAGTTGAAATAGTTGGAAAGGGTGTGATTTTTTCAGCATATTGTAAATATTGATTATTTTAAATTATTGCATCATTTTAAAAGCTCTAGTAAATTCTACATTTGATTCCCGATATCATTTGCATTGTTACTGTAATACTGATAACTTTTACCCCTAAACAAGCCAGCACCATTTTTGTTCATTCCTTTTTCCCCTCCTTTGTGCCCCGGGCAATGCATCTTAAAAGACTTGGGGAAAGCAATCAATGCCTTTATGAAAAGGCATTGCTTGTGAGTGTGTGAAGGGGCCATTGTGAAGGGGAAGTAGCTTCCATCTATCACTTTCATCACTGTCAGGGTCATGGTCATCACCATCACAGGATGGACCCCACCACAGTCACTGACCAGGCAGATTCAATTTTCGGACAACAGTACATTTGGAAGTTGGGGATCCGGAAACTGATTCCCTTACAGCTGTCATGATGAACCTCTTGGGAAATGTTGGCTTCACTTTGAACATGTGTCCCAGTTCAAAGAATGCTGATCTAGTCCATAAAAAGATGAGTTAATCGCCCTGTTTGCTGAAAGGAAAAGGAAGACTAAGGCTGCATGGGCTAACAGGGAGAGAGAAAAAGAAGGTGGTAGGGAATGGAGACTGCTAGCTGGGAAGGAAGGGTGGCCGCAGACTCTCTGTCTTGGTGGGTGAAGGCATCAGATCTGAGTCTAGCACAGGTTCGTTGGGGCTGTGGCAACTTTGGTCCGTGCTTTGTGCTCAGCTGCTTCTACAGCTTTAGCATTTATAGGTCTGGAGGTGAAGGAGTAAAAGCAGGGACACTTGCGCCCCAGGGACGCTCCAGGTGGCTGTTCGCAAATACCAAAGGTCTTTCTAGATCCATGTTTTCTCTTTGAAACTGATGTAAGTTCTCAAATCTATTCCGTAATTGACATTATTTTATATTCCCTTTCTCTCTGTCTCTTTCTTTCCTTCTTTCTCTCTTCTCCCTCCCTCCCTCCCTCTTTCCTTCCCTCTCTCTCTCTCTTTCTGATTTCTTTTCTTTTGTTTATTTCTTCTAAAGTAACTTAAAATAATTCTTGCTCCAGGAAGATGTGCTGTGCTTATCTTGTGGCTTCATTTCCCCTGTATTGTAAGAGGGTTTACACATGCCTAGGGTGGGAGAAATGGTAGTTTATGGGATGCTACATTTGGAGGCAAGGGACACGTGTTTTGTTGACAGTCACTAAGTTTCATACCATGTTGCTCTTGGTCAGGTCTCTCAACCACCTTGATCTGTAGTTTTCTCTTGCAGCAGAGTGGACATTATACTTGCCCACGTACCCCATAGTTCATTAATTTATTCAGTCAGCTAGTATTTATGAAGTCCCTAGTGTGTGACAAGTGCTGGTACAGGTGTTAAGCACTGAACAAATCAGACAAAAACCTCCGTGTTTGTGGAGTTTACATTCTTGTGTATCTATGTGAGAATTCAGTGCAATAATGTACGTGGAATACATATGTATTGCCTAACAGTGAATTTACGTAAGATTGGTACACTGGAGGTACAGAATGGTCGAGGGCGAGGCTTTGGAGCATATTATGTCATGTAAGCCGCAGCAGATTTTATTATCCTTGTACAACTAAAGAAACTGAGAGAAATGTTGTGGGTGACATTTAGCCGTTTCCTTTTGAGTATTCTGGGTTATTCATCTAGTAATTTGCAGGTTATAAAAAGGTAGTATAAGATTTTGTTAGAGACTGTGTGTTACAAATGGACTAAGGTGGGGCTTGGGAGAGAGCAGAGCTAGAAGTTAGGAAAGGAATTTTTAATCTAGAATCATATGTGAGTCTGACCAAATCATACCAAAACAATGAGTTTAGGCCTGTGAATTTTTTTTTTTTTTTTTGAGACAGAGTCTAACTTTGTCACCCCCAAGAGAGTGCTGTGGTGGCATCGTAGCTCACAGCAACCTCAAACTCTAGGGCTCAAGTGATTCTTTTGCCTCAGCCTCCCGAGTAGCTGGTCTCAAACGGGTGAGCTCAGGCAATCTGCCTACCTTGGGTTCCAACAGTGCTGGGATTACAGGCATGAGCCACAGCGCCTGGCCTGTGAATCTTTTTTTTTTTTTAGCATGTGTTCATCATTACTTTTACTGATTGATGGTCACTTTTTAGAACCTAGAGTTTATGTCACTGTTAGTAAGAAAGAAGCACTTACTATAATATTGTACACAAAGTGAATGATGAGAAAGTCTCTTTAAGATAGATTGATGCGCTGTATGTTTTTACTCCTCCAGTTTTCACCTATTCTGACTCTTGGCCATGTCTGAAAATTACGCGCAAAAATAGGAGAGGGTGTTGTAGCAAACATTTAGACCCACAAGTCAAAATTTAGATATAGCTCTTTCAGTGGCCTTGTTTTTCAAGTAAGAGACTGTTTTGAAAGTCTCTCCTTCTCTTCCCAGATAGCAATACTTATAACACTTACTTACAAGGGAAAGCAAGTGTCTTGAATATAAGGCAAATACTACGTATTCTAATTGAAAAGCATAACTTTAAAAAATGTTTAATAGATATAGTAATTATATGTATTTATGGGATACAAAGTGATAAACATGTATACATTGTATAATGTTTAAGTCATGCTCATTTGTATATCTGTTACCTTAAAGGTTTTTCTTTTTTTGTGGTGGGAACATATAAAATCCTATCTCCTACCTGTTTTGAGATATACCCTGTTGCTGACTCTAGTTGCCGTGCTACGATAGCACACCAGAACTTATTCCTTCTGATTGTAAGAAAGACGTTCTCTCCCGAGCACCTCCTTCCAGCTAGCCTCCCAGTTAGTCCCTGTACCACTCTTTACTTCTTTGAGATCTGCTTTTTTAAATTCTGCATATGAGTGAGAACATGGAGTATTTGTTTTTTGTGTCTGTTATTTCACTTAACATACTATCCGCCATCTTTATCTGTGTTGTGACAAATTATAGGATTTCTTCCTTATATATAGCTGAATAATATTCACCGTATATATTCAGTGTATACTACTATGTATATGGCATTTTCTTAACCTACATATCTGTTCTTGGACACTTGGGTTGAGTCTTGACTATTATTAGTGCTGCTGTAGTAACCGTGGACGCACAAATATCTCTGACATACTGATTTCATTTCCTTTGGCTATTATACACTTAGTAGTAGGATTACTGGACCCCTGTGTATTACCATATGCAAAAATTAACTCAAAATGGATTAAAGATTTAAAGGTAAGACCAAAAACTATGAAACTACCCTGTTTAACCGAAAATAAGACATCCTCCGAAAATAAGACCTACTTACAGGAAAGGTAAGACATCCCCTGAAAATAAGACCTAGTGCATCTTTGGGAGCACACCTTAAAATAAGACACTGTATTATTTTCGGGGAAACAGGGTACTAGAAGAAAGCGTAGGAGAAATACTTTATGACATTGGACTAGGCTGGGATTTTTTGGATAAGACCTCAAAAGCACAGTCAACAAAAGCAAAAACAAGCATATGAGATTATATCAAACTGAAAAGCTTCTGCACAGCAAAGGAAACAGCCAACAGAGTCAAGAGACAACCTATGGAGTGGAAGAAAATATTTGCACGTTATACATTTTACAAGGGGTCAAGAACTCAACTCAGTATCAATAAAACAATGGATTAAAAATGGGCTAAAGACGTTAATAGAGCTGTCTCAACAAAAGGCATACCAATGGCCAACAAGTATGCAGAAAAAATACTCAGCATTACTATTCATCGGGAAAACGGAGATCCAAACCACAGGGAGGTATCTTATTAGGATGGCAAAAAGACAAAAGATGTGAGAAAGACAAGGTAACACATGACAAAAGCTAAGTCTGGGCTAGGATATGGAGAGAAGGAAACCCTTACATACTGTCGGTGTGGATGTAAATTTAAGTTAGAAAAGCCATTATGCAAAACAGGATGGAATTTCCTCCAAAAATTAAAAATAGAACTACCATAAGATCCAGCAACCCCATGACTTGATATATATCCAAAGGAAATGAAGTCAGTATCTGCATTGTCTGTAAAAAATCTTTTTTTTTTTGTAGAGACAGAGTCTCACTTTATGGCCCTCGGTAGAGTGCCATGGCATCACACAGCTTACAGCAACCTCCAACTCCTGGGCTTAAGCGATTCTCTTGCCTCAGCCTCCCAAATAGCTGGGACTATAGGCGCCCACCACAACACCCAGCTATTTTTTTGTTGCAGTTTGGCTGGGGCCGAGTTTGAACCCGCCACCCTCGTATATGGGGCCGGCACCTTACCGACTGAGCCACAGGTGCCACCCGTCTGTAAAAATCTTAAGATGCTCCCTTGATTTGTACAAGGGAAACTGGCTTGTTGTGACCTATCATGTCACAGTCCAATGAGGGAGCATTTTGGTCTCTTTTGCTCATTGGCCTCCTTATTGAAATAGCAAGTTCTTGAAAACCAGCTTGTAAGCTCGTTTATTTTTGTTTGAGATTCCTGAGGTATCTGTCTTTTCACTTACTGAGCTGCTGTTCTAGGAAGACTCAAACTCTCCTCTTTCAACAGGATACCAATTTCAAGAACATCAGCTATTATATGCAATGTGAAAAATAACTTTTATTTCTGGCTTATGTATTATTTTGTTAAAATACAAGATATCTGCTAAACTATTTTAAATTTCATGGAGTAATTCTTTTAGAAGACATTTCCATATGAAGAGTTTCCCCTATCTCTCTGCCCCACCTCTACACTGCTACCAAGTTTTCAAGAATGTTTACTTGAATGTCAGCTTAGGGATATCTAAAATTATTTTTACTGTTTCCTAGCTCCTAACACAATGCCTGCATGTAAATGGCACTTGATAATAATTTAATAAGTGAATGGAAAATCTCAATATTAAAAATTGTAATGTCCACAATATCCATATTAAGAAAGCCATCTATGAGCTCTGCAAGTCTGAAGTAGAATCTCACTTTTGTTTCATTTGAGGGAGACATTATATTTTTAAATATATAAGTTGGACTAAGATAGTAGGTCTTAATATTTAGTAGGAAAAATAGAGTCTAGTGGATCATCATTTATAAAATAATGATTTTTAAGGTCATTGCTTACTGGTATTTTAAATAAAGTATTCCTGGAAGTTACAACTCATTTTTAGATTTTTCACTTTCTTGATAGTTCTTTCATTCTGCAATTAGGATGCCTCTTTTACAAATATTATGTGATGCCATGTCATTGAATTTTTAATCACTGATATCATCATGCTATTAATACTGCTTCTGAATATATGATCTATAATGCCATGAATGTTAGAAACTAGTCAAAAATAAAGTGTTGGCTAACCATTTACCCATCACCTTATCTCTGGGCACCAGTGATTTTATTTCTAAACAAAACAAGCCACTTGGTTTAAATACTGTTGCAAAACTACAACTGCTAATTTGGTACGGTTGTCATCTTCTTAGAATAGCCCCAAGCTTGACTTGAAACCATAGTGTCTTAATCCTAGACAATGAGTTTCCTTTTATGCCATGCAGAAGTATTAGATAATGGTAAAAGAAGGAAAAATGTTCCCAAGCTCCTTTCCAGTTCTGTAGAAGTATTACTTTATAATTACAGGGCAAGTCACTTTAATTGATTCTAATAATTGTTAACCTCATTGGAAGTATTTGAATACCATATGGGCCCTGATGACTTAAGAATTGTTTAATAAATACCAAGATATTGAATTTAAAATGCAGTATGAATTCCTTATAATTATGAAGATATTTGTTATTCCAGTTAGTATTTAATATATATAGTAAGTTACTGCCATCAGGCCAGGTTGTAGTGTCCAGGGGAATGTAATTGTGAGGAGTGTTTATATATGTATCTGTAAAGATTTAAAGTAAGTTATGTTTTGTTGCTTTTATCCCCACTCAGAAGAGAAAAATTTCCTTGGCCAGATACTTTTTTTATTAAATGACAGTTTTCTCAAAACCACACTTCAGGATGTTAGAAATGAAAATTTGTCTTTCTTCAAGTAGGGAGCCAGGTACAAATATCTAAAGGAAATATCTAAACAGAAAAAGGATATATGTTTACTTTTCTATTTTTAAACATATCTGTTACCTTGAAGGTACCACTGACAGAATCACTTGTAGCATTTGTAGAAAGCCTTGGTTATAACAGAGTCTGTTATTCAAAAAAGGTTGCTGAAATCCCTAAGAAAGGATGCTGTGTAATTCCAGGACATCTGTGCAGATTTTATGTTATTCCAAGACAGTCATTTTGGACTGGTGCTCTGATCCTTTAGCAACAATAGTTGAAGTAAAAGAGCTAAGATTCATTCTCTGTTTCAGGTTAATACCATTTAAAATAATGCAGGATCCGTTTTTACTTTTGCTCAGTGACCCACAAAATCAATCAACCATGAGACACAGAGACACAAGTTAAAAACAATTTAATTGGTTGTAGTGGGTGGGGGGAGAGAGAGAGAGAGAGCGGGCAAGCATTTGCTTTAGAAGGCTCAAATTACCTACTAGAAAATAAATAACAGAAAGCTTTATTAAAATACTCTACTGTTATTTTTTTCTCATTTATTTTGGTGCCATCTTTTGGCCAGTTAAGAGGAAGGGAGACAGAGAGAGTAGAAATTTTTACAAGCTCATCATGGCCAGGCGTGATTAATTTCAATTGTATATATCAGAGTTGACAATATAATGATAGTAACAACAACAACAACGGCTTATAGAACGTGGGTATCTTCTCTTTTTTCCCTCCCTCCCTCCCTTTCTTCCTCCCTCCTTCCCTCTTTCCCTTCTTCGCTTCCTTCCTTCCTCCTAGTATAGAAGTGGGGAGGTATATAGTTTAGGACTGATAAATGGCAGTTCTTTTTTTTTTTTTTTATCACCATACACTGGTTTTATAGACCATTTGACAAATTTTCATCACATAGCCTTCCTGGCTTTTTCTTAGTTATTGTGTTAAGACATTTATATCCTACATTTAGTAAGTTTCACATGTACCCTTATAAGATGCACCATAGATGTGGTCCCACCAGTTACCCTCCCTCAGCCCTTCCTCCCCCTCCCCTCCCTTTCTCCTTTCCCCATATTCTTAGGTTATAGTTGGGTTATAGCTTTCATATGAAAGCTATAAATTAGTTTCATAGTAGGGCAAGAAACGGGAACACTTCTACCCTGCTGGTAGGAATGCAAACTAATATGTTCCTTTTGGAAAGATGTTTGGAGAACACTTAGAGATCTAAAAATAGACCTGCCATTCGATCCTACAATTCCTCTACTAGGTATATACCCAGAAGACCAAAAATCACCATAACAAAGATATTTGTACCAGAATGTTTATTGCAGCCCAATTCATAATTGCTAAGTCATGGAAAAAGCTCAAGTGCCCATCGATCCACGAATGGATTAATAAATTGTGGTGTATGTACACCATGGAATATTATGCAGACTTAAAGAAAGATGGAGACTTTACCTCTTTCGTGTTTACATGGATGGAGCTGGAACATATGTACTCAAAGTCTTTCTGCTATGTCTTCCTCTGCAAGTAGCTTTCTCTCTTAAAACCGTCATCTAATAAAAAAATATCTGGCCATCTCTAGATGGTTGCTGGAGTTACAGCTATGTGTCTGCATCGCAGCACAGTAAGGGCCTAAGGGTATGTCTTATTAGTCCTTCACAGGACTTCACTTACATTTCCTTGGTCAGGAGCTACTCTTATATGAGGGAGTAGAGGAAGGCAGCAGGGAACTGAAGTCTTTCTTTTTTTTTTTTTTTTTTTTTTTTTGGGGACAGTTTCACTATGTCACCTTGGGTAGAGTGCAGTGGCGTCACAGCTCACAGAAACCTCAAACTCTAGGGCTTAAGTGATTCTCTTTTTTCAGCCTCCCAAGTAGCTGGGTCTACAGGCGCTGCCACAACGCCTGGCTATTTTTTGTTGTAGTTGTCCTTGTTTAGCAGGCCCGGGCTGGGTTTGAAACTGCCAGTCCCGTGTATGTGGCTGGCATCCTCACCACCAAGCTGGAACTGAAGTCTTTTAAATGGGCATAATGCCCAGGGGTTCTTACTGTAGGAAAAGAGGGCATTGGATACAGAGAACCACCTGGGAGCCTCCGCCACCTAGATTGTTGCTTTACGGCTTCTCTTTACTTTTTTCCTCCTACTCAAAAACTTATTAAAATAACCACGCGCGGGGCCCTAACTCCTTGACATCTTTCTAGTTCAGGTTCTTCTCAGCTAAGGCAGTATGAACTTCTTGTGCCAGCTTCTTTCATACTTGAGCATTAGGGAAAACTTAAAATGGTTCTATTTAAGAAGCCTGTGCATTATAAGTAGGCCATCAAAATGTTGTTAATAAAGTCACTTCTCACATTGTTTTTTTGGCTTGCACTTTTCAGATTTTTTTTCTCTGATTTGATATGCACAAAGAGAGGATAGTTATCCTTTTTTTTTTTGAGTATGTAGAGACTGGGTTTTGCCATGTTGCCCAGGCGGGAGTATAGTGGGTATTCAGAGGTGCAGCCATTGTGCACTGTAGTCTTGAACTCCTGGGCTCAAATAGTCCTCCTACCTCAGCCTCCTGAGTAGCTGGACTATAGGTGGGTGCAAGTGTGCCCGGCTTAGTTGCCCAGTTTTTGAAAGTTGCTTTTTTCCCCCTGTGCACTATTCTTTTTGCCAGAGAGCCTTGGTAATTATGTTTCTTTTAAACAAAAAATGTACTCCCTCCCCCCGAATATCATTACCAAGAATTTGAAAAATATATGTAAAGTACAAAAATAAATGCAGTTTTAATTATAGAGGTTATATAACTTCTTAGATAAACATTGTCAACATTTTGTTATCATACAGGCATAGGATGTTAAATAGAAATTATATGTAAATTATATGTTCCATATGTATATGGAACCAAATTGTGTATAAAACTTCTTTTGAAATTTTACATTTGATCATGAGCATGTTCCTTCATTATTAATATTTTTCAAAAATAAAATTTTTATAACTGAATAGGATTCTGCTTTTACCAGAACCATTACTTATTTGACTGTTTTCCAGTTGTGAGACAGTAGTTGTTTTACTGTACTCTTTTCATAATATCTTTGTGGCTCAATTTGTCAGTTTTGTATCTTTTCCTTATTTTGGGTTCCTGGAAGTAAGAGTGTTGCTCAAAATTTATTATTTTCAGACAGTTGGTTTGTATTGGTAAATTGCACCCAGGAAAGTTTGTACCATCCATAGTGAAGGAGTAAACCCATTACTTTTTACAATCATTGAATATCAGAGTTGTTGTATAATCTTTGCTAATTTAGCTAATTGAAAAATTTTCTAATTTGTATTTACTGGTATTCAACCTGTGCCCGGGGGCCCAATGCTGATTTTGTGAGGACTTTTTTTTTTTTTTTGCTCACCAGCTTTTGTTAGGGTTTGTGTTTTATGTGTGGTGCAAAACAACTCTCATTTCTCCAATGTGCAACAGAGAAAAAGGTTGGACTCCCGTGCTTTACTTACTAGTAGAATAGCTTCAGAAATACTATTTCTTTTATGAATTTTCGGAGCTCTTTGTTGAATTTTTTGGTAGAATTTTTTTCAAAGCTCATATGATTAAAAAAATATCCTAGTGTATTTTATTCTTGGTTTTCTACAAGATATTTGTAAATAATCTCCATGTGAGTTAATCCCTTTTTAAACTTCTATTTGTCTTCAGCTAATGCTCGTAAGTAGATATTACCTCTGTTTTTAATATTGAATAATTGTGATTGATTGACATTTATCATCCTGGATATTAGATTTAAATGTGGTATATTCACTGTTTTATTGTAGCTGTCCCCTGAGAGAAAGAATCCTCTTCCATTGTATAAAATAAAATAATCTCATGAAAATCATGGTAAAACCATGCTGTGTATTCACAACTATAATTATATTAATATCTGCTTTCAAGTTATGGAGAGTTCCCCCCAGACACTTTGTTATTGATGACTTCTGTGCATTGCATGAATCCAAGCTGAAAAACTAGATTCCTCACTTTTGCCTTTAAAGACTAAGTGAACGAATATATAAAAATATTTAATGCTTTTTACATGTAACCCATGACGATCCTTGAAGTTTTATGTTTGGGTTGGATACGTGAGGGGTAGATGACAGCATCCTCAGAAACTGCTGGAGTTCAGAGTCGGAGTACCTACACTCACAAATACATAACAGAAACTCACAGAAAGAGACATGGAGAAAAGCAAATGTTTGAATGCCATTTCATTTTTTCTGTTGAGTCTTTGAGCAAATGTCAACTTCTCTGTAACGCCTAAGAAGGGAAACAGAAGAGAAGAAACCCAGTTTAGTTCTCTCTGTAGCTATTGCCAGTGGTTGATGGGAAATAAAGTACATATCCCTCTACCAGTGGAGCACTTGAGGTTTCTATAAATAGTTGTATTTATCAAAGTGTTGAGGTAACATTTATTAAAAGTGAGGTACAAGATAACTTTATGAGAACCGTTTAGTGTCCATTAAAGTTTCAAATTGACGTTAGAGTGAGATCAGGTAGCCTGTGAAGTATGCTCCCTCCTCCCCCATCTTTTCTTTCTTTTTTCCTCTGGATTCAACTGGGACTATATTAATCTAAGTAGATCAGGTATAATTGAATACTGTGTCGTGTCAGAGGACAGTTTCATGCTAAGTGGAGGCTGGAGGGATGCAAGGAGGAAATGTGTGAACTAAGTTTACTTATTTTTTTTTAGTTTATTCCTCTCTGATTATAAATATAATATGTTCATTATGAACAATTTGAATACCTAAACATATTTAAAAACGAACGTAATCTGAAGTCTCACCACCCTGAGATGACACCCATAGACATTTTGATGCCTTCCCTAGCCTCGCCCATCCACACACACATTTACAGTTGTACCTAACTGGGGCATTTTCACTGCTTAAAAAAAAATTTTCTCCCTTCACATCAAACCCCACTCCTCCAACCCTGCCTACACGCATGATCCACTTTAAAAATCCAGGGAGTATTCTTTATATTTTCTTCCTACTCATATCATACATCAGCATTATATAGACACAGTGACATATACAAGAATCCTCTCATTGTTTCATAGAAATGAGATTATATTCCAAATACTTTTTGGCCTCTTGCTTGTCTCACTCAAAAGAATCTTTCTAAATCATCCTGTAATAATAGGAATTCATTCTTTTTCTTTTTAACAACTGCATGATATTCCCAGGTGTGGAAATACTCATTCTTTTTATTGGTTAGTGTTCAGTTTGTTTCTGGTTATTGGCTTTTGAATTCTACTCCACTGACCCTCCTTGTACGCAATGTCATTAATTTGTTCATTGTTTCTATTGAATTTCAGGGTTTCTATTTAATATCTTTCACTTCTCCCCCAAAACATTTTTGATAACATTGTCTTCCTGATTCTTTTACTGTGACATACAATGAACAAAATTAAATCATTTTAGAAAAAAAAAATGCAGGGGGAAATAGCTTTTACATCTCAATCAAAGCCCAGTTCACGGAAGTGGAATTGATTTAATAGATGTTACCAAAGTGCTATCCAAAAGTCTATAACAATTCTTATTTATATCATGGATGTACAAGAATACCATTTCTCCAAATCCATATCAACTACAGTTACTACAAAGTTTAAAAGGAGATTGCAAGCCAAATTCATATAAAGTGAGATCTGTGTTAATTTCCATTTCCCTATTAGTGATTATTTTTGCTCCCCTTTTTTTCTTTTTCTTTGAGACAGGGTCTCACTATGTCACCCTCAGTACAGTGCTGTGGCATCACAGTTCACAGCAACCTCAAACTCTTGGGCTTAATAATTCTCTTGCCTCAGCCTCCCAAGTAGCTGGGACGACAGGTGCCTGCCACAACACGCAGCAATTTTTTTGTAGTAGTTGTTGTTTAGGAGGCGTGGGCAGGGTTTGAACCCGCCAGCCTTGGTGTATGTGGTTGGCACCCTAATCACTGAGTTCGGGTGCCGATCCGTGCTCTGTTTTATATGTCTGTTTACCACTTGGACTTACTCTTCTGTGAATTAAAATCATACTTTTCGTTGGTTTTTCTATTGAGGGCTTTTTTCCCATCAGTTTCCAGATGCTATTTGTATACGACAGATCTTTTCTCTTATTTACATTTATTTTGTCTACTGACTTCATTTATGTTTTTTCATGTAATTTTAATTTATGTTTTTCATGTTTTTTATGTTTTTTCAGCAACAGAGAAAAAACAGTCCCTTTTTCCTGTTTTCAGTCTTGGCTGAGAATGGTATCTCTCGACATGTAGATTGTACATGTAGCCTGTTATGTTGTCTAGGAAGATTTAAAATTTTTTTTTTTTTTTTTTTTTTTTTTTTTTTATTGTTGGGGATTCATTGAGGGTACAGATTTAAAATTTTTTTATGCGTCTTTAACCCATCTGGAATTAATTTTGACTTATGATGTAATATTTTTTATTTTCTTCCAGGCTGCCATGTGCCAGTTCATTTATTCTGAGGTTTCTTTACTCATGATATGAACTGTTTTTGTCAAAGTTATTTTTGCTTTTCAACTGTGAAAAACCCTTGAGCCACACCTGTCTTTCAGGGATTGCCTTGGGCAATATTCTGAGACCATGTAAGGTTAAAGAAATCTGAAAACAATCTTTTAATTCCCAAAGAAGAAAGGTTATAGCTGCAATTGTCCTCAAATTTGCCTTACTTTTCCTGTGGCTGTGGGAGGCCAATGATTTGTTTTTCTAAAGAAAATTTAAACTCATTTTGAAGCTAGTGCTACCCTGGTGAGCTTGGGAAGTGATAGTAACTTGTTAAATGCCTTCTAGAAGTCTAGTCCAGATGCTTTTGCAATACAGTTTTCTCCAGGGAAGAATTTGTCTTAAAATGATACTTTACTAAGCTGCTGTTCAAGCTTGAGTGTGTATGAGAGAGTGAATGTGTGTTTCATAACTTAAGAAGGATTTGCAAGTTGCACTCGACTTTAAAGTACTTACATGAAAGTGTACTTCCCCTATTATCTTTTGTTAGAGGGACTCACTTTCACACACTATTCTCAATATGTAGGTGTCTTTTTCTTTAAAATCCAGATCTGTCGCATTTTAAAGCTACAAATTTCTCTTACATTTTGCCTACTTCCAAATTTTTCATAGTACTGTCTTCCTGGTTCCTCTTAATGTCATATGCAAGGACCAAAATTAAATTGTTTTAGGAAAAATGTAGGGCTTACATGGACCTTATAGCTCAATGTCAAAGCCCAGACCGTCTGCATCAATGTAGGAGACCTGAGTGTGAGAAGAGAACCCACAACACAGATTATTCAAAGAGACTTTGTCTGCATGACCTTTGTGTAAAATTAGAACAAAGCCTCAATCTGGATTCCATGAGGAACTTGACTGGGCTGGAGTTGTCTGTGTTTAGAAGTTTTAATACTTTCCTGTTTTGATTTGTCTTTTTAAGCAGTCCAGGAGCAGAGAGCAAGGATCCTGTCTTGTCTTTCCATTTTGTATTTCACAAGGTCCAGTGTGCTGTTCCAGCAGATGGATCAGAAATCTTGTCTGAATGACTCATCCAGAGGGCTGTCGGGATACTCCAGCGTGTCCCTGAAGTATTTGCGCTTAATACACACGCAGGTGCACACACTTAATTCTTCACTTTCTGACCTTTTAGCTGTTTCTGGGCAAAGAAAGAAGCGATGATTCCAGCAGCTATTTCTTCTTGCTTTAGCTCAAGGAATTTAGAGTTCTGTCCCAGGCTCTGATTTCTCAAACTCTCCCAAGCCTGGAAGAGACTCAGTATATTAGAATATGCCTTTAAGACTTAGTTATATTTACATATAGTAGCTTGATGGAAAGAAGTTGAAAAACACTCTGAGGCTTGCAAAGCCAACTCAGCATTAATACTTCCTGATAAATCATTGATATTTGGCTATGCTGTTTAATTGAAAGCTGTTAATTTGTCGGATGTGTTGTGAAAATATAGTTTAGAATGGAAATTAACATACTTAATTGGTTCTGAGATGCATATTTCAATATCTCTGAAATCAGGATGTGTCTTATAATGAGCATCATTTAATCAGCAGTGTTTATTCTTGGTTGTTATCAAATAATGATTGTCTAACAAGTGATACAGCATCCTAAATTGTATGAATTATGGTAGTTCCGTGAAGTGTCTCTGGATCTAGCAATTCAACGTGCAAAGCAAATGTGAACCAGGACTTTTTGTTAATGTCCTTGTGTAGGATGGGAGGTAATCCATACCGAAAATCCAGAGGGATTCCCTGACCTGTCTTTTCATAATGGAGAAGATGTCAGGTTACTCATTTAACAACAGGTAAGGCAAGGGTCTTTGTTATATACAACCACAGTGTAGTTCCTCTTACTGCAGTTTTTGAGTTTAAAGAATAACTTAATTTCCATACTCCTCAGTAGACTCAGACATCTGTGAAGGCAGGAATTGTATCTGTCAGTTTCCAAACTGTTCTGGTTTTAAATCCATAATGAGTGTCCTTATGAGAAAAAGTCCGAAGAAGACTGGAGACACAGGAGGAAGCAGTATGACCATGGTGGCAGAGGCTGACGTCGTAAAGCCAAGGTTTACCTGAAGCTGCCAGGAGCTAGAAGGTGCAGGGAACACAACAGAATCTCCCTCTAGGGCAGTGTGATGCTCAGCCTTCCTAATGCCAAGATGTATTTTCATTGTTACAAAGGGATCACAACCCACAGGTTGAGAACCGCTGCTCTAGGGCAGGGGTCCTCAAACTACGGCCCACGGGCCACATGCGGCGGTGTGATTGTATTTGTTCCCATTTTGTTTTTTTACTTCAAAATAAGATATGTGCAGTGGGCATAGGAATTTGTTCATAGTTTTTTTTTTTTAAACTATAGTCCAGCCCTCCAACGGTCTGAGGGACAGTGAACTGGCCCCCTGTTTAAAAAGTTTTAGAACCTCTGCTCTAGGGCCTTCAAAGGAAGTGTGGCTTTGCCTACAGCTTGATTTTGGATTTTGGCTTTGAGAATTGTGAGAGAATAAATTTCTATTGTTTTAATCCACTCAGTTTGTGGTAATTTATTATAGCAGACACAGAAGCAAGCCTCCTACAGACACACAGGCATGCACACATTTGTGCATACACGTGTTTATAGGGTTTGCTAGCCTAGAGTTAAATAAAATGCCAGATTTTGTAAGAAATCAGAACTTATAAAACTGTCTCTGGATGCTGAAAATAATAATTTCCCCTAACATCCATCAGTAGGCTGATGGGTACGTGGGAGTGTGGGGTGTGCTATTTATTTAACCACTATGGCTCGTGTGTCTGCTGTCTGGCAAGCCCAGTACCAAGTGCTAGATAAGAACACAGAGATGAATAAATGAATCCTGATTCTCAGGGACTTCACAGGCCCACCGGGTAGGTAGATTCTTAGAAAATTAAATAGTGTCATGGGGTAAGCATGGAAGCGTGCCTCATCTCAGAGGCTGGTAAATGTTGCCAAGAGCTCTTGAGGCTCTTAGTTTTATTCTCCCTCCAGAACACAAAAAGCAGATGGTGTTCTACAGAATAAATTGTAGCAGAATGTACTGGCGTGCCTAATCTTGCTGGACTCCAACATAAAAATGAGTAAATAACAAACTTTAATGGTGTATGTTCTAATAATATATAAGCTCCTAATATCAGCAGTCTGAGGAGAAGCTTGAGTCTTAGGCCATGTTCATCTCTTACCCCACTGATGACCAACTCTGTCCCTTCTTCTCCTTCTCAAGAAAGTATGTCAGGGCCAGGCACAGGTGGTTCACACTGTAATTGCAGCATGTTGTGAGGCTGAGGCAGAAGGGTCATTGGATCCCAGGAGTTCAAGGCTGCAGCAAGCTCTGATTGTATCACTGTACTCTAGCCTACATGACAGAGTAACTGTCTTTAAAAAAAAAAAAAAGGAAAGAAAGCATATCAGAATATGATTGAAAGTCGAATTTTTGTAGAGAAACTTGGACACTAGTTTTTATCTTATTAAATTACTTTACAAACTTCAGTATTTTACTGAATGATACTGATGATACAATGAATGATGATACTGGTATCAAATAATACATTTTGCATGTTTGTACGAACAATGGGAAAATGTTGAAGGGCTTTACATGGGGAAAAGGCTCGGATTTCCTTTTTATAAGGATTATTCTGGTGTCATTTGGATGCTTATTATGAGCATAAAAAGTTTGGAATTGATCAACATGTGGAAGCTGTGGGGTTATAATCAAGGAGAAAGATGGCCTCTAGCCGAAACTAGATTCATGGAAATGTAATGGAGGGAATGGGTGGGAAATATTTTAAGGTGAGATTTCCAGGATTAGTAACTAAACATGGGATATCAGGAAGACGGAAACCTTAGGTGGTCCTGAGTTTACTGGGTTGGGTGGGCTCATGCCTTTATCAGAGATAAGAACACAGATGGGAAAACAGGTTGCTGGTGGGCATACTAGGCAGGCAGGCCAGGTTGGGTGGTGGTAACAACTCCAAAATGTTAGTGGTTTAAAGCAGGAAAAGTTTATTGCTCATGTGTTCAGAGCGTTTATCACAAGCTGGCTGGGGTGGGGATGGGGGCTCTGCCCTTCCTCGTTGGCCTCACCGCGGTCCTCAAGTCTAGACACTCAGGTGTGTGCTTTTCCAGTTATTGCAGCAAGACAGAGAATATGGCAGGACACACCCTGCCCCTTCAAGCCTTGCCTGGAAATGATGCATCTTGTGTCCCTGTCACATGCCATTGTTAGGGGCGAGTCCAGGGGTCACACCTGACTTTTAAGAGTTATGCCAGGAGCATGACTGCAGTGACTGTTATGGGAGGACATGTAGGGACGCAGTGTGATTATTTGTGGATATGTCAAGGTATTGAAGAGTTGAACATCTTGGGCTTGCATCTTGAGAGAGTTCAGAGTTAGAGAAATACTGGGAGATTTCAATGCAATGGTCGTAAATCAAGCTGTGGGGTGATTAACATTGATCAGGAGGGAATAGAGCCAGTGTTGAGGATGGTAAAAGACGAAGGTTAATAGTTTGTGGTTACAAATGTTACAACCCCTAAACTGTATTTGTTTTTTTTATATTTGAGGTGTTTGTTGTAATTTTTAAGTAATTTTCCGTAATGGTTGGCATAGGATTGATTTAATCACTTAAACAGGATTCAGCTTTTATAAGACTCCAACATTGCTGACTTGCATTTAGTAATTTAGAAGGTGCCCTCAGATTTTGCAGTAGGATTTCAGCCAATTTTCTGATCCAGCAGGGAAGGAAAAAATACTGCAAAGGGTAGCCATTGCAGTTTGAACAGAAGATCGGTTCTAAGTTGATTGATAGTAGGATTCTGAGTACTCAGAAAATTAGAATACCTTTAAAATTTTTGTGATTGGCTATGCCTCAGACAGCAAGTGATTAGCTTAACCTGGCTGTAATGATATTCTTTTTATAGCTCCAATTACTGGCAAAGAGAAGTAGTTAATAGCACTTTCCCCCAGTGGCTAATGTTCAAACATAAGGAGACTTACGTTTTCTATTTTTCATTCTCTTTAAGGATTTTTTTTTTTTTTGCAGTTTTTGGCTGTGGCTGGGTTTGAACCGGCCACCATATGGGGCAAGTGCCCACTCCCTTGAGCCACAGGCACCGCCTTCTGTAAGGATTCTTATACTTTTCCCTGGCTGATGTCCATAGGGGTGTACACTCAAATTACTCCCTTTTTAAACTTTTCATGAAGACACATATGATTACTCAAAATATATTCTATTCCTTTCAAGATTTTCAAGGAAAATGAAAAAAAAAAATCCCAACCTGGTTTGATGCATGTCTCCATTATTTCTTTGAAGGGAATTTTGCAAAAATGATGATACTAGTAATGATAAAAATGTTAATTCTGGTCTCCACAGTCAAGATGAATAGGTATTCATTGAACTTCTACTTTTTTGAGGCAAAGTCTTACTCTGTCGCCCTGGGTAGAGTGCCATGGCATCATAGCTCACAGCAACCTCAAACTCGTGAGCTCAAGTGATCCTCATGCTTCAGCTTCCCAAGTAGCTGGGAGCACAGGCACCTGACACAATGCCCAGACAATTTTTCTATTTAGTAGAGATGGGGTCTTACTCTTGCTCAGGCTGGTTTCAAACTCCTGAGTCCAGCAGTCCACCCACATTGGCCTCCCACAGTGCTAGGATTACAGGTGTGAACCACTGTGCCCGCCTGAACTTTGACTTTTTGAGAGCAATATACCAGTGGTTCTCAACCTTCCTAAAGCTGCCATGTGTTTTCACTGTTACAAAGGGGTTGAGACCCACAGGTTGAGAACCGCTGCACCATACTGTCAGTGATTAAAAACTTAAGTAGAAGGAAGCTATAGCTCTTGCCACCTTGATGCAGGCCTGGAAAACTGTTGAAAGTATTAAAAGTAACTGTTCCATATTCAGAAAACACCAAGTAGAGCCACTGGTGTTTTCTCCTGGGTTATAATTATAGTTAATGTTTATTGAGAAGTAATTATGGTGCTGGCTGTTGTACAGCACTTGGTAAACATTATCTCATTTACTTCTCACAATAAGTCTTTGACATAAGGAATAATTTGCTCAAGGTCACACAGCTGAAAAGTGGCAAAGCCAGCAGCGGAGGCAGTTCTAGAGCCCTCACCTTGAACTCCACCCTGCCTCTCCTGAGTCTCACACCAAGGTGGAAGTTTTTCCCATTCATACTGCACTTTATAAAATGAGAGCATCTTTTGTCCATCGTCTTTATGAAAAATTGAACCCCTGCAGGCAAAGATGCTGAGGATAGGCCAGATCCTGCTAACCGAAGTAAAAGGAACCATGCGGGCCCCACAGAACTATGCCTAGAGGATGGGACTAACTGCACATTAGGCATTGCTAACTGAGGTGGGATTTCCGTTTTAAATGTTTGTTACCTTCTGACCCCAATCTCCCCAACATGAAGGACTTGGGGTGGAAGGTGACGTGTAGCAAAAGAACTTTTCGTTTTTCTTTTCTTGCCTTTTAAAACGCTTGTCCCCAAATATGTGATATTTCTATAGAGTATGTACGTATATGTATAAATGCATGTGTGTAGTAATATCTTTCACTTTCCTTGGGGTGGGACGTGAAGAAACTCTAGCCTTCTTTCCAGAGAGCCATTGCTTCTGACATTGATCTATCACAACACTCAGACCCAGGGTCAAATCCTGTCCCTTAGCTGAGGGGTAGTGTATTTTATGAGTAAGAGAGCAAACTTGATGGAAACTAAATGCAAACTGGAGAGGCGCCATTGTAAGTGACAAGTGAGGACAAAAGAGGCATGATCAGGGCAGTGGCCACAGGTAGGTACATGTGAGCTCCAAAATCAACAGACGGTCCTCTCCCCTTCAGCTCTGAGCTGGACTCTGACTCTTAGCTGGACTTGGACTCTTAGCTGGACTTTGACTCGACTCTCAGCTGGGCTTGGACTCTCAGCTGGACTTGGACTCTCAGCTAGACTCCAACTCTGGGCTAGACTTGGACTCTGAGCTAGACTCGGCTTTGAGCTAGACTCTGACTCTGAGCTGAATTCGGACTCTCAGCTGGACTCTACTCTCAGCTAGACTTGGACCCTGAGTTAGACTCGGACCCTGTACTAGACTCCCATACGGCGTGGTTCTTGGATACCACCTCAGTGTGGAGCAGTCATTGTCTAGCAAACTGTAATCGCAGGTGATGTTAGGAATGGAAAGGTGCACCCCATTTTTTTGTTTTTTATTAAAGTTTCAGTTTACTAGATAGCATTCAACAGGCAGTGATTTTATTGTTGAGGGAGTTGGGGAGATGGCAGTGCCCTAGAGTATGAAGCCTTCTCAAAAATGGAAATATGTGGTATTCACATAATCTGGTTTTGCTTTGAGTTCTCCACCACCAAATAGCAATGAGTTATCCTCAGTGAGGCGTTAGCAGACTGCAGCCCATGGGCCAGATCTGGCCTGCTGCCTGTTTAATTTTTGCTAGAACAGCACACTTGTTTGTTCGCATCTGTTTGTGGTTTCTTTTGCACTATAATGAAAAGATGTGATAGAGATTGTGTAGCCCACAGAGCCTAAAATCTTTACTGTCTGGCACTTGACAAGAAAAGTTCACCAACCCTTGTCCTAAGCCATCTGTTCTTACTCAGTTTTCTTGGAAACCAGTGTTGTTCATTTGCATAGATGAAAATAAAGATGTCTATAAATTCTATAAGATGAATGTGAATGTAGATCAATCTTACATACGCTCATTTATAGTGGTTTGGTAATGATAGTGCGTCTCTTTGAAAATGGAGCAAGAGAGATCCCAAAATGAACCCCTTTAGAAATACCCTATACCAATTCTTTATTATCTGTGTCCACATTATTTATATGTAAAATGGCATAATTTTCATCCCAGGCCAAATTCTCCGTGCTCTCTCACAGTATACTTAGCCGATACAAACTAAATTATTTCACTATGACACTAAATAATGTAGAATCAGGAAGGCAAAATCACCCCAGTGAAAACAATGAATTTCAACAAGGTGCAGTCTCAGTCGTGTGGTTTCTTGGTTCTTCCATAGTCCATCCTTTCATTAATGTGACTAGAACAGTTGTAGAAAGAACAGTTTTGTGAACAGGCCTATGATGTGTAAAGAGATGGGGAAATGGAAGGTCCCTACCATTAAGAAATTAAAAAAATTTTCACTTTATCTTTTAATACTGTAGTGGCACCTTTTTTTTTTGCAACTTTTCCAGTAGATATGGAATGTTTAAGGACAGCTGAATTGATACCAATCCTGAGAGGTAACTGTTCATCACTTGTTGCTTTCCTGTAAAACAAATATAGTTTTCCAGACTTCACCGCTACATTGATGTGATGTGGTAAGAAAGGAAAAAGTCGCATTAATATGACTATATTTCTTCTTTTAAAAGGCTTACTCTTCTATAAAATCAAGGATATTTATTTGTAATGTGGAGTGAAGGAGTGGATACCAGTAGGACTGTGACTTAGAAATTTATGTAATGAATGGTTTTTATTTAATAAGCTTTTAAATATGCAAAAGTAAAATTCAAAAAGAGAGAATTTAGTTGAATGTTTTGATATATGGATGAGTTAACTGATTTCTTATTAAAGCTGTATATGTATTAAATTTCAACCAGAAAAAAAATCATCTTAAATTTAGTAATATCTTATTCAGAGATCCTTTGGCTTAAAGCATGGTGGAATAATTTGTGTAGTACATGTAGATGAATTATCAGAGTTCCATTTCCATTACATATGACACTAAATAATAGAGAATCAGGAAGGCAAAAATCACCCAGGTGATAACAATAAATTTCAACAATGTGCAGTTCTGAGTTATGTGGAGTTCTAAGCTGTAATTTACATTACAGCTTCCTACTGAATGTAAATTAGATGATGACTGTTGCCGTGAAACAGTTGTAACTGCTGTTTATGGGAGCTTGTAATAGGAACAGTGTATATAGTTTTAAAAGCAGCAAAGTTGCATGTAATTAGAGTTCTCTGAGTATACAGGACAATCAAGGCCATTGATGGCTGATGGAGTTGAGCCTGCTGGGGTGATGTATACAGTAAATGCCCCTTAATAAGACACTGCTGCCCAGTTACTGCGTATAGAGCTTATGTCTGATAACACTCACCAGAGCAGAATTTTTCTGCTCCCATTCTGCCCTCACAGAGCTTCATCGATCTGTTGTCTCAAAAATTTAACTCCTACATTTAGTTACTGAGGATAACCATAGGAATTACAAGGGGATTTGAGAAAAAGTGCAGTGGAAGCAATAATAGCTCAAGAAGCCTTGGACAAGGCATTTGTATGGATTTTCATTGGTCTCTTCCTGTGTTTTGTTTGTTTGGGAATTCATTATTCTTTTGATCCCCAGTAACATATGGATTTCAATCCCAATTCCCTCTTGTCTCTATGTGTGAACTTGGAAAATTAAGAAACTTTTCTGAATTTCTTTCCTTATATGGAGGATCCCAATATCCTGGTTTGCCCAAGATAGTCCCAGTTTGCATATCTTGTACCCTGTTTTTTTTGTTTGTGCAAAATATTATATGGACATTCTCCTTCCAAGTGAAGTGGAGATGATACCTTCTTCCTTGTCTTGTGATGGTTTAATGAAATAACATGAAAATCAATAGTGCAATTCTTTTGGTTTACAAAAATAAAATTTTTATTAGAGCAGATAACTTGAATACTGATAAATAGTGAACAATTTTCTTGTTACTGTATATATTATTTATATATATAAACACACACCAAAAAAACATATAAGCTGTGGGGATGTTGCTGTCTGAGAAATGGAGAGAATATTTTGGTGGTTGTTTACGGTGTTGGTAATGAACATTCCCTGTATTTTGAAAGGACTAATTTACTACCGTATGTGCGTCATTAGAGAATTCTGCTGCTCAGCTCTGTGTATCATTGTTTCAGTGTCCCCATCTGTTATTTGAATTAATTTGAGAACCATGGTACCCTTGTAGCAAAGCATCATGTAAAGTTAAGAGCATTTCTATTGATGAATAACATGCATTTTATTTCAGTGTTACATTTCCTGGAATAACATCCTTCTGCTCCTGAAATAATAATTTGTGAGAATAATTTCTATCATGCTGCCATTGCCTTAACTTTTTTTTTTTTTGCAAGAAAAATGAATTTGGTTTATTACCATGTGGCTTGATTTGGGGATTGTTATTATTATATGTGCTAATTGAAGGATTGTGATTTACTATAGGGACTTTAAACTTTTAGGAAGGTGAAAATTTGATATTTATTTTAGATGATTAATTGAGCATATTGATTCCTACAAAACAAACTAAATTGTGTTTACACATAGAACTTTGGCTGTTTAAACTGGGAGTTAAGTTTAGCTTCAGTCGTTCAGTTTGACTTAGTCATTTTTCATCAGATTTCTCATTTATATTTAAAGACAAGAAAATATTAATTCATGAAATCTGAATATTACTATATGCAAGAATTTTGACAAGATTTCATTTATGCCATTCATTTTCCTCTCTCTTTCTCTTCCCTCTTTTTCAAATATGAATCAGGCTTGGGAAGTATAGACCCTACTGGAGGAGCAGACTGCTGTCAAGCTTTTCTGATGAACATTTATGTATAGATTATAAGTGTGCTACTTAGGAATAATTTTTTCTTTCTTTTTTTTTGAGACAGAAATGAGTGCCATGGCGTCATCATAGCTCAGAGCAACCTCAAACTCTTGGGCTCAAGCATCCTCCTTCCTTAGCTTTCCAAAGTGAGGGAACCACCACACCTGATAGAAATTATTTTATGTTCATGAAAGATGCTCAGATGATAGTTCTTTGGCTACATATCTTTTAAAAATTCCGTAATTCATCCTTTTGACAAATGTGTATGGATTTTTCTGTGTGCATCATTAGTCTTTGCAGATGGTGATGCCCTCTCCAAATGAGGAATCAAGGAGTTGGTTTGTGATGGGTTTTGGAAGAATATGAGGATGAGGTCAGGAGTTGGACATACATACTTAAGTGTGAGTTAGTTGGTAGAGAGTCCAGGTGGGGATTTTGCCCCCGTGGCAGTTTTTCCTCCCGTCCACCTGAGCACATCCATGGGCATAGGCATTCTGGGGTCTCAGATGAGAGCAGATCCAGACTGATGGTGGAAGTGTGGCCTGTGCTGAGTCTGGGAGGACAGATAGGAATTATCCAGCTACAGAGGATAAACGAGGGCCTGCTCTGTTTTCCTTTCTCAAACACCTCTGTTAGTCTTTGAATGTCATACCCTTTTAAATGTTTATGCCATAAGGACATATGCATTAAGAATCATTTGAGCCAGCCCATCTGAAGGAAGGGATATAGAGAGTTTTTGCCTTGCCCAGCACTAGGGTGATTTATTAGGGCAGGTGGGAAAGAATTGGAGTGATACCTGGTGCTGTTGGGTATTTGCGATTCTCAGGGATGACTTGGTCCAGCTGGTTATATCGTGATCCCTTTGGTTTTTGGAAGTATTGACGATTATCCCTTCTGTGATGACTGTACTCAAACTAAAATAGAATGTTTAGTTGCTGTGGACTCCCAGATATGTAATGGAATTGTTAACCATGTTTGATATTTGGCACGATCATAGAATCACCTCCTTGGAACCAAAGAAAGCCTTTTGTCCTAGCACCCAAGCTAAGCAGGTGGTGTGTAGAAACTAAGATTCAGAGAACTACTGGCATTTAGCAATCCTGGGGACAAAGGCAGGGTGACTTGTGACCCCTAATTCTGAGCCCAGTGCTGTTTGCATATAGTAATAATTTAAAAAAATGTTATTAACAGCTTTATTGAGGAGTAATTCACATATTATAAAATTCACTCTTTTAAAATGTACAAGTCAGTGGTTTTTAGTGTTTTCATAGAATTATATAACCATTACTCTTTATTCCAGAAGATTTTTATCACTAGTGAAAGAAACCTTGTACCCATTAGCAGTCCCTCCTCATTACCCCTCTTCCTACTGCTTGACAACCATCAAATTATTTTTTTGTCTGTATTGGATTTGCCTGTTTGGACATTTTGTATAACATGTAATTTGTGACCTTTTGTTACTGACTATGCCATGCAGCTTACTGTTTCCAAGGTTCATTGTGCTGTTGCTTTATCAGCACTTTATTCCTTTTCATGGCTGAATAATACATACTAAGATCCACCATATTTTGTTTATTTATTCACCTGTTGGTGGGTATTTGGGTTGTTTCCACTTTGGGCTGTTAATGAGCCCTGCTGACATGAACATTTGAGTTATTATGTTGGACATCTGTTTTCATTTCTCTTGTGCATATACCTGGGAGTGAAATTGCAGGGTCATATGGTAACTCTGTGTTTAATTGTTGAGGAACCGCCAAACCATTTTCCAGAATGTTTGCAGCACTTTACATTTCCACGGCAAGGTAGAAGGGTCTGATTTCTGCACATCCTCATTGTCTGTTCTCTTTTCGATGAGAGTCATCCCAGCAAGGTTTAAATTGCATTTTCCTGATGACTAATGGTGTAGAGCGTCTTCTCCTGGGCTTGTTGCTGTTTGTGTATCTTTTTTGGAAAAATGTTTATTCATGTTCTTTACCCATTTTTTAATTGGGTTATTTATCTTTTTTATTGTCAATTTTTAAGAGTTCTTTGTGTATTCTGGATACAAGCGTGTTATCAGATAAATGTTTTGCAGTTTTTTTTTCATTATGGGGGTTATCTTTTCACTTCCTTGATGGTATCCTTGAAGCACAAAAGTTTTTAATTTTAATGAAATCCAATTTATTTTTATTGCTTTTAGTGTTGCAGATAAGAAATCATTGCCAAATCCAAAGTCACAAAGATTTACTGCTAAGTTTTTCTTCCAAGGGTTTTATAGTTTTATAGCTCTTACCTTTGAGTGTTTGATCTATTTTGAGTTTGATGATTGAAGAGATTGCTTTTTAATGTTGAGTTACCTGTGTTGTTTTATCTTGAGAATATTTCTGGTGTTTCAGTTCATGAATTATATGAAGACTTTTAGAAAAAAACATTTTTCACTCATTTCTGTGTTATGTTTGGTCATTTGGGGAAATCTACTTATAGGCATAGAGTTATTAATTTTAATTTTTTTAACCTAGTGTTATTGTGAGTTGAAGAATACACATGTTCTCTTTTACAGTGGTAAATAAAAGGCAGTGTGGTACTGAAGGCTCTTGCTCTGTTAACCTGAACAGTTGGTCTCTGTTCTAGAACAATATCCTCATTTTCTGAGAACATTTGTTTGGGATCTTTCAATGAAAGCATCTCTCTTCCCATCAGCCTCTTATCTGCACAATGAACAAAGCTTCTGAGAGGAGGGCCAAAGCTTAAGACCTGCAGGTGACTTGGGAACTGCCATCTTCCATATGCTATGAGTGCTGAAAATTAACATCCATACCAAAGTTGGATTTGGGCAACTTCACAGTCTGTTCTCTTCTCAAAGAATATACTATAAAGTTTTATTATAAAGTCATGTACTTAAAAAAATTCTGATTAAAACATTGTGTTTTCCCTCATTCTTTAATATGCTTAGCTCAGCATTTGCTGACATTGCTTTTTTTTTTTTTTTTTTTGTAAATAGCGCATTTTAAATGTAAGGGTGTCAGGATCTTGTAAAACATACTTTGTATTTCAAAGAAATTCTGCTACCCTGAAGTATTGCATATTCAGTAAAAACCTGATGTGGGATTTTTGCATTGAATTCACATAAATTGTTTTCTAAGCTTTGGTTATTATTTTGGTATAGCTTTTCAGATTATTAAAGAAATTATTTTATTATACATAGCTGGGTTTTCTGCTTTATGGTAAGATAAAAATTCAGAATTACTTGATAAATGCTGCCATAGTTATGATATAAAGGGTAATGGACTTTATGTAAAGCCATAAAATAGTTTACTTAGCAGTGCTAAATAAAATAACAGATTTTCAGTATAATTTTTATTTTAAATGATACATCAGTAATGATTCTCATGTAGTGGGTTAGTACTTTAGTATTTGGCACAGCTGCTTCTAGCACTTCAGAAAATAGTTTACTTAGCAGGGCTAAATAAAATAACAGATTTTCAGTATAATTTTTATTTTAAATGATATATCAGTAATGATTTTCATGTAGTGGGTTAGTACTTTAGTATTTGGCACAGCTGCTTCTAGCACTTCAGAGGGTTTTTTTCTGTTAAAAAAAAAAAAAAAAAATTACCATTTGCACCTGCCCTGAATACGGAAAGAAGCAGCTTTCAGCCACAAGGTTTGCATTCTGGATCTAGCTGTGAATTGCTGCAAGTTCAGTAACTGTGACCTTCCAGGGACTGGGAAGGCTGCACCAGGGACAGGAAGTTTGCTGTATTTTGGAATGCAAGGAAAAATATTGGCACATTGTTTCTCCAGATGACTTTTAGAACACTTTCCTTTCTGTGTGGGGTTGGAAGGGTGAACTGTACGTGGAGAGATTTGCCCTGTGGGTTGGCTTGTGTCCGAAGAAGGAGTCTTTTCAAAATCAGATCTGATTATAGAAATGGGAAAGTAAAGCTACAGTAGGAGCTGCTTTTATTTCTGTGATATAAGGAAAGGCTTCTGTAAGTTTAAAAGATGTTTGTGTCTGATGAGCAGTCATTAAATAGAGAACTAGGCATGAGAAAAGATTAAGTCATGTGTTTGAGTACGTTCGGTAACAGAAGCTGTGTCTTCTTGATTGTTGACAATTAGGTAGCTCACATTTATTGGTATTTACTCCGTGCCAAGCCGTGTGCTTTCTTCACATGGGTAACGTAACCCTCATAATAGCTGCAGCTGAGTGAAGTATGGTTGCTGTCCACATTTTACTAGGGAGAATGCTAGAGGTCGTCCTTGGAGTTGGCTCCCAGTCCACACAGAACCCAAAGTCTTACCTGAATTTTGGAAAAAATTTTCTTAGTTAAAATACATATTGTTTTCCATGTCTTTAAATGCATATTGTCTGAGAACTTGTTTCCAAACCTCCAGGCTTTCTTAGAGTGTTTTGTTCTCAAAGAAAACAGGAACTGGAGTCCTGACATCCCTATCATTTCTGAGGCAACTGCTAGTGAATACTAATAACGTTAGTATCATAATAGTCTGTAAGAGGCATATATATGTGTGTGTATATATATCTATATATATATATATATGCAGAGAAAGAGAGAGCTAAGAAAGAAAAAAAGATGCTGCATAAACTCTAATGGTGCTTTTTATCACCTAAAATTTAATTTTACACGTGTTAAGTTCTTTGAGACTTATTTAGCATAGATTTTCACTCTTGGGCTCAAACAATGTATTTGCAAAATTAATTCAGGTGTTTCTGAGACTTCTTTACATTCAGAGTAGATCTCTGCTGTGTTACTTTTCCATGTCCCGAAGAGTCTGGTCCTCTGTGCCATCAAGAGCCTTGTTGGACAGCATTTCTTAGGGATGTCCCTGTTGTCTCCAGGATTTTCCTCTGAGCCTCTGACACCTTTCCTCTAGTTCTGATGGATGCGCACGGGCAATGAAGATGCATTACACCTGCCACCTGGTCAGCCGTGACTGTAACATACTTTCCAGTTTTGAAGATTCATTCATTTGAGATTTAAAACTTAGTGTTGTAATTTTAGAGGCATATCAAAAGCCCAGGTTTCTGAACTTCATCACCTTTAATGAAACTTATCACTACATTTGCTAAATATGCTTGTGTTAATTATTAGTAATGATACCAGAGTACAGGCAGAATTCTAGTCACAGTACTAAGCCGGCCTGGCTGGTTAATTCTCTCTTGAGAATTTGAACGAGAAAATATCAACAGTCCTGGGATCTGAAGTGAAAATATCATGATGTTGAGAGGTGCCAAAACTTGTTATAGCCGTGTGGAAGCTGTGTTATCTTCAGCAAGTTGCTTCTCTGTGCCTCATGTTCTTCATTTAAAAAAATTAAGGACAATAGTTTCTACTTTAGGTTTTCTTTTTTTTTAATTTAATGAGTTCTTATCTGTGGAGCCTTTAAAAACATTGCTTGGATATACTGATAAGAGCTACATGGGTCTGTATGAAAGTTTCGAGATACACAAAAATCAAGAAATGTAAAATCCACATGGATGGAAACAAATGAAGCCCTCCCAGCAACACCAATAAGCCAAGCAAGTTGAAATTGGTACTGGTGAATCAGAAAGGACCTGTCCACTGTGTTTCTTGGCAATAAAATAATGGACTATAGAACACAATCTGTCTCAAAACTTTTGTAGTGACCCACATATTTGTTAATTAACATAAATAAATGCATGCTATCATCAGGAAGTAGGGGGCAAAGTATAAGCAGAGGAGGCCAGCCGGGGAGACAGGCATATGGAAATGTGTGGAAACTGAGCCAGAGGCCCCTGCTGGCCAGGAGGGACTCCCATGCAGAGATTTGGTTTCCCCAGCCATCTCCTGTCCTACTACAGGAGCCTAAAACTGGGATGGGAAATGGGGAGTAGGAGGCAGGGCTTGTACATTCATTTACGTAGAATTTTCTCTTGAATGTAAATAAAGGTGATTAGTGTGTGAGTGTGTGTGTGTCAGAATGGAGTTTGGTTTCTGCTGGAGTCTCTGAGGGAGCGGTTGGGAATGACAGATGCCAAGTCTCCACCACCAACACTGCCTCACTTGCTGTGTCAAACACTGACCTCTAGTATTCTTATCAGAATTAACTCAACTTTAAAAAAAATTTTTTTTCTTGGTCACTCTGTTACTTTCCAGCCAAACCATTACGACTGCTTCCTCAACATCCTTTGGTCCTAAAATAACCCAGGGTAAGGTCCAGCCTGCGGGTTTGTAAATCTGCTAGGCCTTTTTCCGTTGGAGAGCTTTTTTTTTTGGTAGAGATAAAGTTTCAGTTGTAGAACTTTTATAGGACGGAAATAAACCTCCTGAAGCATCACCTTATCAGAAGTGAATTGACTTAAGCTACTGCAGGAACTTTCTCTTTAGGAAAGTTTGCCTGCTCTGGACTCTTGATCTGTGAGCCAGCTCCATGCTTATCTGATGTCGGCCTGAGCTTAGAACCAGGACTCTGATTTTCATATAATTCTGTGTTGTTTTTTCTTCCATATTCTTTTGGGAAAGAACTCTTCTCCTTTCCCTTCCCTATAATTCTCATGTCAAATAACTAAAGTCGTAACCATAGAGTGATGAAAGTGGGCCTTAGAATTCTGTTGACCTTCCTAACAGAGCCTTGTAAGAAAAGAAAAGCTTCAGTTTCAGTGTCTGTCCTGAGGGTCCTCCCTGTAATCATGGTGTTTAAGCTCATGGTCTTGCAAATAATAGTATTAGCTTAATAAAGGCAATGATAGTTGGGTGCAATTTGAGCAGGTGTGTGAGACTGAGAATCAGTTGGGGGGCTTTTCCAAACAATATTCCTCTCTCCTACACACACTGGTGTCCTTAGTGAAGTGAGCCACCTTGACGGTGGGTGTGGGGTGGGGAGAGAAATCCAAGCTGTGACGCTTCTGTTCCCAGACCTTCCCATCTTCTTCCAATCCCTGAAGCTCTAAGTTTGGAGGGCACCATACCTCCAAATGGGTCATCAGAAGAGGCTAAATACTTAACCTTGGGTACAATTTTCTTAAAATGTTTATTGGCGGTTACATACAGCCTGGAAGCAGTCTTGGAAAGTAGTATTATAGTTTTCATTTTACAGATAAGAAAACTGAGATTCAGCAGTTAGGTAATTGCCTAAAGATGGAAGCAGAAGATAAGGTTTCATTCTGAACTTAAAATCAACTGAAGTTTCTTGTTTTAGCATTTAAGTGTAATCCCCAGGATGAAGATTGTGGCAGGTGTTTGTTCTTGACCTACCTTTGTCTCTGGTATGGAAAGAATGGAGGGCTGTGGTTGTCTCTAGCCCTTCCGCCTCAGAGAGCTCACAGCTGTGAGGGGACAAGTCGGTTTGATAATGAGTTCAGCCCCTGTAGGGCAGAAGGTGCTGTGTGGAGGAGGCTGGCTGTCACCACAGGAGCAGGCAAGCAGCCACAGTGAGGAAAGTGTGAGGGCTTAGCAAGATCTGTACAGGGAAGTTCATGGATTGAAGCCGTCTATTCGTAAGGTTGATGGCTTGCCTGGAAGCCTAGCTTGAGAGCAGAGCAAACAAACGTTCTCTGCTAGATAAAGCCTGTTTATTTTTATCTTTTATTTAGTTCCTTGATATATTGATATCCTTTGGTCCTGATATATCATGATATATAGGCTTCCTCCCTTCCTTATTATTATTATTATTAATTATTTACTGAGAGTAGAAATGGCAGCTGAAGTTCATTCCTTTCCAAGTAAGAAAGACGGAACATAGAGATGGAATGAAGGTACATGTTTACTTCTTACTTTTCAGTGGGAGCAGTAATATGTTCAATAAATTGTTTTTACCCTCCACTTTGATAATGCTGAGTTTTGGTCATTTTGAACCTTTGAAATGTTAGCTTACCATTAAAAAGAGACCAGCTCCACTCTTTTTAGATGGAACTGTCAGGGAAGTCGTAAACACTGTTGAAAGGTAAACTTATTTTGCCTGGTTTAAGAATTCAGAGAGCACAGGAGCAGAGTGAAGAAGCGCAGGTCTAAATAATACAGAATAGAAACATTCTTTAAAATTTCCGTTTGCATTAGATTTTTGAGAAGCAAGTAGAGAAAGTGACTACAGCGTGATTCTCTCTCCCGTTGTCTTGTCTCTGAGCCCCCTCGGAAGTGACTGCAGCGTGATCCCCTCTCCCGTTGTCTTGTCTCTGAGCCCCCTCGGAAGTGACTGCAGCGTGATCCCCTCGCCCGTTGTCTTGTCTCTGAGCCCCCTCGGAAGTGACTGCAGCGTGATCCCCTTTCCCGTTGTCTTGTCTCTGAGCCCCCTCGGAAGTGACTGCAGCGTGATCCCCTCTCCCGTTGTCTTGTCTCTGAGCCCCCTCGGAAGTGACTGCAGCGTGATCCCCTCTCCTGTTGTCTTGTCTCTGAGCCCCCTCAGAAGTGACTGCAGCGTGATCCCCTCTCCCGTTGTCTTGTCTCTGAGCCCCCTCGGAAGTGACTGCAGCGTGATCCCCTCTCCTGTTGTCTTGTCTCTGAGCCCCCTCAGAAGTGACTGCAGCGTGATCCCCTCTCCCGTTGTCTTGTCTCTGAGCCCCCTCGGAAGTGACTGCAGCGTGATCCCCTCTCCTGTTGTCTTGTCTCTGAGCCCCCTCGGAAGTGACTGTAGCGTGATCCCCTCTCCCGTTGTCTTGTCTCTGAGCCCCCTCGGAAGTGACTACAGCGTGATCCCCTCTCCCGTTGTCTTGTCTCTGAGCCCCCTCGGAAGTGACTGCAGCGTGATCCCCTCGCCCGTTGTCTTGTCTCTGAGCCCCCTCGGAAGTGACTGCAGCGTGATCCCCTCGCCCGTTGTCTTGTCTCCGAGCCCCCTCGGAAGTGACTGCAGCGTGATCCTCTCTCCCGTTGTCTTGTCTCTGAGCCCCCTCGAAAGTGACTGCAGCGTGATCCCCTCTCCCGTTGTCTTGTCTCTGAGCCCCCTCGGAAGTGACTGCAGCGTGATCCCCTCTCCCGTTGTCTTGTCTCCGAGCCCCCTCGGAAGTGACTGCAGCGTGATCCCCTCTCCCGTTGTCTTGTCTCCGAGCCCCCTCGGAAGTGACTGCAGCGTGATCCCCTCTCCCGTTGTCTTGTCTCCGAGCCCCCTCGGAAGTGACTGCAGCGTGATCCCCTCTCCCGTTGTCTTGTCTCCGAGCCCCCTCAGAAGTGACTGCAGCGTGATCCCCTCTCCCGTTGTCTTGTCTCCGAGCCCCCTCGGAAGTGACTGCAGCGTGATCCCCTCTCCCGTTGTCTTGTCTCTGAGCCCCCTCGGAAGTGACTACAGCGTGATCCTCTCTCCCGTTGTCTTGTCTCTGAGCCCCCTCGGAAGTGACTGCAGCGTGATCCCCTCTCCCGTTGTCTTGTCTCTGAGCCCCCTCAGAAGTGACTGCAGCGTGATTCCCTCTCCCGTTGTCTTGTCTCTGAGCCCCCTCGGAAGTGACTACAGCGTGATTCCCTCTCCCGTTGTCTTGTCTCTGAGCTCCCTCGGAAGTGACTGCAGCGTGATCCCCTCGCCCGTTGTCTTGTCTCTGAGCCCCCTCAGAAGTGACTGCAGCGTGATTCCCTCTCCCGTTGTCTTGTCTCTGAGCCCCCTCGGAAGTGACTGCAGCGTGATTCCCTCTCCCGTTGTCTCTGAGCCCCCTCGGAAGTGACTGCAGCGTGATCCCCTCTCCCGTTGTCTTGTCTCTGAGCCCTCTCGGAAGTGACTGCAGCGTGATTCCCTCTCGTTGTCTTGTCTCTGAGCCCCCTCGGAAGTGACTGCAGCCTGATTCCCTCTCCCTTTGTCTCTGAGCCCCCTCGGAAGTGACTGCAGCGTGATCCCCTTTCCCGTTGTCTTGTCTCTGAGCCCCCTCGGAAGTGACTGCAGCGTGATCCCCTTTCCCGTTGTCTTGTCTCTGAGCCCCCTCGGAAGTGACTGCAGCGTGATCCCCTTTCCCGTTGTCTTGTCTCTGAGCCCCCTCGGAAGTGACTGCAGCGTGATCCCCTCTCCCGTTGTCTTGTCTCTGAGCCCCCTCGGAAGTGACTGCAGCGTGATCCCCTCTCCCGTTGTCTTGTCTCTGAGCCCCCTCGGAAGTGACTGCAGCGTGATCCCCTTTCCCGTTGTCTTGTCTCTGAGCCACCTTGGAAGTGACTGCAGCATGATTCCCTCTCCCGTTGTCTTGTTTCTGAGCCCCCTCGGAAGTGTCTGCAGCGTGATTCCCTCTCCCATTATCTTGTCTCTGAGCCACCTTGGAAGTGACTGCAGCGTGATTCCCTCTCCCGTTGTCTTGTCTCTGAGCCCCCTCAGAAGTGACTGCAGCGTGATCCCCTCTCCCGTTGTCTCTGAGCCCCCTCGGAAGTGACTGCAGTGTGATCCCCTCTCCCGTTGTCTTGTCTCTGAGCCCCCTCGGAAGTGACTACAGCGTGATTCCCTCTCTCGTTGTCTCTGAGCCCCCTCGGAAGTGACTGCAGCGTGATTCCCTCTCCCGTTGTCTTGTCTCTGAGCCGTCTTGGTTGCTGTCTGTAGGGAAATCTGTCCCTGCATCTGGACGTGGGACCACCGTGACCTTCTCAGGGGCAGGCAGCTTGACAGCCTCTTTCAGGATCTAATCTTTATCTTCTATGTCCATCATCCCTGGTGCTCATTTTCTTTTTTGTCTCTAACCCAGCTAGAAAGTCCAGGGTCTCTGGTCAGGGACCTCCAGACTTTGATGAGCTTGGGACAACCCTAAAAATGTTTACAGCTTGTCATCTGTCTTCTCTTTTTTTCATTATATTGTAAAACTAATTTCAGTCCCAGTTTTTTAAATTCATTTACAAACTTTTCTCATTCAGCTCTTTTCTCAAGCACCCAGTGCAGTACAACATGCTGGGTGCTCAGAACTTTGGAGCTGAAAGGGAGTGCTGCGAGGATCCCATCCTGACCCCACCTTTCCTGTGACCGTGATGGAGTCCTCAGCTGTGGGAGGCAGGCACGAGAGCTGGTACCCTCTTCTCAAGGTCACCACGGAGCAGCAGTTGAAATACAGCTATGACCATGTCTGTTGGCTCTGTCTGGTGCTATTGTCACTGTAACATGGGGCTTTGGGTGTACTTGTGTGTTGCTCAGCTCTTACTTTTATCATTTCAATGCTTGTGTATCATTTATAAGGGTTTAAATCTAGGAGTGAATTGAAGAACCATGTAATATTAGTTACTTACTGTCAACCCATATAAAAAGCTCACTATGTACAGATGCTGGACTGAGAGCTGTGTGTGTAATGCCTCATTTATTTCCATGATAACCTTTAAAGTAGGCTTTACATCCATTGGCTGAGTAGCTAAGTAAAGACATCAGAGGTAGTGAAGAAGGAGGCTGGGACTTGAAAATGTTTCTGTCTTTAAAATTTCTGCTTTTGTATTATCTCCCTGGTACATACATAGTCAGGATAAATCAGCTTCTCACATTTGAAATTTTGTTCATTTTAAATTTAAAAACATCTAATCAGAATAAGTATTTTCCTTAAAATATTATCCTGCTTTACTTTAATTTGAAAATTCAAGGGACACAGTTGGTATGAATAGGGCAAAGTGCATTTAAACATTCCCAATAATGAAGCTGTTTAAACTTAACAAAAAGTCAAATCTGACAAAATCTCAAAACTGCAGATGCTCGTGTGGATGTGGAGAGAAGGGAACACTTTTATACTGCTGATGGGACCGCAAACTAATGCAATCTTTTTGGAAGGAAGTATGGAGAAACCTCAAAGAACTCAAGCTAAACCTCTTGTTTGATCCTGCAATCTCATTAATGGGCATCTACCCAGAAGGAAAAAAATCCTTTTACTATAAGGACTCTAGCACTAGACTGTTGATTGCAGCTCAATTTATAATCGCCAAAATGTGGAAACAGTCTCCAACCCAGGAATGGATTAACAAGCTGTGGTATACGTACATCATGGAATACTATTCAGCCATGAAAAAAAAGATGGGCACTTTACATCCTTTGTATTAACTTGGATGGAAGTGGAACACATTGTTCTTAGTAAAGCATCACAATAATGGAGAGCCATGAATCCTATGTACTCAATTTTGATATGAGGACAATTAATGATATAGTATACAGTGGAGGGTGGCGGAAGGGGAGAGCAGAAAGAAGGAAGGAGGGAGGGGGTGGGGGAAAGGAAGAGCAGAGAGAGGGAAGGAGGGAGGGGGTGGGGGTTTTGGTGTATGACGCCTTTTGGGGGCAAGACACAATTATAAGCGGGACTTTACCTAACAAATGCAATCAGTGTAACCTGGTTTCTTATACCCCCAATGAATCTCCAACAATAAAAAAAGAAAAGAAAAAGTGACATCTGACTTTAGTTGCTTTATCATATTAATTAATCGTGTAAGGAAGAACATTGATAGCTACAAACAGAGGCTTTGCTGTTAATTTTGTAACCTTTCATTCAGAATTTAAGTTCCAACTTTTAATTTAAAGTATTTCCTGGGCGGCGCCTGTGGCTCAAAGGAGTAGGGCGCTGGCTCCATATACCGAAGGTGGTGGGTTCAAACCCGGCCCTGGCCAAACGCTGTAAAGTATTTCCTTTAGGTTAGGAGAATATAAATAAATCTATGTTCTCTTCTTATTCTGATAGTTATTTTTCTTAGTTGTGAATAGTCGTTACAGGTTCTCTCTGTGTCTCAGTCTCTCTCTCTCTTACACACACAGTAAAGCAGAGCTACAGTTATTTCAGGAGAGTGATGCTGTGACAGCTCTGGTTCCACGTTGCTCTCCTAAACTTCCTTGGCCTTCAGAGGTTCTCTGCCAAACTGCTTTCCTACACAGGCTGTTCTGTGCTACATTTCCTGTATCCCTTTTCATTGGCTCCCAGCCATGAAGTTCCTGTGTAGACAATACTAATCTAAAACCTCTATCATTTAGAAACTTAATTAGCTCTACTTTACTTTACACCATATATTTTTTTTCCCTTTTTGAGACAGAGTCTTGCGTCACCCAGGCTGGAGTGCAATGGCATCATCATAGCTCACTGCAGCATGAAACTCCTGGGCTCAAGCAATCTTCCTGCTTCAGCCTCCCAAGTAGCTGGGACTACAAGGATGTGTCACCACACCTGGCTGATTTTTCTGTTTTTTATAAAGATGGGTCTTTTATAAAGAGAGGCTAAGGCTGGTCTTGAACTCCTGGCCTCAAGAAATCCCCCCTCCTTGGCCTCCCAGAGTGCTAGGACTACAGGTGTGAGCCACTGCCTGGCCCTAACACCGTGTTTATTCTGATACTTTGAAGTCTTTTACTCGTCCCTTTTACCTCTGAAGTTTTGCCCTTTATCTAAGAAAAATTACTCTTTTTTCCACCAAAGGCAGTACAGAGAAAGAGATTTTGAATTTAGAATTCAGATTGAAATTCACTTCTACTGCTTAACCAGCCAGGAGACCTTGGGTACCATTATTTTTTTTCCTAAGACAGGTCTAGTCTATACCTTTCTCACAAGATAATGAGCTAAGATCACGTGTGGAAAGCACTTAAAGCTGTGTCTGACACACTCTAGGAATTCAAATGTGAGTACTTCTCACCTCTATCTTTCACTTTCTCTCAGGTATCATGTGTGAAATGAGGTGTGGTAATTCTGAAGAGATCTCGGGGGATTTTATATTTACAACAACATGTTTTTCCTCCGTATATGGATTACTTTTCCTCGCATAACAACTTTTTAAAAAATTCCATGTCATCTTTTTTTTATTACAATCATTATAACTACTGATTTCTTCTATTATTAAAAAACCCTCATTATTGGTTACATAAACTTTTGTGAGCTATCCTGCATATAAACCCATCATGTGTGATGCTTTGCAGACAAATATGACCTGGTATTTAGACAGCAGATTTATTGTTAAAAAGAAAACTTCTGAAAAAAAAAAAGAAAGGAGGAGATTAAAGATGGCGGCCGAGTAACAGCTTCCCTGCAACTGGGCACGATGAGTCTGGGGAGATAAGACTCCAGACATCTCTGGCTGGTGGGATCTGCCTATAATCATCCCTTTGAGGATACAGGGAGTCAGCAAGAGGAGGACAAAAATAGTGGGAAACTGGCAAGTGGTTGCGTGTGTTCGATTGACCTAATCACGCCTGCAACCGTAAGTACAAGCAGCAGTGAGACAGCAAACCAGAAAGGCCTTACCTGTGAACTGTTTCGGTGTTTCTGGACTTGGCACTCAGTTGAACTGCCTTGGGGAGAGCTTGAGCAGGAGTGCGGAGAACTTTGGGCATTGTCTGGGGCCCCAGACAGAGACACTGAGCTGGGCTGCAGGGAGCTATTGTGTGAGAGAGCTGCCCTGGCAAGCTCCGCCCTCAGGGTCCCAGAGCAAGGATCAGGTGGAACCTAGTAACCTAGTGACTGAGCAGCCTAAAGGCAGGGACAGAGCTGCCTTACAGCCTTAACACTTAGGGGCAGAGTGAGACGGTTTTGGCACACTGGAGGCTCGGGCTGTTGCCCTGGGTAGAGTGCCGTAGTGTCACAGCCCATAGCAACCTCAAACTCCTGGGCTTGGCGCCACCCAGACCTCCATAAGATCTGTGCCGCGACCCTGCGTCAACCGGTCCTCCACATGCCCTGACCAGGAACTGTGCAACCCTGCGTCCTCCCTCCTGTGTCCTCCCTCCTGTGTCCTCCCAGCCTCCACACAGGCCCGCTTGTCTGGCCAGGGATACTAGTAGCTGCGTGCCCTCTGCAGCCCTCCCTGCCTCTGCGCAGAGCCCTTCTCCTGGCCAGGGACTGCTGGAGCCTTGGGCTCTCTGTGCCAAAGTCACTGGGCGCCAGGCACTCCCAGAACCGTGTGCACCACCTCCCGCCCTGTTGCTGGATCCGGGTGTGTCACACGCCGGAGCTGCTTCCACAATCAGAACTCCCTAGCTGGAGCAGCCCCAGAGGAACACACAGGGTCACTCCCTACAAAGATCAAGCAACAATAGAGTGATCCCGCTGAGGTCTAATATTGGAGAGACACCTCCCCAACTCTGAGGACAGTCAGAGGCAATGGTGAAAAACAATCATGAGGTGAAATCAACAGAAAAAGTCTGGCAATATGAATAATCAGAGTAGATCAACTTCCCCAAGGATCAATGGGGCAGACACAGCACAAGATCCCATGCACAAACAAATAGCTGAGATGTCAGAAATCAAATTCAGAATCTGGATAGCAAATAAGATTGAATTAGAATTCCAACCAGTAACCCAAAAGATGTTTCAAGAAGTCAACGAATTCAAAGACCAAATGACCAAAGATTTTGACACATTGAGACAAGAAGTTGCAGCCATCAAAGATCTGAGAAACACAGTAGAATCCCTCAGTAACAGAATGGAGCAAGCAGAAGAAAGGATTTCTGACATCAAAGACAAAGTTTTCGAACACTCCCAAACTCTCAAAGAGGATGAGAAATGGAGGGCAAAAACAGATCACTCTCTCAGAGAGCTCTGGGATAATTTGAAGAAAATCACTATGTGTTTTATAGGGATCCCCCGAAAGCGACTAAGTGGCTTCACAAGACACAGAGTCTCTTCTCCATGAGATTATGAAGGTGAACTTTCCAGACATGCCAAGAGATTCCAAAATTCAGATAGCAGACAGTTTCAGAACTCCAATACAACTCAACCCAAATAAGACATCCCCCAGACACATCATAATCAATTTCACTAAAGTTAATATAAAGGAGAAAATTCTGAAAGCAGCCCGACGAAAGAAAACCATTACTTACAAGGGAAAGAATATTAGAATAACTGTAGATCTCTGTGCTAAAACCTTTCAAGCTGGAAGAGGATGGTCATCGACTTTTAATCTCCTAAAACAAAATAACTTTCAACCCAGGATCCTGTACCCAAGTAAAATGAGTTTCATTTATGACGGAGAAATTAAATGCTTCAATGACGTTCACATGTCGAAGAAATTTGCCATAACTAAACCAGCTCTCCAGATATTCTCAGACCTATCCTCCATAAAGACCAGCGTAATCCTCCACCACAAAAGTAAACTGACCCAGAAAATTTTGATCAAATTCCAACTTCCACAGTCACAAAAGGATTAAAAATGTCCACCGGACTCTTGAAAGGCTTATCAATGTTCTCAATTAATGTGAATGGATTAAACTGTCCTCTAAAGAGGCAAAGGTTGGTTGACGGGATACAAAAACTCAAGTCAGATATCTGCTGCATACAAGAATCGCATATTACATTAAAAGACAAATATAGACTCAAGGTGAAGGGATGGTCATCTATATTCCAGGCAAATGGAAAGCAGGAAAAAGCAGGCGTTGCAATCCTGTTCGCAGTCGCAATAGGCTTTAAACCAACCAAAATTATTAAGGATAAGGATGGACACTTCATATTTGTTAAAGGTAATACTGAATATGATGAGATCTCTATTATTAATATTTATGCACCCAACTCCAATGTACCTCAATTTATAAGAGAAACTCTAACAGACATGAGCAACTAGATTTCCTCCAGTTCCATAGTAGTTGGAGATTTTAACACCCCTTTAGCAGTGCTGGATAGATCCTCCAAAAAGACGCTAAGCAAAGAAATCTTAGATTTAAACTCAACCATTCAACTTCTGGATTTAATAGACATCTACAGAACATTTCATCCCAACAAAACTGAATGTACATTCTTCTCATCAGCCTATGGAACATACTCCAAAATCGATCACGTCCTAGGCCACAAATCTAACCTCAGCAAATTTAAAAAAATAGAAATTGTTCCTTGAGTCTTCTCAGACCATCATGGAATAAAAGTTGAACTTAATAACAACAGGAACCTGCATACCCATACAAAAACATGGAAGCTAAACAACCCTATGCTGAAGGATAGATGGGTTACAGACGAGATTAAGAAGGAAATCACCAAATTTTTGGAACAAAACAACAATCAAGACACGAATTATCAGAACCTCTGGGATACTGCAAAGGCAGTCCTAAGAGGGAAATTTATAGCACTGCAAGCCTTCCTCAAGAGAACGGAAAGAGAGGAAGTTAATAACTTAATGGGACATCTCAAGCAACTGGAAAAAGAAGAACACTCCAAACGCAAACCCAGCAGAAGAAAAGATATAAACCAAATCAGAGCAGAACTAAATGAAATTGAAAACAAAAGAATTATACAACAGATCAATAAATCCAAAAGTTGGTTTTTTGAAAAGATCAATAAAATAGATAAACCTTTGGCCCACCTAACCAGGAAAAAAAGAGTAAAATCTCTAATTTCATCAATCAGAAATGGTAACGATGAAATAACAACAGACCCCTCACAAATTCAAAAAATCCTTAACGAATACTATAAGAAACTCTACTCTCAGAAATATGAAAATCTGAAAGAAATCGACCAATACCTGGAAGTACACCACCTACCAAGACTTAGCCAGAATGAAGTGGAAATGTTGAACAGGCCTATATCAAGTTCTGAAATAGCATCAACTATACAAAACCTCCCTAAAAAGAAAAGCCCAGGACCAGATGGCTTTACGTCAGAATCTACCAAACCTTTAAAGAAGAAATAGTACCTATACTACTAAACCTCTTCCAAAATATAGAAAAAGAAGGAATATTACCCAACACACCCTACGAAGCAAATATCACCTTGATCCCCAAACCAGGGAAAGACCCAACAAGAAAAGAAAATTATAGACCAATATCACTAATGAATATTGATGCCAAAATACTCAATAAGATCCTAACAAACAGAATCCAACAACACATCAAAAAAATTATACACCATGACCAAGTCGGATTTATCCCAGGGTCTCAAGGCTGGTTCAATATACGTAAATCTATAAATGTGATTCAACACATAAACAAACTAAAAAATAAGGACCATATGATTCTTTCAATTGATGCAGAAAAAGCTTTTGATAATATCCAGCATCCCTTCATGATCAGAACACTTAAGAAAATTGGTATAGAAGGGACATTTCTTTAACTGATAGAGGCCAACTATAGCAAACCCACAGCCAATATTGTATTGAGTGGAGTTAAATTGAAATCATTTCCACTTAGATCAGGAACCAGGCAAGGTTGCCCATTGTCTCCATTGCTCTTTAGCATTGTCATGGAAGTTTTAGCCATTGCAATTAGGGAAGAAAAGGCGATCAAGGGTATCCACATAGGGTCAGGAGAGATCAAATTTTCACTCTTCGCAGATGATATGATCGTATATCTGGAAAACACTAAGAATTCTACTACAAAACTCTTAGAAGTGACCAAGGAATACAGCAATGTCTCAGGCTATAAAACCAACACCCATAAATCTGTAGCCTTTATATATACCAACAATAACCAATCTGAAAAAACAGTCAAGGACTCTATTCCTTTCACAGTAGTGCCAAAGAAGATGAAATATTTGGGAGTATACCTAACAAAGGACGTGAAAGATCTCCACAAAGAGAACTATGAAACTTTAAGAAAAGAAATAGCTGAAGATGTTAACAGATGGAAAAACATACCATGCTCATGGCTGGGAAGAATCAACATTGTTAAAATGTCCTACCCAAAGCAATATATAATTTTAATGCAATTCCTATTAAAGCTCATTGTCATGTTTTAAGGATCTTGAGAAAATAATACTTCATTTTATATGGAATCAGAAAACTGGAATATCCAAAACATTACTCAGCAATAAAAACAAAGCAGGAGGAATCACGCTACCAGACCTGAGACTGTACTATAAATCGATAGAGATCAAAACAGCATGGTATTGACACAAAAACAGAGAAGTAGATGTCTGGAACAGAATAGAGAACCAAGAGATGAATCCAGCTACTTACCGTTATTTGATCTTTGACAAGCCAATCAAAAACATTCAGTGGGGAAAAGATTCCCTATTTAACAAATGGTGCTGGGTAAACTGGCTGGCAACCTGTAGAAGATTGAAACTGGACCCACACCTTTCACCATTAACTAACATAGACTCTCACTGGATAAAAGATTTAAACTTAAGACATGAAACTATAAAAATACTTGAAGAAAGTACAGGGAAAACTCTTGAAGGAATTGGCCTGGGTGAATATTTTATGAGGAGGACTCCCCAGGCAATTGAAGCAGTATCAAAAATACACTACTGGGACCTGATCAAACTAAAAAGCTTCTGCACAGCCAAGAACATAGTAAGTAAAGCAAGCAGACAGCCCTCAGAATGGGAGAAAATATTTGCAGGTTATACCTCAGATAAAGGTCTAATAACCAGAATCCACAGAGAACTCAAACATATTAGCAAGAAAAGAACATGTGACCCCATCTCAGGTTGGGCAAGGGACTTAAACAGGAACTTCTCTAAAGAAGACAGACACACAATCTACAAACACATGAAAAAAAGCTCATCATCCTTAATCATCAGAGAAATGCAAATCAAAACTACTTTGAGATATCATCTAACCCCAGTAAGAGTAGCCCACATAACAAAATCCCAAAACCAGAGATGTTGGTGTGAATGTGGAGAAAAGGGCACACTTCTACACTGCTGGTGGGAATGCACACTAATACGTTCCTTCTGGAAGGATGTTTGGAGAATACTTAGAGACCTATAAATAGACCTGCCATTCGATTCTATAATTCCTTTACCCAGGTTTATACCCAGAAGACCAAAAGTCACAATATGACAAAGACATCTGTACCAGAATGTTTATTGCAACCCAATTCATAATTGCTAAGTCATGGAAGAAGCCCAAGTGGCCATCGACCCACGAATGGACTAGCAAATTGTGGTACATGTATACCATGGAATATTATGCAGCCTTGAAGAAAGATGGAGACTTTACCTCTTTCATGTTTACATGGATGGAGCTGGAACATATTCTTCTTAGCAAAGTATCTCAGGAATGGAAGAAAAAGTATCCAATGTACTCAGCCCTACTACGAAGCTAAATTATAGCTTTCACATGAGGGCTATAACCCAACTATAGCACAAGACTATGGGGAAAGGGCCAATGAAGGGGAAGGGAGGGAGGAGGTTTTGGTGGAGGGAGGGTAATGGAGTGGGGCCACATCTAAGGTGCATCTTAGAATGAGTACAGGCGAAGCTTTCTAAATGCAGAATACAAATGCCTACGTACAGTAACTAAGAAAATGTTATGAAGGCTATGTTGAACAGTTTGATGAGAATATTTCCGATTGTATATGAAACCCGCTCATTGTACCCCTTTATTGCACTTATGTACACACCTATGATTTAACAATGAAAATAAATTAATTAAATAAAAAAAAGAAAACTTCTGTGTTTAAAACCTTTTACTTTTGAAATAAGTTTAGGCTTACAGAAATTATAAAAATACTAGAAAGATCCTCTATACTGTACTTTTAACCTGCCTTCCCCTATATACTATAACATCGGTTCATCACTATTAATTAAACTGTAGACTTCATTCGGACTCCTGGAGTTTTTTCACTGCTGCTCTTTTTCACTTCTGGGAATTCAGTCCAGTGTCTCCCATTGTATTCAGTTGTCTATGTCTTTGGACTTCCCTCATTTATGACAGTTCTCAGTCTTACCCAGTCTTTCATGATCTTGACACTTTTGAAGAATGGTGGGCATGTATTTTCTGGAATGGCCTCAGTCTGAGTTTGTCTGAAGTTTTCTCTTAATTTCACTGAGTTTGTTGCATTACTGGGAAGGATGCTACAGAGGGGAGCATGTGATCTCGGTATGGCTCATTAGAGGTCTCGTTAGCCTTCATCCCCTTGTAAAGTTACTACTGCTCCTTTTGTAAGTAGGAAATACCTGGAGGGAGTGACTTGGATACTGTGCATCTATCCTGTTTCTGTTTAAACCTGCTCATTGTAGCATTCATCTGGGATCTTGCCTGCAGCGGTGTAACAGTGGTGTCTGGTGGTGATTTTCTATTTGCCTCATTCCTTCAATATTTACTGATTGGAATTCCTCTGCAGGGAAGATTTATCTTCTCTTGTATTTATTTCTTTATTATCAATAACTTATGTCAACATGACTCATTGATACTTATTTTATCCTTTGCTTTACAATCCAGTATTAGTCCTGTTTACTTTGTTGCTGCCATTGTTGCAGCTTTGGTTATAGCAAGTTCCCAGTTTGCCTTCTTTGTCCTTCAGTGTGTTTCCCATCTTTTTAATTGTTTTAATAACACTTTCATATTTTTTGATATACCACAAGATGCTCCTGACATCACCCTGGAGGGGTGACCCATTCTTTAAATAAAAATCTGAGTACAGGGGGTGCTTATTGGTGTTAGAACATCTGTGCTGCTGGGCCTCCAGCAGAGGGATAGGAAGGATGTGTAGGTCTAGTAACAGACGCACACACACGTCTGTAGGCCTCCAGCACAGGGGTAGGAAGGGTGTGTAGGTCTAGTAACAGATGCACACACACGTCTGTAGGCCTCCAGCACAGGGGTAGGAAGGGTGTGTAGGTCTAGTAACAGACGCACACACACGTCTGTAGGCCTCCAGCACAGGGGTAGGAAGGGTGTGTAGGTCTAGTAACAGACGCACACACACGTCTGTAGGCCTCCAGCACAGGGGTAGGAAGGGTGTGTAGGTCTAGTAACAGATGCACACACACGTCTGTAGGCCTCCAGCACAGGGGTAGGAAGGGTGTGTAGGTCTAGTAACAGACGCACACACACGTCTGTAGGCCTCCAGCACAGGGGTAGGAAGGGTTTGTAGGTCTAGTAACAGATGCACACACACGTCTGTAGGCCTCCAGCACAGGGGTAGGAAGGGTGTGTAGGTCTAGTAACAGACGCACACACACGTCTGTAGGCCTCCAGCACAGGGGTAGGAAGGATGTGTAGGTCTAGTAACAGATGCACACACACGTCTGTGTACGTATTTCTATATCCACCTATCTGCGTATGAACTCGGGAGCTTGTACTATATAATTCTGATGTCTAGCTTAAGGTCCATTTTACCAGTCCTCCGTTGCTTATTTATGACTTCTTTTATCAACAGTGAGAAACTGGGCTTTCATTAATTGAACAACTGACAGCGATTTTTTTGGTGGATCTATTTTTGGATTCATTCTTCTGTTGTGTTGATCTCGTATGTATGAATTCACTAATACAACACAGTCTTGATTACAGTTACTCTTAAATAGTGTTTTTCTTTCTGATTCAAAATTGTTTTGACCCTTGTAGCACCTTTGCTTTTCCCTATACATATAGAATCAGGTTTTCTATATGTATAAAAAAACATTAACAGGAGTTTAATTGTAATTACATTAAATCTCTAAATTATTTTGGGGAGAATTGATGTCTCAGCCATAATGAGCTCTCAATTCATGAATGTTCAATGTCTCCTCATTTCTTTGCATTTTCTTTTGATTTCTTTCAAGGTTTTGCCATTTTTAGCATGTGCAGATTTTGTACATGTTGTGTTAGATTTATATTTTTACTTTTCTTTTTTAACTGTTGTAAAATTGTATCTTTTAATATTTATTACCGATTACTCATTGCTAATATATAAAAATGTGGTTGACTTTTGTGAATCAATTTCATAGTCTTCAACCTTGCTAATCTTACTGGTTCTAGAAACTTTTAAAATAGACTTCTAAGGATTTTCTATGTAGATATTCACATTCTCTGTGAATAATAAGGACAATTTTATTTCTTCCTTTCCAGTCTGTATGCTTTTATTTATTTGTTTGTTTGTTTATTTATTTTTGCCTGAATTTCAGTGGCTAGAACTTCTACTATTAATGTTGCATAAGATTCGGTAAGAGTGAATATCCTTTCCTTGCTCTTGATTTTCGGGGGGAAAGATTATTTTTTCACCACAAAATATGGGGGGGCGGTATTTGTAGATGTCTTTATCAGCTTACAAGGTTCTTTTATTTTCCTAGCTTGCCAAAAGTTTTTAATGTGAATGTATATTGAATTTTGTGAAATGCTTTTTCTGCATCAGTGGCTGTGATCATGTGTGAGTTCTTTTTCTTTTTGATCCGTTAATGTGGTGGATTACATTAATTGATTTTCAGACATTGAGTCATTTCAGATATTGAATTCCTAGGCTGAATTCCAGTTGGCATTTATATAATATAACAGTTAACATTCTGTTGAGGATTTTTATTTTTGGGCTTATGAGGGATATTGATGCAATTACCTTTTCGTAATCTGTCTTCTGATTTTGGTATCATGGCCCTATGAGTTAGGAAGTATTCCCTTCTCATATATTTTCTACAAGAAACTTTATGGAATTATTTCTTCTTTAAATGTTTGGTAGGATTTGCTAATGAGACTACCTGGGCTTTGGGGTTTCTTTTTTTGGATAAAGTTTTTTAACCACAAATTTAATTTCTTTACTAGAAGACTATTCAAGTTATGTGTTCCTTCTTCAGTGAGTTTGTGACTTTGAAGAAATTGGTCTAGTTCATCTAAATTGTTAAATTTATAGTGTGGAGTTACTCTTGGTATACCCTCTTATCCTTTTCACATCTGTTGATCTATAGTGACACCCCCTTTTTCTAGTACAGGCAGTCCCCAGGTTACAAACAAGATAGGTTCTGTAGGTTCTTAAGTATTCGTAAGTAAATTGGAACAAGTAATTTACCCATTACCTGTAATAGTTTTCATTCATAAATGCAAGTTGTACATAAGTTAGATGTCTGTAACTCAGTTCCTGCCTATATTGATAAGCTTCAGATTTGATTGATTTTTTTTCTCTATTGTTTGCTGTTTGGAACTTCATTGATATCTGCTCTCATTTCTTACCTCTTTTTGAAGTTTTTGAAATTTGTGTTGTTCTTTCGTTCTTATTGCTTTGGGTTTCTTCCTCCTCTTTTCTTTTCTTTTCTTTCTTTTTTTTTTGCAGTTTTTGGCCAGGTCTGGGTTTGAACCTACCACCTCCAGTATATGGGGACAGTACCCTACTCCTTTGAGCCACAGGCGCCACCCTGTTTTGCTCTGCCTTTTTTCAGTTTCTTTAAGGGAAAGTTTAGATTGTTGATTTTAGCCCTTTCAGCTTTTTACAACGCAGCATTTAATATTGTAAATTTCTTTCTAATCAGTGCTTTAGTAGCATCCCACGTATATTGAAAATCTCAAAAGGCAGTGTTATAATTTTTACTTTTAACTGTCATACTTAAAGAAATTAAGGAAAGAATAGTCTGTGATATTTATCCAGATAGGAGCTATTTCTGTTGCTTTTCCTTTATTCCTGATTTCTTCCTGGTACTATTTCCCTCTGAAGAACTTTCTTTAGCATTTCTTGGAAAGCAGATCTGCTGACAATAGATTTTTTTTCCTCTTAGTTTTTCTTCATCTGAGAACGTCTTTATATCCTTTTCATTTGTCAAGAATATTTTTACTGCATGTAGAATTCTAGGTTGATAGTTCTTTTCTTTCAGAACTTGAAAAATGTCCCACTTTTCTCTGGCCTCCATGATTTCTTATGAAAAATCAGCAGTCATTTGGATCATTGTTTTCTTGTAGGGAGTGTGTTGTTTTAATCAGGCTGCTTTCAGGATTTTTTCCTTTGGCTGCTTTCAGGATTTTTTCCTTTGGCTCAGCATCTTGATTGTGATGCCTGAAGCTTGGGTTTCTTCAGGTTCATCTTGTTTTGTATTTGCTGAAATTTTTGAATCTGTAAGTTTATATGTCCTACTAGATTTCTAGAATTTACAGCTAAAGCTTCATATTTTTTTTTTGTTTGTTTTTTCAGTACCATACTCCTTCGCTTCTACTTCTGGACTCTGATAGCATGAATATTTGACCTTTTAATATTAACCCACAGTATCCTGAGGATCTGTTTATTTTGCTTTTTCTCTGTTATTCATATTGTATACTTTCTATTGAATTACCTTCAGATTTCCTGACTGTTCGTCTGTATCAGATCTGACCTCTGTGTGCACCACCCACTAACCAATCTGGGTCCTGGGCAGTGATCCACACTGTAGTTCACTTCTTAGAGTGTTTGGCAGGTTACTTAAGGTCACTTCATGCATATGCAGCTTGCAGGTGAGGCCAAGAGTTCATGTACAACTTTATGGGATCGCTATCTTGAGTTCAGTCCACTCTGTGATCTCCTTGACACTTTCTGGCTCCAAGCTTGGAACCCCCTTCCCAGTCTTCTTCCCCAAAAGGCAAAGCTTTAGTTTTCTTCTCGCTGTGCACTTCCCACAATTGCGTTTGCATCCAGGGCCAAGTGGCAAGAGGACAGAGAGACAAAGAAACAGTTATTTTCCCCATACTTTCAGGATCACAACTTCTGTGGAAACAGAGGATTTCTCATTTGCAGGATTTTAAGGACCTGCCCAGCTGTTGTCACCACCAGTATTCCCACTGGGTTGCTTGAAATCCCGATGTGATGCCACATCAGATTCCTACCTTTTTCTTGTTTCTGTCGGCTACTGCTTACTTTTTAAGAGTTCTCAAACTGTCCAGCATGTTTCAGTGGAGAAACAGAGTAGGGTCTACTATGTCTTATCTGGCACCTGGGAAGAATTTTGGGGAGACTGTGGCTCTCCAGGCTGACACTATTCGTTCAACCCTGGTCTATAGAGAGAGAGTTTGTGAACCTGTACCCCGTGAGAAACAAAATTTAGCAACTAGAATACAATATTTGTATACAGGTCTTTTTTTCTTTAGCATTACAATATCAGGTCAGAAACAGTATTTCCAAAGAATAGGCGTGGTGGCTCACATCTGTAACCTACCATGTGAACCACCACACCCAGGAGTTGGAGGCTGCAGTGAGCTGTCATCACACCACTGCACTGCAGCCTCGGGACACAGGAGACCCTGTTTCCAAACAAACAACAAACCACCTATTTTTTTTAAAAAAAGAAACACTATTCCAAAGGGCAGGTCTTTTCATACTTTCAGTGCATTAGTGTTTATCATTCATTTGTAATACAGTTAGTTCGTTTGGTAAGACAGCATTTTAAAGTGGGATTTTGTATTTTTAAGATGCCCTGAAATGCCAATATGTGTTTTCTGGCTCTGACGACGTGTGATGTTGTACTTCAGTATTAATTGTTTCTTCCACCTTACCACCCTTCACGCGGACCCCACTCAGCAGCACCTGTTGTTTGTTCTCATGACAGTGTTGTAGCAGAGTGATATGGGAACAATATTCCAGGACTTGACTGGAGATTATGTCATGGTATGTGACATAATATATTTGGTAACTGACAAAGACAAGACTTTTAATAAATTCATATACCAACCATTGTATTTCAGAGTTCAAATGAAATTACAGTATAGTGACATGGCTTTAGGAACCAAATTGTTAACATATCATGTCCCTCCATTTCATGTTACCAGATTGTCCACAGTAAACCATGATTTCTGGTCTTTTTTTGAACCTCTTAACCAAATCTTGGTAGTATAGAAAGTGGTCAAGTGTTTATCTGGTTGTGATTTTATATACATTCTCTAGGCCAGGGGTCCTCAAACTACGGCCCGTCGGCCACATGAGGCGGTGTGATTCTATCTGTTCCCGTTTTGTTTTTTTACTTCAAAATAAGATATGTGCAGTATGCATAGGAATTTGTTCATAGTTTGTTTTTTTAAACTATAGTCCAGCCCTCCAATGGTCTGAGGGACAGGGAACTGGCCCCCTGTTTAAAAAGTTTTGAGGACTGGGCGGTACCTGTGGCTCAAGGAGTAGGGCGCCGGTCCCGTATGCCCGAGATGGGGAGTTCAAACCCAGCCCCGGCCAAAAAAAAAAAAAGTTTTGAGGACTCCTGCTCTAGGCCAATAGCAATTAAGATTAAAGAATGTCATTCCTCATCTGCATCAGGAAGGGGTGAGATGAAAAATCTGTTCACTTAGAATTAAAGTTCACCTCTACTTGGGTCAGTGCTTCTCATTAAGGAAATGCCTTTTATCAGCAAAGATTAAAACTTTGTAAGGGACTAACCTGGAAACACAGCTGGCTCACTGAAGCACCTGTTTTTTTATTCAAGTCATATTTTCATGGCTTGAATTTAGATTTAGTTTTTGAAGGGATGTATTATGGGGTTCAAAAATATCATGGAAGCAACAATTCCGAAAGGCGTGCAGCCTCTCCTTTGAGGTGACTGTGGCTACAGTTGAAGAAAGGATTTATTTTAGACATGATTGCAAGAGGGACTTTACCTAACAATTGCAATCAGTGTAACCTGGCTTATTGTACCCTCAATGAATCCCCAACAATAATAAAAAAAAAAAAAAAAAGAAAGGATTTATTTTATTAGAAAAATTTAGGCTTGATTTTTGAGTGTGGATAACAGTGATTCTGGGAGTGGACATTATGATCCAGAATGCTAAAGTTATTTTTTAAATTATTTATATGTGATTCTCATGATAGAAATAATCCTAAGTGGTAGATCATTGGCTTCAAAATCACTAAAATGATTTAGAATGTCACTGGGAAGACCTAGATGGAATAAATATCAAGTATTGTGAAACGATTTATACTTTTATTATGTTGACTGTTATTGATATTTAAAAGCAGCTCAACAATGAATGCAAATTTGAGAGAGATGGGAAAAGATAATATAGCCAATCAATTACAGACCCCAAAGCTGACTTTGCCATTTCCCCCCATTTACAATAAAAGGAAGGCAGTCTTATTTTAGAGAGCTATTTTTGAGGGGAGGGGATAGTATATAAACAAAGAAAAGTAAATGCTTTTGAAAATGGAGACTTTTTCTAGAGCTTTGCCAATGATACAAAACAAAGAATGCAGGGCTATCTCAAGGAATGCAAGGGCAACAATGTAGCAAAGGACTAAAACAAGAAAGCAAAAAGTTGGAAGGTGATCTGATGGCACAACTTGGGTCAGGTATTCATGTGAAGTTGAGGCCTTTAGTATAAATTTGAGGCTGTGGTTCTTCCTCTGTCGGAGAGGAGTGACATTTACTGGGCATGGGTTAAACTAGGCAGAACTCCAAAAAGTTATCAAAGTACCATGTTTAATTTTTTAGCGTGTTATAATTAAAGCCTGCAATGGTGTGTGGCCTTCAGGAGACTTACAAAATTTGTCAAACTTGCAAATATAATAACTTCTTCAACCATTTTCATTCACCAATTGACAAACTGTTTTACAATTTTCCTCCACATGGCTGCTCTGTATCTTAAAGATCACTGCATTTCTAATGGCATTATATATTTTTAAAAAGGGATGACTTCCCTTTCCTTTTCCATAATAATCTCCTGCCAGTTTTTTTTTTTAACTTTCTGCATAATACACTTTTCCTCCATATATAGTCATATTCCTTAGTGCAATTTTGCTTAAATTGCCCTGTACTGCTCTCCTTCCCTCTGCTCATGTTGTTGTGTGTTGGACCTTTATGAAATTCAAGAAATTTCAGGTTTCAAATTTAGAAAATATAGCCTTAATATGTCCATAACTGATGTGGCATTTTTGAAAGGTCACTTTTTTATGGTTGGAAGGAAAATTGGAAATATTTGTGAGTCATTTTAGTTGTCTAAGTGAGTTTAATGCCAGTTTCTCTCTCCAAGGTCAGATGCCTAATTTAAACACAGAGTATCACTTTATCTTCCTATGTCTGATTTTAATTCTTGTGATGTGACAGAATATAATCATATAATACAGTCTTTTGGAGGAGAAATTTTTATGTGCAGTTGTGGGTGGTAGGCATGTCGCTTCCATCAGCTTTTTGTCCTGGCCTCTGATGGTGGTGTTGCACCAACCCTCAGCCCCTCACGTACCCCCATTGTCTTCATTTCAGAATTGACCTCTCAATTTCCACATCAAACTCGGAGGCACACATTCCTGGTTCTCTCTCCAGCTTTGTCATTTGTGAACAGAGTGACTTTGGGCTGGTTATTTCACTTCTATGAGCTTTAGTTTTTCTCATCTAGAAGTTTGGGGTGAGGAGTTTATGATGCTATTGACCTTTAAAAGCAACACTTACCTTGGTTCCTGCTCATTAAATGGCAGCTACTGTTACTTTTTTGTTACTGATGTGTTTCTTGCACATAAATTCACCAATGAAAAGCCCCTGTCTTAGTTAATTTGTAACTATCTCTGACTTTCTAAAACTTGAAGCTCCCAGAAGCTATCACAGGAAGTTAGAATAGTAATACAAACTTGGGGGTGAAGTAAGTGTCAAGGTCATTATATTTCAGATCATATTAAATTGGTTAAGTTGATTAAATTGTGAAAGTGCTAAGTAGAATTGAAAGAGGAATTTCTATGAAGAAAACAAATGGTGGTGCTGTACTTGGAGACTCAAACTGAAATATACAAAATAGAAAATGGAAACTGAAAGAAAGTGTATTTGGTGAAGTAAGGCTGTAGGTTGAAGCCAGAATTACTGTCTTGTGTGTATTTTACCTTAGATCCTAGGATTCCTATTTTAATATCAATAAAAGAATACAATTTTTAAGAACAGGAAAATAATCCCACTTTGCCCATTTTAGCCAGGCCATTGGTCAGATATTCTATATTTTCTTTTGGACTCCAAAACTAAAGAAAGAAAACTGGAAATGGTCCAGAGAAGAAAGGATTATTAAAAAGGCTGAAGGAAAAGGGGTAAAGGAATTGTGAATCTTTAGATTGAAGAGAAGTTTAAGAGGCCGCTTCATAACTGCTCCCAATATGTGAAGTGTTGTCATGAATAGAATGTTGAGAAGTTATTTCCTTTCTTAGAACTGAAGAAAGGGAAATGGTTGGAGAGATACCTAGGGTAGATAAAAAGTGTTTCTTCTCACCAAAGAGGTATGAAATCTGTAGACTATAGGTACACTGTTGCAGACATCCTTGACTGTTTGGCTGTGTTCTTAGGAGATAGGCTACAAACTTTCACTGAACATTGGTTGATTAACAGTCTTATCCTCAAAATTAGCATCTTATCTCCTACTATCTTTTATTTTTTGGTTCTCTGATATATGTTAGTTTCTCTCTCTTTTTTTTTTGTTTGTTTAAATTTTTTTTTTAATTTCAAATTAATATGAGGGTAAAATTTAGAGGTTACATTGTTCTCACTTCCAAGGTAAAGTTCAAGTTGTAGTTGAGCCCCTCACCTTGGGGGGCATGCTGAACACTCTCACATCATACACATTAGGTGAGGTCCCACCACTTGCCCTCCCTCCCCGCCCCCCTTCCTCCTCAAGCCTCCCCCTTGCTAGACTATATTTGTGTTTTATCATTGGTACGAGCATGTGTTTATATTATTGATTTCATATTAGTATTGAGTACATTGGATACGTCCCCCCCCGTTCTTAAGATTCTTTACTAAGAAGAATGTGTTTCTGCTCCATCCAGGTAAACATAAAAGATGTAAAGTCTCTACTTTGTAATGGCTGAATAGTACTCCATGGTATACATATACCACAGTTTGTAGATCCATTCACGGGTTGATGGGCATTTGGGCTGCCTCCATGAGTTGGCAACTGTGTATTGGGCTGCAGTAAACATTCTGATGCTTTAAATGTGTTTGTGGTAAAATGATTTTTGTTCTTCTGGGTAGAAACGTAGTAATGGGATTGGTGGATCAGATGGAAGATTGACTTTTAGTTCTTTGAGAATTCCTCATACTTCTTCCCATAGAGGGTGTATTAGTTTGCAGTCCCACCTTCTTCCCATAAAGGCTGTCTTAGTTTTCAGTGTAGAAGTGTTCCATTCTCTCCACATCCATGCCAGCATCTGCAGTTTTAGGACTTTGTGAAGTGGGATAATCTTACTGGAGTTAGATGATATCTCAGAGTAGTTTTGATCTGCATTTCTCTGATTTAGTTTCTCGTTTGCATCTCCAACTCACCTCTCCCTGTGATCTGAATTACAAAGTAGTACAGAGCACAAAAGAATTCTTATGACTAGTAGGAGATTTTCTTAGACCTGGTCAGTTAGAGGCTACTGAGAGATTCTTCTCCAGTCTTTATGACTCTACTTGGAATCACTGTTTACCTAAAAATATAGTAAATTATTTAAAAATAGTAGCAAATTTTCTCTAGAAAATTTCCTGAAAAATTATCACATTAGTTAATGGGAAAACTCTCCAAGTAAAACTTTATGCCACAATAGTAGATTAATAAGTTGGTTAAGTAACTGCATTTGCCATTACTAAATATAGAGAACAAGTATACACGTTTTAAGAAAGAAAAAAACTGTATTAAATTTGTCATGCTCAAATCATGTTTGGCTTCTGTAAATTACAAGAGGTGCTCAATATGACTTGTGTTCATCTTTTGTTGCCAGTATATATTATTACAATTTTAATACAGTTTTTTTCCCCTTTCTTAAAATGTGCAGAAAGAAAATTTTTTGGCACCCTCTCTACCATGTTTTCAAAACGGGAGCTGCTAAGTTGATAGAGTTTAAAAGCTCAGTGTATAGAATGCATTTACAGTGGTGTACATAAGTGAGGGATAACTAATGTATGCCAACCCATTGTGGTAAAAATAGTGGCAGAGAGGAGCAAAGTGATCATTTGGCTGCCCCTTTACTCAATCAAAAACATTACATTGGGACTGGTGCAGAATTTTAAGTGGCATTTTTCTTAGGCCTTACTGTTGTGATCTTCTTTAGAACAGTTTGATATACCCTTCCAAAGGCTGGCCTCTGTGGACGTTGTCTGTGCCAAATTACAACACAGAACAAGGGATTGTTCTGTCTTATTTACTGAGAAGAGTGCTTAATAAGTACTATTTGACAACATGCTGAATTAAGAGAATGTTATAAGGATGTTTCACAAAGGAAAGTGGGTAAAACATCTGATGTTTACAAGTTCTATTTATATCTAAGTTGATAGTAATAGAAAGCTGCTCTTAAAGCTTTACTTCTAAAATTTAATTTAATACATATGAATGTGTGTGCTTAGAGCAAATGATTTCATGTGGTCTCAATTTATACAGTATCTTGATATAGTTAATGCTATTTCAGAATTCAGTTTTTTACCTTGTTTGAAATGTACCAGATCCTGGTAAATTGATTCATGTTAACCAAACACATGCGTACTGATTCATAACCTGGGATCCTTCTGTGATTATTTCCTTTTTTTCAACTTTAACTTTTATCCCACTGTCTTATCTCAGTTTATAATCATAAGAAACTATGGTTTCCTTTCTCAAAAATGGGATCGCAAGTGGAAATTGTACTGTGTTTTCATTTATTTATGTGACTGTGTTTATATGAGTATAATAAAGGTCAGTGAGATTTAATGTTCAAAGGGGGAAATAACTGTCAAAAATTTTTATTATGCTTCTATTTATATGTCAATGTCACCATTTATCTTGAGCTTAATTCCTCAGAGATTTTATGAAAATATTCCTGTGGGACATTCAAACTTTGTTCCGTTTTTTAATAGACATCTATAGTCATGTGCAATACATAAAGTAATATACTTGTATGTTGAAGTATAAAATAATGCCATTTGTAATTTTTCATTAGGCCTCTTTCTTAAATATGCTTTAAAGATAAGCTTTACATGATTATTAATGCTCTTTGCAACTTAAAGATTTTGTGCTTCGGGCAGCGCCTGTGGCTCCGTCGGTGGGGCGCCAGCCCCATATACCGAGGGTGACGGGTTCAAACCCGGCCCCGGCCAAACTGCAACCAAAAAATAGCCGGACGTTGTGGCGGGCGCCTGTAGTCCCAGCTGCTCGGGAGGCTGAGGCGGGAGAATCACTTAAGCCCAGGAGTTGGAGGTTGCTGTGAGCTATGTGAGGCCACGGCACTCTACTGAGGGCCATTAAAGTGAGACCCTGTCTCTACAAAAAAAAAAAAGATTTTGTGCTTCACCAACTTTAAGCTTGTATGAGACCTGCTACATTCTTCTGGAATATACAAGTAGCCATCTATTAAATAATTGCAGGGTACTTCTCACTTTATTTTAAAGGATATTTATATTTTGTCCCTGAAGATAGAGCCTAATAAAGACCTGAATTATTGCATAATCAAATAACACCTACTTTTCTTTTTCTTATTTTGGAGCTGGTGAAAGTCTGTTGAATGGAGCAAATACCAGAGTCAAAACAAGAGAAAAATATAAGGATGTGCAGAACAATCAATTAGTGACTAGATTTCACTGCTAAAAAATACAGTGTAAACTATGTATTTTATTTTATTTTAGGAATAGCCAGCACTTGTGTGGCGTTTATGATTCTCAGTGTTCTCTTCGAATAATCCTCGTAACAATTTACAAAAGAGGAACTGTTTTCATGTGTCAGGTTAGAAAACACCTTCTGAGGTCTTGGGACTTAACTAGGAACATGCAGCGAGTGTTGAGCTAGGATTCTGATTCTGCCCTCGGCCTTCCCAGCGATGTCTTTCTGTTGCTTCATTGTATTCCCCTGGCCTGGGTTTGCTTTGTTTCTACATTGAGATACATCCCTGAGATGTGCTTATATAGAATTTGAGTATCTCTTTTATTTTGTGGAACAGCTGATTTAGTTTTTCCTCTCTGGTATGTACGTCTGAGGCTGAGAAGCAGGAGGCCAGTCCTGGTTGTGCTGCTGGAGGCCTTGTGAACATTCCCTCCATCATAAAACGAACCCTGCTGCTGCCTCTAGGCTCTCCAGGCAGCCTTAGTTCTAACATTCAGGGATTCTAAATTTGTTACTGTTCCACTCAAATTTGTTGCTTTAAAAAACCTTCTACCTCATATGATTAGCTCAGATTTTTACATAAGTTCTTTGTAACTGTCTAAGCCAGGAATTGCTAGCCCTTGAGTTTTGGATAGTATAGTAACAAAATTCCTTTGTAATGACTGAGAAAACCTTTCTCCCAGCAAATCCTTTTCTGAAAGAAATAGTGTTATGGGTGAAGTGCCCATCCTGAATTTGAAGAATAAAAAATGACGCATGAAGCCAGTTATACAGAGTTCAAATTAAGTACGTGGCCTGCTAAGACCTTGAGCTCTCAGCCCAGTGTGGAAGGCAGACCCACAAATACATATAGAATGTCACTACAATTACAAGGTCCCCAGGAAGATTGTATCCAGGGCACCAAAAGGGTGAAGAGAAGGAAACAGTTCCATCTGTGGGATGAAGACGGGAGGATGTACCAGTGAAGGTTTCACTGAGAATGGGACTCGGCAGTCAGAGAAAGGATGAGGCATCATTTTAGACAGCAGGATATGTGTGTAGAGAAGCAGAGGCCTTAAGAAAACTGCTTCACAGAATCTTGGGCAGCTGGAGGAGGATGAAGTGCTGCAAAGGTTAACTGGCTAGTCGGGAAGGTGTTGTGTGGACTTGAGAGTTTCCTGGGCATTAAGGAGACTAAGAAAAGACGAAAACGCCAAGCACAGAGGCTCGTGCCTGTCATCAGAATTTGAGACCAGTCTGAGCAAGAGCGAGGCCTCGTCTCTAGTAAGAAAAAAAATAGAAAAATTAGCTGGATGTTGTTTCAGGGGCCTTTAGCCCCAGCTACTTGGGAGGCTGAGGCAGGAGGATCGCTTGAGCCCAAGAGTTTGAGGTTGCTATGAACTAGTCTGTTGCCAAGGCACAATAACCTGGGGCGTGAGTTAGGATATTTCAAAAAAAAAAAGGAAGGATGAACAGATCTCTTGCAAAGATGCCAGGAAACTCAGGAGTTTCTAGCTTGGGAAACTAGAGAAAAAGGATATTCTAGGCAACAGGATTAAAAAGCCTCAAGGCCTGAGATATCCCTGGGGCTGTGCACCTTTCTTTGGTCCTAACTTCCCACACACTTTACCAGTGTCATTGCTGTGACGGAGTCATGGAGGTTTTTTCCTGCACTTCATGGCATTTGGGTTTTCTTCTCTGAGCAGTGAAGGGCCATTGCAGATTTCTAAGCAGGGTAATGATGTGAACAGATTTGCATTTGGTGAGTTCCAACAGCAGAGGAATGGAAGCTGAGTGAGAGGGTACCAGAATGCAGCCAGCTGAGAGCCTGAATTAAGCCAAGATCAGAAGAGATGCACAGGAGAGACCAGAACTGAGAGACAGTGAGTTACAGTAATGACAATAATGTAATACGGTTAGCTCAGATTATTAAGTGCTTACTGTGTACCAGGTGCCTGGTCCAGGTGCTTTAATTTGATGCACATGTTTGATCCTTGTAACAACACTACCAAGTAGACACTATAATTAGTATCTGTGTTTACAGAGGCAGGAACTGGGGCCCAGACACATTAACTGACTTACTGAAGTTCCAGGGCCTATGCTTGACAGTTATGTGTAGTTTCAAATACAGCAGCTATCAGGACAAACTAATGGCTCGGTGAAGCTGATTATCTCTTTGATGGCCCTTTCATATTAGCCGTCTGCCAGAAGGATTCTGGGTGGAACTCTGTGCCCTTTCCGTAATCTCCCCAGAAGTATTTGCAAATGTTTCTCTAAATAGGCAAAAGCAGCACCAATACTGGGGAGGGAACTCCAGCTTCAGCATGAGTGGGGACAGTCTGAGGTTCCCTAGAGTTGCTGGATTCTCTGTAATGAAGACAGATCTGCAACCGAAAATGTTCCTAGTGATGAAACCAGTGCAGGTAAATACAGTGTAGCCCTTTTGCATCCAGCTTTGGGATTCTGTTACTTACAAGTTAAATGGAAATGGTTCTTATGAACTCCCCAAACAGGTATGTAGTTTCCTGATGGTCATTTGGATGCATGGATGTCCCACGGAGACTCCGTACCACATCAGGCCTTTAACCCCAGCTAGGAATATGGAATCCAAGGAGTATGGAAGTCAGTGCCCAGCAGTAGACTGGACAACTGGACGCATCCCAGGAAGCAGAGATGCATGGGAGTTTAAATGCTAGTGCCTGTTCCCCCACCATCAGTGGCCAGCACTTTCTTTCCTGTTTTTAAAATATTCACTGGGAGGGCGGCACCTGTGGCTCAGTGAGTAAGGCACCAGCCCCATATACCGAGGGTGGCGGGTTCAAACCTGACACCTGCCGAACTGTAACAAAGTCCAGAAGTTGGAGGTTGCTGTGAGCAGTGTGATGCCACGGCACTCTACTGATGGCCATAAAGTGAGACTCTGTCTCTACAAAAAATAAAAATAAATAAATATTCACTGGGACCTAATATAGTTCTTTCAGGAGGGGGAAAAAAAAAAGAGTCCCCTCTTTTCCCTTCCTACCTAGGCTTGAGGATGGCAAAGAAGTCTTGAGACTTAAGCATGATATTGAGAAATAATTTTGGAACTATTTAAAGCTGTGATAATTGTGCTTGTTTAATTTTAAAAAGCCAAGTGCAATTACTAAAATTATTTGAAACTTTATACTTAAATAAAGACTAATAGATTCTGGCTGCCTTCATTTCTCAATCAAATTTATCTTATCATAAGATTCTGTTTGTCTTCAGAGTCTAAATGGAGTGTGTCCTGTTGGCCTGTGGCAATGTTAATGAGGCACAATCATACTCTTACCCAAGTGCTTGCACTTACCGTAGGCCAGATAACAACTGTTGTTATATCGTAAGAGTATAAATGGATTTTGATTGCTTTCTATCCATAAAGTCTTTTTGAAAGTTGCTATCTAAACACAGAGTTTTACTCTTAACTTAAATTCTGTATTTGCTCTATACTGGAATAACTAGTTGGTTTTCCTTCTGTATTAACATCTGTGATGGGCATAATTCTGAGATGGCCTTCTTATTCTCTGTTCCCTGGTGTTATACGAGATTATGTTGTGTATATGGCAAAGGAGATTTTACAGTTGTAATCAGGGTCTGTAATTGGTTGACTTCACAAGTGTCTTAGTTCAGGCTGCTGTAACGAAGTTCCATAGAGTGTCTTTCAAACAACAGAAATTTGTCACAGTTCTAGAGGCAGGAAGTCCCAAGATGGGGGTGCCAGGATGGTTGGGCTTTGGAGGGCCTCTTTAGAGTGGAGACTACCAGCCTCCACTCTAAAGAGATTTAGGTGATGAGATTTGATATCATATAGGTTCTCTGTTCCTGACATGGGGGGAGAGCACAGGATGAGGACCTAAGAAAGAACTTTAGGAGCAGAGAGCAGTTGATTGTCAGTAGCGAGTTCAGTCTTAAAACTGCCATTAACTCAATGCAGCCAATAAGGAGTTTGGAAGAGGACCCCAAGTTCTACTTGAGATTGTAGCCAGCCAACGTCTTGATATCAGCCTGAGCATAGAGCCAGGCCTTGGAGTGTCGGACTTCCAACTTATATTTAAAGTACTAAGTTTGTGGTAACTTGTTGCACAGTCAGTATCAGAAAACAAATGCACTGTCCCTCTCTCCGTGTCTGTCTATGAATACCAGTTATTGGTCCTGAGAGTTCTTTTTTTTTGAGACAAAGTCTTACTTTATTGCCTTCGGTAGAATGCTGTGGCGTCACCGCTCACAGCAAACTCCAACTCCTGGGCTTAGGTGATTCTCTTGCCTTAGCCTCCCGAGTAGCTGGGACTATAGGTGCCCACCACAACACCTGGCTGTATTTTGTTGCAGTTTGGCTGGGGCCGGCACCCTACCCACTGAGCCACAGGTGGTGCCACCTGGTCTTGAGAGTTCATAATACAATGCTAGCATCTCTCTTAAAGTATGTTTTCCATCTCTGGCCTTAAGAGCCACTGTTGCGCAGAATGAAGGAGAATCCCATTTCTTTGGTCCTTTTCCATTTTGAAATCCTGAGTCCAGTCTTACTGATTCTATTGTTTTATGATGCTGGTATAGGTTCCAACCTCTGGGGGGAGGAAAAGAGAGGCTTAACCTTATAGTGTCAAAATGACTTGCTTAAAGTGATTTGAAGATACGGTTCCTGTTCCCTTTTACTTTAATTACTGAGTTAATTCTTGGTCCTGCTCACATTATCCATTAGAATGGGTCTGCTGTTCTCATTTCACATGTAGAAAATAAACAAAAGAGCAGTATATGGCCATTTCACAGTAGAGGTAGGATCAAGACCTAGACAGAGGGTGGTGTGTGGGATGGGTAGTCAGATGTTTATTAATCCACAGCAGCAAGAAGACATTGACCTTTCATGGACATGGTGGACATCTGAAGCTCACCAGGAACATCTGTGAGCATGCCAAGAAAAAAGTCTCTAATTGTGACTGTCTCACTTGGGTGACAGGACCATTGGTTGTTCTATATTGTATGTGGGCAATTATTCTATTTTAGTCTCCTAGATGTTTTTAGACCCTTGATCTAATATTTCTTTTGTATCTAAAAACATTTTGAAATGGAAATATTGAAAAATACTGAGATAGAGGAGAGCATTCTTTCTCTTTATTAAGTTAGTGGAATAAGGTTGTGAATACTGATCTACTAGATAATTTGTCAGATGACTTTTGTATTTAAATGCTTTATCCAGGTGTAGTGTCATGCACCTCTAGTTGGTAGCTACTTGGAAGGCTGAGGCGGGAAGATCGGTTGACCCTAGAAGGGTAGCCCTAGAGGCTACTGAGAGTGATGACACCACTGCATACCAGGCTGGTGACAGAGCAAGACCCTGTCTTTACTTTTTAGAAAATAATAATGATGATTTTAAAAGGCTTGTGGAATGTTTTTCACAATCATTTTTAATGCATCCACATTATTCAAGTAAACGTCTTTAATTAGATTTGCCCTTGTCTGAAGAAAAGTCTAGTGTGTTTGTATATGCTTGTAACTTTATTTCAGCCGTCTACATGTCTGTCCGTCCATCTGTCTGAGCAAGTGTAGAACGTAACGGAGTGACCCACTAATGGACCGTGGGTGGCGGAGGAGCCCCCTGCATTTACTGAGCCACGCTATACTCTTCCTTATTTTGTCAAAATCAGTAAAAACCTGTAAGATGTGATTTAAATTTAACATAATTTTAACTTTTCAAGCAGTGACATTTTACCTGTAACTGCTAACATACTTTCCGTCATTAAAGTTAAACTGATAATTTGTCTGTAAGCAATATAATTGGTTAGGAAATGTAACTAATCACAGTATCAATTTAATGGATGATATCTCTCAGTCAATATCTGTAAACTCCTGAATTTTTGGGGTAGCTTTTTTTTTCTTTTCCTTTTTAGAATTTTAAAAAGAAATAATAGTTATCAATTTTATTTTCCAGTTCTGTTTTTAAGAAGTTGCACCTTCCTGTAGTCCCAGCTACTCGGGAGACTGAGGCAAGAGAATCGCTTAGGCCCAGGAGTTGGAGGTTGCTGTGAGCTGTGTGAGGCCACGGCACTCTACCGAGGGCCATAAAGTGAGACTCTGTCTCTACAAAAAAAAAGAAAGAAGTTGCACCTTACCTGATAGAGACACTTTTTACTTCTTTTAGGCCTATTATAGCTTTAGAGACTTATTTATAAAATTTAACGATTTTTTTGTGTGTTTATTTCCATTATGTTAATGTAGCATTCTTTCATGTTGAACTTTTTTATTGTGTATTTTGAAGTCATGGATTTGGCTGTTGTTCAGCTGTTGCCTTCAAGGCAATCTGTCTAGAAAAATAAAAAAAACTTCAAGTGTTATTTAGCATCTGCATTTTGCTTATTAACCCTCTGTTTTATGTACAGAGAATATTACAATTCGGTAGTTTTGTATATTGATACTGAAAACATTATTAGATTTTTTACATTGTCACTTGCATGAGTGTTTCTCTTAAGTTTTATTTGGTTTTGTTTTCAAGGCTAAGCAGTATTTTTGGAAATAATAATGTTAGGAAATTCTAAAAACTGTCAAATATGTAGTTCAAATATTTTTTAAAGACTGTATCGCTGGTGTAACTTTCATGGCAATGAATTATTTTGTAATTTGATTCTTTTGTATTTTATGTGTGTTTTATTCATCACATAATAAATAAATTCAAGGGAAGCTAAACCAGATTTGAAACTTAAATGATACTGAAAATCTCTGAAGTTTGGCCTGCAGCTCAGTTTATCCTCTTGAAATAAAATTTGGGGGTTTACAAGACATTCACACCTGATGAAAATCACCCCTTTATATGATTAGTAGAATTGAAACATAAAGTTCAAGTCATCACACTTCAGTAGCACATTTTATCATTAGACAAACTTTTGTGCACCTGAGCCAGGCTAATAACAGGGGAACCGATTGAGGAATAAAATAAAACCAAAGGCATATTTGTCGAGAGCCTTCTATCTGCAGGGGACTATATTGAGTCCTTTATTCTCACACAGTCTCCCAGCTTGCTCCCAGTAACAGTGCTGTCATTTAAATGTGACAACACCAAGGTTCACGAAGTTAAGTAATTTGCCCACAATCAAATAGTTAATAAATATTAGAACCACAATTTAAATCTAGCTGCAAATCATAGGTTATTTATAGATCTTATACTACCTCTCATCTACCAGGTGGACCCAGCCATAAATTCATTTAAATTATTGGAAGCAAAGAGTCGGGGACAGAAAAGGAGAGATCTAGAAACATGCCTGATGCATTGGCCTTTGACATCTGCCTGCGGCTGGGATGGCAGCTGCCTGCTTCTGGACTGTCTGTTGCTCTGGGTTTCTTCGTGCACCTTGGATGGCGTGAACGTCCTTACAGAGTGTGAAAAGTGCACACACATTTACCTAACAATTGCAATCAGTGTAACTGGCTTATTGTACCCTCAATGAATCCCCAACAATAAAAAAAAAAAAAAAAAGAACTCTAAGGGAATTAACCAAATAAATGCATATGTTATTTCTAATGAATTTCTCGAATTATAAAGAAAATATAAGTACATATCTGGAAAGGGTATTGTGGCTAGATTTATTTTTTTCTGTGTTGTTGTCCTTATATACCATTATGAGGGGGTCCACACAAAAATGATAATTTCAAAAATGAATAAATAAATAAATTAGCCAAACAGTCTCAAAAAAAAAAAAAAAAAAAGAAAAGTGCACACATTGCACAAACCCAGGCTATCTTCTTATATTCACTTCTCCAACGCTAGCGGACAGACCAGATAGGTCAGACTTAGAGAAGAATGGCTGAATACTACGGTTTAATGGATTTTCAAAGAAGGATTTTCCTTTGCCAGCCTGAAATATTCCACAGTATATGCCAGGCACTGTGCTAGGAGATGTAGTATATTTGGAATATTTGCAGAAAGGCTGGTACTACAGTTACTCACCTGTTTTTCTAAAAGCTGCTTGGTTTAGAATTCTTAGCTTTTGAATTCTAGGTTCAGTTGAGTATTTCACAGTATAAAATTTCAGATTTGACTAAGGTAAGCATATTCCTGTTATATACGACAGAAATCCATTATGTGTAATTCCTGGTAAATCTGTTTAAAAAGAAGTTCTGTGTCGAGGGGTTCGTTGGAAAAGAGGTAATAATATATCCTCAATTGGTTTTGGCTCTTTTGTTTCATACATTCCTTTTTGCTTAGATTTCACTATTAAGACAACATGTTAAGTTCTTTGACTTAATTACCACTTAATGCTTTGTCTAATCTGCTTTTATATACGTGTATGCACATATATATATATATATATTTTTTTTTTTGCGGGGGGCTAGTATTTCACATAAACCATAAAACATAACAACACAACTCTCACTTGCTTAAAACTCAAGACTATAGGCTGTGGGATTTTAAATAAAATTTTTACCCCCAAATAGGATCTTAATATATAGATTTGCTGATGTTTATTTAAAGTAAGAAGACCATCAGTATTAGCTATTTGAAAAAATATCCTTTTCTTGAATATTCTGCTTTCTCTGAAGGGCTTAAATGTTGAAAGAAACTGGAGTGCTTGATTTATATTTAGACTTATTTGATGTGAACATTTGCCAGTTTATAGCCAAGATTGTTCTTTTTTTTTGAGACAGAGTCTTACTTTGTCACCCTGGGTAGAGTGCTGTGGCATCACAGCTCACAGCAACCTCGAACTCTTGGGCTTAAGTGATTCTCTTGCATCAGCCTGGGACAACAGCTGCCCGCCACAACACCCGGCTATTTTTGTTGTTGTTATTGTTGTAGTTGTTTAGCTGGCCCGGGCTGTGTTCGAACCCACTGGCGCCGTAACCACTGTGCTACAGGCGCTGAGTCAAGATTGTTCATTTGAAAGCATTTTTTTACAAACTGCTTCATTGCTAAGCAGTGTTGTGGAATGTAAACAACAAAGAAAGAGATGATGTTTGGCCTAGAGCTTATGGTTTAATTGGGGAAATGAGGGTTCCTGATTGTTTTCTGGTAACTCCAAAACAAGATAGGTGGTGTGGAGATTTAAATGCTTGCTTAATCTTTATTCTATCTATATTTTCTAAACTTTGATGTTTTTATTCAGTAAAGGACCTAGAAATCACTTTTAGGCTATGACAGTAGATATGTAGCTTAACTTAATCAGAATGTTTCCCAATAATTATATTGCTTTCTTTTATAAATTCTTAAATTATAAGAATTATAATTATGATTAAGAATTATGATTACATTTGGCTGCAGGTTCATGGCCAAAATATTAATAAGATACAAGAGGAGAAATTGAGAGTTACTGGGTATCGTTAGTCTTAGAAATGGTCAAATGGAGGTACCGTCTGCAGGCTGTTGTACTCACTGTGTGAAACCACTGAGGTGCTCAATGTTGGCATTCTAGTCAATTGCTGGTGTCATATTCTAAGAAAGATGTTTCATCTGTATTCCTCTTGATTTTGCATTAATACAAAACCACTCAATTGTTTTTGTCTGTGTATTAGAAATACTTGCTATCACCCCATTTGGACCAGAGCTGTGACTGACTTTTGTAAATAACTTAGAAACAAACCTTCAAAATGAGAGTTAACAAACCACCTCTTACCTGTATGTAGGTACCAATGAAGAGTTTTTTGTTGAATGTGTAATAGAATATTTTCAGTGACTTTAAGATGATAATCTGGACTTTGTAAACTCGGGTTAATAAAAGTAATACAGCTTCTATAATCACAAATTGGGAAAATTGAAAGAGTCGATCAGAAGCATAATATTGATAAATGCTTTAAAACCCATGTTATTATTTTCAAGTTAAAAAAACAAAATTAGATCTCAGACATTGTTCAGATTTTACAACCTAGAGCCAGGCTTCCTTAGGCAGCTTTACAAAAATTAGTTTAAAAAAGAAAGAAAGAAGAAAACTCTAGTTTTGTGTTTTGAAAGTAGTTTTGTGTATTTAGATTGAGTAATGTTGTCACTGTGATTCCTACACTTTGTTTCCATGCTCTTCTGTACCATTCTCAGCCTGGGTTTGGCTGCAAGTCAGAGACCCAAAGACAAAGTCCAGAGAGGAGGTTGGGGTTGATGTCCTCCCCAGCCTCACCCTGTGTGACAGGGACCAGGGTTTCTTCTCAGTTGTCTCTACGTCCAGAGAGGAGGTTGGGTTGATGTCCTCCCCAGCCTCACCCTGTGTGACAGGGACCCGGGTTTCTTCTCAGTTGTCTCTACATCCAGAGAGGAGGTTGGGTTGATGTCCTCCCCAGCCTCACCCTGTGTGACAGGGACCAGGGTTTCTTCTCAGTTGTCTCTACATCCAGAGAGGAGGTTGGGTTGATGTCCTCCCCAGCCTCACCCTGTGTGACAGGGACCTGGGTTTCTTCTCAGTTGTCTCTATGTCCAGAGAGGAGGTTGGGTTGATGTCCTCCCCAGCCTCACCCTGTGTGACAGGGACCCGGGTTTCTTCTCAGTTGTCTCTACGTCCAGAGAGGAGGTTGGGTTGATGTCCTCCCCAGCCTCACCCTGTGTGACAGGGACCAAGGTTTCTTCTCAGTTGTCTCTACATCCAGAGAGGAGGTTGGGTTGATGTCCTCCCCAGCCTCACCCTGTGTGACAGGGACCAGGGTTTCTTCTCAGTTGTCTCTACGTCCAGAGAGGAGGTTGGGTTGATGTCCTCCCCAGCCTCACCCTGTGTGACAGGGACGCGGGTTTCTTCTCAGTTGTCTCTACGTCCAGAGAGGAGGTTGGGTTGATGTCCTCCCCAGGGTGACAGGGACGCGGGTTTCTTCTCAAATGTCTCTACGTCCAGAGAGGAGGTGGGATTGATGTGCTCCCCAGGGTGACAGGGACGCGGGTTTCTTCTCAGTTGTCGCTATGTCTTAGCATCAGTAACAATGGTAAGGTCTGCAGTGGTCACTGCCATTCTAGTGTTGATATTCACGTTCCATCTATCAGGAAGAAGAAAGAGGGAAAAGAAGATAGATCTGGATCACTAGGTATGCTCAGCATTGTAGCAGAGATTCTGGCTGGCTAGAAAGAACACTCATGGCATTAAGATTGGAAAGAGAGAAGTAAAACTATGTCTATTTAGAAATGACATGAAATTGTATGTAGAAAATCCTGAGGGATCTACAGAAAAATGCCAATAAGTTCAGCAAAATTGCATGATACATGTATAAGATCAATATACAGTAATTAGTGCTAGTTCTGTACTTTAACATGAACACTCCAAAAAGTGAAATTAACCAGTTCCATATACAAAAAAAAAAAATCCCACCAACCCAGGAATGGATTAACAAGCTGTGGTATATGTACACCATGGAATACTATTCGGCCATTAAGAAAAATGGAGACTTTACATGCTTTGTATTGACTTGAATGGAAGTGGAAGACATTATTCTTAGTAAAGCATCACAAGAATCGAGAAGCATGAATCCTATGTACTCAATTTTGATATGAGGACAATGACAATTAAGGTCATGGTGGGGGTGGGGAAAGGAAGAGCAGAGAGAGGGAAGGAGGGAGGGGGGTGGGGCCTTGGTATGTGCCACACCTTTGAGGGGCAAGACAAGATTGTAAGAGGGAGTTTGCCTAACAAATGCAATCAGTGTAACCTGGTTTATTGTACCTTCAATGAATCCCCAACAATTAAAAAAAAAAAACAAACGTTTCCATGAGAACAATAAAAAAAAAATCATGTACAATATCATCAACATAATAAAACTCTTAGGAAGAAATTGAACAAAAGAAGTGCAAGACTTCTATTTCTATTTCCATGAAATCTAATCAGGTATTATTCAGCTGTAAAAAAGAATGAAGTAATGATATGCGTTGCAACATAGGTGAGCCATGAAAAAGTAAAAGTGTAAAAATCCAGATGCAGAAGATCATTTGTTTTGTAATTCTATTTATGTGAAATGCCCAGAATGGGCAGAGTTACAGTTATTAAAAAGTAGATTCATAGTTGTCTAAGTCTGGGGTTGCTAATAGACAATGATTATTAGTAGGTATGGGGTTTCTTTTGGGGGTGATAGAAATGTTCTAAAATTAGGTTGTGGTGATGATTACACAATTCCACAAATATATAAAAACTATTTAATTGTATACTTAATATCAATGTTTTTCTAGTATGCTAAAGATTTTTTTTAAAAAAGGTAAGAGCTGCGCATGGTGGCTTGTGCCTGTAGTCCCAGCAACAGGGGAGGCTGAGGTGGGAGGATCGTTTGAGTCCAGGAGTTGAAGGCTATAGTGAGCTATGACTGTGCCACAGTGCCCCAGCCTGGGCACAGAGGGGGACCCCCCATCCTCCCCCCCAAAAAAAAAGAATCAAAAGAACCAGTTCCACTGCACCCTACATCGTTTACACCTAATTGCTGTGGGAGCTAGGAGCAGAATTCTCTATATTCTGGGCAGCCACGTGCCTGGCTAATGTAAGGGAACTATTACCCAGACAAATACTAAATGGCATCTTGGTGGATATCTAGCAGTTTTCCTTACTTTCCAGTTAAAAGTGAATTATGACAGGGTGGCACATGTGGCTCAAAGGAGTAGGGCGCCAGCCCCATATGCTGGAGGTGGCGGGTTCAAACCCAGCCCCGGCCAGAAACTGCAAAAAAAAAAAAAAAAGTGAATTATGACAGAAAAAATTGCTAAGAATATCTCTATTCCAAAAACTCAAAATCCAAAGTGCTCAAAAATTTGAAACTTCTTGAGCACCAACATGATAAAGGCAATGCTCACTGGAGCATTTTGTATTTAGGATTTTTGAATTAGGAATGCTGGACTAGTAAGTGTATAATGCATATATTCCAAAATGCAAAACAATTCCAAACTGATCCCAAGCATTAAGGGATACTCAACTTGTGGTTAATTCAAAACAATCATTCTTGTTGAAAAGCTTCCTTTTGGCCTGGATTAATAATCTTTTAGGAAAAAAAAAAAAAAAAACACAACAGTTTAAATGCAAAGAGAAGTGTGAGAAAATAGAATTCCCTTATTTGTTATTGCAAAATGTAAGACAAAAAAGGGAGGAAATTACCTTTAATTTCATCTGATCGTCTCAATGTACCTGTTTATGGGAGCTAAATAGTGAACAATGACCCAATCCAGTATTCATCATCAGTGATCTGTTAGTACCAATGGGGTGATTGGCCCTTGTCTGGAAAGAGAACAGGAAAAGTCCTTGACTGCCTAGAATGCCACAGTCTAATTGGAGAAATAATGCAGAAAGTGTTAAGTAACACAAGATAATTTATAATTACACTATATGTAAAAACAAAAAGCAAGGCAATAAATGCACATACGTTAGGTTCCTGAGAGAATCTTGTGCCCTCAGGGATTTGGGGACAAACGTATTTTGGAGCGCTTCATTAATGTGTAGCTAGTATTTTCTAAGCAGTTGCTGGGTATTATCTTGCTCTCTTCTTACAACAGGTACAGTAACTGAGTCACCCGGGGGTGAGGTCTCTCTAGGGCCCTTGCTCTGAATCCTGGTTACACATTAGGACACCTGAGAGATTTCAAGAACATGCAGGATACTTGTCCAGGATCTGGACCCAAAGATTCTGATGGGTGTGACATGACGCGAGGCCTTACCGTTCCCATATCTTCCCTTGGAGTTTTCACAATCTCCAGATCGTTACATTGAATGTGCATTCTGGATTCAGAGCCATCTTCCTCATGGCTGCAGGTTCCTCTCATCACATACAAGGGAGACGAGCAGATAATGTTCTCATTTTTGGAAGTGATTAGAATAGAACCATAGCTGAGCTCAGATGGTGCTTTGGTTATCTCTAATAGTTTTCCCAGAGCTCTCTCTCTGTACCACAAGTTGTCTTAGTATGTGCAAAGTGATAGCGCCTAGAAATGGGTGGTGCTGTTGAAGCGGACGAGTGTAGGAAAGCAGGTGTGTGCACTTCATTGGAGGGTCATTTGGGTTAGTGGAATGTTACACTTGACCTTTAGAATACTAAAACTATTCTTTATGTCTGACCAGATTTAGGACAGTGATTTTTTTTTTTTTTTTTTACATCCATAATAGTATCTGTTCCAAAGGCTTTGTCTTTTTTTAATCCATAGTGTGCTTTTCAGGAAGCTCTTATCAAGTGGCTGATACTTGCTTGATACTGAAGTCTGTTCCTTCCTCTTGAGTCCTACACGTTCTCATAATGCTTCAAACATCAGGCTAAACGCAAATTTCTTCTATTGTTCCTAGAGCTTTCTTTCCCACTGAAAAAATTTTGGTTTCTTCAGCTTCCATTGATTTCAAAATTATTACCTATGCTTCAGTGAGTCCCTATAACCACATCCTTTCTGGTCACTTTGTAATTTTTCACTTTTAATAGTTGCCAATTAGTTATTTCTTTTAGGAGTTTCCTACTTGTCTGTGATTTCCTTTCGGGAACATCTTGCTGCCTTTTCCTGATTTCAGGTTAGGGTTCCATTGCTGTGTAGCAGTTTGCTGTGATATCACACCCTCATCCTCAACGTGCCTTTTCTTTACTTGTCATGTCACTTGGATTATAGTCCTTGGGGACAGAAATATTACCAGAATGCCATGTTCTGTTCTCATAGTAAATATTTCTTGTTTGTGTGGAAGACAATAAAACAACTAAGACCTCATCTGTTGAAAGTGTTTGAGGATGTTAATTAAATAGCATTTAATTACATCCAACAGTACATAAAATCAAATACATAGAATCAAACTAAAAGGGTGAGGAATGGAATATTTTAGTCTTAAGGCACCTTTGTGAAACAAAGACAAATTTGTATGGATGAGAAATACTTAGGAAGAATACCCTCTGTACCAAAACTGTTGTGATCCTTATAATTAGGACCCTTTGCTGGTATGGAGGGTTATATATGGTATATTAATGTTTTAGTTAAGGTAGGCCGGATGCCGCAACAAAAAGAGAAAACTGCAGCGCATTGCTGTCATAATGTCACAGAAGGGTATTTCTCACATAACAGCTCAGTGTGTGGTCAGGGAATGGGTAGATGGTTTGTTCCAATCTGTATTAATTACAGAGCCCCGACTGCTGGCAGCTATGCTATCTTTAGTTTGTTCCAAGGTTTTCTTGAGAATCAATATTTAGCCGTTGGCTGAGGAAAGAACACAAAAGACTGTTTGTGAGTGGCTTTCGTGGGTAAGGTCAAGACAGAGTGGGAAATGTCATTTCTGCTCACACACCGTTGACAAGGACAGAGTGACGTGGCAACACTCAGCTGCAAGGGCAGTTGGGCATTGTGTTCTAGTGTGTGCTGGGAAGAAAGAAGAAACCTATTTGATAGTCACCCTCCCACTGAAGAGTTTTGGGTGGTTGTTGTTTAATGTTTAAGTTTTAAAAGAAATGCAGTGGTTCAAGTATTTAACTGACTCAGTAAGTTTCCATTCTACATGAAAAGGATTGTAAGATCAAATAAACACACATTTAAAATTATGCCACACTATTAACAGTGAGACTGTTTAAGTATAATATTATTGCTGACATGCTTTCCTTTTGACATTGGTAAAATAAAACAGTGCATAACTGTCAAATTAGATTTGTAATAAGCACCAAGACAGAAGTCATAGAACTTATTAATTTACCAACTGATGATAGATTTGGCCATGACTTAAGGAACAGTTTATGTCCATGACAGATTAAAAACAACACCAACTTCAGTTAATCTGATTCTCATTACACACATGTTAACAAGTCAAATTATTTCAATGAGGCCTTATCAGTCAACAAATGTATGAATGTTCACATCGATAGGATTCTACTATAGTGCTGAGGAGGAACCAGGCTAATCAGAACTAAAAAAACAGACTTTAAAAAGAATAACCTGTAATATAAGATTGTATTTGCCATGCAAAACTCGGCCTTCTGGGAGTTGAAAGGATTAAAAGCACACACTTTCTATAGTTATATAGCTTAAAATTGTCAACTCTGGTGTGAAATAAAAATACTAAGAGCAAAGAAACACAAAAGTGGAAAATAAAAAACACTTTAATTTACTAACGCCAAAGTCTAGCTACTTAACATGGGGGTATGTCTGTTTTGTTCTCTGGAGTCAACTCAACCTAAGAGAAGACTCATCAGTAGTAGGCAAAAAGGTTTCTTGTTAACATATATTCAGTCACCTGTGTACACTTACACTTCACGTTTAAAAATAAAAAAGTGTTTGATGGAGACTTGGATTCCTCTGTGACAGATGTTGTATAGTAACTTGAATTGATTGAGAACCATCCTAAGTAATTCATACAAAAAGGTACAAAGTAATTCATACAAAAAGTCGTGCAGTAATTCAGATACATTCAACTGTAATGAATTTAATGACAATTTAGACGAACCTGAAATAGTTACAAGCAGTATAAAAAACAGGATTCAGTGTGTGTGTGTGTAATATTCTAAGTAAAGATAAACATATTGGAATATTTAAAAAGTAAAAACTATAAGGCCTTGAGTCTGAGCTGTTCCATCGCATGTCTGTAAGCGCTGGTAAAATGGGACAGTTTAGAGAGGCTTTTGTCCAGCAGTGTGTGTGGTCTGAGTATCTTTGTTCCTTAACCTCCACAACCACATTTCTCAAACTTGATGAATGTATAGACAGGTTTTAAAAGGAAAAAGATGCTTGTAATTTCCACAGCATAGGCTGGAGGTAGTGACTCATGCCTGTAATCCCAGGACTTGGGGAGGCCAAGATGAGGATCATGTGAGAACTGGAGTCTGGGCAGCATAGTGAGACCTCCTCCCTACAAAAAATTCTTTAAAAAGTTAGCCGGGTTTAGTGGTGCATGCCTGTAATCCTAGCTACTCAGGAGAAGAAGGCAGGAGGGTCACTTGAGCCCAGGAGTGGAGGCTTCAGTAAGCTGTAATTGTGCCATTGTACTCCAGCCTGGTGACAAAGCAAGATCTCTCAAAAAAAAAAATAATAAATAAATAAATAAATAAAAATATATATACACGCACGCATATATATCTATATGAACATTAAAAATTTGATCTAAGTTCTTTGTGCTCATACTCTAAAACAAATTTATAAATTCAGCTTAGAAGATTAGCAAAGCTATAAAATCACTGCAGTTTAAATGGGAGGGAAATAGGTGGGGCCACACCTACGGTGCATCTTAGAATGGGTACAGGCGAAACTTACTAAAGGCAGAATACACATGTCTACATACAGTAACTAAGAAAATGCCATGAAGGCTATGTTGAACAGATTGATGAGCATATTTCAGATTGTATATGAAACCAGCACATTGTACCCCTTGATTGCACTAATGTATACAGCTATGAGTTAACAATAAAAAAATAAATGAACGAGATTAGGATTAAGGTCAGGAAGACGATCATAAAGAGGAAGAAGATGACCAATACTCTGTTTTAAATTTAAAAAAATGCAGCAATATTTAGATAAATTATAATGAAAAACAAGATCAAAAACCCAACCAAGAGGTCCACTCCAGGAGGGCAGGCGTTTGTTCCCTACTGTATGGCTTGGTCCTAGAACACAGCTGGTCCTCACTGCGTGTGAGTTGAATGCGTGTACGAAGCTTAGTGAAGGGGAGGGGACATCGAATAGAATGTGTAAACAAGGAAGTCAGAATAGCAGTTAGCAACTGGTAGGATTGGGGAGTGTTTAATTAATTGAATCCTTGAGAAATGTCTGAAGTTGCAAAGGAGAGAGAAAGAGTCAACAGGCTGTAGTGGTCTCAAAGCCAAAGAAACAGAAAGAGTTATCCATTTGTGCACGTCCAGCTTATAAATATTTATTTTGGATTTTGAAATTGAACCCTTTTTTTAAGCAGACTGATTTTGAAGGTTTCATGGATTCTAGACATCTTAGTACTGACAGTGATTTTAACTGGTACCTAAGACTTCGTGTTGAGGGCACCCAGGTCAAACCACGCAGGTAAAGTATATCCCAGAAGAGTGCTGTATGTGGAGAAATGTCAGGATGGAGTTCACACGTTTTGGAATTTAACACACAGCTCTTTAGACTTCTGGCTACCACATCATTGGGCCAGATACACTAATTTTAGCATGTTGTACGTAGTAGGTAAGCAACAGGGTATTTAGATCACAAAAAAATTGTTTACTTTATGAATTCAGTTAATGGAGTGTCTCTATTAATGGCCTACCCTAGGATATTTTAAGCGATAATAAGTTTTATTTCTAGGCAATTTTTGTAAAGTTTATTTTGCCTAAAGCAGGCACATGGTTCGGTTGTTAAAAAAAAAGATAAGGATATAATCTAAAAAAATTCGCATTTGTTTCTTACTACTTTATGGCTTTGAAAATCATTCTGAATCCTCTTGCTAGAGTGTTTACTACACCAACTAGCAGTAGGATTTAGCATTAAATTTTCATTTTTATTAACTTGACTGCTGTTGTTTCATGGCTGCCTCTTTAGAGCCCACTGTGGAATAAAATTAAAACAGTTTTTATGATATAATAATTTAGTTGCAGAAAATAACGTTTTTCTCTTCTCCCCGAATGGCAGTGTGCTCTGCTGCTGGGTTTTCTGCATAGCCCCGTGACTCTGTTCTCTCCCTTCTGAGATCCATCTTTTCTAGCACCACAAGATTAATTTTCCTAAAGATGAGCTTTGGTCATTTTCTGATCCAGAATTCTTCAGGGGTCCGCTATCGTCTCCCTCTCATCTAAGCTCAACTCATTCTTTAAAGAACAATGGCTCAAATGCTGTGTTTTCCCTTTTATGTTTTTCTGGACTTTGTGCGCTGAAGTCCCCAACTGCACTTGGGATTTCATCCTCTTGTGTAGCCCCCATGGTGCCCTTCCTTACCTACAGTTATATGCAAACACGACATACTCTCAAGAATGACTTCTTGAATGCAGGGGTCAAGTCTTCTTTGTACTTTTTGCCCACTCCCCCATTGACTCGTGCATAAAAGATAGTAAATGTTTATTGGATAAATGAAGAAGAAAATTTAAAAATAAGAAACATGTGAACTGTGCCCTCTCCTATACTGCTGATCCTCTTACCCCTTTCCTTTTCCCCATAGCACCTCTGCCTTTCTAATTAATTCGTAATTTAGTTACTTGTTTTTATAATTTAGTTACTTGTTTTATTTATTTGTTGGTTATCCCCTCTCTTTTGGACAGTAAGTGCTGCAGCGCAGCGACCTTCCTCTTGTTCATTGTTGTACCCTTAGCACCTGGGGCAGTGCTTGTCCTATTCCAGGAATGAATGAATGAAAGGCCCTCTTCTCCCTGTTTATTGGACTATTGTCAGTGGTTTTCAAGGTAAGGGACATTGTGGTGTTGGAAGAACAGGGGAGAGATGTAGAGAGACCCCGAAGTCAGCTGGTGTCACTCACTAGCCATGTGGCTTTGGGAAAGTTTCTTGATGCCTCTGAAGATCATTTCCTAACCTGATACTGGATAATATAACCTAAATTATTATAAAGTGGTTATATAAGGATTACATCGTGGGGGGAAAAAGCATACAGTGAATTAATAGCTCGCGTTTCCTGATCACTCCCAACATGCCACACCTTTTGTTCCTGCCATGTGTTTCTCCCCAACTACTCTGCGAAGCAGGGACTGTTGTTACCCCAACTTACAGCTGAAAAGGAGGAATTAGGTGCCTGCTCAAGACCACACAGCAGTGGGGAGCAGGACATGGACTTGAGACCAGGTCTGCGGACTCTAAACCTGGAGTTTGTGACTGTCTGCCTGCTTTCCACCTGCCCTCCTGGAGGGGCGGGCATCAGGAGTCTGCATCTGGGTCTTTCCCCCAGCCCTGACTGCGCTGAGGGTGCAAAGAGCTCATGTGTCCCAGTGGCCCCAGGAAGTGTGTTTATGAAATAGCCGAGGAGACTTATTGTACCCTCAATGAATCCCCAACAATAAAAAAAAAAAAAAGAAATAGCCGAGGAGTCCTCCCAAATGTGACAGGCAGGGGAGCCTGGTTGGAAAAATCCCTGTCATGAATTGGGTCCTCCCATTCCTGCTAATAATGCGCCTCTAACTTCCAGGTCTGATTGTTTCTGTCCCCTCCCTCCCCATAAAGCTTTTAAACTTTGTATTTCGTACTACAAAAATAGAGTATTTCTGCATTAAGACTGTTTAAAATATTGTTGTATTATTTGTTTGGAAATAAATTAGATGGTTTATGGTTGGAATAACCAAGTCCATCATCACAGCCTTCTCTGTTTATTGAGAAAATACTGAAAGTTTTAAGAATTTTTGAGACGCTTAATAAGTGCCATTTCAAAATGCATAGTTAAATCACTAATAACTTAATTATTGTAATTTGATAAATGTAAGAAATAAGGAAGGCTGTTTCCTGTGTAAAAGAATTAGTCTTTTGAGGTATTTTCATTGAGCATTTAAAATTACTAAACCAGGATTAATGAGTATTTCAGCATTTAAAAATGTCTTTTGTGTTTTAAGGAATGGATTTCTCTTTTGAAATAGTTTGATTAGTTCAAAGGCTAAAAAGTTACTTCAGAAAACATTAAATGAACAATAATTTCATGTTTATATTATAAATCTTTATTATTTTTAATTGATGGGAGGTTTGGTTGGAGGTCAAGGAGAACTGGCAAACATAAAATTTAAACAGAAATATAGGCATTTAATTTTAAGTACTCTTTCAACAGAGATAAATTTATTTATTTTCAGTAGCATTATTATAGCGATTAAAAGCATAAACTTTAGAATCCCTCTGACCTAGGTTTGAATCCTTGCTTTTCTGCTTATTAAATCTGCATGCTTAGAAATGTTACTTAACATTCTGAACCTTAATTTTTCTCACCTGCATAAAAGAGTAATTACTACCTCCTAAAGTTATCTTATTACTTGAAATAATATATGCAGAGCATCTAAAGAGTACCTAATGTATTGTTGGCAGTTAATGACTTTTATTATCTTTGAAATAAAATCATTTGGGTATAGTGAAGTATTTAAGTATCTCTGCAAATAAACAGGGAACATTTTTATGGAATCCTGTGTACATTTGTCAACTTGGTTATGAATACCTTATTATTATTATTTTTTTAACTAATTCTAGGTGAACTTTATCTCTTTTGGGATAGACTATCAACTCCTGCATTAGCAAACTTTCAACTAATGAAATTCTATTGCAGAGTGTGGAGTAAGCAGATATGAATCCTAAGTTTCTTATATAAAATTATGTGTTCTAGGAGAATGCATAGAAGGGCTGCGGGAAAATGACTACCTTCTGATTCATTCGTGCCGTCAGTGGACCACCATCACTGCCCATAGCCTGGAGGAGGGACACTATGTCATTGGGCCAAAGATCGAGATTCCGGTACATTATGCAGGTAAGACTCTTCTTAATGAGCAAGAAAAGTCAGAAACAAGGGGACTTGAATAGCTGATCCCCCCCCCCCGCCCCAGGAATTGTCTATAAACTAGAGAAAAGGTGAGAAAAAGGAATCAAATACTCTTGTGTATTTATTTTATAGGTCAGTGAAAACTCAGAGTCATTTTGTCATAGATATTTCTGATAAATGCATGTAGGTAAATGAGAATTCTTTCTAGGTATTTATAAGATGAAAATTTTGCAAACACAAAGAACTTGTCTGTAGTCATGGTATTAAAATTAGTGCATGTAGCTAACTTCTGAGCCGTAGGTGGTCCTGTTTGAGAATAAGCTTTTACACAACTTGAACCTTGTTTTTCACATGATACAATTTCACAAGTGAGCATTGTAGTTTGGCTTACATTGGTTTGGAAGTTCAGATACCCGGACATGTCCCTCTTTTTGACTAGACATGAAAACAGGTAGCTGAGAAGACCACATTGCTCTAGTTAAAGGAAGATACTAGCTGTCTTCTCACCTCACTTTGCAGCAATGTCATTGAAATAATTTTGATTGAGCATATTTTAATGTGCCAGCACTGCTCTAGAAACTTAGGATACATCTAGTGGCTTGAATAAACTTTCAGTAGTAGTGGCTTATAAATGCAGTTTTTAAAAAAAAAAAAAAAACATACATTACCCTACACTTTGTTCTGCTGCTTACAGTTTATTATATGAAGACTCTTGAACCTTTATTCAATTTCTTTTTTCTGTTACTCAATTTCTTTTCTCTGTTACTCAATTTCTTTTTTTTAGATTTTGAGACAGAATCTCGCTTTGTTGCCTAAGCTTACATGCAATGAATGGTGCAGTGACAGCTCACTGCAGCCTAGAACTGCTGTGCTCAAGCAGTCTTCCCACCGTAGCCTCCTGAGTGGTTATTGCTGGAGTGAGCCATCACACCCCTCTCAGTTTTTTAAAAGTCTGAAACAGACACTTACAATCAACTAGCCATAAATCGGGTAGCCCTAGATGGCCATTGTTTTTTTGAATGACACCTCCACAATGCCCCAAGAGTTAACTGTTTGGAAAAGAGGACCTTGCTGTATTCTGCCTGTCTAGACAGCAGCAAATAGCATGTGCTCAGTAAATATTTAATGATTTATGAATGAATGGTTTGGTACCTCTTTTGATTCCTAAGAGTCTCCAATTGCCAGTATGTCCTAGTTTCTCAAAAATCCTTCCCATTCAAAAAATTTGTAACAAAGAAAGAATTTCTATGGCCTAAAATTTTGTCATCTAACAGAATAGTGTTACATCTGTGAGATTGGGAGCCAGGCACACAGGGCCGTTTTTGTAGGGCAGAGAACTAACTAAACCTTCCTACCCTGTCAAATCTCTCCTCCAAGCGGTTCTCACAACTGGGGAGACTGATGCTATTTTTGGCTGGCCCAAACTCTGGGTTCTGTCTTTGTGGAAAACCAAAAAGAAATGTAAATTACTACATTGCTTCATCATATAAACTATTTTACCTAATCTGTATATTCTTCTATTAATAGATTAAGTTTTAGTCATTTTCCCAAAACCCTTGTGAACAGCTCTGACAAATCAGTTTTTCTGAAACAATGCTTTCATTTTATCATTTCCTCAAATCCCCTCAGAGATTTCATACACTGGGCTCTTAGGTTGCTGAAGGCCCTCCAAGGACCACTTCTAGTGTACTTCTCCAAACAACTTATCTTTTCTACTCCAAATGAACCTCTCACCTAGTTAGATTCGTCATATTATTGTTTCCTGAACATACCAGACACTTTTCTATTTACATCATTCCCCAGCTGGAGTTGATTCCCACCTGTGCTGCTTCTCACAGCCCCTCATGACATTAAAGGCTGCAGGCATCCTCCACTGCCCTGCGTGGTCACATTGATCTGGCACACGTCCCCAGTCTCCGTTCATTACCTTTAACTGTGTACACTCAACTGTCATTCATCAATTGAGCTATATACTCCTTTATAAGTTATACCAATTCTAAAATAAAACTTGTTAATCCATTAGATCCGTACACAAATGATACAATTCTTTGTGGCTGTGGACGTTCCAATTAGGGATCTCAACCATTGCTACCACTGGTGTCACCTGGGGAGTTTTAAAAAGACTGCTGTCTGGGTCCCACCCCTAGAGGTACTGGTCTGATTGGTTTGGAGAGTGGTCTGGGCAGCAGGATCATAAAAGCTCCCCCATGGTTAAGATATGCATCCAAGGTTGGGAGCCCCGTTGTTCTGGAGTGGGGCATCCACAGTGTCAGATGATAAGATCCCCCAGGACACCTGTAAAGATTTGCCAGGGTTTTAGAATTTTGAACATTTTTAAACATTAGCAGCCATCTACCTTCCACTGGTAAGAAAGATAATGGTAGGTTTAGCAGCTTACTCTTGATCTGTAAGGAAGATAATGATATACCTAACCAAGAAACCAGGCATCGTGTTGCAAATGATACATTTTTTTTAATGTAAATGAAATGCCAAGACTAAAAGGAAACCTGGGCCCTAAGATCACACCACTTTACATGAAGGGAGAGAAAATATATTAAAAAAAGAAAACTTGAAATAGGACCAAATGGAGCTAATTTGCCTTTAGATAACGTAGAATGAAGAGTTGGTCATCAGTGTATAAATTATTTTCTCAGCAGTCTTCCTGAATTGCTTCAACAAGAAGCTTACGTAGAAGTTTGGCAGTACAAACAGATACAGTTGATAGTCTTGTTTTGGGTTTCACATCTTAAGACAGCACAAAGAAACTTGATTTATAAAGGTTACAAAGACAAGTAGTGATTTACTACTTTACAAAAATATCCTATAGGATAAGCTAATAGGTCAATAGAATGCAATATGTTTTGAAGCTATGATTTAATAAAACAAATGTAAAATTTAGACTTGTAAATCTTGACACAGTTGATCTTTTCAGAGCTTACGGAGAGTTACAGTTTTTTTCAAAAAATTTGTTTGTTGCCAGGTTGAGCTTTTGGGAGAAAAAGAGCATAAAATATGTCGTGGAGACCAAAAATATCATTTGTGTCTTCCCAGCTTATTTGTACTCTGATTTTAATTAGTAGAAGAATCCTTTATCCATGCATGTTTTGCTAATTTGTCAGAATTTCATCTAGGTTGAGATTAATGTCATGTTCTTTGAGTAAAATTCATAAACAGTTATTAAATATGTTTAACATAATTGGAAAGTCCACTAGCTTTGCAACCAAACAACCTAGTTTGATTTCTGGTTCTGCTATTTTCTGACTGTATTATTTTGGGCAAGTCACTAAACTTCTCTCTTTATTTCCTCATCTATAAAGTGGAGATAATTATAGTGCCTTTCTGTTGGGGTGGCTGTGAAGATTGAAGGAGAAAAGGCGAGTGAAAATACTTTTCGGAGGGCTTGCCACTTAGTACGTGTTAATGGTGATGCTTCAGGTAACAGTAGCAACACAGTGTTTCTAAGGCTTTAACTCTTTATCTTGTACTACTAATTATAAGTTGAATTACTTTTTTTTGTTTTCTTTTTTGAGAGTCTCAAGCTGTTGTTCTGGGTAGAGTGCTGTGGCATCACAGCTCACAGCAACCTCCAACTCTTGGGCTTCAGCGATTCTCTTGCCTCAGCCTCCCATGTAGCTGGGACTACAGGTGCCCGCCACAATGCCCAGCTATTTTTTGTTGTTGTCGCAGTTTTCATTGTTGTTTTAGCTGGTCCAGGCCGGGTTTGAACTGCCAGCCTCGGTGTATGTGGTCGGTGTCCTACCCACTGAGCTACAGGCACCACTCTGAATTACTTTTCTGCTCATTAAAGCCAGTTGAATACTGATGTTCCTCAGAATTGTTTTGGCTACTGCTTTTTGCTTTGCTTTTTTAACTTTTTATTTTGAGGTTTCAGAAGTACAGTACACTTCCCTCTGCCATTTACCCAGTTTTACCCTGCCCCCCTTTTTTTTTAAAGAGATGGAGTCTCACTTTGTCACCCTTGGTAGAGTGCTGTGGCATCACAGCTCACAGCAACCTCCAACTCTTGGGCTTAAGTGATTCTCTTGCCTCAGCCTCCCGAGTACCTGGGACTACAGGTGCCCACCACAATGCCCAGCTATTTTTTTGTTGCAGTTTGGCTGGGTCCAGGTTCAAACCCGCCACTCTGGGTATATGGACTGGCACTCTACCCACTGAGCCACAGGCACCGCCCAGTCTTATGCATTTTTGACATCATTTTGCCATTTTGTAATCATTCTTTCCCTCCTCCCTCACCACCTGTACATATAAATATACATGCACATATCTTTTTTCTGAATTGAGAGTAGACAACATAACATTCTCGAGTACTTAACTATGTATTTCCTAAGAGCATGGATATCCTCTTATGTAACCACAGTGCTGTCAGCAAATTCAGGATGTGTAATACTTTAATCTGCAGTCTGTGCTCCAGCTTTGTCAGTTGTCCCAATAATGTCTTCTATTACATTTTTCCCTCCAGGACAGTAGCCAGTCTAGGGCCAATTATTTTATTTCACTGTTCTGTCTCTTTAGTTTCCCTTTAATCTGGAGCAAATTTCTCAGCCATCCTTGTGTTTCTTGGTATAGATATTTTTGAAGAATACAGGCACATTGTTTTCTAGAGTAACCCTCACTTTGGGTTTGCCTGTCTCCTCGTGTTTAGATTCAAGTTGTGCGTTTTGGACTCATCGCTATGTATGTCATGGTGTGTTCTTCCCATGAATCACATCCGGAGGCAGGGATGTCCCTTTGTACCTTGGTTAAGGTGTTGTTTGATTTCTCTGCCTGTTAGTTATCATTTACTTTGTGATTACTGGGAAGTTTGAGAGGAGGTAGTTTTAGTCTCTATCTTGCCATTTCTCTAAATCTTCTCTCCCCGTTCCTACCCCTTCCCCTGTGTTAAGCAGCTATCGATGATTTCTGTCTGGTTTGGTTTTTACTTTGAGAATGGCATAACTGTTTTTCTAACTTTATCATTCCTTCTCATGTTCGTGGTCATTTTATTCTAAGGAAAGGTGTTTCATCTCGCCTGTTTATGCATTTATTTACTTAGTCTATTGTTATCAGCATGGACATACAGATTCTTAAGTCCTTCGGTGTCTTATGAATGTAATATTATTGTTTATTTGATGTTCATCTTGTCCCATATTGGACCATTGGGTGCACACTGGCCTTGTATCTCTGTGACATGCCTCCTTCATTTCTTTGTGCATGTCCTTGTTTTCTGGCTTTGGTAGCAAGCCTTCTTTCCAGTCAGTGTACTGTTCTGGTCAGGAATATTACACTGTGTCAAGGCAGTATTTCCCACTTCGTAATCTTTGTTAAACGAGTCCCTTGGAGCTGGACAGTGCACCATCTGTGCAGCCATATGCAGCTGTCTTTTGAAAAGTGGTAAAGTCAACGTCTTTAAGAAATCAGTTCAGAGTGCCTTTCCCATATTCTGCATCAGAGATTTTCATGAAATGCTTCCTATGAAGAGAACATTTTATCATCCTTTGAGAAGATAGGTATATGACTTTGAAGTTCTTACCAGAACTACGTTCTGATAGGAGGATAAGAAGTATGTCTTTATACTGAATTCTGACATCATTAGATGTGCTTTAGGAAAATAAAGATTTCTTCATCCTGGCAAAATAAGTTTTTAATTCTGGATAAAAGGTTTTTTCTTGGTATAACAAATGATTGAATCCAAGAGGGAAGGCGTCCAGTCAACATCACATACTTCACTAACGGTGGAAAACCCACTCAGGAAAAATTGGCACAGAGTTTAGAGGAGAGATTGCTTTCAAAGAAGTTTTATTCAAAAGGCATCACAGATAAATTTAATCTAAACTTTCTAATTTCACGTTGCTACCAAAGAGACAAAGGTTTCCTTAGAAACGTACAGTACAGAACTCAGAATTTTTCTGCACTGTGTTTGCTCAGGACTTGTAACTCAGGCGCCTGGCGCTGCGTCAGGGGCTGCTAACTCAGCCTGCCCTCCCACCCCCTCGCCCTTCTTGTGTCCTGACTTCTTAAGCAAAAACATCTGTTAAAAAAACTTTTAAAGCCCAAACAATGTAACCTAATCATGTGTACCCTTATATTAATCTGAAAAAAAAAAAAAACTAACAAAACTTTTTTTTGGAAAAACCTAGCAACTTAATTCTACACAGGAATTTCTAAAGATGGAAGATTTTCATTTTAAAGTTCACATACCTATTTATCAAATTCCTTTTGTTTCTGTAGCACAATGTGGTCCAGTCAGGAACATCCCAGGTTGGTCATCACTAAGCTCAGCTTGTGTCTCAGGGGTTGCCATTTGTGGTGATCCCTTCTAAGGCCTGAAACCTAATTTAATATGCATAATTTGACATTTAAAAAAAATGAATATAAACCGAAAGAACTACCAAAACCTGGATATGCTCTGCCATCTGGAATTTTATTTACCCTTCTAAGCTTCAAGTCTCCACTCTATAAAATGAAGATCTACCTTAGAAAATGTTATGAAGGTTCCCTGAGATCTAGCTGGTATAAATGGCTCAGCCTGGGGCTGGCAGGCAAGGAGTACTAAGTCAGTGTAACCACCCCTCTCTCCCAGTCATCAAAACCAGCAAAAACACAGCTTAGAGAAACTGAATGGATCAGAATATCTGTATATTTGTGGCCCACCAACTTGCAAAGTAATGCAATTCTGAATGGGTTTATGAAAATTTAAAACATTCTGTGTATGGTTGCTGCTGTCATCATGGCTGAACAGATTGCTTCTTGAACAGAAGCATCTGAGATAAACTCCAGCCATGTTTGGCTTCTATTTTTAAATTTTCATTCTCCTGAACGTCTGGTGAATCTGTAACAAGCTAAAATGTTCTTAGTACCCCCCCTACTTGTTACCATACATAATAAGTGACCCTGGGACACAAGGTCCATGAGAATTGCTTGTGCAGTCTTCAAGGCCCTTATTCAGCAAGCACCTGGATTTGTGTCAGCAGTGCTGTTTTTAAAAATGTGGGATATGCTATGCCTTCTCTTGGGCAAAATTATAGTAATATGGCATCTAACATAACCTTGAATTGTAATTACTGAACAAAAGGAAATGTTGAAACAAGCTAATTTTATTCTCCTGGGTTGCATGTTTAATTAGCATGAATCATCCGTTTACAAAAGTAACTATTGGCGTCAAACAACACTTGGTGTACTTTCTTTGTTACGTGGGATAAAGCTTATGTGATAACATGGAAAACTTTCCTCTAAAAAACCCCAAGAACTAATATAGTACTTGAGAATGTTTATCTCAGCTAGCTTTGCCATGAGTAAATATTAATATCTAAGAAATAACCAATTTTCATGATTGACTCTTTAGTTTACAGTAACAGTGACTAAAATTTAGTTACTTATTACTATTTCCTAGGTACTTTAACTCAACATTTACTTTCATTGCTTCATATAGCTTTCACAACAAATCCATGAGGTAGGTTCTGTTACCTACGTATCCCACAAGTACAAACTGAGGTTCAGAGATGTTAAGTGTCTTGTAATATTGCACAGTTAATAAGTGTGATTTGAACATGTATGCCTAGCCTCACCACTGTCCCCTGGAAAGTGCTGGAAGAAACTTTCTTTTTTTAATTATTATTTTTTTATTAAATCATAATTTTGTACATTGATACATTTATGGGGTTCAGGATACTGCTTCAATATACAATATGAAATGCTTACATTGAATTAAGTAACACATCCATCACAATTATACTCATTTCTTAATAGTTTTGAAATGTACCATTGCATAATGCACATTAAGTGAGGTCCCCCCAAATACCCTCCCTCCTCCCATACCCTCCCTGCCCTCCTCTCTCTCTCCTGTTCCCCTCTACTTTCTGGACCATTGTTATGTTTTGCCATTCAAATGAGTGGGTAGGTGATTATATATTGATTTCAATGTAGTATTGAGTACATTGGATACTTTTTTCCCCATTCTTGAGATACTTTACTAAGAAGAATATATTCTAGCTCCATCCAGGTAAACATAAAAGATGTGAAGTCTCCATCTTTTTTATAGCTGCATAGTATTCCATGGTGTACATATACCACAATTTGTTAATCCATTCATAGGTCGATGGGCACTTGGGTGTTTCCATGTCTTGGCTATTATGAATTGGGCTGCAATGAACATTCTGTTGCAAATGTCATTGTCGTGAAATAATTTTTGATCATCTGGGTATATACCTAGTAGAGGAATTGCAAGGTCGAGCGGTAAGTCTACTTTTAGCTCCTTGAGTGGTCTCCAAACTTCATTCCAAAAAGGTCATATTAGCTTGCATTCCCACCAGCAGTGTAGAAGTATTCCCTTCTCTCCACATCCACACCAACATCTGCAGTTTTGGGATTTTGTTATGTGGGCTAATCTTACTGAAGTTAGATGACATCTCAAAGTGCTTTTGATTTGCTTTTCTCTGATGATTAAGGATGATGAGCCTTTTTTCATGTGTTTGTAAGCCATGCACCTGTCTTCATTAGAGAAGTTTCTGTTCAAGTCTCTTGCCCACATAGAAATGGGGTTATTTGTTCTTCTGTTATTGATCAGTTTGAGTTCTCTGTAGATTCTAGTTATGAGACCTTTGTCGGAAGCATAACCTCCAAAAATCTGCTTCCATTCTCAAGATTGTTTGCTTTATTTACTGTGCTCTTGGCTGTGCAAAAGCTTTTTAGTTTGATCAGATCCCAGTAATATATTTTTGGTGTGCAAAAGCTTTTTAGTTTGATCAGATCCCAGTAATATATTTTTGGTGTTGCTTCAATTGCCCGGGGGAATCCTCCTCATAAAACATTCTCCCAGGCCAATTTCTTCAAGTGTTTTCCCTGCACTCTCTTCTAGTATTTTTTATAGTTTCATGTCTTAAGTTTAAACCTTTTGTCCAGTGAGAATCAATTTTTGTTAATGATGAAAGGTGGGGGTCCAGTTTCAGTCTTCTACGGATCGCCAGCCAGTTCACCCAGCACCATTTGTTAAACAGGGAGTCTTTCCTCCACAGAATATTTTTGATAGGCTTGTTGAAAATCAAATTGCAATAAGTAGCTGGGTTCATCTCTTGGTTCTCTATTCTGTTCCATAAATCTAACCCTGTTTTTGTGTCACTACCATGCTGTTTTGATCACTATAGATTTATAGTGTAGTTTGATGTATGGTAATGTGATACCTCCTGAATTGTTCTTATTTCTGAGTAGTGTATTTGCTATTCGAGTTTTTTTCTGATTCCATATAAAACGAAGTACTATTTTTTCAAATTCTTTAAAGTATAACAATGGTGCTTTAATAGGGATTGTGTTAAATCTCTATATTGCTTTGGGTAGTATGGACATTTTAACAATGTTGATTCTTCCCAGCCATGAGCATGGTATGTTTTTCCATTTATTAGCATCTTTAGCTGTTTCTTTTCTCAGAGTTTCATAGTTTTCTTTATAGAGATCTTTCACATCCTTTGTTAGGTAAATTCCCAGATAGTTTATCTTCTTTGGCACTATTATAAAAGGAATAGAGTCCTTGATTGTTTTTTCAGCTTGACTATTGTTGTCATTTATAAAAGCTACTGACTTGTAAGTATTGATTTTGTATCCTGAGATGCTGCTGTATTCCTTGAGCACTTCTAAAAGTTTTAAAGTTGAGTCCCTGGGATTTTCCAGGTATAGGATCATATCATCAGCAAAAAGTGAGAGTTTGATCTCCTCTGATCCTATTTGGATACTCTTGATCTCTTTCTCTTGCCTGATTGTGATGGCTAAGACGTCCATTGCTATGTTGAATAGCAGTGGAGACAGTGGGCATCCTTGCCTCATTCCTAATGTGAGTGGAAATGTTTTCAATTTTATTACCATTCAATGTGATATTGGCTGTGGGTTTGCTGTAGATGGCCTCTATCAGTTTAAGAAACGTCCCTTCAGGACGGCGCTTGTGGCTCAAAGGAGTAGGGTGCCAGCTCCATATGCCAGAGGTGGTGGGTTCAAACCCAACCCTGGCCAAAAAAAAAAAAAGAAATGTCCCTTCTATGCCAATTTTCTTAAAGTGAAAATTGCTTTAAGAAAACAATCATGAAAGGATGCTGGATATTATCAAAGGCTTTTTCTGCATCAATTGAGAGAATCATGTGGTCTTTGTTCTTTATTTTATTGATGTGATGTATTGTATTTATAAATTTGCACATGTTGAACCAACCCTGTAATCCTGGAATAAAACCAACTTGATGATGGTGTATAATTTTTTTTTATGTGTTGTTGAATTCTGCTTGCTAAGATCTTATTGAATATTTTTGCATCAATATTCATTAATGATATTGGTCTATAATTTTCTTTCTTGGTTGGATCCTTTCCTGGTTTGGGTATCAGGGTGATATTTGCTTCATAGAATGTGTTTGGAAGTATTCCTTCTTTTTCTATGCTTTGGAAAAGGTTGTATAATATAGGTTCCTCTTGGAAGGTTTGATAAAATTTGGATATCAAGCCATCTGGTACTGGACTTTTCTTTTTTGGGAGATTTCATATTGTTGATGCTATTTCAGTGATTGATATAGGTCTATTCAAGATTTCTAATTCTTTCTGAGTGAGTCTAGGATGGTGGCGTGATTCCAGGTATTGGTCCATTTCCTTCAGATTTTCATATTTCTGGGAATAGAGATTTTTGTAGTAATCATTGAGGATTTTTTGAATTTCTGAAGTGTCTGTTATTTCTTCTTCATCATTTCTGATAGATGATATTAGTGATTTTGCTTTTCTATTTCTGGTTAGGTTGGCTAAAGGTTTATCAATTTTGTTAATCTTTAAAAAAAAAACTTTTTGTTTCATTGATCTTCTGAATGATTCTTTTATTTTCAATTGCATTTAATTCTGCCCTATTCTTTTCTTCCACTGGGTTTGGGGTTGGATTGTTCTTCCTTTTCCAGTTGCTTGAGATGATCCATTAAGTTGTTGGCTTCCTCTCTTTCTGTTTTCTTAATGAAGCCTTCCAATGCTATAAATTTCCCTCTTAGGACTGCCCTTGCAGTATCCCCACAGGTTTTGATATTTGTGTCTTCATTATCCTTTTGTTCCAAAAATTTTGTGATTTCCTTCTTAATCTCGTCTTTGACCCAGCTTATCATTCAGCCTAAGATTATTTAATTTTCATGACTTCGTTGGAGTATGAGGATTCCTATTGCTGTTGAGTTCAACTTTTATTCCATAGTGGTCTGAGAAGATACAAGGAATAATTTCTAGACTTTTAAATTTGCTGAGATTAGACTTGTGTCCTAGAATATGATTTATTTTGGAGGATGACCTGTGGGCTGGTGAGAAGAAGGAACATTCAGTTTTATTAGGGTGAAATGTTCTGTAGAGGTCTGTAAAGTCCATTTGTTCTAGGCTTTAGTATTTCTTTGTTTAGTTTCTTCTTGGAGGATCTATCCAAAACTGTCAAAGGGGTGTTAAAATCTCCAACTACTATAGTGCAGGAAGATATCAAGTTGTTCATATCCATTAGGGTCTGCTTTATGAATTGAGGAGCATTCTGGCAGGGTGCGTAAATGTTAATTATCGAAATCTCTTCTCCCTTGACAAATATGTAGTGACCTTCCTTATCTTTCTTTATCTTTTTTGGTTTAAAGCCAATTATATCTACTACTAAAATGGCAACCCCTGCAATCCCTTCTTGAAAGAGAAGAGGATGGCCCTAAAGGTATAGATGCTCTACTCCAAGAGATTTTGGAGGAGAATTTCCCAAGCATTGCAAGAGATACAGAACTTCAGATAGCAGACAGTTTCAGAACCCCAGCAAGACTCAATCCAAATAAAGCATCTGCTAGACACATTGTGATTAACTTTGCCAATTAAGACAAAGGAAAAAATTCTGCATGCAGCCAGATCTAAGAAAAGCATCACCTATAAAGGGAGAAGTATCAGAATGACTGCAGATCTCTCAGCCAAAACATTTCAAGCCAGAGAAGATGGTCATTGATCTTTAGTCTGCTAAAACAACTTCCAGCCCAGGATCCTGTATCCAGCTAAACTGTGTTTCATTTGTGATGGAAAAATCAAATACTTTAATGACATAGACATGTTGAAGAAATTTGCCATAAGTAAACCTGGTCTCCAGGATATTCTCAGACCCATCCTTCATATCGACAAGCGCAATGCTCTACCTCCAAAGTAAACTCATCCCCAGAAATTTTTGAACAAAATCCAACTTCCACAGTAGTGAAAGGATTAAAAATGTCCACTGGACATTTGAAAATCATGACCTCCAAAACAGAACCAGGCTTATCAATTCTCTCAATTAATGTGAATGGTTTAAATTGTCCTCTAAAGAGGCACAGGCTGGCTAACTGGATACATAAACTCAAACCAGATATCTGCTGTATACAAGAAACTCACCTTACCTTAAAGGATAAAAATAGACTCAGGGAGGGCGGCACCTTTGGCTCAAGGAGGTGCCGGTCCCATATGCTGGAGGTGGCGGGTTCAAACCCAGCCCTGGCCAAAAACCACAAAAAAAAAAAAAAAGAAAAATAGACTCAGGGTGAAGGGATGGAGTTTTATAATACACGCAAATGGAAATATGGAAGAAACTTTCCACCTGGAAAGAATCTAACCATTCTCAAGAGGGGAGATCTGCCAGTAAGTTGAGTAAAGCTTTCATTTTTTGTCCCTTCTACATGTTACTCCCTGCTTGTATTTAGATTTTAGGGAAAAATTAAGGAGGTGAATAGGTTTTGACCTTTTCAGACTTATAAGCCTTCTGCCTACAGGTGATGTTCCTATCTTTGAGCAAATCACAAAAAGACAAGAAAAGCTTCCAGGAGCGCCCCTTGGACCATGGAGCCAGAAGCTGCTGGCCTGGGAAGGTAGTCATGTCAGAGGCTGGAGGTCTGGGGAAAGGGGTTTTCAGTGTTGACAAAGGAAACTGATGAGCTTCAGTGGGGCAGTCTCTGCTAATGAAACTGAGGGAAATGAAATTGCAAACAGGGATTAAAAATGAGTGGAAGGAAAGTAGTAAGCAAGGATCAACTATTTTTGTCAAGGTGTTTTATAGTAAAGCGAGACCAAGACAGAGAAGACATAGGACTGAAAGCCTTTTTAGTATTTCATTTTTAAAAAATAACGTAATCTGAGAAATCTGCGTAGGCTAAGGGGAATGATTCAGAAGAGAAGAGAAACTAATTAAGGAATATAATAATGGCCTGCTGTCCAGGAAATTGTATCATCTTTTCCTCCAGAGGTATTTGTTAGTCTCTTCCTCTCCATTTCATTACTTATTCAAATTTTGTAGCTGCTGTAACACAGTGTTTGTGGTCAAACAGAGGGGGAAGGTGACTTTGACCAATTGCTATCCATGCTGATATTTTAACCCAAAACAAGCATGAAGAAACTCTGTAAGCCCATTGGCTAGAAGAACAGATTTAGCATTATCACCAGTCTTTGGGATAGCTTTCTAGTCTCACTTCTTAGGCCTTAAGAATTAATAGCTCAAGGAAGTTTGAATATGAATGATATTTATGATAAGAAGATGTTAGGGAAAGATGATGATTTAACTTTTTAGTTGTAGTTCTGGTGTTATAATTATGATAGAAAATATACTTTTTTTTTTTGTAAAACAGAGGCTTACTGAATTATTTAAGGGGAAAATGTGATGATTTATAAAATACTTTATCAAACACCAAAATAAAAATAGATGAATATCTGGCAGACTGTTGACATTGTTAAATCTTGGTAAAAGGTGTGTGGGTGTTCATTACCTTAATTCAAGGGAAAAAAGTGACTCGATGACATAACAACCAGTGGCAAAAGGAATTATACTATTGAACCTTTTTGTAGTGTTCTCACTGAATCCACTCTGCCACATCCTGTTTTATTTATAGGCACAAGTAATTTTTCTAGGGGCAAAACTTCATCTTTCACTGGATTGCTTTGTTTTGATGTTAAATTTTTGTGGCAACAACTCAGTGAAAGGTTGAACTCAGGAAGAAATGATTTTGTTTTCACAATACGATGGAACCATCCTGGTTATTGGCTTCCTATGGAGTTCTGATTGCTCCCCACTGTGGCTAGTTTCCAGGGGTTGACCCAATTGGTGGTAATGATTTAGCTATTAAAGGGGTTGAATGGGTAGATATAAATTTGGGAAGAAATAAACTATTTTTTTTTCATTATTTTCTTAAAATTAGAGCTTTCCGAGAGATATAGAAAGGGAGAATATGAGCAAACACACTGGAAAGTTATTTGGTGTTAAACGAAGTAAGAACTCTCGATCTATAAATGCTAATAAAATAATAAACACTTTAGAATCCCATTTTTGCTCTCTCTCTCTTTTTTTTTTTTTGCAGTTTTTGGCCAGGGCCGCATTGGAACCAGCCACCTCCAGTATATGGGGCCAGCGCCCTACTCCTTGAGCCACAGGCACTGCCCCATTTTTGCTCTTTTCGTATTTCAGCTTGCTCACTCTCAGAGTCCTTGCAAATCATATACTGTATCTACAAATGGAAAATCTAGTATTAAAAAAAATACAAAAACTGTAGCACAAATCAGGAAAGGCATCTGGGGTTTAAAAAACATAGGCTGCTGTTTTCTGTTTCTTTTCTGCTTGTATATATTTAGGTGCTCAATGGAGAGTTGGTACTTGAAAGGGCTAATTCAGTTCAGGTATAATTCAACCTTTGAGATAATGTTATTAACATCAGGTGGAAAGTTTGAACAAGCTCCCTGTGACCACACTGTTAATGGAGTGTTTATAACTGGGTGTGTGTGTGTGTTTGTCTCACTTTGTAATTTGATTTCCATCTTGGATTTGTACCTCTAAGAAGTAGGAAGCTTTTAAAAAGTTCCCCTTTGCTTTTAGGAATAGCTTTGAGCTTTTTCTATTTATGCAAAACAGACCTAATGGGTTCCAAAACTGCATTGCTAGTAACACTTCCTGAAGTCACTGCTCAAGTTCTTTGTATTGGAATCATTTGCCTTTGTGATTCACTATCCAGGGAAGTCATGGGCTGGCTTTCTGTGAAACTGCTCAGGGGCTGTTGGGTGTGCTCTTACAGAAAAACAACAACCACGTGTAACATGTAAACTTTTCTGACATTTGGGGCAGGAGGATGGATGATTCAGACACATTCGTGCTGATTTTGTTAAGGTGTACATTACGCAGTACCTCCAACGTGTTAGAACTGGTTTGCAGAACACAGTGGGTTTGTCCCTAATAGTGAGTGTGAGACAAGCTAAATAAACACAGAGCTTTTATTTTCTAGGTGTTAAAAATCACTGTAGATGAATGAAATGCAGTGGGCACATAGGCATTTGAAAGATTTCATTTCTCCAGTCTGTGCCTTTTACATCGTGTAATTTTAATACTCAGTGGCAGTTGAGTATTATCCTTAAGTATATTTTCCTTACAGCCCTTCACACCATTTCGTAGTCCCAAGTCTTCCATTAATGAAATCAGTCACCTTGTGTGGGAATCTCGGTCTTCCATCCACGTGAGACCCTTCCCTGGCTCCCACAGGGATCACATGCCTTGTTAGTTGCCCTTCCACAGTCCCTGTTGGAGCTGCTCCTGCTGTCCAGTCCACCTGTGTCTCACCTGCTCTAGAAACCCAGGTGCCTTCTTTTCCTCCTAGGGTCAGTCTTCTCTCTTACTGTCAGATTATTACTTTTCAAGTGTGACTCTTATTCTGCCAACTGCCTTTTCACCATGTGAGTACAAACTCTGGTCTAAGGTTGGGCCCTTCTGAGGTCTGCTGTTCATTGGACTAAAAACCCTGATCTCTAGGACACACCCCAGCAGCCACTTGCAGCTCCCAGCTGCGTTGCTGAGACAGGCTCTGCCCTGCCACATCCCAGGCTGTTTCTTCTGCTTGGAAGGTTCACACGTCAGAGTCACCATCTATTTGTGAGATCTTACTTACCTCAACCACAACCTTCTTCAAGAAGCTTTTCCTAATTTTCCATGCCATATAGTTACAGTCCTTCCTCTTTAGAATCCCTGTAACAATTTGTACCCAGGAGGGTTTCTGTCTTGCTCTTTCTTATTCCTCCCACTACTAATGGCTCCTTGAGGGCATTCCTCTCTCACACAGCATCGAACCCAGGCTTGGATACTTTATGGGCCCAGTAAATACATTTGACCCCACTGAAATATATATATACACACTTTGGAGGTAGAATCTCTGTCGCCCTGGGTAGAGTGCTGAGGTATCTTCATAGCTCATAGGGACCTCAAACTCTTGGAGTCAAGCGATCCTCTTGCCTCAGCCTCAGAAGTAGCTGGGACTTCAGGCACCCACCACAAGGCCAGGATATTTTTAGAGATGGGATCTGGCTCTTTCCTATGCTGGTCTGGAACTTCTGAGCTCAGGCAATCCACCTGCCTCAGCCTCCCCAAATGCTAAGATTACAGGTGAGCCACCATGCCTGGCCAGAAATTGATTCATCTTTAGAAGGCAAACATTTCTTGGTTAAGTTTACAAAGATGCCTGTGAACCGTCTGGAGAACAAGTCTCATTTAAGACTTGAACCAGACAGATACAGCTCTAAGACAGTGACAGTGAGAGGTGAAAGATGTAAACAGTAGTGTCCAGGGAGGAGGCCCAGAGGAGATGCTCAGGCTAGATTTATTGAAAGGGAGAGTGACCCACCAGGACAGTGCAAAGATGGCGTCTATGCTCAGGGGCAGTTAGAGACCCTTTTTATTGGGGGGTGTGGGGTATGGGCACATTCCACAGGTTACCTGTTAGGTTAGGAACTTTTGTCAAGAACTTTTGGGGGGTGGGGCTAGCCAGATCCTTTGTGTCTTTGTCTTAGGAGGTAGAATAGGAAGAAAAAAGGGCTTGCCTGTGGCTGCTGTAGGCCCCCCAACATTAGGTGATCCAGAGTTGCTCACACAGAGGTGCAAACAAAATACCACAGAACTGTGGATTAAGAAGCAATGACTTCTGTATGGGAGTAGGGGGTGAGGGCCTTCAAGTGAATCTGGGACAAAAGGGCATGCTAGACATGAGTACCAGCTGGGTCAGTGTGGCACAGACTCTCCAAAGCGTTAGACTGTGGATGACAGAGAAGGCAGAGAAGTTAAGTTAAATGGTTTGTGAGATAGAGGGGAAGGAATATTTAGAAGATAAAGTTAGATGCCTGGTTTCAAGCACATTCTAGACTTGAGTTGTGGGAACTGTAATCTCTCTGCCCTGGGGAGTTCCTCTCAAAATTTGCATTTTAAAAGATTGCTTGAGAGCAGTCCTCCTCCCCTGCAGGTGAGTTAAATTGGTCAGGTGTGGAGGATTAGAAGATGGGGGAAAATTGCTTGTAGGAAAACTGGTTAGGAAGTTGTTAAACTGTGATGAAAGATAAGACTTGAAGTAGGCTCAGTAGAGAGATGTTGATGAGGTAAAAATGACCTTTAGATAAGAAGAAAAAGGAGGGAAAGATAATTCTGAGAATTTTAAACTTTTTTGTTCCGTTTTTAAGAAACATATATATATATATATATATATTTTTTTTTTTTGTAGAGACAGAGTCTCACTGTACTGCTCTCGGGTAGAGTGCCGTGGCATCACACGGCTCACAGCAACCTCTAACTCTTGGGCTTACGCGATTCTCTTGCCTCAGCCTCCCAAGCAGCTGGGACTACAGGCGCCCGCCACAATGCCCGGCTATTTTTTTGTTGCAGTTTGGCCGGGGCTGGGTTTGAACCCTCCACCCTCGGCATATGGGGCCGGCGCCCTACTCACTGAGCCACAGGCGCCACTCAAGAAACATATTTTTTATTTTTAAATTAACCTCCTAGACGTAGGTGGTTGCTTTTGTACACTTTTTCTTCCTCTATTTATTATTAGGAAGAATTTTTTATAAGTATTTCCTGATAAGAAATAGAGTTAGAAAGTTAAGATTTAGATTTCTATAAGAACCCTTTGTGATCTTTTGGGACTCTAAGGGCCTTTTAGCAGAAATGCCCTGTCGTCTCAGATGTGGGCCTCTAGACTGACAAGAATGTTATCCGTGTAATGCTCTGACCCTACATCACAGACAGGAGTTCCACAGAAAAGTGGATTTGGAGTAAAGGATCAGATGCGAGAAAAAATGATGTACAAAAATCTCAGGCTCTGAAAGATTGATAGCGTAAAGATTTGATAGTTTTGTCTAGTAAGAATTGTTTGTTCTAAGTGTCAAAATCTAGAAGAGTTTGATGAATTGAATGAAATATTCTGATCATATATTTTCAGTACTATGATAAATTTCTCTGTAGGGGACAATATGTGTGTTGTAGATTTACTTGTTATGATCAAATATCTATTAAGGATCCTTCACCAAGAACTGGACCTGCAGCTCGACGCCTGTAGCTCCGCAGCTAGGGCGCCAGCCACATACACCAGAGCTGGCAGGTTCGAATCCAGCCCGACCCAACCACAACCACAAAATAGCAGGGCGTTGTGGCGGGCTCCTATAGTCCTAGCTACTTGGGAAGCTGAGGCAAGAGAATCACTTAAGCCCAAGAGTTTGAGCTTGCTGTGAGCTGTGATGCCATAGCACTCTACAGAGGGTGACATTGTGCGACTCTGTCTCCATAAAAAAGAACTAGACCTGCTAGAACTTTGATCTTTGATCTCAGACTTCCTAGCCTCCAGAATCATGAGAAATACATGTCCATTGTTTAAAAAAAAAAAAAAAATCTGTTAAGGAATTTGTCACAATTTTTAACCATTACTTCTTCAAGAAAAATAATTGATTTCTTTAACAGAGACCAGTGGTTCTCAACCCAGTTGAAAATTTGTGGCTACTTTCCCATCCTGGGGACATTTGGCAGCATCAATAGAGATGTTTTTGATTGTCACGACTGGAGAATGGGGATGATAGTGTAATCTGGTGAGTGAAAACTAAAGACCCAACCAAACATCCTACAGTGTATAGGACGGCCCCACAACAAGTTATCTGGTCCAGGTGTCAATGGTGCTGAGGTGGAACATCCTAGATTTCTTTTTTTTTGAGACAGAGCCTCAAGCTGTTGCCCTGGATAGAGTGCTATGGCCTCACAGTTCACAACAGCCTCTAACTCCTGGGCTCAAGCGATTTTCCTGCTTCCGTGTCCCAAGTAGCTGGGACTATAGGCACCCACCACAACGCCTGGCTGGTTCTTTTTGGTGCAGTTTTCATTGTTGTTTGGCAGGCCCGGGCTGGATTCGAACCCGCCAGGTCAGGTGTATGTGGCTGGTACCTTACCCGCTTGAGCCACAGGTGTCAAGCCTAGATATTTCATTATTGTTATTATCTTTATTATTACTGGTAATATTTTATTTTCTGTCCTATTAATAAAAAATTCTCACTTTTTGGGCAGAGCCAACTACCAGACAGACATTGTGTTAGAAAATTAATATCAGACTTGATTTCTAAAACATCACCAGTCATTGCCCAGATGCACAAAAAAAAACACAACAGGTTGAAAATCAGCATTCCTCGTGAAACTGATAGCAACCACATGTGTTGTGGCAAAAAAAAAAAAAAAATCTTTAGTTGCAAAGCTTTATCTTCTAGAACTATCTTGGCTCTTCTTCCTTTATGTTCAAAAAGGGTGTGTCTTTTTAAACATTTTAAAAGAGTTAAAACAGGGCGGCGCCTGTGGCTCAAGGAGTAGGGCGCCGGTCCCATATGCCAGAGGTGGCAGGTTCAAATCTAGCCCCGGCCAAAATAAAAAAAAAAAAAAGAGTTAAAACAATACTTGAGACCCGGTTTACCTGCCTCAGAGTGCAATATATAGCTGCATTACAGGTGATTCTTAAAATGCTGTTGAAATTAATTATTCAACATACACCTGTGTGAAGTCCAGGTCTGGAACTCTCTTTCCCAGCCCACCCACACCCCCAGTGTATCTCCATTTCTCTTCTATTGCTTATTCTTTTCCCTTCCCAACATTTTAGTAACAGCACTTTTTTTAAAAGGTCTGCCAATTGCATAGTAGTGTAAATCTAAAGAGATGCTCCACTGAAGCAGGTCTGTGGATCTGTTCAGATATTAACTGAGTAATTGGGGGCCTGCTAGATACTGGGCAATGGGTTCAGAGGCTGGGGACAGTAGAGACAAGGCAGTGGTGGCAATGGGGACCCACCATTTTAGCCAGTACTCAGGCAGCACCTCCCCTAAAGTGGCTGGGCCAGTGCATTACATGTCACCACTATCTCACTCAGCATAGAAACTGCCCTTTTCTGGAGGAGGAAACCAGGCTTTGTGTTCACAGTAGCTAGGTCCTACCATCAACAGGTGGTGAAGTCAAGGTTCAAACCCAGAGGTGCCCAATTGCAGAGTTGAGCACTCAACCTGCAGCCAGCTGCAGTGGTCAGATAGCATTGTTCTTGTGACCCTGCCAGGTTTGGAATGTCTCCTGTAAGCAGTGAGCTCATTCCCATGATATTATATTTGTGTTTTAGAGATAACCCTTCCCAGCAGGTGGGGGCAACTCTCTGTGGCTAGCAAATTGCATAAGTAAAATGGAAACAGCAAACAATACATTTCATTGTTCCTTGAGTCTGCTGTGGACTCTGGAGTCTCCTGGGCAGGCTGGCTGATACAGAGGGAAGGAGGATAGGCTCTCAGGTATGAGAAAGCATTCTGGTTGAGGCTGTAGTTCTTTTCTGTTTCTCCATCCCTCCTTTACCTTTAACCCCCGTGTCAGCCGCTATACATAGGTAGTGTTCTGAAGAGAGCTCTTCCAGCAGAAGTGTAAATGGTCTTCAGAGAGAAGAGGCCTTTTACTTGAGCAAAAACCCCCTATGTGAACTAAGAGAGCAGACAACTATAGAAACTCAAAGAATGACGACATTTGAACTGAACTATAGTATTCCTGACATTTATCACTTCACTTCACCTCGTCCCTGTTTCCCCTCTGAATACACTCAGGTACATACACGCACACGCGTGCTCACACACTCTCAGTAGACTTTGTGAGGTGGTAGAAGAAAGATCAGATGACACATTGTACCTGTTATGGGAACCATTAAGAAACTACCTTATTGGGCGGCGCCTGTGGCTCAGTGGGTAGGGCGCCGGTCCCATATGCCGGAGGTGGCGGGTTCAAACCCAGCCCCGGCCAAAAAAAAAGAAACTATTTATTTATTTATTTATTTTTAGAGACAGAGTCTCATTATGTTGCTCTCCATAGAGTGCTGTGATGTCCCAGCTCACAGCAACCTCAAACTCCTGGACTCAAGACATTCTCTTGCCTCAGCCTCCCAAGTAGCTGGGACTATAGGCACCTGCCACAACACCTGGCTATTTTTTGTTGCGGTTGTTGGTTAGCTGGCCTGGGCTAAGTTTGAACCCGCCAACTTCAGTGTATGTGGCTGGCACCATAACCACTGTGCTGAAGAAACTATCTTTTATATTGTGGTTCTGTTGAGTCCCCATGTGACAGCCATTGAGCGTGTTGCCACGTCCTGCCAGCAGGACATCCACAGGTGGCGGTGTCTGGTCACTGTGGACTACTGTTTCCATGTTGGGCACCTGAGCTGTGCCACACTGACCCAGCAGTAATGCTAGACTTTGAACGACACAGGCTTCAAGATGCAAGTGACAGGAACCACCTATGTAATTTCTGTGATTCCTGGCAAAGACTCAAATTTATGCACTTCTTCCTAATGGCTTAAAACAACATGGTTCTGATCTTATTAGAGTCAGAAACAAGGCTGGACACGGTGGCTCACGCCTGTAATCCCAGCACTCTGGGAGGCTGAGGTGGGCTGATTGCTTGAGTTCAGGCATTCGAGACCAGCCTGAACAAGAGGGCGACCACGTCTCTACTAAAGATAGAAACACTAGTGGGGCATAGTGGTGGGCACCTGCAGTCCCAGCTGCTCCAGAGGCTGAGGCAAAAGGATCACTTCAAGCCCAGGAGTTTGAGGTTGCTGTGAGCTAGGATAACCCCATGGCACCCTACCCCAGGCAACAGAGTAAGACTCCGTCTCAAGAAAAAAAGTAAAAAGAATCAGGAACAAGATCAGAGTTTCCATTTCCTGTGGCCTAACACCTTGATTTTTCTCCCCAACTAGAGTAAACCCTGTGCCACAATGTCAGTGTACAGAGGAGGTTCATTGTCCCGACTCACCCTGTTAGTAGCTGTTTGGTTTTCTGTATGTTGCCTAACTTTTCTGTGCCTCAATTTTATTAAAATTGAGGATCATAATATTTATCTCATAGGGATTTGTCATGAGAATTAAATGAGTTTATAACACACTTAGAAGACTAATCACTGTGTAAGTGTTGTCTGCTACTTTTGTAGCTGATATGACAAAAAAGGAAATGAGATTTTTAAGCATTGGAAAGGAAGTCAAAAATATTACTTTCAGGTTATATGATATGATTGTCTCATTAGAAGATCCAAGTAAATCGGCTGAACAAAAGGTTATAACTTGTATTGGCATTTAGTGCCCAAATGTAACATTAGGTTATAGAAAGCAATAAGGCTTTAAATACACTAGAAATAACCAAGTGGAAAATGTAAGTTTTACAAAGTAATATGGAGCAGCATACAGAACACATTCTCATTTCCTTGCAAGTCCTTGACTTGATCTACATGGAGACAGTTAAATCTTGAGGTATCAACATATCAGTTATTCAGTAAAGCAAGTGATTTTTTTTTTTGATATGTGAAAACATTTTAAAAGCTGTGTATAAATTTGTTAAGTATTTAAAAGTGTTCCTCTTACCTTTACATGTAGGATCAATGGATTTCCTCCAGCAATCTGTTTTGAGATATTCTGATTAATCTGCACCATACTTTTAATTCAGCCATTTGCTTGAACATGGTGAGGCATAATGATTCAATTTTCATAAGACTGTTGTCCAAATTTTTTTTCACCAAATTCGACTAAGTTCATGCAGATCTCCGGTTAGAAATTAAGATGGCACAGTCCATGTGTGGGTGCACGGCAGTGATTATAGCCGTGGAGATGTGAGAAGAATAAGTGATACTCAGCCCTTTTATGAAGACTCCTTACTCTGGTCAAGTTCTTGCTCTGGGATGGCCATAGGAAGTCTGTATTGAATCTTGACCAAATCATTTCTATTCTGTACAGAGTAGATACAGATTATATTGAAGAGCCAGATGTGTCCCATTGTCTTTACGATCTTCATTTATTTATTTATTGTATTTATTTAGGCATAGTTTCACTTTATCACCCTCAGTAGCATGCTTACAGCAACCTCAAACTCTTGGGCTCAAGCAAATTATCTTGCCTCAGCCTCCTGAATAGCTGTGACTACAGGTGCCCATTACACACCCAGCTAGTTTTTTTAAGAGATAGGGGTCTCGCTTTTGCTCAGGCTGGTTTTGAACTCCTGAGCTCAAGTAATTCACCCTCCTGGGCCTCCCAGAGGGCTAGGATTACAGATGTGAGCCACTACGCCTGGCCCTTTTACTATCTTTTAAATGGTAGAATCAGTTCTAAATCCCTGTCTCTAACTTCCAACCATTGCCTTTTAATCAAATGACTTTCAGTTTGACTGCATGTAGGATGGGCAAAATATCTAGCCTGACAATACTGTATCTGTGTGAGATTTAATTCAGAGAAAGATTACTCCAGTTGGCAGTTTTGAATAGATTGGGTTTCTCAAATGATTCCCGATTCACTGATAAAGTAGACTGGCATTGGCCTCAGTTTAATTGTTCCAAATTAGTAAGATATGAAGGTCCCCCAAATTCAGATGAACCTATAGAAAACTCATGTAGCTTGAGATCTGCAGTCCCACTGGTGTTTAGAATTGCTCTTTTGGCTGTCCAAACTCCAGGGTGTCTACGGTTGGGTAAAAAGAGTAGATTCTAGTGTTTGTCTCTACAGTTTACACTACAAGCCTTATAACCTCAAAACGTGCCCTTATCCTTTCTAAACCTGCTTCCAAATTTTTAAAATAGTGATGATAATATTTAAGTTGCCAGGTATTTGGAATATTAAGTATATTCCAAACTATAGAATCAACCTTTTTCCTTTGCTGCCATACATCGGAAGAATAAGAATTGTCTTGGGCTACATGTTAAATACACAGATACCAACAAATACTTCTGATGAGCAGAAGAAAAGGTCCTTGCATACTTTTTGCAATACTCAACATCATAGATAAGCAAAACAGTCCTCAAATAATCTGCATGCAACCTGCAAGCCTTAGGTTAGACACCTCTGCAGATGCTTTGTAACCTATAATGTATATATTATTTACATATTAATGATACATAAGTTACAATGACTGTAAAACATTAAGTAGAACTAGATTTTTCCTGGTTCTTCATATACTTAGCATCTTCTTTAGGATCAAATAGGTGTCTTTTGTGCTTAAAATAAATGATACCTGTTGAAAGGGCTTTTTCTTCTTATGTATCTCATAACACTTTATTGGAACCATTTCTCCACTTAAGCATATAAAATGCCTTTTACATGTACATGCTACTTTCCTGAAAGCTCTGAATTTTATATTCATTTTTGTATTCTTCACAGTATTTTGCAATATGCCAGGAACATAGTAGATGCTTAAGAGGTTGAACAGTTGAATTCATGAACAAGTATTAAATTGCTATGTGTCTTATTCTGCACGTAGAGTTGTTCTCACTGGCACATAGTTTTTCTCACTGGCACATAGTTGTTCTCACTGGCAGAATAGTTTTTTTTTTTTTTTTGCTGGAATCAGACATCATCCTTTCACCTACATCTTCTGCTTTTCTGCCTTCCTTTATCATCTTGATGTACACATATTTCTCCCGAGGTGGCTGCTTAAAATTAATGCAGATCTTAATCGCTTTTGTTAGAGCTATATTCTTTTCCTTGAACCTAAGAAAAGGTCTAGCATAAGGCTAGCACAATTCATTCCTGTAGTTTGGTTTAAACATAATATGGGTACATGTTGACCAGGAGAATATCGCTTGCAGAAAGGGCAGGCAGGGAGTGTAGTCATTGGTCCAAGAACACATAAGCTTCTATCTAGAAAAACCAACCTGCAAATTAAAAGAAGCAGTCTGGTCCAGAGCAAGAAGTGAAGTGATATGGAATGACTGAACACAATGTAAAAAGTTGGCTAGCTGCCCAGAAAAGGAATTTGTGGCCGTGTGACCCCACTTTGCCTTCAGCAGAGTGTCACCTTTCTAACATCTACTTGGATTCCTCATGTCTTTGAAGACCATTTGTGAACATCTGATAGGAGATTTGTGTGAACACTGGGTTAATGGTCTTTGGTGGAAGCTGAAACTTTATATCTGAGAACTTAACTGAGTCATATCTCTGCTTTTTATGAAAGCTGTTGAAATTGCACACTGGGCATTAAGTATCCTAATCTCCCAGGCAGTATATGGGCAAATTTAATCTGTAAGTACAGTGTCCATTTATGAACACTGCATTGCGTGCTTTACCTAGGGGAAGGTATTTTGAAATTGAAGAGTTTTCAATTTTGCCAGAAATTCTTATCTGTAGTTTTATAAGGCCTGGAAGACTGATTTACAAAAATAATTACAAGAGACTTCCCATAGATTGACACCATTGACAGTAAATCTTGTCCACTGCCAAGCAGGTGATAGAAAATTACCAAGTTCACATTTCTGCAGAGATTGGTACTATATGCTATCCTGATTTCTTCTCAATCTCAGACATTTTCTTAAGGAAATGTTTGTGAGTGGCTAGAGCCAGCTGTTCCCTTTGGCAGCATCTTTTCCCAGATGCCTTATTTTCAGGTGGCTTTGCTTGTAACGCTATCCCTGAAGAACTGAAAAGTTCACTTGTTTCACTATCTCTTACCAGAGTCTTCTTGGGAAAATGTAAAAGAAGAGAACCCTACCCCTTTTATAATTAGCCCGAATCAGAAGATATTGAATAGGTTATTACCCTAAGAGAGAAAATCCTCTTCACTGCACCGTTTTCCACTTGTTTCTGCAAGTGACCGTAGCGGAGGGACATGGCACCTGTGTGTTCTGCTGTTCCTGAGGAACTCAGCCAAGGGAGCTGGGCAGCACAATGCCCAGCAGGAAGTGCCATCAACTCTTTTTCTCCCCCCATGCACCTCCCTAAAGAACATGTTCATTGCCACTGGAATGCTTTGGACTTGGAGTTAAGCAGAGTCTATATACCATGATTCCATTGACTTTATACTTATATCTGTTCCATGTGGTGGTCTCAGTCTGTTCGGGCTGCTGTAACAAAAACACCATAGAGCAGGTGGCTTATAAGCAAAAATTTATTCTCATAGTTCTGTAGGCTGGGAAGTCCTGGATTGAGACCTGGGCAGATTCATTGTCTGGTGAGAGCCTGCTTCCTGCCTGGTTCATAGGCAACACCTTCTCTCTGTATCCTCATGTAGTGGAGGCAGAGAAAGAGTCTCTCTTAGGAGACGTTCATGAGGGCTCCACCCTCATGATCCAATCAGTTCTCAAAGGCTGTACCTCCAATTACCATTGCACTGGGGACTGGGTTTCAACATATGAATTTTGGAAGGGAAGATACAAGCTCATGGCAGTATTAGAAAGAAATCCCTCCTCACAAACTGAAACTTAGTTTTTACCTAAGTAGATCATATTTCCCTTTGTTAAAATGTGTCCAGAAAGAGTTGAGTTTTGACATTATAATTTCCAAGTTGATACAGCAGTTTTGCATATCCCTTTTAGCGAGGCTGTTAAACTATTCAGTTTATCATTCACTCTCATTTTTAAAAAATTTAATTTATTGTCATTAGTTTTTAGAGTCAGGGTCTTATTCTGTCACCTAGCTTGGAGTGCAGAGGCATGATCATAGTTCACTACAGCCTCAAACTCCTGAGCTCTTACGATCCTTCTGCATTAGCCTCCTGAGTAGCTGGGACTATGGGCACCCATCACCACACCCAGCTAATTTTTTACTTTTTGTAGTGATGGGTTCTCATTATGTTGCTCAGGCTCGTCTCAAACTCCTGGCCTCAAGTGATCTTCCCACCTTAGCCTCCCAGAGTGCTGAGATTATAGATGTGAACCACCATGCCTGAGCTTCTTTCTCTATTTAAAAATAAAAATTAAGACATATATCATTAATCTTGAAATCTGCTGTACACAGGTGAGGGAGAGTGATTAATACAGGAAAGCATTATCAAATGTATTCCTTCTGACATCTGCCAGGGTAAATTCTGAGGAAGGGAACTGGCGTCAACAGTGAGAGTAGGAGTGGGGGGGGGGGGAGGAAGCTGTAACCAAAATGAAGCTGCCTGGGGGCTGCTGTTGCACTGCTAAAAAAACTATACAACTCTAGGTTTCTACAACCGCCACCCATGTCCTGCTCTCTTCTCCAGAAAGCTCTGTGGGCTACCTTTTCTATGTTATGACTATGACCTCTTGCCCTATTTCCTGCTAGAGCAAACCCAAGCCAAATCCAGGGCGATTCAGCTGACTAGGCCAGTTCAGCCGGTATCGCCAGCTTTGTTGACTTGCCATACCACACTAGACAGCTTTGTGGATTGCTCTTTTTCATGGTGTGAGACAGAAGACAGGTGTGGAAGCTTGTCAGGGTGGGACTTGTCCCTGACTGGTGACTCACTGGGTGCCACTCTTTGGGTGTATATTGTCAGTACCCCTTGCTAAGAGGTTACTTGCCCTCAGAGGCATCACTTCTAGGCCTCTACCCATAAGATTGTGTGTTTAAGCCCTGGAAATATTCCAAGTGGGTAACTGCTTTCTACCGTCAAAAAATCAATAGAATTGGGTGTGCCTATTTCCTGGGCTGATTGTTCCACCTTACGTTTCTCAGAAGTAAGGAACAGATCAGTGTGGGTCACACAGAAGTATTGGGTTTTGATTTAGGGAAGACACTGTACTTCCTCTTATGTGTGTGTTTGCCATTCTGATAACTTAAGGGTGGGTTAGTGCCAAAGATAGAATTCACTTCATTAGCACATAATAATGTTGTTTGATGAAAAATGTTTTCTGTCTGCCCTGTGTGTGTGTAGAGATAGACACAGTGCGATGTATGAAACCGTGGTCACCGGAATGTTAATGTTGGTTACAGCTAGGTGGTGAGGCTTCAGCTAATTTAAAAAGCAAAGCAACCCAAACCCACCGTAAAGCCTGTTTCTTCTCCATTTAACAGCTCCTTGACCAAACGTCTCTATTTGTTACCTCTTGCCTCTTGTTGATTTCATAACTCACTGTGGTCTGGCTTTTGTTCTTGTAACTTTACTAAGGTCCTTAGTGCATCCTACTTTCGTCATCAAATGGACATTGCCCAGCTCTGACCTGCGGGACCTTCTTCCCTCATTTGGGGCTGTCGTCTGCATCTTTCTCCCTGGCATCCTGGACCTCTAGGCTACCAAGATAGCACTACATTCTGCAGGTTTTCCTCCTGCCCTTGGTGCTTGGTGTCACCCAGGGTGCCATCATTCTTCCTGTCCTCTCCCTCCCTGGGATATGTCTCCAGGAATGTCCAGCCCCACTCAGTATAGCCAGACTTACTGCCTACCCTGAAACCCACTCTTCTTCCTGTATCCTGTTTGGTGGCATCACCACCCAAACCAGAAATCTGGGAATCCTCCCACAACTTCATCCCCCACATCCTGTGATTAAAAGTCCTGCTGATTCTATCTCTGCATATCAATGTGCCTTAAAAAAAAAAAAAAAACATATTTCTGCTGCCCTAATTCAAACTCCTTTCCCTCTTTTACTTACAACAGCTTTTTAACTGCCTCCAGCTTTGTTCCCCTAAAATTTGTTACAGAGTAGCTGGGGAGGTTAAAACACTTTAAAATCTACCCACCTCACAGTTTTTACTTAAATCTTTCTGTGGCTCCTCACACCAACAAAGAAAGTCCAGGCTCCTTGGTGTGCCGGGGAGCCTGCTCCCTGATCTAGGCCCTGCCTGTGCTTCCGCAGAATTCAGGGTAGCTGTCTGCACCTGCTCCGTCACCTGTGTGCCTGTCCTTTTGTTATGCTGTCCTCCGCAGCTCAGATGATAGTGGGCTTGATCATGCATCATCGAGGAAGCCTCTTCTGCTGCTCTCTTGCTGTTCCTGTGGCTTCCATCTCTGATGCAGCGTCTTCCCGTCCCTGGCAGACCCTGAGCTCTTTGGGGACCTGCACGGATTTTCTTTTGTATATCCAGTGCCTGTCGGGGGATCTGGCATGTAATCAGATGATAAATGTTTGGATCATTGTTATGTGTATGTAGTTTGAATTGCTGATAAGAGTTAGGATATACGAAGTCTTAAACTGCTGGTAGTTTGAACATAATCTTAACATCACTATTATCTCAGCTTCTATCACTGATTACTAGGCTCTAATAGTTCAGAATGGCACACTCTATATGTAAACCTCTCTTGTTTTATGCAATACATTGTTTTTATTTTATTCTGGAATTTCAAATATAGGAGAAGCCTGAAAAATTTGGGAACCAAAGGAATATGGCTTATAAATGGAGGCGTTTGGGGGAAGAAGAGAGAGATGCCTTGGTGTGCTGCCAAGCTGGAGTACAGTGACGCCATCTGAGCTTATTGTAGCCTCCAGCTCCTGGGCCCAAATAATCCTCCTGCCTCGGCCTTCCGAGTAGCTAGGACAACAGGTATCTGCCACTACACTCGGCTAATTTTTTTTCTCTTTTAAGAGATGGAGTTTCACTTATGTTGCCTAGGCTGGTCTTAAATTCCTAGCTTCAAGTATCCTCCCACCTAGTTTCCCAAAATGCTGGGATTACAGACATGACCCACTGTGCCTGGCCACATTAAGGAATGTTGACTTAAATAATTTCACAAAACATCAAAATGTGGAGAGTTATGCCTATAATAAAATATATATCTTATACTTTTATAAGCATAGTGCTATAAATGATGTGGCCATGTTCACTTTAAAATTGCTGTGAAGTAGTGTGCAACCTACCAGTCAATGAAAGCTTTTTTTTTTTTTTGTGATTTTCTTCCCATGCAACCTGTTTAAATAGACTCTTAAGTACTTTCTGATGATATGTATAGTAGCTTACAGCTCCGAGGGCAAGGTCGTCTTGTTCATTCCCCAGACCTCACAGTTGAAGACCAGGATGGATGCACACAGTTAGCAGCAGGTCCCAGGGAGGTCGGCCAGTTCCTGTTGAACAGTGTTCTGCTCATTACTGTCTCTGTGACACAGACAAAACCATCTCCAGGGGAAAGACACCAAAATGCTGATGATTGGGTCAGAATGATATTAAGACAACTCACTGAGGTCACAGGTGGTTTCTTCTTAATTTACAACATATACCCCATGACATAGTTTAGGAAATCAGGAAAAAAATAAATTTACTTTGAATGACATCTACCTTGCCTCCTACCAAAAAAAAAAATTCTTGGTATTTTCAACAAAAGTATTATTTATTAGCAACTGTAAACTTATTATTCTTTTCACTTTAAAAGACTGAGAGTTTGAGATCTAGCCATCCACCCATCTCCATGTATTGTGAACATATCTGTATAACACATAGATTTTTTAAAACTGCAACAAATGACATTACCAATAAAGTTTCCGTTAATGCTGAAATTAGAAAGAGTTTCATATTGATAAACTCATAGGCTTGGAAATTAACTCTTCTCAATCAACACATTGAATCCCATAATGGCATAAATGTATTTATGATCTATGTACAAATGACTTAATTAAAAAAAATTATCTCTTCTCAAATACATACAAAAAATATTTGACATAATATTTGAAGGAATTTGAATCATTGTCCATATTCCTCATGGGAAAAGTCTTTCCACATCTTTGGAAGGAGTATATGGGTCCTGAAATGTGACTCTGCATTTGGAATTAGTTTTGCCTTTCACTCACTCACTCAGATGTCTCTGATGCTGTGAACTTGTGACAGAATGTTGTCTTCCATAGAGCTGCTTTATGGTAAAAATAATATTCACGTACTGTGACAGTTCTGATCTTTCCTTCACCTGAAACAATGGGGTAGGTGTGCAATTGAGATCAACCGCAGACTAACTTGTCCACCTTTAAAAGAATGATTATTATCTTTGCTGGTGAATTCACAAAGCAGATTTTTCTTGGTTAGCTATTAGTATATTTAAACTGAAGTGCTAGACATTACCTTTTGTTTGTTTAAATTTCCTCTTATCATTACCAGGAAACTATGTTTCTTAAAATCTTTATCCAAATGGAGAGCCTATTTTTTAAAAGCTGTCTTCATATGGCATGTGTGTAAGAAAAAGAAAGAAGAGAAAGAATATGTGAAAGAATGAGCTAGAAGAGTTTCAAGGGCATGGTTGTGAAGGGTCTTCATAGATCCATTTCCATTCATCAAAATTAATAATTTAGCCACTTGGTACTTAGCACCAGGGTCTGTGGAGACGTTATGACTTTAATATATAAAAGATAGACTTCCTGGGTGCAACTGCAGCTCAGTGGGTAGGGGTCACATACACCCAGGCTGGTGGGTTCCAACCCGCCCGAGCCAGCTAAACAACAATGGCAACCGCAACAAAAAATAGCCGGGCCTTGTGGCGGGCACATGTCATCCCAGCTACTTGGGAGGCTGAGGCAAGAGAATTGCTTAAGCCCAACAGTTTGAGGTTGCTGTGAGCTGTGAGCTGTGACATCACAGCACTCTATCGAGGGTGACATGTGACTCTGTCTTAAGAAATAGAAGAAAGAAAGACTTCCTGCTATTCAGAGGTTATAAATAAGGCAGTGGGAGCAGTGATTCAGAGTAGGAAAGGAGATGGGCGTTTTTACCAACTAAAGAAATAGTTAGTTTTCTGACACCTCTTTTTCAGTTCTATGCACCATTTTGGCCTTAAATCTATGAGGATTGTTTGACAGCTGTGACACACTGTAACAATGTAAAGACCTGCGGGTACACAGAAGTGCCATGAAGTTTTAAAATAATAATATAGCTCAGTGTTAATCAGTGCTTTTTCATTGGCAACACAGACATTTATTAAGAGATTTTTCCCTGCAGCAAGCCAGGAGCTGGTGTAAAAAGGAGGAAAATAACAAACAGGACAGGAGGCAGGCCTGGCCTCTAAGACAGAGACCTACGCTTAAAGACGGATTCCAGCACGAGCGGAAAGTGCCCAGGATCTACTGAACAACGTCAGTGAGAACTACAGGAGTTAGTTTGGGAAGAAAGGAGGGAACCATAGCTGCCGGGGCTTCTTGGGAGACAAAGGCCTGGCTTGAGCTGGGATTTAAGCAAGTATGAGAGGGGTGGGGAGGTAAAAGCAGGAACAAGAGTGTACTTGGCATATTTGGAGAAAAGTGAAGAGATGGTTTTACCTGGGAGAGGATAGTGGTTGAGGAGTGAGCATCTCCAATTTCCGTATCCTTCTTTGGCTCTTTCTTATCTCAGAATCCCCTTGTGAAACCTTACCTGGCTCCCTTGGGCAGCTTGTCACCCCTCCTGTGAACCTGTCTGGCTAACCTTGCTTCCTTCCTGGAGCCTTTTCCCTTGTAAATGTTTAGGAAACTTTTCCCTGGCTTGCTCAGAATTGAAACTGGACCCTTTCATCATCCTTTTTACCCCTAAGACTTAGAAGGGTGCCTAGTTTGGAAATGCCTTACAAATAAACAAAACAAAATAAATAAAATTTGAACTTTGGCCATATTGACCTTATCAAGAGATTGCTCTTGTGTTTTGTTTTGAAAGGGAGGTAATCTCAAAACTATGTGAATAAAGTACAAGAAACTTTTCAATGAAATATATGCTCTATAAATCAGAGGAATTTGGATTATCTCTAGGAGTTATAAAACTAAATATCTTAGGAGAAGAAAACGTTTATTCTGAGTCTTAGACTCAAAATCCAGTCTTGGACAATAAGTTTGTTAGCTCTGAATTCACAGAAAGGAAGAACGTGTATTTACCTATATTAACTATTGTTATGCACTAAGAACTGTTCTTCTACCGGTTTGAAATCAGTATCAAATGAAAACCCTAAGCACTGTTGCTATTTGTTAATTGGTATTTTTTAAAATACTGTTTGAAAACAGTAGTTGGTCAGTTTTATAAATAGAGGCTCTGTATTCTGGGGGTTTGCAGAAAATGAAAGGATTTACACAGGTACATTTTGAAAGAAAGTACAGTATCCCATTTCTATTTTGCATGCTTTTGTTTGTTTGTTGACATGAATCAATTTGAAAAACTTTAAATACAGGGTTAAAAATTAAATACATTAGCACTGCTAGATGGCTGTGAGATTAAGGAAGAATTTAGGGGAGATTATTCAGCTTTTTTTTTTTTATTCAGTGTGAAGTATGTGACCCTAATATGATAATATTTGGTTTCTCAACCTTCCATTTCACCTGCTGACAATAAAAACTGTATTACTGAGGACCTAAATTACACCCACATGTTTTTCCAGAATATTTGTAGCACTTTCTCAACTACTGAGAGCTGCCAACCCCGTTTTGGTATGTAGACCTCCCAGCTAGCCGGAAACAAAACATAATTTAAATCATTCTTCTCTATTGCATAACTGCCTGTTGACAGGGGTACCTAAGTGTTAGTTAATGATTTTCACTGAAGTTTATCTTGTTTTATGATGTGGTAGTAAGACTTTCTTATAAAAGTAGATGAGAAAAATGATAAAAAGTGCACTGTCACAGCTTTCTAGCCTATCAGCCCTTTAAGTTTTTGAACGGATAAAACTCAGCAAATAACAAAGGTTCTCCCTGTGTGTGTAGGTCCGTCCACAGACCAATCTTATAAATATGCTCATATAAAATGTGGTGTGAAGTCTCTTCCCTTTCTTCCCTTCTCCTGGGCTAGCCCTTGCCATAACCTTATTTATGAATTCATGCAACAAATATCTGTGGGGAACTCTCCTGTGCCAACCGCTGGACTAGTCATTGGGGCATAAGGAAATCATAAGCTTTCCTAAAAGGAACTTATTGACTGTTTTTGACATCGTAAGGTAAAAGATAGTATCATTGAGGGAAGCACAGGTACTATAGGGCCATTTAGAAGGGAATTCTGACTAGGGAGAGTCGGAGAAACTATAAGTTAATGTTCCTGCTGGGTGCTAGGGTGTGTTAGGTGGGCAAAGGTGACCTAGAGAGGAGGAGAGAAGTATAACAGGGCAGGGAAAGGTAGGCGTATAATTCAATGAAATAATATTGTACATCTGAAACCAACTCTGCCAAGAGTTGGAAAAGAGAAAGTGGGGAGATGGGGCTGAGTTGGTAAAAGGAATCAGAAGTGGGGGACCTTTTATGACTTGCTAAGGATCTGGAGCAACATGTGACAAACACACCTTATTGAAAGGAGTTCTGGAAATTTCCCTCCACCTCTATAAAATCTCCTCTCCCATTCATTTAACTTTTACTTATCAAATGCATTACCTCCGGAGGTACAGCTCATAATGAAAATAACTCATATTCTTTGTACATTATTATTATTATTTTATTTTTATTATTATCTTTTTTTTTTGCAGATTTTGGGCCGGGGCTGGGTTTGAACCCACCACCTCCGGCATTTGGGGCCCGCGTCCTACTCTGCTGAGCCACAGGCGCCGCCCTTTGGTACATTATTTTAATGGTGTTGCTTTCCTTCCGAGCTAAGTCTGAGGGAGTTGGTGCTCAGAGTGCTTCCATGGAGGTGCTGTTGGCAGAGATTAAAGGCAGCCAAAAAGCAGTTGCAGTGCGAAGCAGGGGAAGTCCTGGAAAGAGAATCCAGCAGGGTGAGGCAGGCCAGCAAGCATGTTGTTGCCATCCGCTTTCCATTTCCCATTTCACCATCGCGGTATAGAAAGGACATCGACCTGTGGCGTTCATATTTTTATAATACTACGTGTGAGATACTGGGGCCTTTAAGTAGTGAATTTACAGGAAATATCTATGATATTTATATGTTGAATAGACTAAAGTCAGGATAGTTTTGTTGCTTCAGTAGCTATGGGAGCGGAATGACAGTACTTTGTGATGTGAATGGCTTGTAATGAAGTTTTTTGTTCTGTTCAATAAACTGAATTATCTGTCATTGCCAGGGTAGAACATCAACGTTAAAGATAATTGGAATTATATGTATTATTTCTCAGTGGAAATGAAATTAATTTTGCCTTATAGAGGTTTTAATTATACTTCCTGTTCTGAATCGTTCTTCCTAAAGGCTATAAGAGTGAAGACAATTTCATCTCACTGCCCTTTGCCATTTTAGGACATTCCTATGGATGGCAGTGGGCATAGGTTTTGAACAGTCTTGGGTTTGAGTTTTTGCTTTGCCACTCACCATTCTGTGATTTCATTAATTTAATACTCTGAGGATACATTTTAAACAATATATCAAGAATATACGTAAAATGTTGGATGTGTGTGTGTGTACTCACACACACGCTCTTATGTGTGCCTGGCATGTGGCACGTTTCTGTTTTACACTTTGATCTGGTCATCTTCGTCTCGTGGGGTGTGCTTTTCCCATACATTTACTACTGCTAACATACACCTTGTGTCTACAAACTACTTCTGCACTCATCAGTGCCACAAGGTAGATTAGAGAATTTTATAAATGGTGTTTACTAACATTGTCACTAGAAATAGCATTTTGTTAACACCACCACACCAGACTTTTATAAAATCAGTGAATTTAGTTCTTGATTTTGGATTTTGCTTTTCTACTGTACCTATTGTTTCTGTGTTCATGTTCTGTGTTTTCATGGTGGGGAGGAGCATGGGAGTGAATATTTATGGAACTGAGATACTGAAATTATAACCTTGACCGAAGTATGTTGAAAGATAACCTTGACCAAAGTAAGCCTTAAAGCCAGGTCTGTGGTATTTCAGAAAGTTTCAGGAAGATCTCTTTGAGCCTCTTTTACATGTTGGTGACTGAAAATCTGTAATAAGGCTTTGTCTGTTTTTAAAGATCAGAATGTTCCGTTGTTGCTAGAGTAGTGGGAAAGGGGATTGATTAAACTCACTAAGTCTTGTCTCTAACAGTTATATTTGAAAATTTGCAAAATTTTCAGATCCTTTACTAAAATTTGATTTGTTAGGGATAAAAGACAGGGAATAGGCCTTCAGTGCCTGGATCCAAAGGGATTCTTTATAAAAATTTGAAAATCTTACTGAATCAGAGTAATGTTAATGAAATTTTATTGCTGTTTTGCTACTATAATTTATAATTTAACTAGGATAGTTAACTATATAATTATGATACCCTATCCATTTTATTAAAAAACAGTGACAAAATGATGTCCAAAAAGTAACATTGACTTATGCATATATGGAAGAATAAAGCGAAGGATTACAACTAATGGCCAAGCAATTGTTTTTAATTTCCTTAAAATAATTTGTGCCTAGGATAGGCTAAGATATTTTTGCTTTGAGACAGGAAATTATTTTTTCCCATAAAAAACATAAGTGTACTTTCATTATGATCAGTAGAGAAATGGTGGTATGACCAGTTTTTCAAAAAATATTTCTGTTTTTGTGTTTTGGGGGGTTTTGTGCTATGACATCATAGCTCACAGCAACCTTAAACTCTTGGGCTCAAGAGATCCTCTTGCCTCAGCCTCCTGAGTAGCTGGGACTACAGGTGCCAGCCACAACGCCTGCCCTGGTAGTTTTTCTATTTCTATTTTATTTTTTTGAGACAGTTTTACTATGTTGCCCTTGATAGAGTGCTATGGCATCCCAGCTCACAGCAACCTCAAACTCTTGGGCTCAAGAGATTCTCTTGTTTCAGCCTCCCAAGTAACTGGGACTGCAGGCGCCCACCACAACGCCCAGCCATTTTTTGTTGCAGTTGTCATTGTTGTTTAGCTGGCCTGGGCCAGGTTCAAACCCGCCAACTTCGGTGTATGTGGCTGGCACTGTAACCACTGTGCTATGGATGCCAAGCCAGTTTTCCTATTTTAATAGAGATGGGGGTCTCAACTCTTGCTCAGGCTGGTCTCAAGCTCCTGAACTCAGGCTATCCACCCATCTTGGCCTTCCCTAGTGCCGGTATTATAGGCATGAGGCAGTATGCCTGGCCGATATTTCTGTTTCTGTTAAGACAGGCCCATCAATCTGGATTCAAAACCAAACCTCTCAAGTAACTCATTGACACAGCTGAATGCTTTCAAGCTTACAATCCTGGTTTACCGCAACTTAAAGCTTGATGAATGAATCCAGATATAATGCAATATAAAATAAATTATTACATATTTGACATATTTCCATAGGATTTCTTGGAAAATCAACCTTAGCTACTCAGAATAAAATGATTCAGTATAGATGCAAATTTATGGTTTTGCTAACAGATACACTAATCTTTACTAATGAGGTAAGTACATAATTAGTGGGATATTATTTTTTAAAAATGCAAATGTGGCTGATAAACATCTCTCCACATTAGTGTCCACCTCTTGTTTTAATAGTTAAAATACCTTAAATTTTACTCTTGAAATTGAAACTGGAAGGTCAGGTTGACACATAGATGGTTGGATGTAAAACCCAATGTTAAGGGTTTTATTCCAGTGAACATTAGCTTCGTTCTCAGTTGAGTAAATCATATAAATTTGGGCCTTTCAGTCATTTCATAATTGAGATTTTCATCATTTCCAATAATTTCTCTTTGTTCAGCTTTAAAACTGATATGTGGAAAACTGAGACCTGAAATCACACATTCAGGTTGTCTGTTATTCTCTGGCTACATATGAGGGTTGTCCAGAAAGTATCTAGCTACAGATTATGAAAACCAGAGAGATGAACAGGGTGGGATACTTTCTGGACAACTGAAGGAAAATACTGGGATTTCAATTGTTATTTGTAATTCAAAGTACATTTAATTTAGGATTACAGCACAGTAGGAGTTAAATCATTAGCTCAGTAACAGTCTTACCAAGGTCTTTATAAAAGATCTGAAAAGCTTTTATTCTGGAAAATGGCTTATTCCAGAGAGAGACATTGTTTGGGTAGAAAGGAGGCATGGGCAGTGAAGGCTCATGGGAGCATGAATGAACGAGAGGCTGTATCCTGGATTTGGAATTCTTGGAACTGGAACATCTGGTGTGGGAGATAGTGAGGATCATAGCGACTCAGTCCACATACCACAGATTTCCATGTCTCGTTATTGTTTTTCTTCCCATCTTCCCATCCTTCTTACCAGACCAACTGTGGGAATTAATTACTATTGAGGGTAGCCAAAATATTTTATAACCTTTTATTTTTATAATATTGCTTGAAAGTAGTCATTTTAAAGTAATCTGTAGAGATGATTATACTTTAAATGGATATGTACACTGATATACAAATTTTTTTGTTGTTGTTGAGTCAAGAGTTTCACTCTGTTCCCATGCCAGAGTGCTGTGGTATCAGCCCAGCTCACAGCAATCTCAAACCTCCTGGATTCAAGTGATCCTCCTGCCTCAGCCTCCCAAATAACTGTGATTATAGGTGCCCACCACAACATCTGGCCAATTTTTCCTATTTTAGTAGAGATGGCATTTTGCTCTTGCTCAGGCTGGTCTTAAACTCCTGAGCTCAAGGGATCCTCCCACATTGGCCTCTGAGAATGCTAGGATTACAAGCATAAGCCACCACGTCTGGCCCGATGTACAACATTTTAATTATTAACATGTTACATACATCTTCAAAAAGGACTTGAATGAATGGATTTGAAGGAGAGAGAGTCCATTCCATTTTCTACCTCAGTTTAAACTCTTGGTGTTGATTTTATGAGTTAAACACCATACTTTTTTTTTTAGAGACAGAGTCTCATTATGTCACTCTCGGTAGAGTCCTGTGGCATCACAGCTCACAGCAACCTCAAACTGTTGGGCTTAAGCAATTCTCTTGCCTTAGCCTCCCAAGTACCTGGGACTATAGGCACCTGCCACAATGTCTGGCTATTTTTGTTTTGTTTTGTTTTGTTTTGTTTTAGACAGAGTCTCACTTTATCGCCCTCGGTAGAATGCTGTGGCATCACAGCTCACAGTAACCTCCAACTCCTGGGCTTAGGTGATTCTCTTGCCTCAGCCTACCCAGTAGCTAGGGAGGCTACTTGGGAGCCACCGTTGTGGAGCTGCCACAACGCCCGGCTATGTTGTTGTTGTTGTTGATGTTGTTGTTATTGCAGTTTGGCGGGGGCTGGGTTTGAACCCACCACCCTCAGTATATGCGGCCGGTGCCCTACTCACTGAGCCACCGGCGCCGCCACCGGGCTGTTTTTGGTTGCAGTTGTCATTGTTGTTTAGCTGGCCCGGGCTGGTGTGAACCCGCCAGCCTCAGTGTATGTGGCTGGCACCGTAACCACTGTGCTATGGGCGCTGAACCTAAACATCATACATTTTATATATGCTACTAGGAAGTAGAAACAGTTTATAATTTTTTTCTGAAATAATTGCCTTAAACAGGGTATTGGAAAATTACAAAATATTGAAGTAAAAATCTTTCCTGGAATGTCTTAATTTCATTTCCTGTTAGTTTTGCAGAGGGAGAAGAGAATGTCAAATTCTAACACTTTTGTTTGAAACTGATTTTTTGTCTAAAATTGAAACTTAAGAGTTTACCTTTGTACCAAATGAATATATGGGGTTAGTTATACAATTAAGTTAATAAGATCCAGTTCAGAAGTAATATTTTAACTAATTCTTCTTTTATTTAATTTTGGATATACGTTTTTTAATTGGTTTTTGCAGTTGATTTGCCTTTGTCACCATATCGTGTGGCTCTAATATTAAAAATATCCAGGGCTTTTAGGCTCACACCAGCAAATAGTGAATGAGGAAGTAGGCCAGGCGTCCGTGGTTATGGTGGGAGGGAGGAGGTAAGGCGCGAGCCCTAACGTTTTAGGACTATCTGAAGGTGATCCCTGAAATCGGCTCCCTATGAAGATGCTCCTGTGTGGGGCAGTGGATGTTGTGATAGTGAGGACAAGGAGGATGAGACTCAGGTTTGTTTTCGTACGATAGCATGACAACATCTAATGATTAGAAAAAAATCAAAAGTCCCTCATCTATGAGAAATGCAGTATTTTAAAAAGAACGTTAAAGTAGGAGAATATTTCTACCTAACGGGAAAGGCTGCCGTAATTATGAGTATTTCTATTTAAAGTCAGAGACAAAGAGAGAACAGTGATTCGGTGTACAATTTGAGCATGGATGTTTAATATTTATTTTCTCTTAAAACCCAGGAAAATGAAGTGAAGGAACAAATAGGGTATAAACCAGGGGTGGTCAGCCCACAGGCCTCATGAGGCCCAGGATGACTATGAATGTGGCCCAGTAGAAAATTGTGAACTTAAAACATTATGATGGTTTGTGTGTGTATGTGTGTATGTGTAACTCAACTGTACTGTTCTCAAGTGTGAACTTTGTAGACGGTGTGTCGCACTGTCACAGAGAACAAACATACAAAAGCTCTCACTGTTTGCGCTCAAGGCTTCAGTTTTGTGTCTTATCTTCCAAGCACAGATAGTCAAATTGACACTGTCATATGTTACGTGTGCTCATGGTGAGTTGGCAAGGCAGTAATTATCAATAATATTTCAACCTGCCATTGCAGTGTTAGGTGTTTGATGTTATTTAGAAGTCAACTAAGTATTGTTACTGTGTTATTAACGGCACTTCCGCACCTTGGCAGCACCTCACACATCGCCTGCCTTGTATCAGTAGCCAAGATGAAGAAGGACCCGAACCTTGCTTTCTATTTTTTTGTCAGTTGATTTTCATAATAAAAATAAACATAGTCTCTTATCTATTAGTTTTTTTAATCTCATCATGGCTTCTGCAGTGTCTAAAAGAAAACAGAACCCCAAAAGAGAACAATGACGGATGAAGGAAAATTATTCAGTGAAAAGTAGACAGATGACTACTTGTTTGTACTCTGCTTAATTTTTAGGAATTTGTGCAAGTTTTCAAAGACGGTAACTGAAAAAGGCATTATATGCAAAAAACCTGCCAAATTCACTATGTATGGACGATTGTGTTGTGAGGATGAAATAGCAAAACTAAAAAGCAGTTTTTCAGAAACTGAAAAAGTTTTCTCAACAATTTTTTTAAGTTACAATTCAGATGGGTTTAATTGTAAAAGCTAGTTATATGGTACCATATTTAATAGCAAAACCATCTACTGATGGTGAGTTTATTAAGCAAGGTATGAAAAGCATGGCAAATATAATTTGCCTTGAAGGAAAGGAGAATATTCTAAAATCAGTTTGTTTCACCAGACTGTAGCCAGGCGAATTAAAGAAATGGGAAAATCTATTGAAGGAGTTTGGGGAGGAAAGCTGCTAATTTTAAATTTTGTGCTTTGGCAATGGAAGACAGCACCGATGCCACAGATATGGCTCAACTTGCCATTTTATTAGAGATATTGATGATGAACATAATGTCACTGAAGAAATGGTTTCTTTAGTGCCTTTAGAAGACACAGCTAAGTCAAGAGAGTCACACAGAGCAGTAAAAAAATATGTGAAAGCAATTTTCTTTGTTGTCAACATATCTGGCATGGTTACTGATGGTGCCCCTAGCAGTGGTGGGTAAAATAGAGAGTGACTTGTAAAATTAATGGAAGACGATGTAATTACCACCCAAAACTCATATTTGATGGAGTATCACTGCATAGTACATCAAGACAATTTGTGTATAAAAACTTTAAAACGTACAATGTCATGCAAATCTCCATTAAGACTGAATTTAATAAGTGCTAAGGGATTGAATTACCACTTAGTCAATATTTCCTTGAAAGTATTAATACTAACTATGGTGATATCATTTACTTTTCGGGAGTAAGATGGCTAAGTTGAGGCCAAATGTTGAAATTTATGATTTGTGACATGCTATCAGGTTGCTTGTGGTATCAAAAACCAAATTTGTGCCAGAACTTGATCAAAACTGGCTTACAAATTTTGCACTTTCAGTGGATTTCACCACTTATTTAAATGAGCTAGATACACGTGTGAGTCTTTAAGGTGAAACCAATTTATCAATACAACGTTTTAAACCATAACAGCATTCCAGATGAAACAAATCATGGCAAGCACAGTCCTATAAACCGTGCAAAATATGCAGCCTTGCTTTTCAATTTGATACAAAAATTTTAAAACAGACTTTAAGATTTCTGGGAAAATTATATTTTGGTGCTTTTGTCAACATAAGTGTGTTAACTGCCAGTTTTCAAATGAGATGCAGAGAGATGTAATCTGACATTCAACTTAAACATTGGATCATGTCTTTTTATTGGACTTTTTTTTACAGTTCTTGTCTTCCCCGGGACAAATATCCCTCACTTAACAATCACGCCTCATTCATACCATTGCTTTTTGGTAGCACCTACATTTACAGGCAGCTACTTTAAAGAATGAAGCATATTAGGAATAAATTTAGAACCAAAATAACCACATGTGTGATGCACACCTGCTTGCATCGAGCCACATACTGATGCCTTAGTTTCTCAGATACAGTGCCAAATATTCCACTAGTTTTATGTTGCCAGTCTTCTTTTACTTTTATAGTAAAAATAATAAAAAAGATGGCTTATTACTTTCATATGTACATTTTCTATATTATTGATTACATGGGACCTGTTGGACGATTTTCAAAGGCTCTGAAAATGTGTAATTAAGTAATTAAGATTATTATGTTAGGATTTTTTTTTGTTTGTCTTAGGTGGCAGATATCATGACAGTTATGCACAGTTCTTTTTGTTTGTTTGTTTGCTCATAGTGTTTGTGTATTTAGTGTGTGGCCCAGGACAACTCTTCTTTTTCTGGTATGGTGCCGGGAAGCCAAAAGGTTGGATACCCGTGGTAGAGACCCTTAAGAACAAATATGGAAGAGCAAAGAAGAGAGAAGGAAAGATACTAACAAATTTCTGGAATAATTATGAAAATTTCAACTGTGACATAAGGAGTTCTTAGCAGAATGGAGCAATAATGAAGAGGAGATGCCAGTATGAAAAACAGGAGTTCTGTCGTAGTCAAAGCCCCCACTCTGACTCCAGGACTTTGCACCTGCTTGGCTTGGGGGTGTTTCCTGGCTGGGCATAACTCCTACAGGCATAAGAAGTCTTTTCTGGAAAAACAAGCCCCCCAAAAGGATCTATAGACACAACATTTGGGGTCCCCCAATAAAATAGTAGGGTCCCCACCTGATCACCCTACAGTGAAACTGACCAGTCACAAATCCCTTTCCTGCACCTGAACTTCCCGTATGAGTTTTACTGTGTTTCTCTTAAATGAGAACTGGCTACTACGATCACCAGACTTTGGGAGAATATCTGTAACATGACTGTTAAGAGCAAACCACACATCAGAGAAGAAGAATCTTGAAGAAACTGCTATCCAGGGAGCAGAAGAAAACTGATTTAATTGCTTGAAAGAGATCAGAGAATAAAGGATATTTACTTTGTTTAAAAAAGGATATTTAAAAAAGTATCAGTTGGAACAAGCAAGCTCTTCTTTTGGAAACTAAAAACATTGACTGGACTCAGAGTGTTACAAGTTGTGATCCCAGCATTTTGGGAGGCTGAGGTGAGAGAAATCACTTGAGGCCAGGAGTTTGAGAACCTGGACAACATAGCATAGCAAAACCTTGTCTCTAAAAATAAAAACAAGAACGCAACAAATTTGCTGGGTGTGGTAGTATGTACCTGCAGCCTAACAACACAGGAGGCAGAGGTGGGAGGATGGCTTGAGCCAGGAGTTTGAAGCTTGCAGTGAGCTGCGATGGTGCCCCCCCACCCCCCCTCACTATTGCCCAGGGAAGAGGGCAAGACCTCGTCTCAAAAAACAAAACAAGAAAGCGGAAACACAACTATGATTTAATAAAAAAAAATAATAATAAATAAATAAATAAAAAAGAAATTCAGTGGCATGATTGGATAACTAAAGATGAAGAACTTTCCCAGAAAGTCAAAATCTTTAATAGTAAAGGCGGCACATAAAATTGGAAAGGGAAAACACAAATTAAAGACTGTGTCCATGAGGTTTAACATTTGAGTAATGGGTGCTTCATAATGGGAGTGGGTGAAGGTGACCGTCTAGATCGTGTGGTAGATTACATGATGTGCTTAACCAAACTGAGAGAGGTCTTATGCTTTAGATTAATGAGAATTAGTGGTAATTACTTTAAAAAAGTGATCATGAAAGTAAGGCCTTTACTTTCCCTGGACCAAACAGGGGGTAGGAATTAAGTATTGCACAGGAGAAAATATACAATGCATCTCCCTCCACAGTGCACGGTATGATATGAACACTGAATTTTGTAATTATCACACTGAGATACACTGACTTGGGAGGACTGGGGGGAGAGAGTGTGGAAGGTGAGTGTGGGTTGTGTCGTAAGCCTCCAAGAAACTTGGTAGGTGACACACACACACGTCATTTGTATTTAGAAACGTGGAGACAAGTGCCAGAAGAAAGCCCTCATTGAATTTAAAAACTAAACATCTCTCAGGACCAGAAATCAGGTTGGGAAGTTACAGGGAATAAGGGGGTTGCTTGTTTTTGTTTTTGTTTTTGTTTTTAATTAATTATAAGCCTTTTAGTACCATCTGATTATTAAATCTATGGGCATGTTTTAGTTGGATTCAAAAAGCAAAAGGCAGAGAGTTGTTCTTATTTGTAACAAAGCTGACCACATTCAGTATGAGGGGTGTGAACAGCACAGCCTGCAGCTGGAGGGTGGCTGGCTGGTGCTAGGTCTGGCTTTTCAGTAGTCCCCAGGGTTTGATGCTCTGCTGTGGCTGTGTTGAAATTCTTAATAACGTAGGAACAAGGGTCACCACATTTTCATTTTGCGCAGAGCGTGCAAATCATGTAGCCAGGCCTGCTTCGAATAGATACACTGTTTGGATTCTGGCCTGGGTGAGATTGCCAGCACTTCCCTTGACCCTGACCTACTCGTGGCCTGTTATTTTCATCACCCAGACGTTGATGTGTCCTCAAGGATGGAGGGAACGGCACCCCCCACAAGGGAATCTTAAACTGTATTGCATGGCACCTAAGAAAGTTGTTCCAGCATCTTTTACGGGTTAATTGACGTCCTTTTAAAGAAGACACTGGCATGGGAAGAGGTTATTTTTAACGCTGAACTACGGACTGAAGGAAATGGTTTTCACAGGAAAGAGTATCAATCCTTCACCGTAGAGGAGTAGAAAGCAGCGCTTGCCTCTCCCTTTCATGGGAAGGAGGAAGCTGAAATTATTGTACAGGTTTTGAAGCCTGTGGTGACCCTGAGGTGTGAAGAGATCCCCGCTGAGCAAGGAATAAAATTTGGCCCCTTATGACAACTGAAAGGCCTCGCTTGACCTCTTGGGATGAGCGACAGCCCTGCTGGTCACCACATGGCAGGGTGTGGGGCGGCCACACAGCGTGCCGGGCTCCCTGGCAGGCTGTCGTCTGTTGCCTTTCTCGATGGGCAGACTGAACCTGTGACCTTTCTGCTGCAAATCTTCACCCCCAAACTGAGGAATGCCTCAGCAGGGGGTGGGATGTCATCCAAGCTCAGTGGTGGGGGCTCAGCTGATGAGTCACGTAGAGAATGGGAGGGCACAGACGGTGCCAGCAAAGGGAGGGTGACTTCCCAACGTCAAGTGAGGAGGCAGTTTGGTTTTCCTTGTTTGGTTAGTAAATTGATTTTAAAAGCAGTTATCAAAGAAGAGCCTTAGAAATGTCTAGATCTGTGTTTTTTGATCTTCTTTATCTCACAGTACACTTGAACCTGTAATTAAACTTCCTCAGCACCCTTAAATTATGTTGATAAAAAAAGTAAAAAAAAAATACACTTACTGTGCTTTGAACTTCTTTCAAAAATAATTTAATTAACAATCTTTAAAAATTATTCTCAGCACACCTAAGATTCCCCTTGTGGCACACCAGTTGAAAATCACTGCTCTAGAGCAATAGAAGTATTAAGAGTAGTTATTATGCAGCCCCCAGAAGAATGTATTTGAAAGGCACTACTCATTTGAATATATGTGTTCTCCTGTATTTTTGGGGGGGTGGGGTGGGGCTGGGTTTGACCCCACCACCTCTGGTATATGGGGCCGGCACCCTACTCCTTTGAGCCACAGGCGCTGCCCTCTCCTGTGTTTTTTAAGTTACTTATAGGTTCATTAAAATTATTGACAATTATGATGTTCTAGAGTTAGCTACATTTAGTATAAGGAAACAGATTTCTTAGATGAAACTTGTTATTTTACATTTCAGAGAAAACAATTTTGTAAAAGATTAACCCTCCAATGCAGGTAACATTAACTTAGGCATACTTTATAGTGCTAGAGTAAGCTGGCAAAACAATCAAGGCCTTCCTTCTTCCCAGTCTGTAATGTCCCTTCTTGATAGCCATTCAGGTCACACACCCGCCCACCGTGCTAGATGCAGGAGAGGCAGGTTGAACAAGATCAAGTCTGTCTCTGTCATCCGGGACAGGGAGAGATGCTAAGCTGTTGCACCTTGATAAAGGCTGTGGGTGAAATGTTCCAGGTGTCTTGAGATTCTAAAAGGAGAATCTAATTTAGGTTGAGTTCAGAAGTCATTTCTTTTTGAAGAAAAGAAGCTGAAATTTGGGTGATGTATAAGGACAAAGAGTGTTGGAAGCACAGGGACCAGAGTGTGTGAAGGACGCAAAGCAGGAGCAAGCTCTTCGTATGAACAGAATCCAAACAGGCCCCGTGTCCCTACCCTCAGAAAGGAGGCCGTGGAGGGGCGCAGGTTTGTGCCGCAAAGGCAGTGAGGGATCAGAGAAGCCAGGACTCTTATTAAGGATTTCCACATTAAAATTATACATATGCTGGGAAGCCATTGATGGGGGAGAACATTAAATAGCAAAACTAGGCGGCGCCTGTGGCTCAGTGAGTAGGGCGCCGGCCCCATATGCAGAGGGGGGTTCAAACCCAGCCCCGGCCAAACTGCAACAAAAAAATAGCCGAGCATTGTGGCGGGCGCCTGTAGTCCCAGCTGCTTGGGAGGCTGAGGCAAGAGAATCGCGTAAGCCCAATAGTTAGAGGTTGCTGTGAGCCGTGTGACGCCACAGCACTCTACCCAAGGGCGGTACAGTGAGACTCTGTCTCTACCAAAAAAAAAAAAAAAAAATAGCAAAACTAGAAGTCCTGCATCTTCAAATATCATCAGGATGGCTCTCTTGGGAGATAGTTTTAACATTTTAACATAAAGGTTTTTGTATTAGTCAGATAAACATGGGTTCAAATCCTGGTTCTGCTCATTGCTTATTGTATGACCTGGCACAGATGACTTAATTCCAGTGGGTCTCAGATTTCTTACTTGTAAAATTGACATGATAAAACCATATACTAAAGAGCAGATTGAAAGCCTTATATAAGACACTTGTTCACTATCTCGCATCTTAGTAAGTTCTTAATATATAATAGTGATGGGAGTAGTGGTCTTGTGATTTTATTATTATGTGTGTAGAGCTTTAAACACATACAAGTGGACAGAGGAGAAGAATATTAATTAAACAATTGGAAAACAACAACAACAACGAAAGAAAACAGTTGGGTCATTAAATAAGAAAGGGATAAATTTATTCTAAGAATCAAAGAAAGGAACCAAAAACTACAATTAGTTATTTGTCTTTGTGATAGGAAAACCCAAAAACATTGCAGTAAAACTGGAATAATTTCATTCCTTTTCCTCCTGGATGTTTTTACTTTGTGGAATTATAAGGTTGAACAGTCTGTATGTAAGAGTTTAGAAAGCAAACATGGGAGATTACTGCGAGTGGTCATCAGACATATTTGAAAATCCCTGATAAGTAATTATCAGTGCATTTTGAATTACTCATTTTCTCAAGAAAAAGGTTTTGGAGACTACAACGTTTTTTTTTTTTGAAATAGGAAAAAAATTGCTAACCTGACCTGGTGATTCAATTTTTTCCCATTTTGCTCCTTAAAACAGACCAAGAAGCCAGATGTTTAACTGCCTGTGATGAAAGCTGTTTCCTTAGAAATGTGAATGAAAGTGCTTCTCTAGAATGGCAGAGTCTGTTTAGAAGGCAATTATGACCTGATTCAGGCAATAGATGGTGGTTGTAAGAATGTTGCTCATAGCAACAAAGAGTACTTGTAGGTACATTAATTTTCTCAAATAAGCCTTCTCTCATAAGTGTGTATAGAGTTTTCCTGTTGAACGGTACTGAGTATACTTTTTTTACAATGATTGTGTTGACCTAAATAATATTCAGTTTGGTAGGCTGATGACCATTTGGTTACTTCCATTTGCTTAAAAATCTTTCATTTCTTTTATAGAACATTTTTCATCTGTTAATACCTTCTTTTTGTTCTGTGTGACTTTAAATCGTATTTTAGGGTATGAAGATATTTAAGAAAAGTCCTTAGTTCCCCCATATTTGTGAATAACAGAATGAACTCAGTCATTTTTTGTTGTTATTTTAAAAGAAAAAGATGAAGAAATTTCTAGTATGTTTGTTGATTTTCTTTTTACCCTAACTCTTGTTAGTGACTCAAACGCTGAGTGTGAAGCTCTGAAATGTGAACGTAAAACTAGCATTTTTAACCACTTTCTTCTCTCTTCTTGCTTAAGTTAAATTTAATTGTTATCATAAATAGATGTCTAGGTAAAATAGCAAAGATTCCGAGGATTCAAAGCCTTGTCACTAAGATTTTATTTATTTATCCAAAGATATGATTCAGGCAGCATATTTTGTTCTTACCATAGACTTCTTGCTTTGTGAGTTTTTATAAAAAATTATTTATAAAACTGTGATTAGTTTTGCAAAAAAAGAATACCATGATTAAACACGAGCTCTTCAGTACTGATAATGGCCTCCAGACGGTTTCCTCTTAAAATTTTTTTCTTCTATCACTTCCAATTTTTATTCTTATAATCGCCTGTAAGGACAACTTTGTGGAAATTTCTGGAACAGAGTCCATCACACAGTGATTTCTATGGTAAATTTTTTTTTTTTTTAGAGACAGAGTCTCACTGTCGCCCTCGGTAGAGTGCTGTAGCGTCACAGCTCACAGCAACCTCCAGCTCTTGGGCTTAGGCGATTCTCTTGCCTCAGCCTCCCGAGTAACTGGGACTACCAGCACCCGCCACAACACCCGGCTATTTTTTTGTTGCAGTTTGGCCGGGGCCGGGTTTGAACCCGCCACCCTAGGTATATGGGGCCGGCACCCTACTCACTGAGCCACAGGCACCGCCCTCTAGGGTAAATTTTTGTGAGGTAAATATAGTAGTTGCTTCTGTTACTTCTCTTCATTTATTTTTCCTGTGAATTTTGGTTTCTCATGGACCAGAATTGTAGGGGCAGCTCTGCCCTGTGCTCTCAGCCACGTTATTTAACCTCTCTGGGCCAAATTCAGCCAGCTGAGCGAGTTGGACTCTGCTGTCTTTGCTGTCTCTTCTAGCCCATCCTGGATGATCAAAATGTCAGTCCTGCTTTTGTTTAAAGTTTTTAATTTGTATTATGGATAGAAACAAGTTTTCACGTGGAGATAGCACTGGTGGCAGTTACGAGTCAACTTGGACTCTCCTGATAAAAAGTGCAGCTCATCTAGCCATACTTCTCTCTTTCACGCTTCGTCTTGTAACAATACTTATTGACCTATGTGCCAGACACTCAGCACTCTTTGGGGCACTAAAATAGAATATATTGTATAATACATTTGCCTTATATTTAGCAACTCTGTATCTTAATAATGTTTTCATACTTGCAGACTAAATTATTAATGTTTAGAAGTGTATGGAGAATCTTTGAACCTCTTTCACATAATCCTTCCCTAATTTTGTTTTGCTTATATTGTTAGGTAATATAGAGGATATAAAACAAAGTTGGAACAGAGAAAATGTTGATACTAAATTATTCTTTCATTTTTACTGCAGCTTTGTAATGCTAATAAGTTTGTCAGTTTAGATTTTTAAGATGATTTAAATGTGTTATTAATGATTCCTTGGCTTCACTACCCTTCATCAATTAGTTTCTTAACATAGACCAATAAGATATCTTTTATTTGTAATCATTCATTTGTAATTAACTTGTTAATAAAAGATTTTATAATCTAAGGATAACACTTTGTTTTCTTGACTTTGAGAGCTTTATTCTTCTTTTGTCCCTTCTTTCTCTTTTTCCTCTTCTCTGTGAAGTTCTCCTCAGCCTTTTATCAATTCTAAATCATAAAGGCACAGGTTCCACTTGCTTGTATTTCCACACCCTCACAGAACAACATAAAATTATTTCACAGAATACCTTAGACTCCACTTCCCAGACGTAGTACAGCTTCATGTAGTCAGATTTTCTCCTTTTGCGACTCATCTTTGTTTTTTTGTCCTTCATCTGTTCGTAAACTTTGTTCTTTCCAATGTGCTTCTAACTAATGTAACTCAGAAGTCAAAGTCTTACAGTTAAAGAAGGCCCCCATTATGGCTCAGCGCCTGTAGCTCAGCATCTAGAGCACCAGCCACATATACCGGAGCTGGTGGGTTCAAACTCGGCCTGGGCCTGTCAAACAACAATGACAAATACAACAACAACAACAACAACGACAAAAAAATAGGCATTGTGGCATGCTCCTGTAGTCCCAGCTACTCAGGAGGCTGAGGCAAGAGAATTGCTTAAGCCCAGGAGTTTGAGGTTGCTGTGAGCTGTGATGCCACAGCACTCTACCAAGGGCAACATAGTGAGACTCTGTTTCAAAAAAAAAAAAAAAAAAGGGAAGACCCCCCTGCCCCCACCTCCCCAATGCAATCAAAGCAAGACAAGTTACCTGAGGACTTACACCAGTGTGACAAATTCTTTTAAACTTTATAGATGAACTAAGGTGGAAAAGGTTGGCTATACACTACTAACAAATAGCCATTATGTTAAAAAAAAAAAAAAGTTGTCTAAGAGGCCAATAGATGTTGAGGATGTACCCCCTTTATGTGGAAATATTGTCACTAAGAAATAGAATTAGCATTAAGAACTCAGATGCAGACCACCAGATCCCCTGCACTGAGAAAATACACAGCCCATAATAGGCCCTCAAAAGGTATTTGTTGGACGGGCATAGTGGCTGAGGCTTGTAATCCAAGCACTCTGGGAGGCCAAGGAGGGTGGATTGCTTGAGCTCACAAGTTGGAGACCAGCCTGAGCAAGAGTGAGTCCTTGTCTTTAAAAACTAGCCAGGCATTGTGGCAGACACCTGTAGTCCCAGCTACTTGGGAGGCTGAGGCAAGAGGATCGCTTGAGCCCAAGAGTTTAAGGTTGCTGTGAGCTATGGTGCCACGATACTCTATTGGGGGCAAGAAAGTGAGACTCTGTATCAAAAAAAAAAAAAAGATATTTGTTGAAGAAAATAAATGTGTCTTTTTTATTATCTGATTAGAACATTCATATACACTTCTATATGTGGGTTCATTTAAAAGTATTAATGTAATAAAAATGGAGCAAAGATAATTGATAAAAGATAAACAGGTTTTCATTCTGAATAAAAAAAAATCACTGTAATTTTTATTTCCGTATTAACATCTGACTTCAAATTTGGTCCTTTAGTATAAATATAGTTAGAGTATGGAAATTTATAGTTGAAAGATTTAGTGTAAATTGGTCTCTAATACATGAAGAATTAATTAATTCCCTTGACTCATTATATTTTAAATCCATTCTTGTTCCCAGTGTATACATGGGTCATTATGAAAGTTTTGAGATACATAAAAATCAAGAAACCTAAAATCCTCATGGATGGAAACATGCGAAGTCTTCCCAGCAACACCAATAAGCCGAGCAAGTTGAAACTTCCACAGACGAATCAGAAGGGATGCTGTCAACTATTTCTTAGAAGTGAAAAAATGGACCATAACACAGTCTGTCTCAAAACTTTCCTAGTGACCCTCATACACTTGCTCATCAGTAGTAGGTCCAGGAGGGAGTCGCTGAGAACCCCTCTGCCCCATGGCTATAGGTCCAGGAGGGAGTCGCTGAGAACCCTTCTGCCCCATGGCTGAAGGTCCAGGAGGGAGTCGCTGAGAACCCTTCTGCCCAATGGCTGAAGGTCCAGGAGGGAGTCGCTGAGAACTCCTCTGCCCCATGGCTGAAGGTCCAGGAGGGAGTCGCTGAGAACCCCTCTGCCCCATCGCTGCAGGTCCAGGAGGGAGTCGCTGAGAACTCCTCTGCCCCATCGCTGCAGGTCCAGGAGGGAGTCGCTGAGAACCCCTCTGCCCTATCGCTGCAGGTCCAGGAGGGAGTCGCTGAGAACTCCTCTGCCCCATGGCTACAGGTCCAGGAGGGAGTCGCTGAGAACCCTTCTGTCCCATGGCTGAAGGACCAGGAGGGAGTCGCTGAGAACCCCTCTGCCCCATCGCTGCAGGTCCAGGAGGGAGTCACTGAGAACCCCTCTGCCCCATGGCTGCAGGTCCAGGAGGGAGTCGCTGAGAACCCTTCTGCCCCATGGCTGAAGGTCCAGGAGGGAGTCGCTGAGAACCCCTCTGCCCCATGGCTGCAGGTCCAGGAGGGAGTCGCTGAGTACCCTTCTGCCCCATGGCTGCAGGTCCAGGAGGGAGTCGCTGAGAACCCCTCTGCCCCATGGCTACAGGTCCAGGAGGGAGTCGCTGAGAACCCTTCTGCCCCATGGCTGCAGGTCCAGGAGGGAGTCGCTGAGAACCCCTCTGCCCCATGGCTGCAGGTCCAGGAGGGAGTCGCTGAGTACCCTTCTGCCCCATGGCTGCAGGTCCAGAGTGAGTCGCTGAGAACTCCTCTGCCCCATGGCTACAGGTCCAGGAGGGAGTTGCTGAGAACCCTTGTGCCCCATGGCTGCAGGTCCAGAGGGAGTCGCTGAGAACCCCTCTACCCCATGGCTGCAGGTCCAGGAGGGAGTGTCTGGGAGCCCCTCCACCCCAGGGCCATAGCCAATCCTCTTCTATAGACCCTAGACCAACAGGGAAGACTCTTTACTCCATTCCTGTCCTTCCTAAACTTTTCTTCATGGACATTCTTTCTTTCCCTCACTATCTCAGATGTTCCCAGGTCTGATCTTTTTAATCTGATCCTGAGGAGAGGATGTAGACCCCAGAACAGAAGGAGGTGAGCTTTGGCTCACAGAGTGCCTGGGAGCCACCCTCAGCCCTCCCCTTTCTATCCCACTCTCCACTCCATCTCAACTCCTCAAGTTCTTGGTCATCAAGCCCATGGCTCTGCCACCTACAGCTCCTGAAACCGTGGCCCTGTTAGAGTCTGCTTCTTAGCCCCTCTTGAGGCACTTAAAACCCATAAGCCTCTATTAGTGACTGGCTGTGAAAAGATTGTGGGCTCACAGTGAGAGAAGCAGGATTCCCACTCACAGGCAGCACATGGCAGGTCCCCTCACCACTCATGGGCAGCACATGGTAGGTCCCCCCACACTCATGGGCAGCACATGGTAGGTCCCCCCGATTCATGGGCAGCACATGGCAGGTCACCCCTACACTCAGGGGCAGCACATGGCAGGTCCCCCCGACTCATGGGCAGCACATGGCAGGTTCCCCCCCCACTTGTGGGCAGCTTATGGCAGCTCAGGGAGGCGGGTTCTGACCCCCACCATGTGCAGTTGGCCACTGCAGAAGTGTCCCCCACGTTCTGAGAGCTCCTGGCCCTGTCTCAGTTTTATATTTTAAATCTATGTTGGTTTGCTGATGTGGCAACTTAATCTCAAGTTATAATCGTGTCCCTGGGAAAATGACTAATGAGTGACCCTGTGGACTACCATTGTTTGTGGAGGGGTGACAGCCTGTGTTGTCTGTGAAGGCCTTTGCTTGGGGCTGGAGGTAAAGGGAAAGGGTGTTTATTTCAACATTGAGGATTTTAGCTCTAGTTGGGGGCATGACACGTTTGTAGAGAAAAATATGTCTTTTGGGTACATAGAACTCCATGTCTCTGCATATCAACAGCTATGTACTCCTTTTCACAGGTGTTGCTCTGTGGCCTGGTAACTAATATATTAATCTATCTTTTCAAGGACTGTGCTGAGAATCTGAATGGAGGGTAGCTGGTCAGACGAAAACGGTGCTGTTAAGTCATGCTGAGTAAAATTTGCTTTTTATATTATTTTTATTGATGTTTTCTGTTCAAGTAAAAGGTGTTGGTTTAGAGATATGTGTAATTTTACTTTTTAGTATATTAGACTATTTATCAACCAAGTTAACAGGACATTGGAAGTGTAAAATCATCCTTAAAGTAATTGTCTACACACATCTCTGGGTTAGACTGCACTACATGAAGCGTGTGCTTACTCAGGAACTTAGATGAATCCTGTGAAACCCAGGTCACACAGGCCCTTCAAAGTGAACTTTAAAGCTTTTGGTGGAAAATGTCTGAACCTTCATTAATGTGTTATTTGTATCTGAGTTAAGTCAGGGCCAGAACTATAATTATTGTTCTCTTGCTTACATCAATAGTTTTACATCAGCCTTCTCCCCTGATAAATTTGAGTCAAATTAGTGACTAATAAATCTAAAGATAACCTTTTAAAACCATTAGAAAGCCAAGAAAGTGAATATGTAATTATGGTTAAAGAAGGTCTATGACTAAGGCTCTCAAACGCGTTTCATTTGGTGCATGGGTGTTCACATTTCTAGTTTTAACACAATTAAGTGAAAATTACTTCCTAGTTCCATCAAAATAGCATCATTGATTACTTTAAACTTTAAAGAAATGATGTGAGGAAATATAATAGTACATCATTGAAGTCAGAAATAGCAAAAAAACAGAAGGACCGGAAACTTAACCAAAGGATTGAAAAATTAAGATATAGGTTCCTAGAAAAATTTGAGTGAACTTTCTTAGAAACCATTTTGCCAATATTTGTACTCTTCCTAGTTGAAAATGGGCATCCCTTAAAAAAATAATATATTTATCAAAAGATAGGAAGATATTTAATAAATTGATGTTTTATTGAAACGTTTTACATTCCTAATATGCCATAAAACTTAAAGTGGAATGGAAATATAAAACTTTGATCAGTGAGATTTTATGTGTATTTTGAAACCAGAAGACCATCACTTGGTTTGTTTCTATAATATCAACTTTGATGTTGATAGCGGGATTTCACTCTTCAGTAGGTCCTTGGTCTCAGGGATTCGAAGAATGAACCCACGGACCACAGATCAGTGGTAAGATAGGACTTTTATTAGAAGTTAGAAAGGAATACAGAAAAGCACCAGAGCTTCTGGAAGAAGAAAGAACTGAAGAACTCTCTCGGGAGTCTCCCCGTGGACTCTTTTATCTAGGGGTCTTAGGTCTAGAGCTTTACGTGTGGCTGGCAGTTGCTAGGTGGAAATGAGTGTATTAACAAACGAATGGTATCTCAAGGTAGTTTTGATTTGCATTTCTCTGATGATTAAAGATGATGATCATTTTTGCATATGTCTGTATGCCCGTGTGCCTGTCTTCTTCAAAGAAGTTTCTCTTCAAGTCCCTTGCCCAGCCTGCCATGGGATCACTTGTTCTTCTCTTGCTTGTACGTTTGAGTTCTCTGTGGATTCTGGTTATTAAACCTTTGTCGGAGACATAACCTGCAAATATCTTCTCCCATTCTGAGGGCTGTCTGCTTGCTTTATTTACTGTGTTCTTGTATTTGTTGAATAAACACACACGCACACACACAAACACACCATAAGATATGATAACATACCAGCCCTTGAACTCTGAGTATTGTATGTGTGACTTTAATTTATTTATTATATTTTTCTGAATTTACTGAACTTTCTACACGAACAGTATTGAATCATTCTTATGTTCAGAAGAAAATCAGTACTATTTTAATAAAAGTTCAAAATGCCATTTAAAAAAAAAAAAATGAATGAATATCCTTCCTCCTCCTCTAGGGCCGGGTTATCTTGTCCTTTACAGTTTTTGTCCCTGAGAAGGGATTAGGGTGTGCTCCTACCCAAGGGGGAACCACCCAAAAAAACATCACAGGCTGCTTTGTTCATGATCTTATCAGAGCCCAGAGGGTGTGTCCCGAAAAAGGCAGTCTGCTTGTGCCTGGAGATTGGGGTCTGACTTCTGAGCTCACCTGGGGCTAGAGAATGGGGGGCTCCCTGTCTAGCCCTGAGTGGTGGAATCCTGTATCAATGTTTTTATAATGTACTTTCATTTGTAAGAGTAGAAAGGAAAACTTTTCAATATATCATTTACTTAATGATGAACAAACATTCAAGTAAGAACTTTAAAGTGCTTCACAACCTATAAGACGTTACTTGACATATAAAGCTACTTCTAAAACTGAATTTAAATATTGTTTTCCAGTTTCCTGGAGAGAGAGGAGTCTTATCTTTCATTTGAAGCAGTATCAGATAAGGCACCTGGATAGTCAGAAAGATCATGAATTTAAATAGAAATGTTTATATTTCCTTATACCTAATTTAAATATCTTTGGATCCATCCTTAATGTAGCTCTACTTTTTTTAAGAGATTTGAGGTAAGAGTATACTAATATTAGCCAAAAACCTGGTTTAAGAGTAGTTCTATTAACATTGAGCTATTGGGGATAATTTTATTTCTTATTTTCCAAACTGTAAAGTGGTTATATTACTTTCATAAATAGACTTTTTTTTTTTAATGTCTCCATGTGTATATATATTTAGAGAGGAGAGAGCCTCTGAGTGACTCATTCTGGAAAAAAGGGGGGGAACATTTTTTAACTTTTCAAATAGCTTTCTTTTCTCTTCCCATTTCTTCACTGAAACTTCCCAGTTACTATATATAAAAAGTGTTCCTTTTAACTATCTCTGCTTGTTGCCAAGGTGTAAATCAGAAAAGCCCAAATTTCTTTCTCCCACTTCATAAACAAGACTCCGTTCTGCTTCAGACACTTGGAACTCTGCCAAAGTTGTCATGATGATGTCAGTTTACCAAGAATGTTCACATTTCTCATGCTGTGTTCCACATTCCCTGGACTCCAGCAAACGTCCTTTTTTGAGCTCATTGAAGTTTCAGGGTCGAATTAAAAAAGCATGCCTTGT